>NC_091448.1:62958473-63564458 GCF_964237555.1 Oryctolagus cuniculus | reverse complement strand
TCTGCATCATGCCTGGTACTCTCTTGGGTGTAAGTGACAGAACATGAATGGTGGGAATATAATGCTTTCCCTAACAGCACTTCCAGTCCTGGGGGACAGATGACAAGACATAGACAACTACAAAACCATGTGAGAAAGGATGTAGGGACACAAGAGATTCTCCTACATCATTTGTGAATGCCATGCCAGTGTCAGGTAAGAATATTGGGTTAAGGTCAGATCTCAGGGGTAGCAGAGCCCAGAAATGACAGCACTGTCTGAAATGAGAACAGGGAGATGGTAGTCAGAGGTAGGAGGGGCAGCACTGTGAGGGCTGCATGAAGAGCCCTGGCTGCTTGCACAGTGCCTGCCACCCACTGTGCATGTGAATTTGCCACAATGGCAGAGAGGGCAAGTGTTGTGACAAAGGCAGGAGGGGAGCTGCTGTGTTCCCAGCTACCCTGAGGGGCCATCACTAGCATGTCTTCCCCCAGACCCTGTTGCTACCCTGCCCCCACACTATGCTCCAGCATGCCAGGACCAGGAATATCAGGTTAGCAGCTGTCAGCAGTGCTGGTGCTTGGAGAGACACTGAAATGTTTCCATTTATGAAGATTGGGAGAAAAGTGAACCAGGGAGATTTTTTTTTAAATAAATCATTTATTTTTAGATTTTTTTTAATGTCTTGATCTGAGAGGTAGAATTACAGGCAGTGAGAGGGAGAGACAGAGAGAAAGGTCTTCCATCTGCTGGTTCACTCCCCAAATATATACAATGGCTGGAGCTGCACCAATCTGAAGCCAGGATCCAGGAAATCCTTCCAAGTCTTTCACCTGGGTGCAGGGGCCCAAGGATTTGGGCCATCTTCTACTGCTTTCCCAGGCCACAGCAGAGAGCTGGATGGGAAGAGGAGCAGCCAGGACTAGAACCGGTGCCCATGTGGGATGCCAGCACCGCAGGTGGAGGATTAACTGATTGCTCCACAGCACCGGGACCAAACCAGGGAGATTTTTAAAGAAATATTTATTTGTTTATGTGAAAGCAAAGTACATAGAGAGAAGTAAAGACAGAAAGAGACATCAAAGCAAGGAAAAACTTTTTAAAAGCCCTATGATGAAATCAGTGATAGGGCATTTTGTAAATTACTTTCTATTTACATGTGAGAAGAATAAGTAGTCAGAAAATAAATTATGAATGCATAGGCCAGGATGATAGATGTTTCAAAGGCTTCACAGCATTCCCCCATTCTGTTTTCCCAGGAAACACATTGCTAATCATGGAACTACATTCCTGCACTTTCTGATGCATCTTCTGAATCCTTTACAACAGTGTTCAGAGTCAGAGACCTGGAAGAAGCTTCTGGTTTTTGCTTTGGATTGGTGTAGTTCTGGCCATCATGGCCAGTTGGAGAGTAAATCAGCAAATGGAAGACATCTCTCTCTCTCGCTCTCTCTCTCTTTCTCTCTCTCTCTCTCTGCAAATGGGATTGTCACAGAGTATCTAAACTTCCACATTTTTGCAAATTAGGTCTTGTATAAAGTTCTGTAACCTTGAAAGACTAGTGCAAGGCAGGCTACACAATGCAGGAAAACAGACATTTTCCTATAAGAAGACATACCATGAAACCCCAAAAATGCAACTGCCACATAGTGTAAGTCAGCCTGCACACACCTCACAAGGATTTCTCAGGAAATGCAGGGACATTTCACTAGCAGTGTTAATGTACTCATCTTACAGACAGGTAAAGAGTGACAGAGGTGCAATCAACATTCACCCACACACATTTCATCCAAATGGCCTGAACATCCAGCTCCATCCCATTTCCATCTTGGATGGACAGACTGTCTACAGAACTTTTAGAACTGCCTTCTGTACACCTGGAGACACATTGGTCTTCTTTCAGTGTAGCATTTTCTTACAAAAAAAATCCTTAAAAGTTCAACTTGCTAAAATATTCTAATAAAAATTCACCCTTTCTGCAGCTCCAGAACTGAGGCTGTAACACTAGTGTCCCATCCTGCACCAGCCAAGATCTACAGAGTGCAACTATTGTGGCCCTTTGGTGAATGAACCAGTAGATGGAAGATATCTCTTTCTCACTACCCATATCTCCCTACCTCTATTACTCTGCCTTTCAAATAAATTAATAAATAAATCTTGGGGCTGGCACTGTGGCACTGTGGGTTAATGCCCTGGCCTAAAGCACTGGCATCCCATATGGGTGCCATTTTGAGACCCAGCTGCTCCACTTCTCATCAAGCTCTCTGCTATGACCTGGGAAAGCAGTTGAAGATGGCCCAAATCTTTGGGTCCTTGAACCCACATGGGAGACCCAGAGAAGCTCCTGGCTCCTGGCTTTAGATCGGTGCAGCCCAGCCATCGCAGCAAATTGGAGAGTGAACCATCGAATGAAAGATTTCTCCTCGCTCTCTTTCTCTCTGCCTCTCCTCTCTCTGTGTAACTCTTTCAAATAAATAAATTGTTAAATAAAATCTTAAAATATGAAAAAACCTTCAGTAGCTTATTTTCCCCACACAGTCCTTACTCTATCTCAGAATCAAGTTCAGCTACTCAAACTATTAAGGACTGCATTATTCTCACAATTAAAAAAATAAGTGCAACTGATTTCTGTTTTAGCCCTAAGTACCTCTTTCCCTTGTAGTATGCTATGTGTTATTTCTAGGGTGGCACTAAAACACGGCCCACTACATCATCTGTATAACAATAAAGATTGTATTGGACATCATGACCCCTAGATTTAGAATATTAACCTTGAAGCTTCATTTGAAAATATAACTAATACATATTTTGCTATGGCAACAGAAAGATGATACCAAAGTGCCTTATCTTGGATAACTGCAATGCTTGATAGTCATGACAAATTCATCATTCATCTCGTTTTTATATATTCCCGGAGAATAAAATTTATCTTTATTTTTCCATTTTTATTCATAAATTATTATAAATCTAAAATGAAAACTGACAGCAAGCTGGGGAATAATTAAGAAAACCACTTGGAGCAGCTAGTGCACAGTGGGCTAAAGCCCCAGCCCACAGAGCCAGCATCCCATATGAGTGCCAGTTTGAGTCCTGGCTTCTCCACCTCAA
This sequence comes from Oryctolagus cuniculus, assembly GCF_964237555.1. NCBI lineage: Eukaryota > Metazoa > Chordata > Mammalia > Lagomorpha > Leporidae > Oryctolagus > Oryctolagus cuniculus. Next base: position 63,561,371 of record NC_091448.1, on the reverse strand, counting down.
ATCCTGCTCCTGCTAATGAGTGGGAAAGTACTGGAGGATGACTCAAGTGCGTGGACCCATGCAACTATGTGGGAGACGCAGAAGAATCTCCTGCCTCTTGTCTGTAGATTGGCTCAGCTCTGATCTTTGTGGCCTTTTGGGGAATGAACCAGCACATGGAAGACTCTCTTTCTCTCTCTCGCTCTCTTTTCCTAGCACTCTCTGTGACTCTGTCTTTCAAATGTATAAAATAAATATGTTTTAAAAAGTACACAATTAGCAGCTGATGTATTAATTTTCTTTGAAATATCTGGAGGTGCCCTGAATCTGGAAGAAAACATGAATGCAAGTATTAAAAAGAAAATTTCTTGGCTTCCCTTCTACATTGCACTGTAGAAAAAGGAGTGCTAGAATGAATAAAGAATCATGAATACATAAACAGAGAAAATGTCAACTTCACCATGGAGGAGTAAGCGTTTAAACATGGAAATATATAGGCAAGTGCTCCCACCTCTATTAAGTGGCAGAGATTAACCAGAAGTTATCCTTGGTTTAATGAAAGCATTGCCAAAATTTTATTAAATGATAATGTAACAAAAAAAAAACAGTAAAACTTTGTTATTGTTGAAATAAATTATGTTCAGTAAAATTTACACTAATGAAAGTTATTTTGGGGACTGGCACTGTGGCTTAGCAGGTAAAACTGCTGCCTGTATCCCATATGGGTGTTGGTTCAAATCCCAAATGCTGCACTTCAGATCCACCTCTCTGCTATGGCCTGGGAAAGCAATAGAAGATGGCCCAAGTCCTTGGGCCTCTGCACCCGTGTCAGAGACCTGGAAGAAGCTCCTGGCTCCTGGCTTGGATTGGCATAACTCTGGCCATTGTGGCCAGTTGGAGAGTAAATCAGCAAATGGAAGACAACTCTCTCTCTCTCTCTCTGCAAATGGGATTGTCACAGAGTATCTAAACTTCCACATTTTTGCAAATTAGGTCTTGTATAAAGTTCTGTAACCTTGAAAGACTAGTGCAAGGCAGGCTACACAATGCAGGAAAACAGACATTTTCCTATAAGAAGACATACCATGAAACCCCAAAAATGCAACTGCCACATAGTGTAAGTCAGCCTGCACACACCTCACAAGGATTTCTCAGGAAATGCAGGGACATTTCACTAGCAGTGTTAATGTACTCATCTTACAGACAGGTAAAGAGTGACAGAGGTGCAATCAACATTCACCCACACACATTTCATCCAAATGGCCTGAACATCCAGCTCCATCCCACTGCCATCTTAGATGAAACAGACTTTACTTTTTTTTTAAACCTTCTTTGACAGGTAGGATTACAGACAGTGAGAGAGAGGCAGAGAGAAAGGTCTTCCTTCTGTTGGTTCACACTCAAAATGGTCACAATGGACAGAGCTGTGCTGATCTGAAGCCAGGAGCCAGGTGATTCTTCCTGGGCTCCCACATGGGTACAGGGGCCCAAGCACCTGGGCCATTGTCTCCTGCTTTCCCAGGCCACAACAGAGAGCTGGATGTGAAAAGGAGCAGCCGGGACTAGAACTGGCACCCATATGGGATGCCGGCACTGTAGACAAAGGATTAAGCTACTGCACCACAGCACCGGCCCTGGATGAAACAGACTCTACAGAACTTTTGGAGATGCCTTCTGTACACCTGGAGACACATTGGTCTTCTTTCAGTGCACCTATTTTTGACAAAAATATCTTTATAGTCTCAACCTTATTCACCCGTTCTCCAGCTCCAGAACTGAGGGTGTGGCATTGGTGTCCCTTCCTAGGCCAGCCAAGATCTACAGGGTGCACCTGAATGACATAACGTAACACCTCAGATCTATGACTGTCACCTATGCCAACAAGAGACAGACACCTGTCCTGCTCTCCAAGGTTCCTTTCACCCTCACACTAACATCCACAGACACAGAAACCAACCACACAGCTCGAGTATATGAGGAAAACCCCAGGGTCAGGAATTCTGTGAAGATGGTGGGAGTGGTTGGAATGGCACATGCTGAGAAGGAGGCCAGAGGAGATTTCCCATGATCCTGACCTGCTGACATCATGGGCAGATGAGGCTAGATTCCCAGATACCAATGCACGTCTCCATTAGGAAGCAATGAAGATGATCCATGTATCGGCTGGAAAATCAGCCTCCTGGGACACGGAGGGGATACATCAGAACTTGTCTAACCACATGAGATACCCACATAATAATCAAGTCCTCATTAATGTTTGACATATATACAACTGAAAGAAACATAGTATAAGTGGAGAAATTCAAATGTGGAAAGAATTCTTGGGAATTGTATTTAAATTTATCATTATTTTTAAATCTCATAATTAAAATATGGTTCTAAAAACCTCACATATTTCTTGTGCTTTTTTTTATTTTAACTATTTGAAAGACAGAGTTATAGAGAGGGGTAGAGCAAGAGAGAGAGGTCTTTCACCTGCTAGTTCATTCCCCAAATGGCCACAACAACCAGAGCTGAGCTATCCAAAGCCAGGAACTAGCAACTTCTTCTGTGTCTTCCATGCAACTGCAGGGGCCCATGAACTTGAGCCATCTTTCACTGTTTTCCCAGGCCATAGCAGAAACAAGGTTCAGAAGTGGAGCAGCTGGGACTCCAATCAGGCCCTATATGAGATGGCAGCACTGCAGGCTAGGGCTTTCACCTGCTGCACAATAACACCAGCCCGCTTAAATATATAATTCTTACAGATACTCAGGAAAAGACTCCAAGGATTCTTTGTAACTTAAAATATTCAAAGAAACCAATCTTCCTGAACAACCCATTTTTAATCTTGTAAAATGATGCTTGATTTTACCTACTAAAACAATTTTTCAGCTATCAATGCATCCTGTTTCACAGTAAGGAAATTTATTTGAATACATTCAGTAGATTAAAATGGCTGGAAGTTGGGCTGAGTGCCTTCTAAAATCTTCATGAATATTTAAAATTGCGCTAACTGGTAATTCCTGAAATTCATCTATGAATCACTCCATTTAGTTACATATTTATTAAAACTTTATTTTTTGAGATTTGCACTTAACTTGTAGTTTCTATGAAAAATTAGGCAGAGAGACAGATATAGAGGTGCCACAGAACTCCCGCTTTTCTCCTTTTCCTGTATAAATGAGAATGGACATGAAATTATGATCAAGTTCTTGAGGATTTGAGTGGCAATGTAAATGGGCACTGACACTTGGCCCACAGCTTTTGGTCAGTTTTTACTAGATATAATGTCTGAATTGTGCTGTTCAAATTCCTGTATCATCTCTGAACTCAGTGACTTTATTCTGCAAATTGAGGGAGGACAGTCTTCTTTATTTTTTATTTTTAAATATTTACACAATTTATTTATTTGTCTATCTATTGATCAATCTATCTATGTATCTGAGAGGAAGAGTTACAGATAGGGAGAAGCAGAGACAGAGACACCTTCCAGCCACTGGTTCACTCCCAACTGGCCACAATGACCAGAGCTGGGCTTGACCTGCTATATCACAGCACTAATCTCAGTAAAGCTTTTTAAAAATCTGAAGAAGGAAAATGTAAAATCATAAATTATAGTGGTCTGCATGTGTACATTTCTGAAAAGTACATAATTTGATCCTATTGAAAACCTAAAATTTGTTTTTAAATTATATAGTGAAAAAGGATAAAAAAAGACGTTCCATCTTATGTCTCTACAGCATAAGATATACATCAACTTTCCCAGGTTCTATATGCATTTATGAACAAAGTTTCATAGGTGTAATCAGTAGAGTGGCCCCAATAAGTCTTAACCAGGGACTCAACTAAATTTAACAAGGGCACTCAATAGGAATTTTAGAAGAATTCCAAAACATGTATCAGAAGAAAAATAAATACTTTACTTGGTATATCTCATTTTAACTATACTATTGTCTACATTTCCAATTGTCAGATGTACTAAAAAATCCCAGAAGTGGCAGAGTTAACATGATGAGGAATAAAATCAAGTTTTTAAGATACAACTTGGCTAGAGAAAATGAGAATTCACAGATCCCAGGTTAAAATAACAAAGATGGCCCAATAAAAGGAAACTCAATGTCTTCATACACTAACATTTATTATCTCATATTTAATTAACAAAAGGGTGATTACCCCAGCTATTCACCATTAGGCATCCCAATTTTATCTGCTAAATCCTGTAAAAAAAAAAAAAAGCACCTCACGATAGATTACTAAAATCATATTGTTATATGCCATCCACCATGTCCATTGTACCTTATACCTAATGTTAACATATCTGTTGCATCTCAATAGATAAATGATGTGTCTTAACCAGGTATGGCAAACGTATTTTGTTCAAAGTTTTTCCAAAAGCCCCTCCGTCTCAGTTTGCCTTCACCTTGAAAAGATACTTCTTCTGATGTATACATGGACACCTCATTGACTTTGCCATCAAACAGAATTTTTTGCAAAAAAAATTAACCACACCCACCACTTATCAGGAACACAAGCATGCATCACATAGATGACAAGCTCCATGAATGAGATGATCTGACAGGCTTCTCAAGTACATACAAGCCTAATCATCCTACTTGGGTTTTAGTGCAATGCATACCTCATTTACAAAATTAATTGTCACCTTTGCTACAAATCAATCCAGTTTATATGGGCCTCCCTCTGATGAAAGGGGCTAAAATCCATCAAAATAAACTCCAGGCACTGTCCTTGTGCTCCCAGTGACATTTTCACTCTAGGCGCTCACAAAACTTCTAAATTCTCTAGATCACCTGTGATGTCCATTAGTTCTCAAAGACTATGATGCAAGTAATTTCCCTCTTGGATCCTTGTTATTAACTGTGCCATATGGGAAATGAAGTTCCTACACATTTTGTGCCTATGATTCTCCAAACCATGTTGTCTGCTAGGACTTTGGCCGTGAATATAGGACAGTAAAACCTGAGCATGGTTACTGAGGTCTCCTTAATAAAGGATGGACTGGGGCTGGCACTGTGGTGCACTGGTGTAATCCTCCACCTGCAGTGCCAGCATCCCATATGTGCACTAGTTCTAGTCCCCACTGGTCCTCTTCCCAGCCAGCTCTCTGCAATAGCCTGGGAAAGCAGCAGAAGATGGTAAGTGCCTTGCTCCCTGCAAAAATATGGGAGACTTATAAGCTCCTGTCTAAGATTGGCCCAGCTCCAACCATTGCAGTCATTAGGGGCGTAAATGAGCATATGGAAGACCTTTCTCTCTGTCTCTTTCTCTCACTGTCTCTAACTATATCTGTCAAATAAATAAGTAAATCTTTATATATATATATGATATATATATATATGCATGTATATATATGATGGACCAAACTGTGTCATTCTCCATTTGGCAGAAGAATGGGCTCAATACCTACTATCTATGTCAGTGTGTCAGTATAATGCAGGAGGTAACCCCTCTACCAAAAAAGAAAAACTTTAAGTTCAGAGGACACCATTCTGCTGCCTGTTAACCTTATTACTGTTAGTGGATGCTTTCATCTGTTGCAATACAGAGACCCAATTTACTGTTAGATATTAATAACAGCAAAAATGAAAAATTGGTAAGAAAAGCTTAAACTGAGAGTTATGATTAATAACTATTTTAACAAACTTTCTTAGAACCCATCTAGTCCAAACCTTGGACAATTGGAAGCTGTTGTACTTGGCCCACCCATAATCGAGAGGTAGTCTAAATCCTTTAACTGCAAGGAGACTATCATAGACATTAATGGTCCAAACTGATCCAGTTTCCTGCTAACGTGTCTGGGAAAGCAGCTCAGGATGACTCAAATATTGGGGCTCCTGCACCCATGTGAGAGACCTGGAAAAAGCCCCTGGCTCCTGATATCAGTCTGGTTTAGCCACAGTCATAGCAGCCATTTGAGGAGTGAACAAACCAGGAGGAAGATCAACCTCTCCCACTCTCTCTTTCTAGCACTGCCTTTCAAATGCATAAATAGATCTTTTAAATATATTTGCCATTGCTCAGTCATGATGACTTTTACTACCTTAAGTTCTTTTTCAAAAAATTTATTTATTCAAAAGGCAGAAAGAGGAGCTGCTGTTGTGGTGCAGTGGACAAAGGTATTATCTGTTACATTGGCATCATGTATGTGCACCAGTTCAAGTACCAGCTATGCCACTTCTGATCCAGTGCCCTGCCAATGGACTTAAAAGCAGTGGAAGATGGCCCAAGTGCCTGGGCTGCTGTCACACACATCAGAGGAGAAGCTCCTGGTTTCAACCTGGCCACACTCTGGCTATAGAAGTCATCTCAAAAATGAATTAGGTGGTGGAAGATTTCTGTCTCTTCCTTTCTCTGTAACACTTTCAAATAACTAATTAAATATTTTAGTATGATAAAAAAAGGCAGAGAGACACAGAGACAAAGAAAGAAGGAAAGAGAAGCATAGAGATCTCCCATTTGCTGGTTCACTTTCTACATGGCTACAACTGTGCAAGACCAGGTTCTCAAGTCCCCATTTAGGTTACAGTTCTCCAAATTAGATGACAGGAATCAAAGAATTTGAGCCATCATCCATTGTTTCCAAGGGATATTAACATGAAACTCATTTGGAAGTGGAGTACCCAACTCAGATTAGCACTGCAATATAGGATGTGGGCATCTGTTGTGATGACTAACAAATTGGAAAACCTAGAAGAAACCAACAGATTCCTGGACACACACAGTATACCAAAATTGAGTCATGAAGACACACAGAGAAGCTAAACAGATCAAAAACCAAGACAGATTGGATGAGTAATAAAGACCCTCCCAACAAAGAAAAGTCCAGGATCAGACAGCCTCACTATTGAATTCTACTGCACATTTAAAGAAGAACTACTTCCATTTCTTCTCAAACTATTCAAAAACAATTCAAAGAGAGGCAATCCTCTCAAATTCCTTCTATTAAGCCTGCATCATCTTAATTCTTAAACTAGAAAAAGATACAGTGGAGAAAGAGAACTACAGAAAAATATCCCTGATGTGGGCCAGTGCCGTGGCACACTGAGTTGATCCTCCACCTGTAGAGCTGGCAACCCATGTGGGTGCTGGTTCTGGTCCTGGTTGCTCCTCATCCAGTCCAGCTCTTTGCTCTGGCCTGGGAGGGCAGTGGAGGATGGCCCAAGTTCCTGGGCCCCTGCACCCGCATGGGAGACCAGAAAGAGGCATCTGGCTCCTGGCTTCAGATCAACACAGCTCTGGCCACTGTGGCCATTTGGAGAGTGAGCCAGTGAAGGGAGGACCTTTCTCCCTGTCTCTCTCTCTCTCACTGTCTGTAACTCTACCTGTCAAATAAAAAAATTTAAAAAAAAAGAAAGAAAAATATCCCTGATGAACATAGATGCAAAAATCCTCATAAAAAACATTGCTAATTGAATCCAAATGACCACAATACCTGGAGCTGGGCTGATCTGAAGCAAGGAGCCAGGAGTTTCTCCAGGGTTTCCCATGTGGGTGCAGAGGCCAAAGTACTTGAACCATTTTCCACTGACTTCCCAGCCCATTCACAGAGAGCTGGATCATTAGAGCAGCAGCCAGGATACAAACTGATGCCCATGTGATATGCCAGTGTGGGTGGCAGAGGCTCAATCTAGTACACCACAGCACCAGCCCCCAAAAGCAATTACAGATTCAATATGATCCCAATCAAAATACCAACAACACTCTTCTGAGATCTAGAGAAAATCATGCTAAAACTGGTATGAAAATGCAAGAGACCCCCAATAGCTAGAGGAATCTTAAACAACAAAAACAAAGTTGGAAGCCTCACAATACCAAAATTCAAGACCTATTACAAGACAGCTAGAATCAAAAGAGCCTGGTACTGGCACCAAAAAGTCATGTAGATGAATGAAGCAGAGTAGAATCCCCAGAAATAAATCCACAAATCCATAACCAACTAATTTGTGACAAATGATCTAAAAGAAATCCCTGGACAAAGAACAACCTTCAAAAATGGTGCTGGGAAAATTTGACCTTCTGATGCAGAAAAATGAAACAAGATCTCTACCTTACAACTTATATAAAAATACATTGTAAATGGATCAGTGATCTAAATCTATGATGTGATACCATCCAATTCCTAGAGGGAAACTCTGCAAGATATTGGCATTGTCAAAGCCTTCTTGGAAAAAGCTCCCAGAAGCACAGAAGAAAAGTATAAATACTCAAATGGGATTACATCAAGCTAAGAACCTTCTGAACTGCAAAGTAAACATTCAACAAGATGAAGCAACTGACAGAATGGAAGAAAATATTTGCAAACTAGGCAACTGAAAAAGTAAAATATCCAGAATCTAGAAGGAGTTCAAGATTCAACAAGAAACCATCCAGTCAAGAAATGGGCAAAGGATATAAATCGGCATTTTCCCAAGGATGGATTTCAATTAGCAAGCAGACACGTGAAAACATGTCAGGAACAATAGCCACCAGAGGACTGCAAATAAAAGCCACAATGACCTTTTGCCTCACTCAGTTAGAATGGCTCTCATACAGAAACCAAAAGTCAGGGGAGGGAGGTTTTGTGCAGCAGGTTAAGCTGCTGCCTACAGTGCTAGAATCGCACATAAACACCATTTTGAGTTCTGGCTGCTCCGCTTCTGATCCGGCTCCCTGCTAATGTGCTTGGGAAGGCAGCAGAAGATGGCCCAAGTGCCTGGGCCCCTGCACCCACTTGGGTGACCAGGGAGATGCTTCTAACTCTGGCTTCAGATTGGACCAGCACCACCTGTTGGGCCATATGGAGAATAAACTAGCAGATAAAATACATATGTCTCTCTGCCTCTGCCTCTCCACCTTTCAAATAAAGAATTCTTTTGAAAAAGTCAACAAACAATAAAGGCTGGTGGAGAGGTAGAGAAAAAGGTATCCTAACCCACTGTTGGTGGGAATGAAGCTAGTACAGACATTATGGAAGGCAGTATAAAAGTTCCTCAGCAATCTGAAAACAGATATACCATAATGATCCTGCCATCCCACTCCTGGGAATTTATCCAAAAGAAATGAAATTGAATATGCATGCATTATCTTTACCCTCATGTTTATGACAGCTCAATTCACAATAGCTAACATGGAATCAACCCAGATGTCCATCAGCTGGTTTCTGGAAAAAGAATATGAGCTATATACACAGTGTAAAATACTATTCAGCCATAATTGAGAATGAAATCCTATCTTTTGCAACTAAATGGATGCAACTGGAAACAATTATGCTTCGTGAAAGAAGCCAGTCCCCAAAAGACAAATACCATATGTTTTCTCTGATTTGTGGTAATTAATATATAGACAACAAAAAGTAGCATCTGAGTTAAATTGATATTTTGAGATTTGAGTATTGTTCATAGCCCTTTTCTGTACTCTTTGATAGAGTATAGAAAATATACTCATTGATATTTCTGCTACTACGTGCTGAATTTTTTTATTTTGTAGAAGGTTAAAGCTTGTGATTCTAAAATAAACTCAAAGCATGCAGTTGTAAAAATTAAAAGAAAATAAAACAAGAAGGAGGGAGTTGGAAGTATATGAGGCAAAGGAAGATAGAGCAGGATGTATCATTTTGGTCTTAAATCTATATATATAAATTACATGAAATTTGTTCACTTAATATGAATTCTAAAATATAAACTTAACACTAGAAGAAAAAGACCTGATCAGTGTTTTCTGGATCAACACTAATAAAATTTAGTCTTCATTTATGTCTGACCATATTTGATTTTATATTTATTTATTTTATAAGAAAATTAACATCACCATTCCTAATGAGGCATCCTGAATCATCTATATCTATTGGCTCCTACTATGCTAATACTTTCTCATGAACTTACATCCATATCATCTTTTTTTTTTTAAGGGAGAGTGGACAGTGAGAGAGACAGAGAGAAAGGTCTTTCTTTTGCCATTGGTTCACCCTCCAATGGCCACCACGGCCCGCGCGCTGTGGCTGGCGCATCGCGCTGATCCGAAACTGGGAGCCAGGTGCTTTTCCTGGTCTCCCATGTGGGTGCAGGGCCCAAGGAATTGGGCCATCCTCCACTGCACTCCTGGGCCATAGCAGAGAGCTGGCCTGGAAGAGGGGCAACCAGGACATAATCTGGCACCCCAACTGGGACTAGAACCTGGTGTGCCGGTACTGCAAGGCAGAGGATTACCCTATTGAGTCACGGCACTGGCCCCATCTATATCATCTTAAAAAGATGCAATGTGCGACCGGCACTTTGGCATAACAGGTAAAGCTGCTGCCTGCAGTGCTGGCAACCCATATGGGTGCCAGTTCAAGTCCCAGCTACTCCACGTCTGATCCAGCTTTCTGCTAGGGCCTGGGAAAGCAATAGAAGGTGGCCCAAGTCCTTGGGTTCCTGAATACATGTGGGAGACCCAGAAGAAGCTCCTGGCTCCTGGCTTTGGCCAACTGGGAGTAAACCAGCAGATGGAAGACCTCTCTATCTATCTCTGTCTCTCTCCCTCTCTCTGCCTCTCCTCTGTTGGTGCAACTCTGATTTTCAAATAAATAAATAAATCTTTAAAAAAAAACCTGATTCATGTTATTATTTATGTGTTGGAGGCTTTTCAGATATTGATTACATGTGCCATTAAAATGCATTAAAATGCAAATCCTATAATAGGCAACTCCATATTCACTACACTGGTAAAATCCAGGGCATGTGTTGAAAAGAACACACTAGCAATAAATTTGAAAAAGTATTATAAGTGGCTGTCAAAGAGCTAAAACTCTGACAATGACTCATTATGTCATTAATTTAGTATATAATGCTGAGAAAATCACAAGTATTTGTTAAAATTTCTGCTCCAATGCACTAGATTTATAATTTTTGAATGTGTCTTTCCTACATGTAATGTAGTCCTGAGCTAGGTTAGAGTATCAGAAATTTAAAATGTTGGGCTGGCGCTGTAGCAGGGCAGATTAATGCCCTGGCCCGAAGCACCTTCATCCCAAATGGGCGCTGGTTCGTTACCTGGCTGCTCCACTTCTGATTCTGCCCTCTGCTATGGCCTGGGAAAGCAGCAGAAGATGGCCCAAGTCCTTGGGCCCCTGCATCCATCTGGGAGAACTGGAAGAAGCTCCTGGCTCCTGGCTTTGGATAGGTACAGCTCCAGCAGTTGCAACCAATTAGGGAGTGAATGTCAGATGGAAGACCAATCTCTCCTCTCTCTATAACTATGACTTTCAAATAAATAAATATTTAAAAAGTAAGAAATTTAAAATGTGAAAAGTTTTTGAAAAATTTATTAATTTATTGTGAGGCAGAGTTACAGATATAGAGAGGAAGAGAAAGAGATGTCTTCTATCCACTGGTTCACCCCTTAAGTGGCCACAATAGCTGGAGCTGGGCCAATCTGAAGCCAGGTGCCAGAAGCCAGGAGTCAGCAGCTTCCTTCAGGTCTCCCATGTGGGTGCAGGGGCCCAAGCATTCAGGCCATATTCCACTGCTTTCCTAGGCCATTCACAAAGAGCTGGATTGGAAGTGCAGAACAGGGACTCAAACTGGTGCCCACATGGGATGCTGATGCTGCAGGTGGAGGTTTAATCCCCACTATGCCACAGTGTGTGCCAGTGAAAGATTTTAGGAAGACACCTTTCATGTAGACTAGGCTGCAATATTGTAAGGTAAGGTTTAGCTTTTATTTTCCACATATCAGTATTCTTCTTTTAGCAACTATTAATATTCAATATCATACATATATACATAAATATAGGTACCTGCAGATTTTGTTGTCATTCTTTCTAATTCTCTTTTTAATATCTGCTTATAGGCTTCTGGAAAAATCAAGGCTATTAGGACCTTGATTTTGTAGTTTCAACCTCCACAACCCTCAGAAGTAAAATTCCATGATTTAAATCACAGTATCTGTGGTATTTTGTCAGCAAATTAATACATCCTCATTTCTGCCAGCATTTTCTGCAGTCATCTAGAAGGTCCTCATGATTAGCAGAGAAATATAGAAACTAAAAACTATGACTTTAGATTACCAGGTATCTCCTAATGTAAACAAACATATCCCAGAAGCAACCTACCACCATTCCCCAGGACCCACAAAAAAACAAGAATGAGTCAAGTTGCAGGGCAGCAGAAAAACATGAATAATGAAAGATCACTGCAGAAATAAATAAGGAAGGGGCTGGTACTGTGGTGCAATGGGTTAGAGCCATGACCTGCTGTGAATGCATCCCATATGGTGCTGCTGGGAGACCAGGTGCTCCACTTTCAATCCAGCTCCCTACTAATGCACCTAGGAAATTGGTGGAAGATGGCCCATGTTCTTGGGTGCTGGCACCCACATGAGAGACTTGGAAGAAGTGTCTGGCCTTTCAAATAAATAAATAAATCTTTAAAAAAAATAGAAGCAGTGTTTGTACTTTTGTAAAAACAGACACATAGTTCAATGGAAAATAGGTTGCCAAAATAAACCGACGTTTCTACAGGCAACTCACATTTAACAAAGGAAATAAAACAGACAGGAGAAAGAAGAATCCCTTTAGCAAATGGTTTAGAGGAAAGTGAATATCCATATATAGAAGCCTGAAAATATACCCCAACACCTCATACACTATGTTAAAGCAACTCAAGGTGAATTAAAAGTCTAAATATAAAACCAAAACTAAGTAATCATAGGAGAAACTGTAAAGCATTAGCATAGACAACAGTTTTGGGTAAGAGTCCAAAAGCACAAGTAACAAAAATAAAAACATACAAATTTGAGTGTATCAAATTAAGATACATCTTCACAACAAAGTAATCATCAGAGTGAAGATACAATGAACGGAATGGTAGAAAACATTGAAAACTCTGAATATGAAAAAAGATTGATAGGCAGAACTTACATATACAGAACTGTAAAAGCCCCAAACAAGAAGCAAAATGTACAGTTAAGAAAGAGACCCGGAGGAAGCACCTGGCTCCTGGCTTTGGATAGGCACAGAGCAAGCCATAGTGGCCATTTGGGGGGGGGGGTGAACCAACAGAAGGAAGACCTTTCTCTCTGTCTCTCTCTCTCACTATCTAACTCTGTCAAATAAATAAAAAAATTAAAAAAATTTTCATGAAATCATATAACTGGTGCTCATAGAATGTTCTCATACAGGAAAAAGGTAATACTGTGTTTTCATTATGAGATATGGTTGATATTAGTTAAAAATTAATAGAAAATACATACTATAAAATTTATGCTTGGAGTTAAATATTTTTGCACAAAGTACATGTCTTTTAATCCCATTTTCCACAATCTCAATATTCCCTTGTGTGTATATGCTAAGCAACCTCCTATGAATCCCATGTTGTTTTTGCACTACCCAGTATTCAAAGTGAGTCTTAACATACTGTTCTAAGGTTGTACATTATGACTAAATGAAATAAAATACCACATCTGCAGTTGTTAAAGTTTGGACTTTTTATTTTTAAAGATCTATTTATTTATTTGAACGGCAAAGTTACAAAAGGAGAGGGAGAGATAGAGATCTTTCATCCTCTAGTTCACTCCCTAAATGGCCACAGTGGCCAGAGCTGGGCTGTCTGAAACCAGGAGCCAGGAATTTCTTCCAGTTAACCCATAAGGCTGCAGGGGCCCAAATAGTTGAGCCATCCTCCACTGCTTTCCCAGGCATATTAGCAGGGAGCTGGATGAGAAATGGAACATTCGGGACTCACACCAGCACACATATGCGATTCCAGCACCATGGTGGCAGTTTTACCTGCTGTGGCTCTGTGCCAGGTGCCAAAGGACTTTTCAATCAGAGACCTCATTGGTTGGAAATTAAACATGTTGATCTTCCTTTTTCTCACAAATATTTGTTAGTGATTACCAATAAATTCAGGGTGCCAACCTCACTTTTTGAATTGCTGTCTATGCTGATATGCATTTATTGCCAGTTGTCTCTTTTATGTGAAATTTGGTTGTATTTAAACACAAAGCAACAGAAATACCAGTACTGATGACACACATACAATTTATGATGAATTACACAATACCTAAACCTTCAGTTGCAACAATCTGTAGTTTCATCCTGTAAATTTTCAAAGCAGCCAAAGCCAACAAGAATAAAATGAGGAACAATAAGACTCAAAGACAATACTTAGCAATACTATTAATGTCAATGATGCTAACATTTTAGTTACATGCCCTATACTAATTAACTTCTTTCAAATTCTGACCCAAACACACAGATCCCCACAACTACCTTAATGTATACTTAAACATATGAAATCCTATGTAGAAAAGTGCCAATGTAAAGCAGCCTTCATTTGACAAGAGAAGACTTGGAAGTCTACCATATGCACACTGATTTAGCACACTAACAGGGAAAGAAAGCTGATGCAAAACAGTCCAAATGAGGAAAACTCTGCTTATTGTGATTTCAGATAATAAAGCTTTTTTTTTACTTTTTGACAGGCAGAGTGGACAGTAAGACAGAGAGACAGAGAGAAAGGTCTTCCTTTTGCCGTTGGTTCACCCTCCAATGGCTGCCTCGGCCAGTGCGCTGCGGCTCGTGCACCGCACTGATCTGATGGCAGGAGCCAGGTGCTTCTCCTGGTCTCCCATGGGGTGCAGGGCCCAAGCACTTGGGCCATCCTCCACTGCACTCCTTGGCCACAGCAGAGAGCTGGCCTGGAAGAGGGGCAACCGGGACAGAATCCGGCACCCCGACCAGGACTAGAACCCAGTGTGCCAGTGCCACAAGGCGGAGGATTAGCCTAGTGAGCCGTGGCACCAGCCTCAGATAATAAACTTTACAGTTGTTCTCATGGATAATCCACACATACATAATTATTCTTCATTTTCATATATTTCATTTTCCACATGAGGACAAAATGGTGTCTGTAAGCTTTTTGAAGGGCATTATAAAAATCTATTAGCCGGCCAGCTATATATTATTATCCTGACAGCTTTGTCAGAGTACGTTGAGCCTGGTGTCTGAGCACTGCCCTTTTGCTGGAACTAGCATGAGGCAGCTCATGGAATTCAAGCAGTCTTATGCAAGAGAGAAAATTGCATACCCATTTGCTTACATGTTCACTCTTCTTTTGCTTCTGAAATAATCTTGTAAAATATTCACATCACTTTTATAGAGATTAGCCAAATTAGATTGGTTATTGAAAGTGTTTTCTCTTTGATACCAGCAGTATAATGATATACGCATAACTTAAAATCAGCAAAAAGTTGGATAGAGAGAACACTTCAGTTTTCATAAATATAATAGTTTATAAATTGTTTTTCCTTTCTTAAATAGAGAGAAACCTCCAGAGCACTTTGATAACTTCTCTGAAGACAAATAAAGCAGTGTCTGAACAGTAATACTGACTTTCTTCACCATTACTTTGATGTGTAGATGATAGAGAATAAAGCAAAAATAATGCCCTGTGTTGCACTGTTATCTTTTTTTTTATCTTTTATTTAATGAATATAAATTTCCAAAGTACGACTCATGTGTTACAATGGCTTCCCCCCCCATACCGTCCCTCCCACCCACAACCCTCCCCTTTCCCACTCCCTCTCCCCTTCCATTCACATCAAGATTCATTTTCGATTATCTTAATATACAGAAGATCAGCTTAGTATACCTTAAGTAAGTATTTCAACAGTTTGCTCCCACACAGAAACATAAAGTGAAAAATAATAGATGATTTTTTTTAAATGATGATGAAATCAGATCAGACCTATTGTCATGTTTAATCCCAGTGAGAGTCAAGTTGGGAATTGATAATTTCTTTCTTTCTTTTTTTTTTTTTTTTACAGAAGATCAGTTTAGTGTACATTAAGTAAAGATTTCAGTCGTTTGCACCCCCATAGAAACACAAAGTGAAATATACTGTTTGAGTACTCGTTATAGCATTAAGCCTCAGTGTACAGCACGTTAAGGACAGAGATCCTACATGAGGAGTAAGTGCACAGTGACTCCTGTTGTTGACTTTACCAATTGACACTCCTGTTTATGGCATCAGTAATCTCCCTATGCACCAGTTATGAGTTTCCAAGGCTATGGAAGCCCCTTGAGTTCTCCGACTCTTATCTTGTTTAGACACGGTCATAGTCAAAGTGGAGGTTCTCTCCTCCCTTCAGAGAAAGGCACCTCCCTCTTTGAAGACCTGTTCTTTCCACTGGGATCTCACTCACAGAGATCTTTTTGCCAGAGTGTCTTGGCTTTCCATGCCTGAAATACTCTCATGGGCTTTTCAGCCAGATCCGAGTGCCTTTAGGGCTGATTCTGAGAAGGCCAGCACTAAAATTGGCTGTTTTCACTGCACCATCCTGCCATGTGTATGGTGTACTGAAAATATTTTCTATTTCTTAGAAAATCAGTCAGTACAAGAAATTATGTTTCATTTTTGCCAAGGTATTTTTCAGTAACTTCCTCCAGAGATCCAAATCTCTTCCGGTTGACTCCAGTGTGCTATTTAAGTATTATCTTCTACATGAACTATGGCATACAGTTAGGAGGCAGTGAAGATCAATTGCTACATGTGTCATCTGGGAAAGACGGAAAAGTAGTTCTGGCTGAAATTTTCAGTAAAGTTTTGTCAACAAGGTCTTGAAGAATGGACAGAACTTGAAAGACAAGATGACAAAAAGAACTCCTTGTGTTCAGAGCAAAGTGAACAAGCCAGTTTGCCCTGGGCAAAAGATTCATAAAGAGAAAAAAGGCCCTAAAATGGTAGTTGATGCATGCCACATACTCAATTTGTCTAACAGGGAGCACAAAAATGTGTGTAAATGATGAAATTACAGATGGTTCTGAACACTAGGCTAAAGAATTTAAGCAGTAAGAAAATATAGGTTTTGAGTAAATGAGATGATTTTTAAAAACGGTGCTCCCATAAGATTATACTAAACACCAGGTCATAAAAAGTGAAGAGACAGACACTGTGATTCAACAGAATGTCTCCTAAACATAGGGCCCTTGTGGGAAAACAAAAGGGAAATAGAAGCAATTTCCATTTTCAATGAATGTCCAGTTGAGTATGTGTGCTGGTGGCTAAGGTAGGTGTGTGGAAAGTTCCAAGAAATGGGACAGATGCATTAAAAAAAAAAAAAACAATATAATGATATACCATAATAAATGCATAAAGGTTCTATGGAAGCACAGGAACTGTGTAAGGGAACTGTGCAAGACTTCAATGTGATTATTTGAGAATTCTAAAGATGGAAAAGAGTTGGCTAGGTATAAAGACTAAGAGGAAGGAAAGTATCTAAAGCAAAAGTAAGACAATGGGGGGCCAGCACTGTGGCACAGTAGGTTAAATCTCCACCTGCCATGCCAGCATCCCATATGGGTGTCAGTTTGAGTCCTGGCTGCTCCACTGCCGATCCAGCTCCCTGCACCTGTGAAAGCAGTGGAGGACGGCACCCACATGGGAGACCCATAAGAATCTCATGACTTGTGATTTTGGATCAATCCAGCTCTGGCCATAATGGTCATTTGGGAAGTGAACCAGTGGGTGGAAGACCTATCTCTTTTTCTATCCCTGTCTGTAACCCTGCCTCTTAAAAACAAACAAACAAACAAAAAAAAAAAAAAAAAAGGAAAGAAAATAATAAATAATAATGCAATGAAAGAGCAGGATGTATTCACAGGACAATGAAGTGGAGTGTAAGAGACTGATTAAGGCAGGCTGTAGCTAGATTCTAGGTATAGCACTCTTAAAAGTTTAAATTTATCCTTAAAAGTGATGTAGAAACTGTCAGGTTCTCAAGTATGGAAATGGTATGATTATATCTGTGCTTTGGGCAATTCTCCACTCTGTAGGTCAAATTGTACCCAAAGGAAAACTGGAGCTAGAAAAAGAAGAATATACAATATTTAATGAGCAAGTGGATTTGGAAAAAAAGAAGAATGTGGAAAAGGAAGAAAAAACAGATAGCTTTTTTTGCTGGTGGAATAAAAGAGTGGTCATATCAAAGACCAACAATTGTGAAGTCAAGACAAGTAAAAAGTCAGGGAAATTTCAGTTTAGTTTTAGATAGATGGGTAATACTGGGTACACAAATGGAAATGTCAACTGGCCAGCTAGAAATGAGGAGGTGGGTCATGAGGTCAAGTGGTCAGGAATAAAGACACAGAACTCAGAGTTGCTCAAAGGGTGAAAGCGAGATAGTACATGAGTCTGCTTTTGAGTCATATTTAGGGATTGAAGATAAAAAAGAACATGACACATGAGAAAAAAAGCAAAAAGTAAAAAAAAATGGTAAACAGTTTAATCTCTATCAAAAGGTACATCAAGGATGTCATATTTACTGATTAAAGAATTGTATCACCCATTTTTTTTTTTTTTTAAAGATTCTATCTGAGAGAGTTACAGACACAGAGAGGGAGAGACAGAAAGCTCTTCACTGGCTGGTTCACTCCCCAGATGGCTGCAACGGCCAGAGCTGAGCTTGATCTGAAGCCACGAGCTTCTTCTGGGTCTTCCACATGGGTATAGGGGCACAAGAACTTGGGCCACTTTCCACTGCTTTCCCAGGTCATAGCAGAGAGCTGAATTGGAACAGGAGCAACCAGGACATGAACCGGCACCCATATGGGATCCTGGTAACACAGGAGGAGGCTTAGCCTGCTATGCCACAGTGCCAGCCCCTATCACCCATCTTTAAGAATACTTTTAGTAAAGCTAAAGACAAGAAAAGAAATAAAAGTTAAATCATATGAAGAGAAAACAAGAAATTAAATGTCACAGACAAGGGAATGGATTAAGAAAAAAGAGTGGTATATTAAATACTTTTATATATATAAGCATTAAACAAAGAAGGCTGGAAGAATATAAACCCTTTTTATCGTAGTGGAGTGGAGGATAAAGAGAAGATATGGGACTAAGGATAGTGGTCCAAGGGAACTTTATCTGTAATATTACTAATTTTTACACACACAGATGGAAGCAAATTTAACAGTTAATGGTTTTTAATTGCAAGTATTGATCTAAAACTGTCGAAACTTATAGTAATACGATTAAGAAAAAGATGTCACAGAGAATCTGAAACTGACAAAGAGTGTGAAATTGCTTTAATAGAAACTAAGAGATGGTTAAATAAGTCAGAACTATACGTATGCTATTATCAGAATATACTTTCCCTAGTCTCCAAAGAGATATAAACATCTGTAGCTAACACCCTCACAGAGTGGAGACTCTAATTCACTTGCTGCTGTAGGAGTGGGGAGGGGATGGAGGGAAGTGCACAGGTCTCCCTGTACTCCCATCTAATTGTTTCAGAGACACTTTGGTTACATTCTTTACCTACTTATTAGGTGCAGATAAGCAATTAAGCGATGCAAAACAACCTCAACAAATTCCCAAGAATCTATTGTGAGATGGGAGGAGCAACAGTCAAGTTTCAGCAATCTGAGCCTTCAAATGTGGCATCCATTCCTACAGTATGTTAACAAGTTCTTTGTATTTTAATCTATGCATTGAATTCCAGCTTTGAGAGATTTAAGAGAAAAATGACAAAGTAGATGGTAACAGAAAAAGCAATACATAATAGATTCCTTGTTAACAAAGTATAGCAAAGAAAGAAAGAGAAGTTGACTAACATTCAAAGGACCTGATATAAAGAGTCTGGATTTATAAGTGGGTATAATTTCAAGGCAATGATATCTGTGTCCCAAAAATCATTCCTGAAACTAAAAAAGCCACTCTCTCTTGCTACAACTCTCAAACAATTGTTTAACTGCAGTAACTTTAAAAAGATTTAAATAATAAATTTACTTAAGTTATTTATTGTTTAAAAAAAATGAAAACCAAAAATATATATACCTATTACACTGGTGTACTCCTCTGACCTACAAACAGGACAGTAACCAAATTTATCGAGATCAACAAAGAGCTAAACTAAAGTTAGTTATTTGTGGGGCCGGCTCTGTGGCGCAGCAGGCTAATGCCCTGGCCTGAAGCGCCAGCATCCCATATGGGCACCGGCTCTAGTCCCGGCTGCTCCTCTTCTGATCCAGCTCTCTGCTATGGCCTTGGAAAGCAGTAGAAGATGGCCCAAGTCCTTGGGCCCCTGCACCCACGTGGGAGACTCGGAAGAAGCTCCTAGCTTCGGATCGGCACAGCTCCAGCCGTTGTGACCAATTGGGGAGTGAACAGTGGATGGAAGACCTTTCTCTTTCTCTCTCTCTCCCTCCCTCTCTCTCTCCTTCTCTCTCTGTGTAACTCTGACTTTCAAATAAATAAAAACATCTTTAAAAAAAAGTTCTTTGCAAAGAATAAAGTAATTTGACTTCAGTTGTTAGTAAGTTGCCACCAGCCTAAAAACCCTGAAATTAGATTGTGGTATAAATTGAATATGCTATTAATGTTACAACTAAAATAGTCTTCATTTTGACAGTTTATAGAACACAAACATCACTAAAATTTAAAATCCAGGACATTTTCCTTATGCTCAATACTATCTACCAATTGTTTAGAATGGTATTGGGCATATGTGGGACTCAGTGTAAATAAATCCAGTAAACACAAATGTTTAATAATTAACTCACTATAAAATACACAACTTTTATCCTAGAAGCAACATAACACTATACTATGCATATTTCTTTAATCTTCACAAAAATAAAACCAGCATTGAAGAAAACTACACATCTGAGCTAAATTCTGTTCTAAAGATCAAGCTGAGGAGAAGCTAAATTCATGAAAAGAATTCTAGCCCTAGTAGGCTGACATATTTTAGTCTGTTGGGCCTGTCAGTATTCTTCAAATGAACCACATTATTTTTGGATTCAATTTCCATGTAGGACCAGCCCAAATGAAGATGGCTGTAAATATGAAGGAGATGGGGGAAAATTGCCATCTTGGTTACACCAGTCTTAAGTACCTATTGTCTGCCTATCATTTATGAATTGTGTTTTACAAAGATGCACATTCTCATCTTACAGAACCCTGTGGGGACAGATAGTTCCATTTTACAAATAAAGATATAAATGGCCCCAGAAGCTAAATCCAAAGTCACACAACTAATGAATAGCAAGATTAGATGTTTAAGATTTCCCACTGGAGTGAACCTGCAGATGGAAGACCTCTCTCTCTGCCTCTCAAATAAATAAATGAATCTTAAAAAAAAAAAAAAAATCCCATTCTCAAGACCAAGCTATTTTTATTAAACCATACTACCTCTTAGGTTTAGGGCAGTTGTCCTCAGTGACAGCAAAAACATCCAGGCTTTTGAAAATATAAAATATAATTCCACTTTTCAATAAATATTTAAAAAAAAAGAAAAAGAAAATATAGACAGCCAGTCTCTACAGAAATTTGTGATCTCATTAGTCTTGGGCAGGGTCCAAGCATCTATCTATATTTTAAAATGCTTCTCCAGTAATTCTAACATGGAGCTGGGTTGCAAACTATTCACCTAGACAAGAGAAGTCTTTGCAAGTCACATTAAGAATCTACCTTGAGGTACATTAAAAAGGTATTAAGATAAGAGTAAGCCAGTGCCTCAGTAAATGGCAGCCACAATTTCTAAATTCTCTGTTGAGAAAGTTTAAATGCCTCTCCAGCACTCCTTGGCTTCTTTTTACTTTTATGGAAGTGTCCAAAGGACATGTGAAAAGCCAGGTCAACTTTTGGATGTTAAGATCGTTTTAAAAACTCACTATGTGAAAGTCAAAGCAGGAGGCTCTCAGACGGGGGGGGGGGGGGGGGGGGGGGGGGGGGTCGGGGGGGGTCACAAAATACCTTGCGTCTGGGGATCAGGATTCTAATTGGAATCTAATTGAAATTGACAGGTGCAGGAGGTGGGGGTCTTCTCTGGGCATGTGTCAGTATGCCACAATTTGCTTGGATCCTAAATTATACTGAACAGAAAACCTGGTGTATTATAAGACACCAATTCCTCCTCCCCTCACTCCTTTCCCCCACCAACTGGAGAAACGACAAGTTCATACAACAAATAGTTCCTGATTACCTGCTGAATAACAGGCAAACAATGATTCAATATAAACACCGAGTATATTTCTGCCCTCCAGGAGTTGGTATACCGCAAAAAAAAAAAAAAAAAAAGGTGGTCAATATCACTGTTACAACATTGACCTGCCCCAAGGCTAGAGTCATCACCAGTCTCCCAGCAGAAGAAACCTGTGCGGCACGATAGAATCTGGACGTCTCAAAAATCCCAAGATTTAAAGAAAATGTCTGTCACTCTGGGAGGAGGTGTCCTCGGGTGATCTGTGTTCTGGGCATGGCGTTTAACTGGGTGTAATCTCAATGAGGGGCAGCCGTTCATTCAACACCTTACAGTAGGATCTTTCCCCAGTACCAAGAGTAGCGCCACCTGCTTAATACGGAGGCAAGCGCTGTTAATTGAGAGTTGTGAGCCACCACAAATATCATGAATTAGTCTGTACAAGTAGCTAGGACAAAGAACGAAGACTTGGCCAGGGGGTTAAAGGGGACTTGGGAGACTCCAAAAACTCATGGTGGAGCCCAAGCCCCAGAATTTGGACAGCAGAGGGCGGTGCAACCGACCTCGCACAAAGAGCTTTTCTGACTGGAGGCCTCCAGGAGTGGGCAAATGGCCCCAGTAGACGCTCAAACTTTCTCAGCGAACTCAGCGATCACAAAGCGTACTAAGTGTTCCGTGTCCGACTCAAGTGGCCGTTTTCCATAACCTCTACCCTGGTCTGACCGTTAAAGCTCCCTTGCGGATACTCTGACCTTACAGCTTGGGGGTGGGGATGGGAAGGAATGAAACCAACCTATCAGGCTTTCCCAAAGAATGCTTATCCTCGGCTTTGGGGGGGAAAGGCTTCGAAATCGTTCCGGGGGTGATTCCCCCGAAAGACAACGTGGTTCATCTTGTTGGCGACATTGCTGACAAACACTGTAGAACATAGTTCAAGGGTGGGGGGGGAGGGGGAGGAGGATGGGGAGGGGAGGGTCATAAACAGAAAAAGAAACTGAGAAACTAATGCTATGGGTTAACTCCAGCACTTCAGATCCGTGTTCCAACACAACCAGACGCCGCGTCCTAAGTTTCACTCTCAAGTCTACGACCCCGGCCGCTCTCCCCCACCCCCCCATACAGACTCCAAACTTTCTGCTCTCCTTATGGCCCCCGGCCGCAGAACTCCTCCCGGCACGCGGGACTCCGCTCACGAAAAGTCTCGAGGCCAGGATCGGGCAGGGCCAGGGCGAAGGTCGGCGGCTCCCGCCCTCCCCCAAAGCTGTCCGTACCTGTCCAGCATCTGCTGTAGGGCTTGGTCCGGCATCTTCCGCGGAGCCGGCGCACTCGGCCCTCCCCGGCGGACCCGTCAGGGCCAGGCCCAGGGACAATAGCACTGAGAGGCGGCGGAGTAGGCCTCAGTCCGGCGGCAGCCGCGAACCCGCCACCCAGCCTCCCGGGGCGGCTCCGAGAGCCCGGCGGCGGCAGTGCGCGGCCGGCGGGCGTCCGGAGGAGGCTGTAGGGAGTGAGGAGGAGGAGCCTGGGGCTGGGAGGCGGCGATCGCGGCCCGGGTTCCTGCCCGTCGGCCCAGGGTTCCGGTCCATGGACCGCGGGCGTCAAGTTGCTGCCGGCGGAGGAGCTACCTCTGTGAGGTAAGAGTCACCGCCTCCGTGCGCGCCGGGGTCACGACGCAGGGCGGCCCAGAGCAGCCTGGGAGATGTAGTCCTCGGATCATCCCCGTTAGAGGCTGCACAGCCCGCCCCGACCACCGCCGCGCCCGCCGCCGCCCGGCCGGCGCCCTCCCGTTTCCTTCCTCCAGGGGGAAAAAATGTCCTTCGGGTCGCTTTCCAGGAAGCAGCAGGATGTGCCGCTCCACTGTCAGTAGCAACAAGGTCAGCCCTCCTGTCTGTCTCTCTTTCCCTCAGCTCTTGCCCTCAGGTGGGACCCGAGCCAGGTGAGGGGAGGGGGTTGGAGGGCCAGTTCCTCGTTAGGGTCCCCAGCTCTCGGCCGCGGCTGTCCAGGCCGGCCTGGGCGGCGGTGGGGAGGAGAGAAGCTCCTTCGGAAGCCCCCAGCGCTGGTGCCAGCTTCTCCCGCGTCACAGCCCATTTTGGGGGAGTTACACAACCCCCGCAAGGAGGGGGGGTCAGATGCTGTGGTGCGCACGGTTATTCCCGAGGGGGCGGCCGGGCAGGGGCTGCCTTGTGCCCCGGCGGCTTCCACCTGAGCCTGTGGGTGTGTGCTGGGGGTGGGGCGGAGAGGTGTTTCTCGCCCTCTCTAGGAACCTTTAGAATATGTCTGGGCTCTCGTAGGGTTCGCTGACGGTCTCCAGAAGGAACAAGTTCGTGAATAAACAGCTCTTGCTTACTCAGCTGTGGGTTGTCAGGGATGTTTGTTTTCTCTCTGCTGCTGGTCACTGTTAACCATTTCTAGTGTCCTTGACACCACCACGCAGGTGGATTGCAGGGGGTGGGGATCAGCAGAGAGCAATCGTAAATCTTTGGTTGGGTTGTTCTTTGCCGCTCCAGGGTTAGCTTTAGCGGGAGGTGAGAGCTGTTGACTGAAACGAACGCGTATTTGGACGACCTGTGGCGCTTCAGTGTTGTGACTGGTAGGACATGTGGTAGTGTTTCTGTTTCCTTGATTATGCCTAATTTCTGCTGCTGCAAGGTGTTTGCTTTTTCTTTAAATGCTAATATGTAAATTCAGAATGTAGAATTTTACAAGCAGTAAAATTAACGATCTGTTCACAGTTTGTTCTCTGAATATATTTGATCTAGTCTGTACCGTGACTAGAAAAACAACAGCAACACGTGACCAGTTTATTTGGCCTCCAGTTCCTGAAATGTGCTTTCATAAAAGGCTTTGGGAAATTAAAGAATGAGTACTTCACCCTTTCTTCATGATATGAGCAACAGGCCCATCGTAGGGAAGGAAAATGAGTATTTCCCTTTAATGAGCTTAATTGGGATGTCTAATATTTAAAAAAATTTTTTTTGCTCCGCGTACTATGTAAACCTTTAATGTGTATTTGTGTTTTAAGCAATTAGCAGCCACAAGGAATAGGATATATCTATATACTTCTTGCTTAAAAATGGAAGTTTAACCTAGTAGGTTGATTAAATAGACTAGTGCAGACTCCTTTTCGCTTTCTGATTTTCATTAACAGGAGTTCTCACCTCATTTTAGATTCCTTGTGGACCTTGAATTGGAAAGTACCATACAATTCCGTGATAGCAGAATCTTATTACACCAAAAAATGATGTTTGCACTATGAAAAGTCAGTTTCCTGGCTGTGTCAAGCCCTTTGAAACTTAAAAAGAAAAAAAGTTGCTCATCTTGGGAGAGAATAAGCTGCTGCCTAACCCAGCAGTCCACTTCTGAATGTCTCCCATGAGAAATGGAAGCATTTCTACGCAGAGACTTGTTGTGAATGTTTACAGCAGCATTATTCCTAAGAACCAAAAAGTGGGGAAAACCCAAATATCCACCAAGTGATCAATGAATAAGACACATGCAGCATATCCATTCAGTGGAAATTTGCTACTTGATAACAAGGGATGAACTTTTTTTTTTTTTTTTTTGACAGGCAGAGTGGATAGTGAGAGAGAGAGACAGAGAGAAAGGTCTTCCTTTTGCCGTTGGTTCACCCTCCAATGGCCGCCACGGCTGGCGCGCTACGGCTGGCACACCGTGCTGATCTGAAGGCAGGAGCCAGTACTTCTCCTGGTCTCCCATGGGGTGCAGGGCCCAAGCACTTGGGCCATCCTCCACTGCACTCCCTGGCCATAGCAGAGAGCTGGCCTGGAAGAGGGGCAACCGGGACAGAATCCGGCGCCCCGACCGGGACTAGAACCCAGTGTGCCGGCGCTGCTAGGTGGAGGATTAGCCTATTGAGCTGCGGCGACAGCCCAAGGGATGAACTTTTGATACATGCTGTAACATAGGATAATCTTGAAAACGTGATACTAAGTAAAAAGAGTGCGTCACACCAACTCTGTATATTGTATGATTCACACCAACTCCATATATTGTATGATTCCTTTTATGTGAAATGTTTAAGAGTAGGCAAATCTGGAGCTGGCATTTGGCATTGTGCTTAAGACTGTGATATCAGAATGCCTGGTTTGAGTCCTGGCTCAGCTTCCGATTTCAGCATCATACTAATGTGCATCCTGGGAGGCAGCAGGTGATGGCTCAAGTACCTGGGGCCCTGCCACCTATGTGGGAGATCTGGATTGACTTCCAAGCTTCTGAGCTCAACCTGGCACTGGTTCAACTGTTGGGGGCATTTGGGAAGTGAACTAACAGATGGAAGATCTCTGTCTGCCTTTCAAATAAAAATAAGTAATTGAAAAAAATTTTTAAAAAACAAATCACTAGAGACAAAAAGTAGATTAGTGACTGCATAGGGCTGAAAGAGTTGGGGAAAAATGGAAATGACTGCTAATGAGTATGAGGTTCCTTTCTAGAGTGATGATAGTATTCTAGAATTTGTGGTGATTTTATGTAACTTTGTGAATTTTGTCAAAATTAAGAAACTAAAATAAAGCAAAATTAGATTATGATAGTGGTACAGCTCTGTAAACATACTTAAAAATCTCATTCAGTTGTATACTTAAAATAAGTTGGTTTTTAACATATCCAAAGTACATCTCAATAAAGCTCTTAAAACGCCACTAAAAATGTTCATAAGGACATAAGAGAGAAATATATAACATAACTTTTTTAAAAGCTTCATTTATTTATTTATTTGAAAGAGTTATAATGAGGCAGAGAGAGAGAGAGAAAGAGAGAGGGAGAGAATGTCTTCCATCCTCTGGTTCACTCCCCAAGTGGCTGCAATGGCTGGAGCTGGGCCAATCCGAAGCCAGGATCCAGGAGCTTCTTTCCAGTCCCCTGTGTGGGTATAGGATCCCAAGGACTTGGGCCATCTTCCATTGCTTTCCTGGCACATTAGCAGGGAGTGCATTGGAAGT
This sequence comes from Oryctolagus cuniculus, assembly GCF_964237555.1. Taxonomy (NCBI): domain Eukaryota; kingdom Metazoa; phylum Chordata; class Mammalia; order Lagomorpha; family Leporidae; genus Oryctolagus; species Oryctolagus cuniculus. The sequence continues at coordinate 63,534,495 of NC_091448.1, read as the reverse complement.
GGAGAAGCAAGGACTTGAACCTGCATCCATATGGGATGCTGACCCTGTAGTTGGTGGCTTTACCCCGTAACACCACAGCACTGGCTCCAGCTGATAACTCTGTCAAACTTTTTTTTTTATTACTGTGGGAAAAAAAATCATGTCTGGTAAACTTCACAATGTAAATCAATATTTGCATTTAAAATGGCGACGTGTGAATTTCAATGTAATATGTCAACTTTGTTTTTAATAGATTCTTGCACTTTCCAGTAAGACTAAGAATAGTTTGAATGTTTACTCTCTGACAATGAAGGGAAAAACTCTTAAGTAAATATTGAAAACTTAGTCTGACCAAAAAAAAAAAAAAAAAAAAGTTGTAATGCACTTCTGCATTTTAGATAGGGTTGAATGTTTATAGAAACTGATATTCAGTCAGTGGAATGATCAAAATAGCTAGAGTCCTCTTCCCCAACTTTGCCTTAGAGATATATTTTGAAGCTGGCGCCGCGGCTCACTTGGCTAATCCTCTGCCTGCGGCACCAGCACACCAGGTTCTAGTCCCGGTTAGGGTCCCGGATTCTGTCCCGGTTGCTCCTCTTCCAGGCCAGCTCTCTGCTGTGGCCTGGGAAGGCAGTGGAGGATGGCCCAAGTGCTTGGGCCCTGCACCCGCATGGGAGACCAGGAGGCAGCACCTGGCTCCTGGCTTTGGATTGGCGCAGTGTGCCGTGCATAGCGACCATTTGGGGGGTGAACCAACGGAAAAAAAAGGAAGACTTTTCTCTCTGTCTCTCTCTCTCTGTCTAACTCTGCCTGTCTAAATAAATAAATAAGAGATATATTTTGAAATACAAACTAATCCACTGAAATTATGTAAGTAGTCTCTGGGTTTCAGAGGACAAGAACAAAGGTTGATATTGTGGAGTTATCCTAAAGAGTTATGGAATATTTTGTATGGCCTTTTCTTTATTTTTTTAACAGGCAGAGTTAGACAGAGAGAGCAAGAAAGAGAGAAAGGTCTTCCTTCCATTGGTTCACCCACCAAATGGAGCCAGATGCTTCTTCCTGGTCTCCCATGCGGGTGCAGGGCCCAAGCACTTGGACCATCCTCCACTGCCTTCCCTGGCCACATCAGAGAGCTGGCCTGGAAGAGGAGCAACCGGGACAGAATCCGGGACCCCAACTGGGACTAGAACCTGGGGTGCCGGCGCCGCAGGCAGAGGATTAGCCTAGTGAGCTGTGGCGCCGATCACCGTTTGTAAATATGTCAGAAATCTTATTTTTAATTTTTTAAAGACTTTATTTATTTGAGAGGTAGAGTTAACAGACATTGAGAGGGAGAGACAGTGAGAAAGGTCTTCCATCCGCTGGTTTACTCCCGAGTTGGCCGTAATCGCTGGAGCTATCTGAAGCCAGGAGCCAGGAGCTTCTGGTTCTCCCACACAGTTACCAGGGCCTAAGGACTTGAGCCATCTTCTACTGCTTTCCCAGGCCATAGCAGAGAGCTGGATTGGAAGAGGAGCAGCCTAGAACTGTATGGGATGCCAGCGCTACAGGTGGAGGATTAACTTATTGCGCCACAGCGCTGGCCCCCAGAAACTTTAAAACAGTGTTACCTTAATGTTCTTACATTGCACTTGTTTTTTTTTTTTTTTTTTTTTTTTTTTTTTTTACGATGTATTTATTTATTTGAAAGTCAGAGTTACACAGATAGGGAAAGCAGAGAGAGAGAGAGAGAGAGAGGTCTTCCATCCGATGGTTCACTCCCCAATTGGCCGCAACTGCTGGAGCTGTGAGCCAGGAGCCAGGCTTCTTCCAGGTCTCCCATGAGGGTTCAGGTGCCCAAAGACTTGGGCCATCCTGTACTGCTTTCCCAGGCCATAGCAGAGAGCTGGATAGGAAGTGGAGCAGTCAGGTCTCAAACCGGCGCCCATATGGGATGCCGGCACTTCAGGCCAGGGTGTTAACCTTTGGCACCACAGCGCTGGACCCCCATTGCACTTGTTTTAACTGTTTACCAAAAGGTGCCCTAGAGGATTCCATAGTGAAGTGATATATTCAAGTATCTTCCAAAGAGAACTGTCAAGTTCCAAATTTGGTAAGAAACTGTAGGCTGGGTCCTCATTGCAAGCTATGGAATGTTCTTTGATAATTCCTTCAACAGATATTTTCAGAGACTTCTTACATATGTGGGAACTCTAATTGCAAATTTAAATATAACTACCCTTCTTTGTGAACATACAAACTACCTAAAAGTATATGGGAAATTTTCAAAGTACTCTGATATGAAATATTATGTAATGATAATACGGCAGCATTTGAGGAAGTGCCAAATGAATGGCATAGAAATACAAAGTGATAGAAGTCCCAGGGAGATTGTGTGGGCTGGCATGTCAAAGAGAATTTTGTAAAACAGGGAATTTAGGCTTTGCCTTGTAGCAGGAGAAGGAATTACATAAGTGAAGAGGGCGAGAAGGGTCTTGGGTCTGGATATGAATGAAAAGATGTCAACAGAGAAGTTTAGCTTCTGTAGCTGTAACTGAAATCTCTGTTGTGTAAGCAGAAATAAATAGTTAACTGGTTAAGTAAGAAATAGTTAAAAGGCCTTGAACTTGTGAAAGAAATATTTATTGAATATATGTGACTGGCACAAAGGCACTGAGAATACAGTGATGAGAAAAAACAAGTAGTGTTTACTTAGAGGTGGAGTTTATAAGCGGGAGAGATGATCATATAAATAGATTGGCAAATGTGGTAGTTTGTTTTAAGAGACATTGTAACAAGGCCTTGACTGAGGGAGGTCAGGGAAAGTTTCTCTGAAGAAGTGTTTAGATGCTGAGGCCTAAAGAAGAGCATGCATTAAATCTAGAAAGGAAGGAGGGAAGAACATCCAAGGCAGAAGAACAACAAGCGAACACCCTGAGAGGGAAAGCACTGTGATGGGTAGGAAAAACTGAGAGAGGAGGTCTTGGGGCAAGATAAAGCCAAAAAGATCAATGAGTGGCAGACCATGAAGAAAAGAGCTTTAGAGGCCAATAGATGGAATTTTGTTCTTATACCAGGAGAGAAAGAAACTGCATGAATAGAGAGGTTTAGGCATAAGACACAGACCCCATTCTGTAGGAAATGGGAAGTTAACCTATAGTTGTTCCTAAGTCTACTTTGAGAAAGAATTACCCAGGAAATTCTGATGCATGAGACCTGTATTGTTGCCTCATTAACTATCTTTAAAAAAAAAAAATTCCCTAAGTGATTATTGGACTAATGCTAGAGAATCTTTGCAAAGATAGTGCAGCGGTTGAGAGCTTTAGCTCAAGTGTAGATTGGAGTCATAGGATAGCCACTCAGGAGCTCTGCAACATTGGGCAGTTAGCAAATCTCTTTAAGCTAGTTTCCTCATCACCAGAACCTGCTTTACTAGGTGCCTGGGAGAATTAAATGAGAAAAGTCATTTAAATTGTTCAGTACAAGACTGAGCACATGGTTAAGAACTCAATTGGTGTTAGCTTGTAATTATCTCTAGTGAAAGTTCTTCAGTAAAGGTGAGAGTGATCAAGGTATTAATCTTGTGGCATGCAGGGTGGATTAGAAATAGACAGTTTGGCCTGCCTTGGACTCAGTAACTTGCCCTTGGTAAGCATTTCAAACATTTGCTTTAACACACTATTAGTTCTTGAAGATCCTTAGATAGGATAAGTAGTTCTCAAGTAGGTAATGTTTCTGGTACCCTTTAAAGGACATTTATAGGGAGACTTGGTCCCCAGAATATATTTTACTGACTTAGCATCTACAGGATAAATTTAAGTTGACTTTGTTTTCTTAATTTTAGACAGAGGTTTCTCTGGCCACTTGTAGCGTCTGTGATCTCCTAGATTCTAGGGCTCCCTGATAACTTTTTCCAGGGCCTGTGTGAGGTAAACCTATTTTCATAATAGTAAAACATTATTTGTGTTTTTCAGTACATTAGCATTTACACTGATGGCACTAGCATTGATAGATAAAATTCCTTGCCCCCTAACACCATTCAAGCTTTGGTACCAAATGGTATTAACGGTCATGTATTCTTTGCAACCTCATGCATGCAATAACAAACAAATAAAAAAAAAAAGCCAAAAACCAGTTTCACTTAGTGCCCATGGTTAAGCAGTAAAATATATTCATTTTATTAAATCTTGACTCTTGAATTCACATATTTTAATATTCTGAATGATGAAGTAGAAGTAGATATACTGCTGTTGCATCCATAGTATGATAGTTGTCTTAGTGAAAAGCATTTATGTGATGAAGCTACAAGCTGACTTGGTTGCTTTGTCTTGATACACTATTTCTGTCTGAAAGACTGACAGAATTTAAAACATTTGTGTTGCGAAGGATGCTGTCACAGTGAAATGACAGCCCACAGAATGGGAGAAAATTTTTGGAAATCCTATATTTGAAAAGAGACTTGCATTTAGAATCACTATTTATTATAACTCAATAATAAAAAAGACAAATACTTATTTTAAAATGGACAAGACTTGAATAGGTATTTCTTCAAAGATACAAATAGCAAGCACATGAAAAGATGCTTATTATCATTAGCGTATACCTTAGTAGTTCAGAGATTTTTAAAAAAGAGTATTATTATTTGAAAGAGTGACAGAGAGAAAGAGACACCTTCCATCCACTGATTCACTTCCCAGATGGCCGCTATCTCCAAAGCTGGACCAGACCAAAGTCAGGAGCTAGGAGCTTCATTATCTGGGTGTCCCATGCGGGTGGCTCCCAAATGTTTGGGTTATCCTCTGCTACTTTTCCAGGCCATTAGCAGGGAGCTGGATCAGAAGTGGAGCATCTGGAGCACAAACTGGTGCCTATATGGGGTGCCAGCATTGCAGGTGGCATCCTTACCTGCTGTGCCACATCACTCCAGGGATTTTTTTTAACCTGAAATTCTTGGACTCCCTTAGGAATCTTGCTTTTGGTTTTGTGCATTTTGTTTATTTTTAAAATTTTTGTTTCCTTCCTGGAAAGTTCTTGACCCTAGACTGATTAATAGCTGTTGCTCTTGGAACTTGACTTTCTTTCTTTCTTTTTTTTTTTTTTTTTTTTTTTGACAGGCAGAGTGGATAGTGAGAGAGAGCCAGAGAGAAAGGTCTTCCTTTTCCATTGGTTTACCCTCCAATGGCCGCTGCGGCCGGCACACTGCGCTGATCCACAGCCAGGAGCCAGGTGCTTCTCCTGGTCTCCCATGCGGGTGCAGGGCCCGAGCACTTGGGCCATCCTCCACTGCACTCCTGGGCCACAGCAGAGAGCTGGCCTGGAAGAGGGGCAACCGGGACAGAATCTGGCACCCCGACTGGGACTAGAACCTGTTGTGCCAGTGCCACAGGCGGAGGATTAGCCTATTGAGCTGCGGCACTGGCCGGAACTTGACTTTCAAAGTTTACTATCAACCTACACCCTTGTTGATCTCAAGCCTTTATAGAAAGTAACACTGGCCCCTCTTCACAATGACAGACAGATCTTCTATTGCAAAGAATAAGGATGGCTATGAATCTGAAGTGTGAAGTGCTATAAATAGACATGCACTGTAGTACTCTGAAGGAAAAATGAAAGTAGATTATCAAAGGAAGAAAATAGAATTTTAGAAAAACACAGACTGCAGCCATTATGACTTATCCAGAACTCAAACAAATAGGAAGATCATAGGGCGAAAAATAAGAAAGGAAAAAAAAGCAACATTTCGGGAATGTTTCAAAAAACAAATATTAAACATTTTATGCTCAGTGAAACAAAAGCCTAGGAGTACACTGATCTGTTATTTCCAATCATAGCTTGCTCAAAGGGAAAGAAGGAAAAGACTGCTCAACTAGGGGTAGAAGGAAACTTCCTCAACTGACAAGGTACATTCACAAAAAAAATAATCCATGGCCAGTATCATGCTTATTGGTGAAAGACTGAATATTTGATCTGTAGCATCAGGAACAAGACAAGGATGTATGCTCTTGCAACCTCTATTCAACGTTTTTAAAAATTTTTATTTATTTAATTTTTTTAAAGATTTATTTTATTTATTTGAAAGAGTTACAGAGAGAGGTAGAGACGGAAAGAGAGGTCTTCCATCCGCTGGTTCATTCCCCAGATGGCCGCAACGGCCGGAGCTTCGCCATTCAGAAGCCAGGAGCTTCTTCTGGGTCTCCCATGAGGGTGCAGGGGTCCAGGGACTTAGGCCGTTTTCCACTGCTTTCCCAGGACATAGCAGAGAGCTGGATCGGAAGAGGAGCAGCTGGGACTTGAACCAGTGCCCATGTTGAATGCCAGCGCTTCAGGCCAAGGCTTTAACCCACTGCGCCACAGCACCAGCCACGCTATTCAACATTGTACTAGAAGTTCTGGGCAATTAGACACTAAAATAAAAGGCACCCATATTAGAAGGGAAGAAGTAAGGATATGTTTATTTGTATATTAAGGATTTTGTATTTAGAAAAAGTTCCAGGAATCAAAAAACAAAGCAACTATTAGAACTAGTAAACAAGTTCAGCAGGGTTGCAGGATGCAAGATCAATATGCAAAAACCATTGTATTTCTGTATATTAGAAATGAACAACCCAGAAGTGAAAGTAAAAAAATTCATTTATAAAATTATCAAAAAGTGGAAAATATTTAGAAATAAACCAAACAACAAAAGAGGCACATGACATATCTGAAAACTAAAGAAATTGTTTAAGGGCTGGCATTGTGGTATAGCAACCTGCTTATGCTATCTACATTCCATATTGGAGTGATGGTTCAAGTCCTGGATATTCTACTTCTGATGCAGCCAGCTTCCAGCCAATGTCCCTGGGAAGGCAGCAGAAGATGGCCCAAGTGCTTAGGCCCTTGCCACACACGTGGGAGACCAACATGGGGTTCCTGGCTTTAGCCTGACCCACACCTGGCTGCTGTAGCCATTTGGGGAGTGAACCAGCAGATAGGAGATACTCTTTCTTGGTCTCCATGTATCTCTCTCTCTTCCTTTCTCTGTTACTCTGCCTTTAAAATAAATGAATCTTTTTTTTAAAGCACATTGTTTTAACAAATTAAAAATCCAAGTAATTGAGAGGAATCTCATGGTCATCAGAAAAAATGTTTTACATGACAATGCTCCTCAAACTGATCTATAAATTCCATGTAATCGCTATCAAAATCCCAGTTGACTTCCTTTTAGAAAGCAGCAAGCTGATCCTTATATTTGTGTGAAATCTGGGATGACTCAGAATAGCTGAAAGACTCTTGGGGGAAAAAAAAAGAGCAAAGTTTGAGGGCTCACTTCCTGATTTTTAAAACTTACTGCAAAGCTACGTAAACAAGACAGTGCAATGGTGGCATAAGGTAGACATCTAGATCAGTGGAACAAGATTAAAGTCCAGAAATAAGCCCTCACATTTATGGTCAATTGATTTTCTACAAGGATGCCAAAACAATCTAATAGAGGGAGGGAGAGAGAATAGAACTCCTAACAAATAATGCTTGCACAGCTGTCTATCCATATACAAAAGAATGGTGTTGAGGCCGGTGCTGCGGCTCAATAGGCTAATTCTCTGCTTGCAGAGCTGGCACGCAGGGTTCTAGTCCCGGTCAGGGTGCCGGATTCTGTTCTGGTTGCTCCTCTTCCAGTCCAGCTCTCTGCTGTGGCCCGGGAGTGCAGTGGAGGATGGTCCAAGTTCTTGAGCCCTGCATCCGCGTGGGAGACCAAGAGGAAGCACCTGGCTGCTGGCTGTGGATTGGTGCAGCTCTGGCTGTTGCAGCCATCTGGGGAGTGAACCAGCAGATGGAAGACTCTCTCTGCCTCTGCCTTTCTGTTAATCTGCCTTTCAAATAAAGAGATAAATCTTTTAAAAAAAATTATTGCCTCTGGATAGCGTGACTGAATATACGGAAAGGAACTTACTTTTAATTTTATTCCCTTCTGTTTTCATTTTTTACCATGAGCATGTATTATTATTACTATTTTTTTGACAGGCAGAGTAGACAGTGAGAGAGAGAGACAGAGAGAAAGGTCTTCCTTTACCGTTGGTTCACCCCCCATTGGCTGCTGCAGCCAGCGCACCGCGCTGATCCGAGGCCAGGAGCCAGGTGCTTCTCCTGGTCTCCTATGTGGGTGCAGGGCCCAAGCACTTGGGCCATCCTCCACTGTCCTCCAGGCCACAGCAGAGAGCTGGACTGGAAGAGGGGCAACCGGGACAGAATCTGGTGCCCTGACCGGGACTAGAATCCGGTGTGCCGGTGCCGCAGGTGGAGGATTAGCCTATTGAGCCGTGGCACCGGCCAACCATGTATTATTTTATAGTTTAAAATATATAGTATGTGTATATATATATATATATATATATATAGTATATACATAGTTTAAAATTAAAAAGAATTTTTTTAGGGGTTAGTCTTTGGCAAAGTGGTTAAGACATTGCTTGGGATGCTTGGGTATTAGAATGCCTGGGTTTGAACCCTGGCTCTGCTTCTAATTCCAGTTTCCTGCTTCAGCAGGAATACTGGTGCAAATGAAAAGATGATTCAAAAGTTTTTAAAAAGTTGCAATAGTGTGGTATATTATTTATTATGAAAAGGCAGTTGGGAGGCAGAGCAACATAGTGTCTGAGAAAGATCCTTCACCAGTTGTCTTCCTACAGAGACACCAACTCGGATAACTATTCACACACCAATTTACCTTAACAAAAGCTCAGGAGGCCCACTGGGAGACTATAATGCCTGGTTTTATTAAAATAATAAGACATATTGAAGAAAGCAAGAAGGAAAAAGTTGCCTGTGTCACGCTGCCTCCATTTCAAGCAGCAGGACAGTGTGGAGAGAGACAGCATCTGTTTGGGGAAGGGAAAAGAAATTGAGCCTAGGCCCGATGCCAGGCTTTTCACAGTAAACTTGATGCTGGGCAGAGCCTCCATTGTTGTTACCCTGAGGCAACATACCTGTGGACTGAGCTTCTGTGCTTGTGTTAACCAAATGGCCAACGGATTGTTTTCACTACCCTTCTCCCAATGTTGGGCAGCCCAGTATAGAAGAAGAATTTATTTACTGGGGAGTGAGGCAGGATAGTGAGCACGGGACTAGACACTGCAGAGCTCAGACACATACAATGGCCTTATAAAGAATGGAACTAAGCACCCAGTACCTGCTATTCCATTTGTTGAGATCAACCCTGACCAAGAGAAATTTCATTTGCTGGGAAAAAGGTAGTAAGCAGGGCCCCTGGCAGTTCTCATCCCTGCCATGGATACCTGAGGCATTTGCCGCTAGAGAACCCTGCATCCCTTGCAAGCCCTGAGCCCAGCTTGTGCTGCTGCTGGGTTATCACTTTGTGTTCCGCTGGAGAGAGAGTCTAGCCCATGTTGTGTCATCCCCTACCCGTGCTTTTTGTGCAAGGGTCATCTTGAGACCCTGCCCACCTGAGATATTGTGAAGCAACCAGGCAGCTGTTCCCATCATGTCCACTGATCCAACCCTGTGAACTAACTAGGAAGAGCTCTAGGAAGAACTTGGACAGCACACCTAGGTAGCTCAGCTGAGCAGGCAGAGCCCCTCAGAAAACAGTTGGATGGTCCTACCCACCTCCACTGCATGAAACCAAACAAAAGCAGGGGAAAAAACAAGATAACATCATACTTCCAAAGGAACGCAATAGCTTTGTAGCAATAGGCTGCGAAGAAAAGGTAAATGGATGAATTGCCTGACAAAGAATTAAAAAATAATGAAGGAAGTTTAATGAGATATATAAGAAAGTAGAGATAATTTAATAAAATTAGGAAAATAATTCATAGGAATGAGAAATTTATCATCAAAGAGACAGAGATCATAAAAATCAGAAAAGTTGGAGCTAAAGAACTCAGAATATGAAATTAAAAATACAGTGGAGGGGTTAAAGTTTGACACAGTGGTTAAGATTTCACATGGGACACCTATATCCATATTGTGAGTTTAAGACCCAGTTTTACTTCTGCTTCTAGCTTCTTGCTCAGGCACACCCTGGAAGGCAGCAGGTGGTATCTCAAATACTGGGGTCCCTGCTACCCATGTGGGAGACCATGATTGAGTTCTGAGCTCCTGTCTTAAGCCTGGCCCAACCCCCAGCTGTTGTGAGTGTTTGGGAAATGAACTATTGCATGGAAGATCTGTGTCTCTGCTTTTCAAAATAAAATGAAAATTTTTAAAAATTTTATTTGAGTATTTGAGAGCCAGAGTTAGAGAAATCTTCCATCTGCTGGTTTACTCCCCCAAATGGCTGCAACAGCCAGGGCTGAGCTGGTCCAAAGACAGAAGTTAGGAGCTTCTTCCAAATCTCGCATGGGTTCAGGGGCACAAGCACTTGGGCCATGATCTGCTGCTTTCCAGGCACATTAACAGGGAGCTGGATAAGAAGTGGAGCAGCTGGGACACAAACCAGTGCCTATATGGGATGGTAGCATCACAGGCAGCAGCTTGTCCTGCTCTACCACAATGCCAGCCCTGAAAATTTATTTTTGTAAATATTTATTTATTTATTTGAAAGTAGCATTATGGAGAAAGGGATGAAGAGACAGAAAGAGAGATCCTCCATCTGCTGGTTTACTTTGCAAATGTCTATAATGGCTGGGGCTGGGCCAGGCCAAAGTCAAGGGCCTTAATTCATTTGTGCCTCCCATATGGGTGGCAGGAGCCCACAGATTTTTTGCCGTCTTCCACTGCTTTCTTTCCCAGGTGCATTAGCAAGGAGCTAGATTTGAAATGGGGCAGCTCGGACTTGAACTGGCATTCATATGGGTTGCTGGCATTGTAGGCAGCAGCTTAACACCCTTAGCCACAGTGGTGGCCCCTAAAATGAAAATTTTAAAAATGCAGGGGTCTGGCATTGTGACATTGTGGGTAAAGCTGCCGCTTGTGATGCTGGCCTCCTGTGTAGGTGCAGGTTCAAGTCCCGGCTGCTTGCTCAACTTTGGATCTAGCTCCCTACCAGTGGCCTGGGAAAAGCAGCAGAAGATGGCTCAAGTTCTTAGACCCCTGTACGTACATGGTAGACCTGGCTGAAGCTCCTTGCTTCGGGCTGCCCAGCCCCAGCCATTGTGGCCACTTAGGAAGTGAGACTTTCAAATAAATAAATAAATCATTTAAAAAATATATACAAGGGGGTAACTCAACAGCAGAATTGAGTGGACAAAAGAAAAATTTCTAAGTGTAAATTTATTTATTATTTATTTATTTGAGAGGGTGACAGAGAGATCTTCCATACATTGGTTCATGCCCCAAATGACTCTGGACCTGGCTGAAGCCAGGAATTTGGAACTACATCTGGGTCTCCCAAGTGGGTAGTAGGGTCTCAGATACTTGAGCCATCATCATCTGCTGTGTTCCTGGGTACATTAGCAGAGGGAGTGGAGCAGCCTCAAAGCAGCCCTTAGTTATGGGATGCTGGCATTGCAAGTGGCAGCTTAACCTGCTGCACCACAACACCACCTCTTAAATTTACTTTTAAATTATTTCTTTGAGAGGCAGACACACACACACACACACACACACACACAGAAAGAGAGCCTCCATTTGCTGATTCATTCCTGAAATGCCTGCAATTACTGGAGCTGGGATGGAGTGGAATCTGGAAGCCAGGAACTCAATTCAGATCTCCTATGTGGGTTGCAAGAACCCAATTCCTTGAGCCATCTTCACCACCTCCCAGGGTCTGAATTAGCAAGAAGCTGGACTTAGGAACTAAGCTGGATATTGAAGCTAGGTCTTCTAATATGAGATGTAATATTTTAACTGATGGTTTAACTACTAGGCTAAATGTCTGCCCTCCTAAGCTTAAATTTAGACAGGTTTTTTGAAATAACCCAGTCAAATAGAAAAATCAAAACCTGGGGTCTGTGTTGCGCCACAGCAGGTTAAGCTGCCACTGGCATCCCATATAAGTGCTGATTCGAGTCCCAGATGCTCCGCTTCCAATCCAGCTTCCTGCTAATATCCCTGGGAAGGCAGCAGAAGATGGCCCATCCATTTGGGAGACCCAGATGGAGTTCTGGACTCCTGGCTTCACTCTGGCTCAGTCCTGACTTGCAGTCATTTGGGGAGTGAATCAGTGGATGGAAGATATCTATCTCTCTATGTCTCTCCCTCTCTCTGTAACTCTGCATATCAAATAATTTTTTTAAAAAAAGGAATAGGTGTGCCCGCGATGAACACCCTCGGACCCATGTCGTGTTTGTGATACTGAAGTGTTTGCTTTAATTCTAAATAAAAGTTTATATTAAAAAAAAAAAAAGGAATAAACAAAACAAAGAGAGAAAAAGAATTTTCTTTTTTAAGGATTAAGAAAGGGTCAGCGCTGTGGTATAGCGGGTAAAGTTGCCGCCTGCAGTGCTAGCATCCCATACGGGCAACCTGTTTGAGTCTTGGCTGCTCCACTTCTGATCTAGCTCCCTGCTAATGCATCTGGAGAGTGGTGGAAGATGGCCCAAGTCCTTGACTCCTTTGCTCCCATGTGGGAGACCTGGAAGAGGCTCCTGGCTTTGGTGTGGCCCAACTAGTGGATAAAGATATCTCTTTCTTCATCTTTCCCTCTCTCCCTGTAGCTCTGCCTTTCAAATGAAAGAAACAAATATTAAAAAAATTTCTCTCGGCCGGCGACATGGCTCAATAGCCTAATCCTCTGCCTGCGGCACTGGCACACCAGGTTCTAGTCCCGGTCAGGGCACCGGATTCTGTCCCGGTTGCCCCTCTTCCAGTCCAGCTCTCTGCTGTGGCCAGGGAGTGCAGTGGAGGATGGCACCTGGCTCCTGGCTTCAGATCAGTGCAGTGCGCCGGCCGCAGTGGCCATTGGAGGGTGAACCAACGGTAAAGGAAGACCTTTCTCTCTGTCTCTTTCTCTCACTATCCACTCAGCCTATCAAAAAAAAAAAAAAAAAATTTCTCTCATACTCTTTGTTTAACACCTATCTGCTTTAGATTCTTTTTGGAAAGTTGAAGTATAAATATCAGTTGTTCAAAATGAGTACTTGTTGACACTACTTACTTAACATCTATGGGCATATGTTGGGCCCTATCAATGCATTATCTCTAACCCTAACAACAACCCTATCATGTAGGTGGATAAGTATCCTATTTCATAGTTGAGAAAATTGAAAACTGGAAAAATGAAATCATAGCAAGTAAATGGAATAACTGACATTGAATCCATATATATCTGACTTCATGGGAAAACAATGCATGGGTATATAGATAATTAAATAACAGTAAAAATGATGTATTACAAGAGTGATCACAGTGCTACCAATGATTAATTTTTTTTTTTTTTTTTTTTTTTTTTTTTTTTTTTTTTGTGACAGGCAGAGTGGACAGTGAGAGAGAGAAAGACAGAGAGAAAGGTCTTCCTTTTGCCGTTGGTTCACCCTCCAATGGCCGCCGCGGCTGGCGCGCTGCGGCCGGCGCACCGCGCTGATCCGATGGCAGGAGCCAGGAGCCAGGTGCTTTTCCTGGTCTCCCATGGGGTGCAGGGCCCAAGCACCTGGGCCATCCTCCACTGCACTCCCTGGCCACAGCAGAGGGCTGGCCTGGAAGAGGGGCAACCGGGACAGAATCCGGCGCCCCGACCGGGACTAGAACCTGGTGTGCCGGCGCCGCTAGGCGGAGGATTAGCCTAGTGAGCCGCGGCGCCGGCTAATTTTTAAATAATTTTACACATAGGTACCCCAGCAGTTCAGAGAAGGGAAAAGGAGTTGCTGCATGTTTGGAGTGGTTTAGGCAGGCTTCCAACTAGAGAAGTGCTTTGAATTGGATCTTGAAGAGCGAATATATAGAGGCCATTGCTGTGGCACAGCAGGTTAAAGCTCTGGCTTGCAGTGCCAGCATCCCATATGGGTGCCAGTTTGAGTCCCAGCTGCTCCAGTGCTGATCCAGCTGCCTGCTAATGCTGCCTGAGAAAGCAGCAGCGAAGGGTGACCCAAGTGCTTGGTCCCCTGCACTCACATGGGAGACCTGGAAGAAGCTCCTGGCTCCTGGCTCTGGCCATCACAGTTGTTTGGGGAGTGAACCAGCAGATGGAAGACTCTCTCTTTGTCTCTACCCCTTTCTGTAATTCTTTCAAATAAATAAAATCTTTTTTTAAAAAAGAGTGATTATATGGATATATACATAGAAAGGCAGAGTATCAGCTTTTTCTGAATCCCCACTTAAGATGAGAAACATCTTGTGCCCCATAGGTCCATTTGAGAGGAGGAACTAGGCTTCCCCTTAACCCTTCCTTCTGCCAGAGATAGGCAAAGATTAGGTGTTAATTTTTGGCAATCATATAAATATGAAGTGAAATTTCATTGTTGTGGTCATATGTTTATTTTGTAACCTGTGGATTTTAAGGCTTTTGTATGAATGAATTAACAATAGAGAAAGTATATATAATAAACTGATAGAGCAGGACACTCCTTTTTGGGAGTGAATTTTTAGCATTACTGGTTTTCCTCTAGTTAGAGGGTTTTAGGCCTTAATGAGGTGTTGTCAACCATAATCTTTTTTTTTAAATTTTAAAGATTTATTTTATTATTTTTTACTTGAGAGTCAGAGCTACACAGAGGAGAGGAGAGGCAGAGAGAGAGAGGTCTTCCATCCAATGGTTCACTCCCCAACTGGCTGCAATGGCCGGAACTGTGCCTATCCGAAACCAGGAGCCAGGAGCTTCTTCCAGGTCTCCCACGTGGGTGCAGGGGCCCAAGGACTTGGGCCATCCTCCACTGCTTTCCCAGGCCATAGCAGAGAGCTGGATCAGAAGTGGAGCAGCCAGGACTAGAACTGGAGTCCTTATGGGATGCCTGCGCTTCAGGCCAGGGTGTTAACCCACTGTGCCACAGCGCTGGCCCCACCAACCATAATCTTTAAAGATAAGAACCTCCCTCTTCCAGGCCAGCTCTCTGCTGTGGCCTGGGAGTGCAGTGGAGGATGGCCCAAGTGCTTGGGTCCTGCACCCGCATGGGAGACCAGGAGAATCACCTGGCTCCTGGCTTCGGATCAGCGTGATGCACCTGCCACAGCTCGCCAACCACGGCGGCCATTGGAGGGTGAACCAACAGCAAAGGAAGACCTTTCTCTCTGTCTTTCTCTCTCTCACTGTCCACTCTGCCTGTCAAAAAAAAAAAAAAAAAAAAAAAAAAGAAAAAAAAGAAAGAAAGAACCTGAACACTATAATCCTGAATGTTGAAGTCCTGAAAGATCAAAATCCCTAAAGTCTAAAATCTCTAAAACCTAAAATCCTGAAAAATTACATTCCCAAAAGATTTAAATCCTCAGTGTTAAAGTCCTGAAAGCCAAAAATCCCCCAAACCACAATTTCTATGGAAAGAAAAAAAGATTTTGCAAGAGAGGTAGAAATTCAAATTCTGGGGGAAGGGATTGGCCGTGCTCATCATTTGTCTGCATCAGCATTCCTTCCAGCTGATGAAATTCCAAGAGCAGTTAATAAATGAAAGCTTTGGGGCTGGTGTTGTGGCCTAGTGAGTAAAGCTGTTGCCTGTGATACTGGCATACCACAGGGACACTGGTTCAAGCCTAATCCAGCTCCCTGCTAGTGGCTTGGGAAAACTAGTGGGAAATGACCCAAGATGGGCGCCTGCTACCCACGTGGGAGACCTGGATGAAGCTCCCTGGCTCCTGGCTCCAGCCTAGCTCAGCTGGGTCATTGCAGCCATCTGGGGATTGAACCGGCAGATGGAAGATTCTCATGCTCTCTGACTTTCAAATAAATAAATTTTAAAAATCTGCATATGTCTGGAGAAACCAGTGAAGTTACTGACTGGTTTGATAATAAGTATGTGAATGGTAGGATAAGAAGTTATAGTTATGGTGTTGCTGTTCAATCAGGATTGTTCCATCAAATTTGTGGTCTGTATGTGACTATTTGTGGAATTAACATAAGGCATACATTGAGTATCTCCTTCCCATACCCAATAACAACTCAGCTAAACTGAAAATAGGAGACATTTTAAGCTTTAGGAGATGAGGATAGGGAGCAGAATTGGTGGCAGTGACAGAAAAAGATAAATGAATCCTTTCCTATCACAGAAGGAGGCTTAGGATGTGATAAAGGAGAAAGAAGAGTCAAAAATGATTTCTGTTTAATCATCAGCTGTATAAAGGCACATAGTTGAAATGGCACTTGAATAACTTTTCCAGTGGTATTTTAAGAAATATGTTCCTGGGGTCGGCACTGTTAAAGCCTCTACTTACGGCCGGTGCCGCGGCTCACTAGGCTAATCCTCCGCCTAGCGGCGCCGGCACACCGGGTTCTAGTCCCGGTCGGGGCGCCGGATTCTGTCCTGGTTGCCCCTCTTCCAGGCCAGCCCTCTGCTGTGGCCCGGGAGTGCAGTGGAGGATGGCCCAGGTGCTTGGGCCCTGCACCCCATGGGAGACCAGGAAAAGCACCTGGCTCCTGGTTCCTGCCATCGGATCAGCGCGGTGCGCCGGCCGCAGCACGCCGGCCGCGGCGGCCATTGGAGGGTGAACCAACGGCAAAAGGAAGACCTTTCTCTCTGTCTCTCTCTCTCACTGTCCACTCTGCCTGTCAAAAAAAAAAAAAAAAAGCCTCTACTTGCAAAGCCAGTGTCCCATATGGGCGCTGGCTCAAGTCCTGACTGCTCCATGTCCAATCTAGCTCCCAGCTAATGCACGTGGAAAAGCAGCAGAGGATGACCCAAGTGCTTGGGCCCCTGCACCCATGTGTGAGACCCAGAAGAAACTCCTGACTCCTGGCTTTGGGATGGCCCAGCCCCTGCCTTAGTGGCCATTTGGGGAGTGAACCATGGATAGAAGACCTCTCTCTCTCTGTCTCTTCCTATCTCTGTAACTCTACCTTTCAGATAAATAAAATAAATCTTAAAAAGTATATATATATATATATATACACATATATATGTTCCCAAATATTAGAAGATGATGATTCTTTACTTTTAATGAAAATACTGTATACCCATGGTAAAATGTGTACTATATTCAGTGGTTAAAATTAATATGTTAATGAAATACTAATTTAGCATGCTAATTACTAATTATATTTGGTATGCTAAAATTACTGTAGAATTTTAATACAAGTACTGTATGCTCCTGGTAAAATAGTATGTGCCATGGAATAAAAATAGCTATATGAAAAATATTTGAGTATTACTAATAGTGAATATTATGGTACTCCAGTGCAGTTCGTTTCTTCATGGCTGATATACCCATCCCTTACCTGCCGAGAATTTTAGATGTTAGTGGCACAAAGCTTCTGCCATTTCATCCAAGAACCCCCCACCCCACCTCCAGGTATTGTCTTGGGATGTGGAGAACAGCTTCACCCAAGGTTTTACTTTCAGGAGCCCACAGCCAATAACTGCTTGATACATGGTGCTAAGACCTGGCTTCCTTGACTCATTTGAGAACAAAACCGAGGGGCCATAGCAGCCCTAGAGTTCATCATAGAATCAAATTAGGACTGAATTGTAACCACGTTAGGGCTCAGTGTCTCCTTCTAACTGTTCTTCATTTCATTCACAGTGTATTTGCCAATTGTGTCCTTCTCCAATAAATCACATGCATGCAATATTGCTCTCATAGAGTGCTTCTAAGCAACTCAGCCTATGAAACTTTCCGTCTAACCTCCCCACCACTGAAGGTTGCTATCATTGGAATCTCTAGTGTATATCTGTTAGGGGTTTTTTTTTAATTTTTATTTTATTTGACAGATAGAGTTAGACAGTGAGAGAGAGACAGAGACAGAGACAGAGACAGAGAGAAAGGTCTTCCCTCCATTGGTTCATCCCCCAAATGGCTGCCATGGCCGGTGCTGCGCTGATCCGAAGCAAGGAGCCAGGTGCTTCTTCCTGGTCTCCCACGTGGGTGCAGGGAACCAGGGACCCGGCCCATCCTCCACTGCCCTCCCGGGCCACAACAGAGAGCTTGACTGGAAGAGGAGCAACTGGGACTAGAACCCGGTGCCCATATGGGATGCCAGCACCACAGGTGGGGGATTAACCAAGTGAGCCATGGCGCCAGCCCCATATCTGTTGGTTTTTGTATTGTCCAAAGCCTTAACAAATATACCAAAAATGCCCAAATTAAATGTATGCTTCATGAGTTTTCAAGAACTCTTAGTAGTATTTTTATCAAAGAAAGAACAAGAAAATGAATTTGGAGATAGGAGACTCACCTGTGTCACAGCTTCCTTATGGAGAAAACTTTGAGAAGGGTGTGATGCCACAAGAAATTGGAAGTTTCTCAGATGTTTAGGAGAAAATGGTTATCTTTTGCTTGACTGTAATATACTCTGAGGTTAGATGGCCATGTTGAGTAGACTTTGTCGCTCCCCCTCTTCGTGGAGGAACAACACAGGACCCTGCGCTGTTCTTTCGTCTGCTCGGCCCTCCCCGGGTTTGCTGCTGGTTCTTCCCGGGTTGGCTACTATCCCTTCCACCTCCGTGGAAGGGCAGTTCCCCCTGGCCGCATTCCCCACTTCCGCAGGGGAGCGGCACACCGCCGGCCGGCTTTCTTCGGGGGCTGCACGGGTTCCCTTAGATGTTCCCCATAGATGTTCCCGGTGCATGCCGTTTCTCTCCTCCTTTATAGTCCTCCTCCGCCAATCCCAACTCGGCTGCCCACACGCCGAGTACGCTGCTCTCCAATCAGGAGCAAGTCCTACAGTTTATTAGTTGAACTGGAGGCAGCTGTGCGGAAGCTGTTTACTTCTCTCCCAACGCCATGTTGTGGGAGAGCAGATGCATAGAATAAGTCTTAATTCCAGTAACTCAGTCCAGTCCGGGCTGCTCCCCACAGATCCCCCTTTCTTTTTATTTTTTAGCGTTGATACGCGCCTGTCTTCGGTGTCCCGCGGCACACACTCTGCTCTACTTGCTAGAGTTGCCACAGGCTCTTACAAGTCCTATCAAGCAAACCGAATCCGGGTCCTCTCTTCGCCATGTTGTGAGGAGGTTTTTAGGCGCTGATGCGTGCCTGTATTCGGTGCCCTGCAGCGCATGCTCTGCTCTGCCTGCAGGGGCTTGCAAAACCTATCAGGCAAACCGAATCCAAGCCTTCTCATTGCCTTATTGTGGGGGAGACTTATTAGTGTTGGTTCGTGCCTATCTTCGGTGACCTGCAGCTCATACTCTGGTCGAGCTGCTTGCTGGCGCTTACCGCCTTAAATCAGGCAGACCGAATCCAAGCTTAATATTGTTGTATTGTGGGGAAGCCTTACTGATGTTAATTCGTGCCTGTCTTCGGTGACCTGCGGCGCATAAGCTGCTAGCTGCCCGCAGGTGCTCATCGCCTCACTTGATTAGGCAGACCGAATCCAAGCTCTCACATTGCAGTGTTGTAGGGAGGCCTTTCTATTTCTCTATTTCTCTATCTCCGGGCATTCCTATTTCTCCCATTTTACTTCTGTCTGCCAACATTCCCATTTCTCTCACTCCACTCCCAAACTTCTGTTTCTCTTATCCCCGCAGCTTCCCGGCGCCTCGTCCTGCCGGCAGCTTCACGGCTCCGCGCAGCTTCCCGGCGCCTCGCCCCGCCCCGAGGCTGCTTCTCGGCGCCTCGCCGGCTCTGAGCCGCTTCAGCCTCTCTCATCTGCACGGCTTCCCGGCTTTGCGCGGCTTGGCTTCGCGCGCTCCGTGGTCTCCACGCCCTTCGCGTCTGCACCACGGCCTACGCCAGCCCCGTTCCCCATCTACTCACGCCCCGTGCTCTCTCTGCACGCGGCGGCTTCCGCGAGTAACACAGCGTAGCTTACGTGTCCGCCACTAGCATTCAATCTAAGTTCCCCGGGCTAGCCTGGCGAATTCAACCCAGCGTACGTCTCCGCCCCACGGTTTGGCTTCCCGTCCTTTGCTCCCCGGGCTAATCAGACGGATCCCAGCCAGGCTCACGTTTCAGCTTCTGGTTTCAACTTTTCGCCCCCTATTCCCGGGCTAACTTGAGAACCCCAAAGTGGCTTCCGTTTCCGCCTTGGCCTGCCCCCCGCGGCTTCAATTTCCCTAACACTTTTCTCTACCCGGTATGTTTCCCCAAGCTTTCCTCCAACGATATTCCTCCCTCATTTCTCCTGGCCTCTCCCCACAGTCCGCGTCCGAGTCTGTTTGTTCTAGCGTTCACTTTCACTTTCGACCTTAGAGATTTCTCCCAGCTTCCCCCCGTAGTCCGTATCCGAGTCTATGCCTAGGCTTTCAATAGCTTCTTCCGGCTCCTTTTTCGTCCGGCTTTTCCCTAGGCTGTTTGCTAGTCTCTCTCTCCGGTAATTTCCACTTCTTCCCGTTTCTTCCCTCCTAAGTTTCATATCCGTCCTAGGTTTCCTAATCCGAGTCATTTCTTCCCTCCTAAGTTTCCTATCCGAGCTAGGTTTCCTATCCGAGTCACGGCACCATTATGTCGCTCCCCGTCTTCGTGGAGGAACGACACTAAACCCTGCCTAGGCTTCATATCCGAGTCACGGCACCATTATGTCGCTCCCCCTCTTCGTGGAGGAACAACACAGGACCCTGCGCTGTTCTTTCGTCTGCTCGGCCCTCCCCGGGTTTGCTGCTGGTTCTTCCCGGGTTGGCTACTATCCCTTCCACCTCCGTGGAAGGGCAGTTCCCCCTGGCCGCATTCCCCACTTCCGCAGGGGAGCGGCACACCGCCAGCCGGCTTTCTTCGGGGGCTGCACGGGTTCCCTTAGATGTTCCCCATAGATGTTCCCGGTGCATGCCGTTTCTCTCCTCCTTTATAGTCCTCCTCCGCCAATCCCAACTCGGCTGCCCACACGCCGAGTACGCTGCTCTCCAATCAGGAGCAAGTCCTACAGTTTATTAGTTGAACTGGAGGCAGCTGTGCGGAAGCTGTTTACTTCTCTCCCAACGCCATGTTGTGGGAGAGCAGATGCATAGAATAAGTCTTAATTCCAGTAACTCAGTCCAGTCCGGGCTGCTCCCCACAGACTTCTTCATGCATTTAAGTAAGGAGAAAATAATGAATACCAGGAAGTAAGCAGAAAAACTGAATCACTTCATTATTAAGACAGAAGATAAAAAGTCAAATACAATAAATCAAGTCAAAGTATTGCTGAAAATTTAATGAAACTTCCTTTGGAATCATACGTAGTACTAGTTGTAGCTGAACCTAAGCTCTTTATACTGCCTTTTGATTTTACTTTATCTATTTTTATTTTTATTTTTATTTATTTATTTATTTTAGGGTCAGAGTTACAGAGAGAGAGGGAGAGGCAGAGAGAGGTCTTCCATCTCTAGTTCACTCCCCAAATGGTCGGGGCTGAGCCAGGATGAAGCCTGGAGCTAGGAGCCTAGAGCTAGGAGCTTATTCCAGAATCTTCAAGATGGATGCAGGGGCCCAAGCACTATCCTCCATTGCTTTTCCAGGCCGTTAGCAGGGAACTGGATCAGAAGTGGAGCAGCTAGGACACAAACCGGCACCCCTATGGGATGCTGGTATTGCAGTAAGTGACTTTACTCACTGTGCCACAATGTGGGACCCTATTTATCTATTTTTAAATTTTTATTTGTTAGAGAGAGAGAGCGTGAGCAAGAGCAAACTTCTATCTGTTAGTTTACTCTACAGTGGCTAAGACTGGGCCAGGAGCTAGGAATTCAATCCTGGTCTTCCATGTGGATAGCAGGAATTTTACTTGAGTCATTATTGCTGCCTCTAGGGGTCTGCATTGGCAGGAGGCTGGAATTAGGAACTGGAGGCAGGAGTTGAACCCAGGCACTCTCATGTGGAATGTGGGCATCCTAACTGGCATCTTTACTACTTGACCATAGGCTCACTCCTTCTTTTGATTTTAAGGTAAAATTTCAAGAATCCTTCCATGATTTTGTTCATCAGTGATAAACATAGCTTGTACTGAAGGGGTTCAGTTTACTTTCTATTCAATTCTTTCCTTCTCTATCACCAACACCCTTGTCCTGTCCTGCTTGTATAATACAATAGCTAGCCTCCTAATCTTCTATTTCTTTTTCCATTTTTAGCCCCACTATAGTCTTTTCTTTACACAGAGCCAAACTGATCTTTTAAAAGCATAAATCAGTTCATGTTGTGGCCTGCTTAAAACTTTCCAGGGGATTCCCATCACATTTAGGAAAAAAAAAATCCAAAATCTTAACTTAGACTAAAAGACCCCTTGTGTGATTTAACTCTTGCCTATTTTTCAGATTTTGGGGTGGGCGGCAGTGCGGCACTGAGGTGCAGCGGGTTAAAGCCCTGGACTGAAGCACTGGCATCCCGTATGGGTTCCTCTTCTTTTGATCCAGCTCTCTGCTATGGCCTGGGAAAGCAGTAGAAGATGGCCCAAGTGCTTGGGCCCCAGCACCCATGTGGGAGACCTGGAGGAAGCTCCTGGCTTCAGATCAGTGAAGCTTCAGCCGTTGTGGCCATCTGGGGTGTGAACCAGCAGATGGAACACCTCTCTCTCTGTCTCTGCACCTCTCTGTAACTCTGTTTTTCAAATAAATAAAATAAATATTTTTTAAAAAATCTTATTTTAAAATACTTTTTAAAGGTTTTATTTATTTTATTTGAGAGTTAGAGTTATAGACAGTGAGAGGGAGAGACAGAGAGAAAAGACCTCCTTCCATTGGTTCACTCCCCAAATGGCTGCAGTGGCTGGAGCTGCTCCAATCTAAAGCCAGGAACCAGGTGCTTCTTCCCAGTCTCCCATGTGGGTTCAAGGGCCCAAGCACTTGGGCCATTTTCTACTGCTTTACCAGTCCATAGCAGAGCTTGATTGGAAGTGGAGCAGCTGAGACTAGAACTGGCACCCATATGGGATGCTGGCACCTCAGGTGGAGGATTAATCTACTGTGCTACGGTACTGGCCCCCAGACTTCAATCTTATTATATTGCTTTCCCTTTGTTTGCTTGCTTTCTGGTGGCAGTAGGTTAGCTATTCCTCTAAAGCAGGGGTAAGAAAAACTAATGCAGTGGTTAAATTTTGCTGGAGGCCTTTTTTGTTGTTATTGTTGTTGACAGGCAGAGTGGACAGTGAGAGAGAGAGACAGAGAGAAAGGTCTTCCTTTTGCCGTTGGTTCACCCTCCAATGGCCGCTGCGGCCGGTGCACCTCGCTGATCTGTAGGCAGGAGCCAGGTGCTTCTCCTGGTCTCCCATGGGGTGCAGGGCCCAAGCACTTGGGCTATCCTCCACTGCACTCCCTGGCCACAGCAGAGAGCTGGCCTGGAAGAGGGGCAACCGGGACAGAATCTGGCGCCCCGACCGGGACTAGAACCCGGTGTGCCAGCGCCGCAAGGCGGAGGATTAGCCTAGTGAGCTGCGGCGCCGGCGGAGGCCTATTTTTATACTACCAGGAATTAAGAATGATGTTTATGTTTTTAAAGATTTGTAAAACAACAACAGGGAAAACAAAAAGGTAAAAAATGCAACAGAAAAACCTTGAGTGACTTGAAAAGATGAAAATATTTACTATGTGGTTCTGCAGAAGATTGCCAGCTTTAGCTGTGAAACTCTGATGGGGATCTTCATAGTAACCATCTTTTTTTTTTTTTTAACATTTATTTATTTTATTTGAAAGAGTTACAAAGAGAGAGGAGAGGCAGAGAGAGAGAGGTCTTCCATTTGCTGGTTTACTCCCCAGTTGGCCGCAACAGCCGAAGCTGCACCCGTCTGAAGCCAGGAGTCAGGATCTTCTTCTGGGTCTCCCACGTGGGTGCAGGGGCCCAAGGACTTGGGCAATCTTCTACTGCTTTCCCAGGCCATAGCAGAGAGCTGGATTGAAGTGGAGCAGCTGGGTCTTGAACCAGCGTCCATATGGGATGCCATTGCTTCAGGCCAGGGCGTTAACCTGCTGCACCACAGTGCCGGCCCCATAGTAACCATCTTAACATGCATGGTTCCTTTAAATTCATGTGTTGCTCATACAGGAGAACTTTAATTACCATCTAATAGAAATACCCAACCAGACTCTCAATAACATCATCCTTTTATTTTTTTTTGCATTCACACCTGGTGTTTTCCATTTTTATCTTTCAAAAACCATCTTTCCTTTCTCTCTTCTACCCTCTTCCATGTAGTAGATCTTTTTTGTTTACCACATTTGCATATTCTTGATCACATATGTAGGTGTAAGAGAGGGGGAATAGTGAGTGTTGGAAGACTACTGCATACTAGGTGCATTGTGAATGTGTTGAATAAATGAATTTGTGAATTATTTCTGCATATGAAGTTTAGGATTTGTGTTTTCCTTTTTGTTCTCTTTGGGAGGGGCTAGTAAACTGCAGTGAGTTTAGAAAGGAGCCACTTTACAAAGGAGAGGCAAAACCCATTAGAGAACAGATAAACTTTTTCTTCCTCCTATCCCTGGTAGAGGCTGGGGATGTTTAAAGTTCGATGTTTCAAAGCGATGCCTTAAGGGCTTCTATTAAAGGAAAAAACCCTTTTCTTCCTTTTTATCTTTTTCTTGTGAGAGAAAATTTTCAGAAGCATAAGACTAACTGAGGTCTCTGATTCTAAGAGCCTTTGGGGCTTTTGGGTGAAGAGTTTAGAGGGAGGGCCGTGCTTAGGAGATAGATTTAACTTTGGAATATTAAGAGGAGAGGCTTGGCCTCAAAAGGAGAAACTGTGAACAATCTGAATAGGGCTTGATCTGGGTGATCAGAGCTTGGGAGAAAGGTAAAGGGCTAATAACCTTAGATTTTTCTGGACTTCAGTTATTTCAAATTGTCCAGACCATATGATTTAGTTATTGATTTTCTTAAAAAAGATTTATTTATTTATTTAAAAGGCATAGGTACAGAAAGAGAGTGGAAGACAGAGATCTTCCATCCACTGGTTCACTCCCTAAATGGCTACAATGACCAAGGCTGAGCTGGGCTGAAGCCAGGAGCCAGGAACTCCATCTGGGTCTCCATTATGGGTGCAGGGTCCCAAGGATTCAGGCCATATTCTGCTGCTTTTCCGGAGCCCTGGATGGGAAGTGGAGCAGCTGGGAATACAACCAGTGCTCATATGGGATGCTGATGTTGCAAGTCATAGCTTAACCCACTGCTCAACAATGCTGACCCTGGCTTTTGATTTAGCACAAAAGGAAAGAGATGCTGGAGCCAGAAGCCTGATTTTAAAGAAAATGTAGGCGCTAGTGTTGGTCCTCTGGGTTGTGCCTGACTGTGGCAGTAGGTCAGGAATATAGGTAAGTTTTGGGGCTTGTGCTTTGGAGTCCAATTAGACCTGTGCTTATTTACCCACTAGTTATGTCACCTTGAGCAAATGGTCATTTCTAAGCCTGAGTTTCCTTATCTGAAAAATGAGAAGAATGATAGCATTTATCTTTTAGGTTTATTATGAGGATTAACTGATAAGGCATGTTGAATTCTTATCTAGTTGCCTAAAAGATCAGAATGTTAGTTAATGTGATATAGTCACTAGATGAAGTTTTCTTAATGCACAAAATATTGACTAATAAATAAAAATATCCTACTTCTGTGGCAATTAAGGATATATGTCCTACTGTTATTCTGTTTTCACAAGTAGGAAACATAGGTTATAGGAAGAAAGAGAGATAAGAAATAGCAAGATCATTATTCTTCAAGGAAGGGATTAACACAACTCATTTGACTCTTGATATTAAGTGGAAAGGAGACAAGAAAATCTATGCTTGACTTGTAGAACTTCCAGACTAGCCCATCTACATGTCAATATTAGCTTTGGATTTCATATACATTGACCTTTACTGCTTTATAATTGATTAAAAATACTTTCATATTCACTAACATATTTCTGGTTATTTAGGTAAAGCAGAAGTTAATATTATCTCCATTTTATTCCAGAGGAAACAGAGACTCAGGAATTAAGGGCATGGGTATTGGAGCCAGACTGCCTGGGTTTGAATTCTGGCTTCCCTACTTCCCAACATTAAATATAACCTAGGACAGGTTACTTTAACCTCATTGTCTTTATTTGTGAAATGAGGATAATGAAGGGTGTTATTTAGGACTATGTGAAATTATTCATCATGTAGTACAGTACATGTCATAGCAAGTAGTATGAGCTCAATAAATATTGTTGGCACTCACAGCCAGGAAGCTAATAAGTGGTAGTGATAGTATTTTCATTGAGATAGTTGGATTTTATATTCCATGTTATTTCCACACATCGCTTCTGATAATATAAACAATGTTGACCCTATATTATTGTGATATCATGATCCATTTAGCATTAGAGCAGGTAGTCTAATTTGTTTTTCCAAAAGTGGTAGGATATCCATCTAAAGGGTTCCTCTTGGGAGTCAAATACCTATTTCTCAACTTCCCAAAGAAGATAACAGCTATGACTTTAGAACAGAACTATGCCCAAATCCTCTGGCTTTTGGTTCCTCTGGTTGCCAATCTGCAACACAAAAAGATAGAGATAGCTTTCTTTAAATGGTATCTTTGGGAAACTTTTAGTATACATGGTTGAAAAAGCATGTTAATTAATGAGTTGGAAGATTTGAATTTATCTAGTCTTAGATTCACCCTTAGTAACTGTCTTTTCTCTGAGCCTGGGTTTCCATGGTTGGGGACTGTTGGGGATCCCAACAGTCATCCTTGGTCCTGTCACTTGTTCATATAATCCCTTTGTGGAAATTCAGAAAAAACACTCCTTTCTTCAGACTGCTGCAGTTTGCCACTAGGATTCTTGAGTATAATGAGAAGTCCATTGCCTAGATTTCAGTCTTTACTGGCCTCCTTGACTAGCCTGCTGGTGGACTGAATGATCTATATAAGATGACGGCTCTGTCTATACTAATCTGTTCATTGTATAGGGCATTTTTTTTTTTTGACAGGCAGAGTGGACAGTGAGAGAGAGAGACAGAGAGAAAGGTCTTCCTTTGCTGTTGGTTCACCCTCCAATGGCTGCCGTGGCCAGTGCGCTGCAGCCAGCGCACTGCGCTGATCCAAGGCCAGGAGCCAGGTGCTTCTCCTGATCT
The DNA here is from genome assembly GCF_964237555.1 of Oryctolagus cuniculus. Lineage (NCBI taxonomy): Eukaryota > Metazoa > Chordata > Mammalia > Lagomorpha > Leporidae > Oryctolagus > Oryctolagus cuniculus. The sequence goes on along the minus strand of NC_091448.1, from coordinate 63,507,589 downwards.
CCCTTGGGTGCAGGGCCCAAGCACTTGGGCCATCCTCCACTGCACTTCCCTGGCCACAGCAGAGAGCTGGCCTGGAAGAGGGGCAACTGGGACAGAATCCGGCGCCCCGACTGGGACTAGAACCTGGTGTGCCGGTGCCACAGGCGGAGGATTAGCCTAGTGAGCCGCAGCCCAACCGCATAGGGCATTTTTTAAAGATTATTTATTTATTTGAAAGGCGGAGTTAACAGAGACAGAGGCATAGAGAGAGAGAGAGAGAATCTTCCATCCACTGCTTCACTCCCCAAATGGCCACACCAGCCAGAGCTGGGCTGATCTGAAGCCAAGAGCTTCTTCTGGGTCTCCCATGTGGGTGCAGGGGCCCAAGCACATGGGCCATCTTCCACTGCTTTCCCAGGCACATTACCAGAGAGATGGATTAGAAGTGGAGCAGCCAGGACTCGAACTGGCATCCATATGGAATGCCGGCACTGCAGGCGGCAGCTTCACCTACTATGCCACAGCACCAGCCCCTGCACAGGGCTGTTTACATTGAATGAGATAATAAAGGAGGAGGATTTTGGCACAATCTAATCCCCTCTGTAAATTTTAGGCATTGATACTACACAGACACTGTTTGATCTTATATACTAGGATCCAATGGCTCCCTGAGTACACACTGACTATTGCTGTTCCCTTCATTCTGGTGTTCCCGGTGAAGTATCAGTCTGTACAGAACCCATTAACTACTGGCTTCTACAGGTTGTGCAAAGGAAAGTTTTCTCCATTACCTCAGGCCCATACTAGCCTTACTGCATGTATCACTTCCTTTGGTGAGTCATCTTTCTAAAGACAATCATGCTGGTTTTAGTCTACCCTGAAGTAAGACTGGGTCTTGCCTATCAGTGGAATTTGGAATTCTTTGGTTACAGCTTATCTCCAGTTTTCAGGCAAAGGTCATTACATACAAGCTTTGCGTCAGTGGAAGAAAGAAAAGTTGCTGAACCACAATTTACCCTCTCTCCGCACTTTGGAAGCCCAAACTGTCTCTTGGGATGTATAGACCAAGTAGGACAAGAAAATTTACATGTATGAGTTACTAGCCAAAAGGTGGCTTTACAAGCAAACTTGAAATTACATCCTCCTTCTGCCACTAATTTTATGACAGTGGGCAAGTAAATCACCTTTCTAAATTTCCATTTTGTCATTTTCCATTAGACACAAGAATGATATTTATTTCATAATATTTACCTCATTATGCATGTATTAAATGAATTGATATGTGGAAAGCCTTAGCGCTGTTTCTAGCACATTAGATGCTCTATAAATATTGGCTGCTATTATAACCAAACTCTATGGAAGACTTATTCTACGAAATCTACGTAAGAAAAAGTTGCAGTGCCTACCTTCAGTAAGCCTGGAGTTCTAGTTGGGGAGTTAACATAACTTTATCAGAAAAGGTAAATAAAAATCAAAAGCAATAAATATGTGGGACAGGTAGATGCTAAAATGTTAGAGCATATTATTTGAGTCAGGCTCTGAAGAAAGAGATTTGGATAAACAAAGGATTTAGAGGCCATTCCATTTGGAATTGGTAACATTACCCAGGCTCCAGATTGAGTAGACCAATTTGCCTGGAGAAGTGGGAATAATGCGGCCTGGGAATATAGGTTGGGATTGGATGGGAAAACCATAAGTACTAGAGTAAGTGTTTGAATCTGTCCTGTAGATAACGATGAATGATTTGATGAAACTTGTAGATGGAAATGTCCAGCAGACAGTTGGGAAGCTCTTGGGAAAAATGCTTAAAGCCACACCTAAAACTTTGGGGATAGAAGCTGAAACTGAAAATTTATGATAGCTCTAAGACCAACTCCTTGAGCTTTGCCTCTTGTTCTTTTTTTTTTTTTTTTTTTTTTTTTTTTTTTGACAGGCAGAGTGGACAGTGAGAGAGAGAGACAGAGAGAAAGGTCTTCCTTTGCCGTTGGTTCACCCTCCAATGGCCGCCACGGCCGGTGCGCTGCGGCCGGCACACCGCGCTGATCCGATGGCAGGAGCCAGGAGCCAGGTGCTTTTCCTGGTCTCCCATGGGGTGCAGGGCCCAAGCACCTGGGCCATCCTCCACTGCACTCCCTGGCCACAGCAGAGAGCTGGCCTGGAAGAGGGGCAACCGGGACAGAATCCGGCGCCCCAACCGGGACTAGAACCTGGTGTGCCGGCGCCGCTAGGCGGAGGATTAGCCTAGTGAGCCGCGGCGCCGGCCGAGCTTTGCCTCTTGTTCTAATATCAAGGAGGCACGTTTAAACAGCTTTTAAAAAAAAATTGTGAGGGGCTGGTGCTGTGGCATAGTAGGTTAAGCCTCCATATGGGTGCTGGCTCAGGTACTGGCTTCTCTACTTCCGATCCAGTTCCTAGCTGATGACCTGGGAGAGCAGTGAAAGATGGCCCAAGTGCTTGCGGTCCTGCACCCATGTGGGAGACCTGGAAGAAGCTCCTGGCTTCTGGTTTGGATCAGCCCAGCTCCTGCCATTACGACCATTTGAGGGGTGAATTAGCAGATGGAAGACCTCTCTCCCTGTCTGTAACTCCACCTCTCAAACAAATAAATTTCTCTACCAAAAAATTGTGAAACCATCAGGAGGCTTAAAAAATAACTTAAAAAGTAAATGAAAGGGTTTGCTTCCCTAAAGTCTTATGAAAGAATACAGTGGCCTTTCAGAATAATTTTTAAAATTTTGGATATAAAGCTTAACTATATTTTCCATATTCATTATTCAGTTTTTTCAGTTTCTGGAGAGTTCCTACAACTGAGTTACCATGACAAGAGTAGGAAAATAAGTAGTTGATCAAATGAGGAGGTATGCTATGTGTTAAAGAGATCTGTACAGGGCAGGCATTTGGTAAAAGTAGCTTAAGATGCCACTTGGGGGGCCAGTGCTGTAGCACAGCAGGTTAACACCCTGGCCTGAAGCGCCGGCATCCCATATGGGCACCGGTTTGAGACCCAGCTGCTCCACTTCCTATCCAGCTCACTGCTATGGCCTGGAAAATCAGTAGAAGATGGCCCAAGTCCTTGGGCCCCTGCACCCGCGTGGAAGACCCAGAAGAAGCTCCTGACTCCTAGCTTCAGATCGGCGCAGCTCTGGCCATTTTGTCCAATTGGGGAGTGAACCATTGGATGGAAGACCTCTCTCTCTGCCTCTTCTCTCTCTGTGTAACTCTGACTTTCAAATAAATAAATAAATCTTAAAAAAAAAAAAAGATGCCACTTGGGATACCCGCATCTCATATCAGAGTACCTGGGTTTGAATCCAAGATCCAGTTCCAATTCTAGCTTCCTGCTAAAGTATATACTGGGAGGTAGCAGATCATGGCTTAAGTATTTGGGTTCCTGCTACCCATGTGGGAGTCCTGGATAGAGTTCTGGGCTCTTGGCTTCAGCCTGGCCTAACCCTGGCTATCATAGGCATTTGGGAAATGAAAAAGCAATAGAAGATGTCTCTGCCTCTCTGCCTTTCAAATAAAAAAAAAAATTGAAAATAGTTTGTAAAAAGATAGGTTATTGGGACTGGTGTTGTGGGACAGTGGATTAAGCTGCTTCTTGTAATGCTAGCATCCCATATCAGGGTGCCAGTTCAAGTTCTGTCTGCTCCACTTCCCATCCAGCTTCCTGCTAATACACCTGGGAAGGCAGCAGATAATGGCCCACATAATTGTGTTTCTGAATGCACATGGAGATACAGATGGTATTGCTGGCTCTGGATGGAAGAGCGTGCTCTCTCTCTCTCTTATGCTCTGCCTTTTTTAAAAAAAATATTTATTTATTTGAAAGGCAGAGTTTACAGAGAGAGAGAGAGATCGATCTTCCACCCTCTTGTTCACTCCCCAAATGGCTGCAATGGCTAGAACTGTTCTGGTTCAAAACCAGGAGCCAGGAGCTTCTTTTGGCCCTCTCACATAGTTGCAGGGGCCCTAGGATTTGAGCCATTGTCCTGTGCTTTCCCAGGCACATTAGCAGGGAACTGGATTGGAAGTGGAGCAGCTGAGACATGAACTGGCGCCCATATGGGATGCCCCGTAGGCTGATGCTTAACTTGCTATGCAACAATGCCAGCTCTTACACTCTGCTTTCAAATAAATATTTTTTTTTCTTTTTAAAAACCTTTTATTTAATGAGTATAAATTTCATGAATACATCTTTAGAAATACAGTGATTCTTCCCACCATACCTGCCCTCCCACCCGTACTCCCTCCCCCCTCACATTCCCAGTCCCATTCTCCATTAAAATTCATTTTCAACTAACTTTATACACATAAGACCAAATCTATATTAAATAAAGATTTCAACTATTTGCACACACTCACACACTTAATTAAAAAAAACTGAGAACAAGTTTTACAACTAAATCTCATAGTACGACTCATTTAAGAAGAGGTCCTGCATGAGGAGTAAGTACACAGTGACTCCTGCTGTTAATTTAACAATTAACACTCTTATGTATGATGTCAGTGATCACCCGAGGCTCTTGCCATGAGTTGCCCGGGCTATGGAAGCCTTCTGAGACCACAGTCTCCATCAGTATTTAGGCAAGACCAAAGGCAATGTGAAAGTTCTCTTCTCCTTTCAGAGAAAAGTACGTCCTTCTTTGGTGGCCCCTTCTTTCCACTGGGGTCACATTCACAGAGTTCCTTCATGTAGGATTTATTTATTTATTTATTTATTTATTCCATAGTGTTTTGGCTTTCCATGCCTGAAATGCTCTCTTGGGCTTTTCAGCCAGACCAGAATGCCTTAAGGGCTGATTCTGAGGTCAGAGTGCTATGTAGAGCGATTGTCATTCTATGAGTCTGCTTTGTGGACTGCTTCCCATGTTGGAATGTTCTCTCCTTTTTATTTCTGCCTATTTTTTTTTTTGACAGGAAGAGTGGACAGTGAGAGAGAGAGACAGAGAGAAAGGTCTTCCTTTGCCATTGGTTCACCCTCCAAGGGCCACTGTGGTCAGTGCACCATGGCCAGCACACTGCGCTGATCTGAAGGCAGCCAGGTGCTTTTCCTGGTCTCCCATGGGGTGCAGGGCCCAAGCACTTGGGCTATCCTCCACTGCACTCCTGGGCCACAGCAGAGAGCTGGCCTGGAAGAGGGGCAACCAGGACAGAATCCGGTGCCCCGACCGGGACTAGAACTCAGTGTGCCGGCGCCGCTAGATGGAGGATTAGCCTAGTGAGCCACGGTGCCGGCCTATTTCTGCCTATTCTTAATACTAAACACTAGATCATATTTATATGATCCCTTTAACACTTTATATGATCCCTTTAACACTTAATTTGGTCACTTTAACACTTGAGATGGCATTTTTACCACTCAGCTTAATAGGATTCAGGGTCCCATGGGAAGTTTTTATACTGTACACTTAGAAGTAAGTCTTTAGGCATGTATGAAGCACTATAGAGCTTTACAGTTACAAATTTCCTCCTCCCGGGGCCGGTGTTGTGGCACACTTGGTTAATCCTCTGCCTGTGGCGCTGGCATCCCATATGGGCGCTGGGTTCTAGTCCTGGTTGCTCCTGTTCCAGTTCAGCTCTCTATGTAGCCCGGGAGGGCAGTGAAGGATGGCCCAAGTGCTTGGGCCCCTGCACCTGCACGGGAGACCAGGAAGAAGCACCTGGCTCCTAGCTTCGGGCCAGCTCACCTCAATGCCAGCCAAAGTGGCCATTTGGGGAGTGAACCAACGGAAGGAAGACCTTTCTGTCTGTCTTTCCCTCTCTCTCTCACTGTCTATAACTCTACCTGTCAAAAAAAATTTCCTGCTCCCTGTCTTATTCCCACTCTCATTTTTTTTCCAAGATCTATTTTTCAATTGACTTTATACACATATGATTAATTCCGTGTTAGGTAAAGAGTTCAACCAATGGTATTCAGAAAGAAAAAAAAGAAAAGTAAAGAAAAATAGAGGCCGGCGCCATGGCTCAATAGGCTAATCCTCTACCTAGCAGCGCCGGCACACCGGGTTCTAGTCCCAGTTGGGGCGCCAGATTCTTTCCCGGTTGCCCCTCTTCCAGGCCAGCTCTCTGCTGTGGCCTGGGAAGGCAGTGAAGGATGGCCCAAGTGCTTGGGCCCTGCACCCCATGGGAGACCAGGAGAAGCACCAGGCTCCCGCCTTTGGATCAGTGCAGTGCGCCGGCAGCAGCGCACCGGCCATGGTAGCCATTGGAGGGTGAACCAACGGCAAAGGGAAGACCTTTCTCTCTGTCTCTCTCTCATTATCCACTCTGCCTGTCCAAAAAAAAAAAAAAAAAAAGAACTGTTCTTTAACAGACAGGGCTGTTCAGGTCATTGCTTTTCAAAGTGTTCAAAGTGTCAGTTTGACTTTTTCAGGTTTCCTTTTAGGTGCTCTATTAGTTCTCACAGATCAGGGAGAACATATGGTATTTGTCCCTTTGGGACTGTCTTATTTCATTATGTATGATGTTTTCTAGAATCATCCATTTTGTTGTAAATAACTGGATTTCACTTTTTTTTTTTAACCACTGTGGAGTATACCATGAAGTACCTATCCCGTAATTTCTTTATCCAATCTTCAGTTGTTGGGAATTTGGGTTGATTCTATATCTTAGCTATTGTGAACTGAGCTGCAATAAACATGGGGATACAGATAACTTTTCCAGATGCTGATTTCATTTCCCTTGGGTAAATTCCCAGGAGTGGGATGGCTGAGTCCTATGGTAGGACTATATACTCAGATTTCTGAAGTATCTACAAACTGGCTTCCATAGTGGTTTTACCAGTTTGCATTCCCACCAACAGTGGATTAGGGCATCTTTCCCCCACATCCTCACCAGCATTTGTTGTTTGTTGATTTCTGTATGAAAGCCATTCTATCAAATAAATCTTAAAGGGGCTGGCACTGTGGCGCAGTAGGTTAATCCTCTGCCTGCGGCACCGGCATCCCATATGGGCACCGGTTCTAGTCCTGGCTGCTCTTCTTCCAATCCAGCTCTCTGCTATGGCCTGGGAAAGCAGTAGGAGATAACTGCCATAGTTCAGGTGCAGTACTATACTGGTTCTGAATGAAGAGGAAGGGATGTGATACAGAAATTTAGGAGACAGAATGAACATGTTTTAGTGACCAATTAGAGTTGTCCCTCAAGATGAAGGGAATTCCAGATTCCTAACTTGAGTGACTAGATGGATGGTGGTGTCATTCAAGGAGATAAGGGAACTGAGAATAAAGATGCAAGTGTATTTATGAGGAAAGATCCGTAGCTCCTCAGGAAATTGTTTAGTAGTGGTTTGTAGATGAGCAGAAAGGTTTGATCTGGAAATCTAGGAAGTGGTGAACTGTATAAATATACATACCATTGTCTAGAGAGAATCTAGAATCTGTAGGATTAGGAGCATCCTGGGGTATGTTGTATTGAGCAGGCAGGAGATTAAGAAGAAACACTTGGCTAATCCTCTGCCTGCGGCGCCGGCACCCCGGATTCTAGTCCCGGTCGGGGCACCGGATTCTGTCCTGGTTGCTCCTCTTCCAGTCCAGCTCTCTGCTGTGGCCTAGGAAGGCAGTGGAGGATGGCCCAAGTGCTTGGGCCCTGCACCCGCATGGGAGACCAGGAGGAGATACCTGGCTCGTGGCTTCAGATCCTGGGAGCCCTTTGAGGGTTGAACCAATGGAAAAAGGAAGACCTTTCTCTCTCTCTCTCACTAACTCTGCCTGTCAAAAAAAAAAAAAAAAAAAAAGAAAGAAAAAAAAAAGAAAGAAAGAAAGAAAGAAAGAAAGAAACTGAGATAAGTGAAAATCTGGACGAACACTATATTAAAAGAAAAAGGAGCCGGCACCGCGGCTCACTAGGCTAATCCTCCACCTTGCGGCGCCGGCACACTGGGTTCTAGTCCCGGTCGGGGCGCTGGATTCTGTCCCGGTTGCCCGTCTTCCAGGCCAGCTCTCTGCTGTGGCCAGGGAGTGCAGTGGAGGATGGCCCAGGTGCTTGGGCCCTGCACCTCATGGGAGACCAGGAGAAGTACCTGGCTCCTGCCATCGGATCAGCGCGGTGCGGCGGCCATTGGAGGGTGAACCAATGGCAAAGGAAGACCTTTCTCTCTGTCTCTCTCTCTCACTGTCCACTCTGCCTGTCAAAAAAAAAAAAAAAAAAAAAAAAAAAAAGAAAGAAAAAGAAAAAGGAATGATGTTGTACTGGTTTTATACTGCTGTATAATCATTGCAAACTTAGTGGTCTAAAGCAACACTCACTTATTAATTATAGTCCCATAGGTGCAACATGGCTGGGTTTTTTGTTCAGGGTATTGGTACAGGTAGAAATCAAGGTGGTTGCCAGGCCGTTCTTGTCTGGAGGCTCTTGCGAAGAACCTTGCTTTTAGCTGCTGTTTGTTGTATGATTGCAGTTGTAGGATTGAGATTCCTGTTAGCTTCTAGCGGGAAATTTGGGGCGGGGGTGAGGGAAGGTACATCTGAGAATTATTTTTACCATGAATGTTTTATGAAGAAAGAGTAAGTAAAATAATATCTAGAAGTGTCAGTTGGTCATTGATAGCTTTAGTAAGTTCAGTAACTTTTAGTGGGATGGTTAGGGTAGAAGCCAGACTGTAGTAACTTTGGGAGGGGTGTGCCATCAGCTGGAGGGAGTAGAGCTAGATTTACAGCTTTCTTTTAAGCAGCCTGTCTGGAATGGGAGGAAGACAATAGGGAATAATTATAAAAACTTGAGTCTGTAGAAAGAATGGGCTCAAGACCACAGATGAAGGAATTAATTGTGGACCTGTAGGGGGATGCAGCTTCCTCTGAGAGAGGAGGACAAGAAATGTGAGTGGAGTATAAGAAGTCTAAGTTTGTAAGCGAGAGTTTGTTGGTGGGTAACTGAAGGCATTACAGCCCAATAGCCTCAGTTTTCTTTTATAAGTTACAAACAAGGTCAATAAAAAGGGAGTTGAAGTTAAAATTGATTATTTGTAGGGTAGAAGGCCCTTCCTCAAATTGTTGATTGAATTAATGGACCCAAGACCAAGGGGCAGAGAGGCCAAAATCATAAAGAATCCCCGGTATTCTTGCTCCAAACTATGTCTGGTTCACCTGGCTCCAATTTTTCATTCTTCCGTTCTCAAAATTAGTCTGATGTAGTATTGCTAACAAGTCCTCACTCTGAGGATATGAACTTTCAGCTTGTAAGTTGCCTTAACTTTTTTTTCAAAGATTTATTTATCTATTTGAAAGTCAGAGTTACACAGAGAGAGAAGGAGAGGCAGAGAAAGAGAGAAAGAGAGAGAGAGGTCTTCCATCCGCTGGTTCACTCTCCAGATGGCCCCAATGGCTGGAGCTGCACTGATCCAAAGCCAGGAGCCAAGAGCTTCTTCCAGGTTTTCCCACACAGGTGCAGGGGCCCAAGGACTTGGGCCATCTTCTACTGCTTTTCCAGGCCATAGCAGAGAGTTGGATTGGAAGTGGAGCAGCCTGGACTCTAACTGACGCCCATATGAGATGCCGGCACTGCAGGCAGCAGCTTTCCCCACCACGTCACAACGCCAGCCCCAGCCACAAGTTGCCTTTGCTTTGAACAATCGTAAAAGCTTTCTTCTATAGCTGGAGTGTATCTTGTTTACCATTTTCAACCCAAATTATTTTAATTTTCCCCCATACACTGAGCGCTTTAAAAATTTTTTTTAATTGATTTGAGAGACAAAGTGAGCGAGTGAGAGCAATGAGACACACACACACACACACACACACACGGAGACAGCATGCATGCAAGAGAGCACTCCTGTCTGCTAGTTCACTCTCCAAATGCTCACAGCGGCCTGCACTTCACCAGGCTAAAGCCAGGAGTCAGGAACTCAATGCAGGTCTCTCACATGGGTGGCAAGGACCCAATTACTTGAGCCATTACTCTTGCCTTTCAGAGTCAGCATTAGCTGGAAGCTAGAATCAGGAGCTGGAGCTGGGAATTGAACCTACTGAGAACTGAACTCAGATATTCTGATGTGGGAAGTAGACATCCTAAAATGTCTACATTGGGCCAAATGCCTACTCCATAGCTGTGAGCTCTTTGGAGTCAAGAATTTTGGCTTTTTTTTTTTTTTTTTTTTTGACAGGCAGAGTGGACAGTGAGAGAGAGAGACAGAGAGAAAGGTCTTCCTTTGCCGTTGGTTCACCCTCTAATGGCCACCGCGGCCAGCGTGCTGCAGTCGGCGCACCACGCTGATCCGAAGGCAGGAGCCAGGTACTTCTCCTGGTCTCCCATGGGGTGCAGGGCCCAAGCACTTGGGCCATCCTCCATTGTACTCCCTGGCCACAGCAGAGAGCTGGCCTGGAAGAGGGGCAACCAGGACAGAATCCGGTGCCCCTACCGGGACTAGAACCCGGTGTGCCAGCGCTGCTAGGTGGAGGATTAGCCTATTGAGCCGCGGCGCCGGCTAAGAATTTTAGCTTTTCAAACCTTTTTTATGATTGGTGCCTCTTCAAACCTTTTTTATATTCATATATTATATGTGCCTCTAACACAATATTGGCACATAGGGAGTTCCCAGTTTATTTTTCTGGCTTACATGATCAAGACTTGAGCCTCCCCTTCCTATTTGGCCAGATTGTGCTATGTTTTTTGTCTTTACAGGAGATAGTTAACCTTTACAAATACATCATGTATTCTTGTAAACTATGGAAGTATAACATATATGCAGAAAAGTACATAAATAATAACCAGTTTTCTGAATTTTCAAAGTGAACAAATCTGTTTAACAACATCCTTGAAGTCTCCTTTTATGTTCCTACCAATCATTATTTCCTTGCAAAGGTAACCACTGGGCTGATTTTGTATCCATAATTTAGTTTTATTAGAACTTTATTTAAATGGAATCATATCCTATGCTTTGTGTCAGGCTTCTGTTGCTCCGCAATGTCATCATGCAATTCATTATGTTCTGTAAAGTTATCTTTGCATTGATTTTCATTATATGAATCCACTACAAGTTTACATATCCATTTTGTTGTAGTCGGATATTTGGGCCTTTTTCAGGTTTGAGCTACTATGAATAATGCTGCTTTGAACATATCTTTGGTTATATGTTTGCATTCTATAAAAAGGTGATAGTTGCTGAATTGTTGGTGCATAAGTTATATGAATGTTTAGCTTTTTTTTTTAAACAGATTTATTTATTTACATAAAAGACAAAGTGACAGAGAGGGAGGGACAGAGAAAGAGAGATATCGTCCATCTGCATGTTAACTCCCTAAATGCCTTTAAGAGCCAGGGATGGACCAGGCCGAAGCCAGGAACCGGGAATTCCATCAAGGTCTCCCTCTTGGGTGGCAGGAACATAATTACTAGGCTTTCAGCTGCTGCTTTCCCAGGTGATTAGCAGGAAGCTTGACTGGAAGCAGAGCAGCTAGAACTCCAATACGGGATGCTGGAGTTGTAGGCGACAGCTTAACAGGCTGCACAACACTGGCACCAGTGTTTAACTTTAATAAATACTGCTAAATGATTTTGCAGTATAGTTATATAGTGAGACCAAATTATACTCCCACCAGCAATATTTGAGAACAAGTTGCTTGACATTCTTATTAATGTTTGGTGTTGTCTGCCTTTTCCAATTTTAGCTATTCAGGGTTCATTTTGTCTTTGATGATTAGAGAGGTAGAGTACTCTTTCCTATTCCTTTGTGTCTATTTGAATATCTTTTCGTCTTGCCCATGTATCTTTGGGATGTCTACTGTTATTGATTTTTGACCTGCTCCGTTTCCGACCTGGGCCGGTTCACCCCTCCTTAGGCAACCTGGTGGTCCCCCGCTCCCGGGAGGTCACCATATTGATGCCGAACTTAGTGGGGACACCCGATCGGCATAGCGCACGACAGCCCAGAACTCCTGGACTCAAGCAATCCTCTGGCCTCAGCCTCCTGAGTAGCTGGGACTACAGGCGCGCGCCACCGCGCCCGGCTACTGTTATTGATTTTTAATAGTCCTTTGTATGTTCTGGTTACAAGACTTTTGTTGAAACAAAAAAACATGTCGCATATATTTTCTCTCATTCTGTGTATTACCACTCTAATCTTTTGTTAAACTGACAATCTTAGATTGGTTTGTTAAAATTTTCCTTTACTGTGTTGTTTTTGTAACCCATTTAAGAAATTGTTGCTTACCCTAGTTTCATGCAGATACTTTCCTGGGGTTTATTTTAAAGGTTTCATTGATTGCCTTTTGCATTTAAACTTAGACTCCATTTGGAATTGATCTTTTAAATTTTTATTTATTTACTTATTTATTTGAGAGGCAGAGAGCAATCCCATCCATTGGTTCATTCCGCTATGGCCACAATAGCTGGAACTGGGTGGGCTAAAACAGAGTTGGAAGCTCAATCCAGATCTTCCAGATCTTCCACATGGGTGAGCTGGACCCAATTACAGCTGCCTCCCAGTTCTGAAATAGCAGGAAGCTGCATTCATTTGCTGGGTCAGGGATGAACTCTACTCTGATATGTGACATGAGTATCACTGATGTCTTAACCACTAGGCTAAACCCTCAGTCCTGGAATTATTTTTATGTGTAGTGTTGTAAAGGTAAAGGTTTGGTCTTTTTTTTTCCATATGGATATTCAGTTGACTCTAATACTCTTTATTGAAAACACCATTCTTTCACCACTGCAATGATAACATTTTCATAATTCTTGTGACCATATATATGTGGATTTGTTTCTTGACTTAAATTTTGTTCCACTTGTTCATTTGCTTATTCTATTTGCTTATTGTGCCAGTAACTACAGTTAATTGCTGTGACTTCATAATAGATGTTGATATCTGATAGTATAAGTCCTCTAATTTTTTTTTCTTTATACCTATATTACCGTGGCATTCTTGGCCTTTTGCATATGAATATAATTTTAATTTAGTAAATATGTACTGAATACCTGTTTATTATGTGGTTGGCACAGTGATGGGTTGTGGGAATATAGTCTTCCATGAGATAGGTGTGGTCCTTTCTTTTCAGTTGAGAAAGCACTTAGAGAGGATGTGTTGAGAAAAGGTCCCAGGAAGGGGCCCCAAGGAACTCAATATTTAAAGTCAGCACAGAAATGTAAGAAAACCTAAATGTAAGAAACCGAAGAAAGGAGAGCATGAAGGATGCAAAGAGGGAACGGTGTGTTCAGAAAGTATGACCAGTGATGTCAATGTTGCTGCAAGGTCAAACAAGATAGACTGATAAAACATTCCACTCAACTTAGGTCAATGTTTATTGTGACCTGGGAGAAGCAATGTCTGTGGAGGGGTAGGGTGTGTGTCTTTATTAGATTGTAAACTCTTAGATGAGAACAAAGTTCCCTGCTCAACTAGTGCTTAATGAATGTTATTTCATTATGGTAATCAAATGATCTCTCTACTACTGAACGTTGTAAGGGCCAAAATGGTTTTCTATTTACCACTCTTCTTCATATCCATTTTGCAGCTGATGGAAAAGTAATTGCTCTTCTAAATGAAGTATAATGTAATCCTTCTTTTTTTTTTTAACTTTTATTTATTTATTTATTTTTTGACAGGCAGAGTGGACAGTGAGAGAGAGAGACAGAGAGAAAGGTCTTCCTTTGCCATTGGTTCACCCTCCAATGGCCGCCGCGGCCGGTGCGCTGTGGCCGGCGCACCGCGCTGATCCGATGGCAGGAGCCAGGAGCCAGGTGCTTTTCCTGGTCTCCCATGGGGTGCAGGGCCCAAGCACCTGGGCCATCCTCCACTGCACTCCCTGGCCACAGCAGAGAGCTGGCCTGGAAGAGGGGCAACCAGGACAGAATCTGGCGCCCCGACCGGGACTAGAACCCGGTGTGCTGGCGCCGCTAGGCGGAGGATTAGCCTAGTGAGCCAAGGCGCTGGCCAATGTAATCCTTCTTTAACCCTTGGTTGTTTTAGATAGTCAAAAACCATTATTTATTGATTCATCCATTTGTCCATTTATTCAGCAAGCATATATGGAGTAATCACTAATTTCTTCTTTTTTTTGACAGGCAGAGTTAGAGAGAGAGAGAGAGAGACAGAGAGAAAGGTCTTCCTTCTGTTGGTTCACCCCCAAATGGCTGCAACGGCAGGCGCGCTGTGCCTATCTGAATTCTGGAGCCAGGTGCTTCTCCTGGTCTCCCATGCGGGTGCAGGGCCCAAGGACTTGGGCCATCCTCCACTGCCTTTCTGGGCCACAGCAGAGGGCTGGACTGGAAGAGGAGCAACTGGGACAGGACTGGCACCCCAACCCGGACTAGAACCCGGGGTGCCGGCGCTGCAGGCGGAGGATTAGTCTATGGAGCCGCGGCGCCAGCCCTCACCAATTTCTTAGACTTGTATCACCATGCTAGAGATAGAAGTAAGGAAGGGAAAGAAAAAAAGAAGTCTGGGAAGATATATTTGACCCATGGATATCTCTGTGAGTTAACTCTGAAAACTCTGTTGTTATAACCTTTAATGAGTACTCAAAAGGGAATTATGGTTATACTCCATAACCTAAAACCAAGGTTTTAGAAAGTGCTTCCTTTTTGGTTAAATTAAAACAGAATTTCAGTACAGAAGGGCTTTGTACTTGTTGAGGGTCCTCCTATAACTTGTTTTTGCTTGATATGTTTATACTTTGGTATGTATGTATTTGCTTCTTAGATTTGAGTGCTCATTTTAGGAATGAAGGAGCAGAGATTAGTAAATTTGTAAATACAACAAAAATACCATTAAGTATGGGCAGTGCTAATTATTTGTTATCATTTATCAAGGGTTGTAGCCAACATTTATCTTTTTCCATTGTGTGAAGTGTAGTAGAGCCGCAGTTGGGATTAGGTAGATAAATAAGTGCCCAGGTAAACCATTTCAAGCACATCTGAATAACTTAAAATTTTCTAGTGATAAAATCTTGACATATTAATTTGAAGTACCTTAAAAATTTGTTTTTTGAATCTGTAAGGATTGTATGAAGCAAGTTTACGATTTTTTAACTTAGGGTACTGAAAATGTAGATGTTTGGTAGGTTAGCAGAGTCTTCAGGAAGATTAACCTTGAGTTGATCCTTGAAGACTCTGAAATACAAATGGTGAGAAGTGGAACTTTCTTTAGGAGGATAAGGGAAGAGAAAAAATAGGGAATGTAAGCTAAAGTCACAGTAGGAATAAGCAAGCATTTGGTTATTTTACAAGAGCTTTTGGCAGATTCATTCAAAGTGATTCTTTTCTTAAATTGTTGGTTTGGGTTTTTTCCTTTGAAATAACTAGAAACAAAGACTACTAAATGCTGCCAATTAGTGGTCTCTGGCAATAGTTCAGTTCTAATTGGTGAAGAAGGGAAATAGAAAATTCAGAGAATTTAAATGATGTTTAACATTTTCTATTCCAAGTTCAATCAGCATAGTCATCAACTGACATTTACTCTGAACCCCTTGGTGAATGGCACGGAACCAAATCCCATAAGGAATATTCTCTTTTGCCTACGTGAGCAAACTGGTTCTTGAACTATTGCTCTCAGAAGCTATAGATAATAACAGTTGATGTTAACATGTTGTGATTCCAGCCTTGGAATCATGATGTTAAAACAGGAAAAACTGTACACACACACACACAAAACAGAAAAGCAGTATCTATTTTTTGTCTTGAATGAAGAAGTCACCATCCAACACAGTGAAACACTAAACATACACATTTTAAAAAATATCTGAGCAACTATTATTTTAGAATAAAAATTTAGTTTTATTTGATGAATCATTGCATGATTAATGCAAAGTAAACTTTCATTTTGATTAGTATCAGTAAGGTGAGTTGATTAGAGCATATCAGATTTAAAATGTTATACTCACTTCTATCAAAAATTCCAAAACAAGTCTTGATGGATGAGATATAAAAAATGTTTGACTAAAGCAGATATAAAAAATGTGTGACTAAAACTTGTTTTTATCTGACCTCCAAGATTAAGAACATATTTGATATTACAGTATTTTTCATTCTATATTAAAAGTGTTGCTTTTACATGTGGTCAGATTAAGTTTTTATTGTTCCCATCTAGTTGCCCCTCCCTTGCTCTACCTCTCCACCCGAGTCTCTTTCTCTTTACTTGGGTTCCTATTGCTGGCTATCCAGTCAGTACCATTTTAATACCATTTAAGGTAGCTCTGCTGGATATACTCTGAATTCCGAGTCTAGTTTCTCTTTTAACCTGGATTCCTAAATCAAATTGACAAACGGGTTTTCTGTCCCCCCTTTCATTTCATCAACTTGTGATTTAGATCGGTTAGGAAGATATAATGTAACCGAGAACAATCTCTTCCCCGTAGAATCTGTAGTTGCGAGGCTTCCTCCTTTCCTGGCTGAACGTGCTGAAGTCAGGCAGAGTACCTCGTGAAAGACTTCAGCCCCCACAGTTCCCTGTGTGCGCATGCCCTCTCTTCCTACAGTTGTCAAAGTGCTTTTGCCAGAGCGGTCACATAATCAACCTGAAAGAAGAAAATAAATACTGTACACTTTTTAATTTGATCGATCCTTAAAAACTGGACACACAAAGGTAATTGCTAGTAAGAATTTGTTACTTGAAATTGGGTTATTGCATGCAAAAAAAGATCTATTGTGTGTGTGGTGGGGGGAGGGGAAGGAGATATCTATTTCTCAGACTTTGCTGTAAATAAGCAAAAAGAGAGAAAAGAAAAAAACCGAAAAAACAAACTACTTACTTAGGCAGTTATTGAGAGACATTGAATATTAACTTTATATTCTATTTTAATTCACTGCTTAGCTTTTTGCTTAAAATGTTCTTATTTATTAAAGGTAGGTCTTGACCTTGACAGAGTGAATTTTATGCACAAAGTGAAATTTATATCTTTAAAGAGTGTTGAGAAGAAAAATGGGTGCTCCTGGTATAACAGTTTAAAAATTCAACAAATATGTTAATATTAATTATAGCTATTATAAAATATTCTGAGTCCAGGTTACTTTTTTGCTGTAGTACAGCATTAATTTGTCCACCAAGAGCATGTAGTTTAAACTGAAAGCATTAATAAAAAGCATTGATACCAGCAACCGGAAAAGCTGGGTGATATTAAAATTATAATCAAATGCATATTTCAGCCATGATGATAGGGCTGTTGTAAAGACAATTTAGTTTACTGGCAATGACTCAAATCCTAGATTATAATGGTTTGCTGCAGCACTATTTAAACCAAGTATGAAAATGTCTCTTTCTATGACCATCTTCTTTGGCAGCAATATAACTTTGTGCTGTTTGAATCCAAGCTTTGCTTGCCTCTTTGTGTTGTGTTCTAAAATACTGATCAAAGCCATTGTTTTAGACCAAGTGAGCTAAGGCACATAAAAGCAATCTTTAGTAGGTTTTATTGGTAGTGTGTGGCAATTTTTGATGTGTATATTGGGGGTGGGCATTTTTTCTCCGGGGGTGGGGGCGGGTGGGGAGAAAGCAGGGGGATGAGGAGATGAAGAGTAGAAAAGAGAGTAAGGTAGCTGTGAAACATTTCCTCGAGCCTACTATTTAGTGTATGAAACTTTGAAATGAAAGATATCAGCCATTTTAATGGTAGTCTTTAATAAAATAGTAGAACTACTTTTAATCCCATTTATTGGTCTGACATTATTTGCTTAGTAGTTAAGAGCAGTAATACCTCCATTCTCCAATATTTATTTTACAATAGTTATTTTTATGAGGATGTGCAAAAGCAAAGCTTCTGTGTGTATCTGAATACCCTTTCACAAGTGTTCTAAGAATGACGCTTTTCTGAGTTAATTAAGTGCATTAAATATATTAATAACTTTGTTGCAATTATACTGAATCATCATCTAAAAATAATTGTACGTTGGGTCATATGCTCCTTCAACACTTCAAAATATTTGTTTTCAGGGTCTCAGCACTGTAATATTAATATATTTAAAACAACATGTTCTAAGGGACAAGCTAACTTAATGCTAACTACATATATGGAAATCTCCTGGTTTTGAATGATTACTGTTTTCTTCCTTGAATAAGGAAATAGGCTATAAGGCAACAGTGAATATAGCCCTTCTATGTAAAATGGAAAATACCATACACTCCTTAAATCACTAAATGAAGCATTGATGGCGATGCACTATAATTACTATGTATGGAATTTGGGACTTTATATTCCTCTATTTATAACACTTTTGCTAGCATATGGTAATTCCGGGTCTTCAAACCATAGTCTTTCACTGCTAATACTAGTGATAAGGGAATGGATTCTAAATTTGCCAAAGTCTTGTGACCAAGGCAGAATACAAAAATGAAAATCTGGCAACCCCCGAATTAACTTGACTGTCTGCATAAATCTGAGGGATTGTTAAAAAGCCCCACCCCCACCCTGTTTCACGGTCTCTCCTCTCCTCCCTCTCTCTCTCACCTCAAATCCAACCAGAAGCATTTCTCCACTCTGCAGAGAAATTCTCAGGCTCCTGTTGAGACCTGAAGCACTGAGATGCCAAGAAATCTCTTGTGCAGCAGAATTGGAGACAAGGAAATTGGAGAATAAGTGGAAAAACCGTAATCCTTAGAGTATCAAGACGCAAGCACTTCCAAACGTTTCAGCAGGTTTTTACGTCCTTAAAAACGGTGGTTTTCAAATGTCTTCTAACAAAATGGAGTAGCTGCAGCTACTGAGAAGCCAGAGAATGATTGTGCAGCTGAGTCCTCCTAACAAATGCCAAGGATTTCCTCCCTCGTGGCTCACGGCAGCTAAATGAAACAATTATAAACGCAAGGAGGCAGCTTGCTAATCAAGAGGGATAAGGCTGCTGTTTTTTTAGAGCTGGGGAAGGGGAAAGAAAGGGTTGTGCGTGCGGTGTCTTTTTAACCTTGCTGAAGGACGCAGCAGTATTTATTGACGTATGCAAATAACTGGGGGAGGGTGGTGCTTGGGAAAAAACAGGAACCAGAATCAGTTTCTCATTGCAGGGTGAACACTCTGAGTTCCGGTGAAGGGAAAAGAGACGTGGCGAAATTGCTGTCTTTCTGTCTTATAAGCACATCTCTCACTCACACAGAAAAGGAACCGAGACATCAGAAAGGGTGAAGACGCTCACAGTATTTTTAGAGACTTTGCGCAAGCCCCCACCCCCC
Organism: Oryctolagus cuniculus; assembly: GCF_964237555.1. Taxonomy (NCBI): domain Eukaryota; kingdom Metazoa; phylum Chordata; class Mammalia; order Lagomorpha; family Leporidae; genus Oryctolagus; species Oryctolagus cuniculus. The sequence goes on along the minus strand of NC_091448.1, from coordinate 63,488,520 downwards.
TCCCCAGCCCGACCTGTTCTTCTAAATGGGAGATTATGGATTTGCATTGCAATTGGCTAGTAGCGGCAGCACTGGATTTTCGCAAGTAAAACACCCACCCGCTTCAGCGAGGGGCCTTAATGATCACTTTGACAATAACGCATCTCTCTTTTTTCCCATTTCAGCTGCGCAAACCATGCAGGATGATTTACTGATGGACAAAAGCAAAACCCAGCCCCAGCCCCAGCAGCAGCGGCAGCAGCAGCAGCCCCAGCCCGAGCCCAGCGCAGCCGAAGCCGCGTCCACGCCCCTCTCCTCAGAGACCCCCAAGCCGGAGGACAGCAGCGCAGTGCCGGCCCTGAGTCCTGCCGCGGCCCCGCAGGCCCCGAACGGCCCGGACAAGATGCAGATGGAATCGCCGCTCCTGCCGGGCTTGAGTTTCCATCAGCCGCCTCAGCAGCCACCGCCGCCGCCTCAGGAGCCCACGGCGCCGGGAGCGTCGCTGTCGCCGTCCTTCGGCAGTACTTGGTCCACGGGCACCACGAACGCGGTGGAGGACAGCTTCTTCCAGGGGATCACCCCAGTCAACGGGACCATGCTCTTCCAGAACTTCCCGCACCATGTCAACCCAGTCTTCGGAGGCACCTTCTCCCAGCAGATCGGCCTGGCGCAGACCCAGCACCACCAGCAGCCGCCACCGCCTGCACCGCAGCCCACGCAGGCGGCGCAACCCCCGCAGGCGCAGCCCCCACAGCAGCGCCGGTCGCCGGCCAGCCCCAGCCAGGCGCCCTATGCGCAGAGGAGCGCCGCCGCGGCGTATGGCCACCAGCCCATCATGACCAGCAAGCCGTCCTCGTCCTCGGCCGCCGCTGCCGCCGCCGCTGCCGCCGCCGCCTCGTCGGCCTCGTCCAGCTGGAACACGCACCAAAGCGTGAACGCCGCCTGGAGTGCACCGTCCAACCCGTGGGGCGGCCTGCAGGCCGGCCGGGACCCTCGCCGGGCGGTTGGCGTGGGCGTGGGCGTGGGCGTCGGGGTGCCTTCCCCGCTCAACCCCATATCACCGCTCAAAAAGCCCTTCTCCAGCAATGTGATCGCACCGCCCAAGTTCCCTCGCGCGGCCCCACTCACCTCCAAGTCCTGGATGGAGGATAACGCTTTCCGGACCGATAATGGTAACAATCTGTTGCCATTTCAGGTAATACCCGGGTGCACCTGCCCACACCTTCCTCTCACCCTGCCTCTTTTGCCCCTTCTTCCCTGCATTTTAATCGTCCACCTGTTTTTGTTCTTTAAGAAGGGCAGCAGCACCCAGCTCCCCAGCCTTTTGCCAGTGCCTCCAGTTCACTGGGGCAGTTGCACTCGGCAAGATGAGGTTGGGAGAAAATTGTGACTGCTTGAGGAATCCTATTTATGCACCTTGTTAGGGTAGAATAGGGCCTCTTTGGGCTTATTTAGTCCTTCACCGTGCCTGCGCCTGGTATTTTGACCTTCTTTGACAAGTAAAGCTGCAAGTGTATGGCAGAGTGCCTACATAGTCCCAGGATGAGTAGGCTTAGATTCCTATCATTTTAAGTAGCTACACATTTCAGGTTATGCAATCCAGGCTCGGGATGCCGCCTGAAAGCCGTCCACACCCAAACCGCCCTGGCCTCACTGTTAAAGAGGTTAACAGCCTTTGAGTGGTGCTATTTCAGACAGTTGCATATGCTCAATTAAACTAACGTGAACACATGTGTTTATGTCTCACCAAGGTGCTGGAATCATTAATAACAATCGGCATATTGCTCCTGCCGGGAAAATTATAAGTGTGAGATTCCAATAAACACCCAGAGCGCTGTAAATGATCGAGGTGGAAGAATAGAAATCCTAGGGCAGCTCTTCCCATGTTACCTAGAAAAAGGATTTAGAAATTGTTCGGCTTTTTTTTTTTTTTTTTTCCAGAGGAAAGAGACAATAGGACACGACCTTCAGAGCCATATTGCAATGGAGTCTATTTGCTAGCTAGCACTGAAATATTTAAAGCTGCAGTGTCCTTCACCAGTTGGATTATTTAAGAAGACAATACAGATCAATTACACCATTTGAAACTAGGCAAAGTGAAAGTCTTGCAACTTTAATGAAAAATGAGTCTTGTGTCTTGGTGTTAAATGCCAGTGAAAAACCCAGGAAGTGCTTCAGACAAAAAGATTAAATGGAGAATGCCCTTCTTTCTGTTCTTGTTTTCTGATCCAGTCCACAGCCACAGCAGCTGGCAGTGTTCTGGACATCCTGGGTTGGAAAGTGGTGGTGAGGATATGTATTCACCGGGTGGGGGGGCGGCTTTTGCTCTCCAGCAAACACTCATCCTTCTTTTACAAATTGATGTGGCTGTAAGCTTTAAGGCTCAGTTAAAAAACAAAGAGAAAGGAAGGAACGCGGAAGGCTCCAGACAAGACCCAATTTGGGTGGTCAGGAAAACCCAATGGAAATCCTTTGAGTGTTGCAGGAAGATGGCGGAACTGACAATTTGACAGAGGCAATTTAAAGTGTCAGGTGTAATTGGAACCTTCATTTTGTTGCTCTTTACATTTCAGATGTTTGTGATGGCTGCCATCCATTAAGGAGGGCCTGGAGTTATTGAGAAGAACTTGACTCTAGATTAGAACAGGAATTATCATTCTGGATAGTCCAAGGGAGCCAAGGAATCTTTAAGTTGTGTGTTTGAGAGTTTTTAATGAGAGGATCTTGGTAAATTTTCACAAGGGCCCTTCAGATATGGGAAAATTTAATATTAAGGAAAATATCTTCCCATTTTCTCAAGTTTATTTTGATAAAATAAGGAGACATCGCAAGATGATTCGTTTGATAGAGAAAAGAAGAAATCTGCTTTCTGGAATTTATGTGCCTGCTTTTGGAAGGGGTAGGGCAGTTAGGAGAGGCCCTCTTTTTCTAACATCCCTGTTTTTATTCTGACAGTTCCTACCCACATCCAGACTTAGACGGATAACCTAAAATCGTATAAGGAGGTTTGGAGCTTGGGAACTGATAGTGTGGACAGACCTAATTACCTTTTTCTAGGAGCTGAGTCTGAATACACAAGCCTTTGATTAACTGGCTCCCAAAATGGAGATTGGGAGAGATTAAAATTCACAAAATTTCACCAGGCCCTATACTGACTAGTGTGGGTGATTGCCAGTTATTTCTCAGCAAGCTATTGACCAGTGGTGCTAATAAGAGCCAAATGGACTACATTGGATTTGATCTCTTTGTATCCTTGGTGGTGCTACTGAGTAGGCAAAAATGGCCAAAAGATTTATATGAGAAGATATTTGATTGAAAAAAATGAGCATTATTTATTTAACTTCTGGAAGAATTACATACACATGCACGTTATGTCTCAATTCTTTTTCTTTGTTAAAATGGAAAGATAGAGTTTTGCAGGACTGTTAGAACCAGAGAACTAATTTGGCTTGGAATATTATGAGACTTCATTGCAATTTGTGTTGATAGCTACATCAGGTATACTTAAAAAACAAAAGCAGAACATCTTGCATCTTGTGTATAGATTTTTTTCTTTGTGCATTTATTTAAATAATTTTTCTAAAAATGAGAAAATAGCAAGTAGTGTTGTTGACTTTTTAAAATTTCATTTATTTTTGAAAATATATTTTTCTTTAGGTTGAAGAGTTTATTTAATAGAACACCAACTTATCAACTCTGATCTACCCTAATGTGCCTTAATATTTTTTAAAATATTTTTTAAAAAATCCATGCATCTACCCCAGTACTTCCTAATTTTCTTTTACCAATGCCTACCAACACAATAAGTTTTTTGAACTTTGCTTAATGTGGTTTATATTGTAAAAGCAATAACTATTTGAATGTGGTTTTCCAAAGTACATGTGCTTCCTTATTCTAATAAAGTTGATTTGCTCTCCTGGGTTGGAGTGGCTGTTCCCTCTGGGATTACTTACATCTAAAAGCCACTTCATTTCTATAAATAAGGCCACTGAGGTCCACGAACTTCTTTGCTCCACATGAGTTCAAATGTGAAACTTCATATGAAGTCTGTAGCATAGTGTCTGGTCTGAAGTAAAGTGTCCTGTAACTGTTAGGTTACCCTTATTATTCTAATAGTGACCAAAGGCTCTGCATTATCTAATCTAAGTATGGGTTACTGATTTTTCATGCAGTGCAACTTGGATATTCCCAAACTTGTATGTAATGTCACTAGTATTTTTCTGTACACTCAGGATTGTGCATGTACTGCAGTGCAACCTAAATATTCGCGAACTTCAATGTAATGCCATTTGTTCATTTTCCCCCTCTGATAGTACCCTCAGGATCCCAGCCTCTGGTCATTGTAATGACATGGTAATCCAACATTTACTATGGGGTAGGCCCTGTGCTAGGCATTTTGAATGTGGTGTTTCACTGGAACTCCTTTGAAGTAGAGGACTATTACTATCCTCATATACTAACAAAGAAATCGAAGGTCAGTGCATTTACACACAACTAGTAACTGGCAAAGGTGGGATTTGAACTGAGGCAATTTGCCTCCAAAGCTGATGGCTCCTACCCCCTTGGCTTTAGTGCCTCTATGACATCAGTTAATAGTGCAGTATAGATGCAGAAGAATCTATGAGATATCCTGGCAATAGTGCTTTAAAAGAATTTTGTATTTGCAGAAATAGAGGAAGAAAAATATCGTGACCATGGATACACCACCAATAAGATTGAACAGTTGACAATATTTTCCCTATTGATTTATTTAAACTATCTAATTTTGAATATTGCATTTTTTGGAAAAAATTCAGATTCTGCTTTGTCTTCATCTTTGCTTTGTCACTCTCTTATTCTTCCATCCCAAGTTAGCAGTTATAGAAAATTTTATGTTTTCTGATGTAAGTCTAGTTAAATATAATTTAGTGTTAATTTTGCTAGTGGATTATCAATAACAGAAGAAGAAATTACTTAATTTGTGAGAATATAAATGATATTAAGAAATAAATATGCCTACTCTTTAAATTTTAGGAAACACCAATGTTTTTCAACTAACTTTTATTTTTTAAAAGAAACCTGCATTTTCAGGAAGTAATATAAAATTTCTAGTTTATACATTTTTTTAAAGATTTATTTGAAAGAGTTACAGAGAGAGGGAGGGGAGGAGGGAGAGAGAGAGAGAAAGAGAGAGAGGTCCTCTGTCCACTGCTTCGTTCCCCAGATGGCCACAACGGGCCAGAGCTGAGTCGATCCGAAGTCAGGAGCCAGGAGCTTCTTCCGGGTTTCACACTTGGGTGCAGGGGCCCAAGGATCTGGGACATCTTCTGCTGCTCTCCCAGGCCATAGCAGAGAGCTATGAGAAGCAGCCAGGACTAGAACTGGTGCTCATATGGTATGCTGGCACTGCAGACCAGAGCTTTAACCCACTCTGCCACAGTGCCAGCCCTGAATGTTTTTGAATAAGGATGGTGTGACCTATATTTAAAACTGAAGTTTCCTCTCTAGTTGCTTTCTTAACTACTGGTCTAATGCAAAACCACTTAAGGCCCACCCAACCCCACAAACTGTTTCAGAACCTATTATGGCATGATTGATGTGAATGCCAGCCAAGCCACATTATCTATATTCTATTTAAAAGAGGAATTGGTTAGGAAATACTGGGTTTTCTATGCTACTGAAAACATTAATTTAATAATTTAGACTGTATTCTTCAAATTTGCATGTTGAAAAATGGTTAGCTTTATATAAACTCTTAACAACCTTGCAGTCAGTTGTTGCAGAAATACAATCTTGGACATGTAATATTTTTAAGTATCCTCTGAGAAAGATACAATATTCTCCTTGCATACCTTTTTCCATTAGTTAGCTCCATTAGTTAGCCTATTTCACTGTCTTTCAAGGGCTGCACAAATCATAATGATTATTCAGTTGAAACTGGTTGTCAGTGCTCTGATGATTTTTCAACTGTTTTGATCAGCACGTATCAAAAGATTTGGCCTAACAAAGTAAACAACTGCGATATAAAAAATTTGATTAAGCCATGTGGATTTTACAGAGGAAAGAATTAGATGGAAGGGAACATACGGTAATGAACAACCCATGAATCTTGGAATGAGGAAGACACTAGTCAAAGCCTTAGCTCTGTCATTGGTATTCAGAGTCAAATCCCTTCTCCAGGGATTCTTTTTCCTAGTCTGCAAAAATGGAGGGGAGGTGGTGGCAGTGAGTGTGCAGCATGAATGCCTGGCTTTTGGGATTGCTTTATGAAACAGTGTGTACAGAGTGTTCTGAAAATTAGATACTGTTATAGGAATACTGTTATGGCTCTTGGATGACTGCCAAACATCAGAGTGAGAGTTTAATAGAGGAAATACTGTTGATATTCAGTAGTCCAGATTTAAATGCTCGCTGATGACATCTGGAAGTAGAGAGGGGTTAGAAAGATGTGTCCAGCATGAGTGGAAGAGCACTGAAAGGCACTTTGTGTTATTGACTGCATATTCTAGAAAGAGAGGCTGCTCTGAGGGCTTAGGAGTATAGACTTGTGTCACAGGAATGGTGTAGATTTGTGGCGATCTGTATCTGCTTATGGCTCATTCAGGTTTAAGAGTTTTCCTTGCTCTGTGAACATTTTAATTGCTGATAGGAGAAATGCTTAACCTCTTAAATTTCCCAACTGCTACAAGTGTAGGTTTTGGTAGTTCTGGAGATCCTAAGGCTCTTATTTGAAGGTCCTTAACACCACTTCCCTGGAGGCCATAACTGGCTCTCTGAAGGGGCCAGTGTGGTTGTCAGACATGTAGCCCCAGATTTGGATCTTGAGAGTTGAGATAATGGAGCCCCGACTTCAGAGGGGCTCTCCTGGGAAGGTTGCATGCTTGCAGTAGTAGCCTCACAAGGTATTTTGTATGGCTGACCCTTATACCTTGTGGACAGCTCGTTCTGTGTAGGCTCAGATGCCCTTCCATCTGCTAAACTTCAGTTCTGCTGCATTTAGCTTTGGTACCCTTTAGTGTTCTTTACAGGCACTGGGCATATAAATTTCTTAGTGTGAAACTATTCTAATATTTACATTTTGACTAAACTTAAAATAGAAAAGTACTAGTGAATTAAAATACTGCAATAACTTAGCATGTTGGAATAAAGCCTACTCTTTTCTCCCCAGAAGCACTATTACATAATTCTCAGAAATAATAAATGTTATGACATAAATCTTTGTTGGTAGGCCGCAGAGGAGATATACAGAAATGGGCACCAAACTGCCTTTATATCATTTGATCACAGAAGTTATATGCACAAAGAGAGGAAACATTGTGTACTGATTATGTATGCATAGGCTATTGTACAGCCAAATAGCTTCATTCCTCAAACATTCAAATTCATTTCAAGGCCAAGATCAAATAGAACAGGAGAAAAAGTAACTTTCTTTGGTAACTCAATGCAACCAATTAAAGGATCAGTGCTACCAAGTCCAGAAGACCTAGAAATGCCTAACAGTAGGGGTGTTCATTAAATGGAAATTTAAACCGAAGTTCCAGTTCTATCTTTTAATTCAAGAGTATAGTATATTTAACATTTTTCAAGACAGGTTTTCTGTTCTGATATTTCTCTTCCAGGCAACCATAGAATATGGTAATATAGGTGAATGTATTTAATGTCATAACTGATATCTTCAGTTCGTAAAAATATATTATCTGTGCTATCATGTTTTATGGAGACCCCATAGTTTCTGGGTTGTAACTTTGTGTATATAGGCCAAGAAATAAGCAGGGTTCTTCTCTGATACCAAAGGTTTATGGCAGCTAGTAGATGAGACCTCTAGCTCTCATCTTATCAGTTAAATTTTTGGTACCTTTTCATTGTCTACAAACTCATCCTTTAAAAAAAATTTTTTTAAATGTATTTGAAAGGCAGAGCCGGATGGGGAAGAAAGAGAGATTTCATCTGCGGTTTATTCCCCCAGTGCCCACAATTGCCTAACCTGGGCCAGGAACCTGCAAGCCTGGAACTCAGTTTGGGTCTCCCGTGTAGGTAGTGGGGACCCAACTACTTGAGCCATCATCTACTGACTCTCAGGGTGTGCAATAGCAGGAAGCTGGAATTGAAAGAAGAGCTGAGACTTGAACTCAAGCACTCCAATATGGGGTGCAGGCGTTACAAGCCATGTCCTAGCTACTGAGTCAGGTTCCCACCCCCCAACTCATTCTTTTAGAGTTAATTTACCCTTTCATGATAACCTGGTTTGTTTCTGACTTCTCAAGTCGTTATTCACAATACAACTGACCAGAATGACCAGAATTGTCAGGGTAACTCTGACAATAACACTTAGGGATATTAAGGAGAGCATGGACATTTAGCCTAGTAGTTAAAATGTCTGAGTCCTAAATTGGGACTTGGGTTCAATTCCTGGCTCTAGCTCTCAACTCCAGCTTCTTGCCAATGCAGACCCTGGGAGGCAGCAAGAGTGGCTCAGGTAATTGGGTTCCTACTACCCACTGGGAAGAACTGGATTGTGTTTGCAGATCCTGGCTTTTGGCCCCAGTCTTACCTTGGTCATTGTAGGTGCTTAGGGAGTGAACCAGCGGGTGAGAACATTTCTTGCCTCTTTTTGTCTCAAAAAATTTTTTAATTTATTTATTTGAAAGAGTTATACTGAGAGCAGAGGGAGAGAGAGAGAGAGATCTTCTGTCTGCTGGTTTACTCCATAGATGGCTGCAACAGTCGGGGTTGGTTGGGCCAGGCCAAAGCTAGGAGCCAGGAGCTTCCTCTAGGCCTCTCTTGTGGGTAACAGGGGCCCAGACTTGGGCCATCTGCTGCTGCTTTTCCGAGGCCATTAGAGGGAGCTGAATCAGAAGTGGAGCAGCCTAAACATGAACTGGCCCCCATATGGGATACCAGCATTGCAGGTGGCAGCTTTATCTGCTATACCACAATGCTTGCCCCTAAATGTATTTTTTAAAAGAAGTATTCAGGAGTGAATTTCCTGACTAGTAGGCTAATAAAGAGCAGGTTATAGTAGTCCCATTCAGCCGTTCGTTCACTCATTCTAGGCAGGTGGGATTGGAAAGCAGAGATGTAAAGGGCAACAGATTTTCTGTCTGAAATATTAAGGGGACAGGTGTTTTGTCCAGCAGTTAAGATGCCCACATTCCATACAGCAGTGCCTGGGTTCAAATCGTAGCTTCACTGCCAATTCCAGCTTCACCCTAAATGTGCCACCTTGGGAGGCAGCAAGTGATGGCTCATGTAATTGGGTACCTGCCACTGTGTGGGAAACCTGGATTGAGTTCCAGGCTTTTTGCCTTGACCTGCCTGAGCCTCAGCTGTTGCAGGCATCTGGGGAAGTGAATCAGCTGATGGGAGCTCTTTATGTCTGAACTGCAAATAAATAATTTTGTTAAAAAACAAAGATGTAGTAAGATCAGAGAACTGATTGGGGATGAAAGTATTTCAGAGGAAATATCTTCTGACAATCTACCTCCCTGTTCAAACTCCAAGAATCCTAGTTTTTAGGTTCCAGGTAAGTAGCAGTTAAAGGAGGCAAGAGGTAAATGTACCAAGAAGCACCTCTCTTTTGCAATCCAAGGTAGAAATTCTCCTTTTCTGTTTTGGACTAGAGAAATAGAACCTAGACCTGAGGAGGATTAAAAGTAGAGAAGACTAGTAAAGTTCATAGATTATGGAGCAAGGCAGAGATAACTTTTGCATCAATTATCAAGTCTGTTCTTGTGTTTGCCTTTAATTTTATGAATAGACTATTCAACTCTGCCAAATTGCTTAAAATAGTTGTAAACAATAGTGGAATTCTAATGTTAGTAAAACAGTTAAAGAAGGATAGCCTAAGTACTGTTTTGTTAGCTGTGTAACTATTACAGAATTCTCTGATCAAAAACATAGCATTCACGTAGTTAAGTTTCTTTGACTGGAAATTATAATCCATGTACTATAGCTTTTGGTTAGTATTGTACTTTAATGTCCTTCTCTAAATAGATGATGGTAATACAAAGAGGAGGACCAGAATGCCAAGTATTGCCTCACCTTTTTCACACAAATTACCTTATTTAGGGCCAGCACCGTGGCTTACTTGGCTAATCCTCTGCCTGTGGCACTGGCATCCCATATGGGCGCCGGGTTCTAGTCCTGGTTGCCCCTCTTCCAGTCCAGCTCTCTGCTGTGGCCCAGGAGGGCAATGGAGGATGGGATGGCCCAAGTGTTTGGGCCCCTGCACCCGCATGGGAGACCAGGAAGAAGCACCTGGCTCCTGGCTTCGGATCTGTGCTGCGCCAGCCGTAGCGGCCATTTGGGGGGGTGAACCAACGGAAGGAAGACCTTTCTCTCTGTCTCTCTTTCTCACTGTCTATCTGTCAAAAAAAATTTAAAAAAATTAAAAAAAAAATTACCTTATTTAATCCTTACATGTTCTTGTGAGTTAAGGGTTATTATTCTAATTGAGATCCAGAGAATACTTGATTTGCCTAACTAGTAAACTCACAGAGCAGGAATGGAAACCTGGGTGTTTTTGACTCTACCTTCTGTTGTTTCATTCTACAGCTACTGCTTACCTCCAATCTTGTCATATGTCATCTTCAGTATGCCTTTGGTGTTGTACTCTTCCCTCAGATCTTCCCTGCCTCCCCTCATCCCTCATTGTCTTTATAGCATTTCCCTCCCTGCCATGGGCCAGTTTATTTTTGTTTCTGCACAATAGAACATGGGCTTCCCAAGGGCAAGGATTCTTCTGCTTGCCCCACAAGGGCAAGTATCCACAGAGGTTGTGACAGTACCTAGGATTTTATAGGACATGGCAAATATTTATTGAGTATAGTATAGTAATTATTTACATTTATGAAATATTAAGCATTTGTTGATCATTTGCATGTTACCAGCAGTGTAAGAGTAACTTAACTTTATGAATAGGTAACTGGCCTCTACCAGGAGTCAGGCAATAGGGATTAAAGATGAGCCATGTCCCATCCTCAGACAACTCCTTGGCAAGCATGTATTAAACTATAAGATGATAAAGTCTGAAACAGACTGTGATATGTCTTACAGAGAAAGCTTATTTTATTTTAATCAGGGGGCAAATGATTAAGTTTGTGTGATTGAGAAGGTTCTAGGAAAGTTTTCATAGTTTTAAGATATTTTCAAAGTTTTTTAATTTTTAGAGTAATATGGTGATATTTTAGAAAGTTCATGGAAAATTTAATTTTAAAGATAGTTATTTTGGTGCAAAAAATCTGAAATACATATTTAAAGGATCTTCAAAAAGTTCATGGGAAAATGCATATCATAAAAATTTTGCATGGATTATAAAACCTCTGTGCACCAAAATGAACACATCTTTTAATTCCATTTTTCAACAAATGTTTTGAAATACCCATATACATGTTCACTGTTTAAAATGTCAGTGGAAAACAGTGAAAAATTGCACTTAATTCTGTTACCCATAGATGAGTATGCTTCATGTTTTGCTGTATTTTCTGCAAATTAGTTCTTTTATGTATCTGTACAATATTTGTTACATAGTAAGAATCATTCTATATGCCCAATTTTATGGCTTTATTTAGCATTTCATGTCATTAAATTTAAAACATTTTTGGTGGTTACATGATACTTCATCATAAAAATCCCTTATAACTTACTAAAATATTTCCATGTTAGGAGGATTCAGATTGTTCTCAGCTTTTTTATTTGTGTTTTTTTTTTTTTTTAATTTTTTGACAGGCAGAGTGGACAGTGAGAGAGAGAGACAGAGAGAAAGGACTTCCTTTGCCGTTGGTTCACCCTCCAATGGCCGCCGTGGCCGGCGCGCTGCGGCTGGCGCACCGCACTGATCCAATGGCAGGAGCCAGGAGCCAGGTGCTTTTCCTGGTCTCCCATGGGGTGCAGGGCCCAAGCACCTGGGCCATCCTCCACTGCACTCCCGGGCCACAGCAGAGAGCTGGCCTGGAAGAGGGGCAACCGGGACAGAATCCGGCGCCCCAACCGGGACTAGAACCCAGTGTGCCGGCGCCGCTAGGCGGAGGATTAGCCTAGTGAGCCGCGGCGCCGGCTTGTTTGTGGTTTTTGTGTTCAGTTTTTTGTTTATTCACTTCTTACGTTTGAAATACTCTTCCATGACATCTTTGGTGAAAAGGGCCCCTACCAACTGGGCATGCACAGGCTCATCACAGTTGGATGCAGGCACATGAAGATGGGCTTGACACTTGTCTAAAGCTTTGGCAGCTTTATGAATTTAATGTGCGAAGCCATCATCATCCCCCTGTAAAGCAAGGTTGCCATTCCTTACACCTCTAGGCAATGCCTTTCTCAGTCATGGTGGTGGGTAATGGGTGAGCCAGATCTCAAATATACCTGAGCCTCTGTTGGGCTCAATGGTGATAAAGTGTTTTCAGTTTTTCAACTATGAAAGGTAATGCTGTCATAAACATCTTTTGACATCTTAATATTTCCTTTAGAGCTGAGTGGGCAAAGTTCCATAAACAAACCATGGAATGGGATTGGAGTTGTAGTAAAGAAGGTTCTTTTAAGCAGAGGGTGCACAGGCAGGAAACAGTATGGTGTGCTGAGAGAACAGAAGGTAAGAATAGAAAGAGGAGTGAAGCACCTGTGAGATGAAACTGGTGAAATATGTAAGGTCAGCACACAGGGGGAATTCTAGCATACTGTGTCTCCTGCCTTCTTGAGTAGGTACATTGAGAGATTTTTAAGCTGAGAAATTTTTAAGCTGTCATAAGGCTTTTAAGTTGATGAGTGAAGCAACCAGTTATTTTGGAAAGATTGTTAGGAGATAGAGATTGTCAGAAACCAAACACAGCCAGGAAACCAGTTGACATGTGAGGACCTAAATTGAAAGGAAGGAACAGCCTTGAGAAATAATTAGGAAGCTAACTGGAATAACTTGATGATTACTTGCTTGCAGGGAATAAAAGAGAGGGAGGAGTTTAGAATGACTCCTAGGTTTTTGGTTGAAGCAGCTGGGGAAACTGATCTAGAAGTGAAAATGCTTAATAATGACAAGTTGGATTTGCCATTCATGACTCAAAAACCAGGGTTTTACAGTGGAGGAATTCAGAAAGAGAGACTATATGTTTGAACAAATGATTTGACATGTCTTATCTACCCGTGATTTTGTGTAGTTCTTACTGTGTGGGAAGGAAAACCTTATTAGGATAGATTACTTCGTGGATGACACTCACTGCATCTGAGAGAAGAAATAACTAAACCATTTTTTTTTAATAAAATTTTCTTTTTTAAAAAAGATTTATTTATTTATTTGAAAGGCAGAGTTACAGAGCGGCAGAGAGAGAGATTGATCGATCGATCCTCCATCCGATTGTTCACTCCCCAAATGGCCACAGTGGCCAGAGCTGTGCTGATCCAAAGCCAGGAGCCTGGAGCTTCTTCTGGGTCTCCCACACGGGTGCAGAAGCCAAGGACTTGGGCCATCTTTCACTGATTTCCCAGGCCACAGTAGAGAGCTGGATCGGAAGTAAAGCAGCTGGGACCCGAACTGGCGTCCATATGGGATGCAGGCCCTGCAGGCGGCAGCTTTACTCACTAAGCCTTGGCACCAGCCACAAAATAGCTACCATTCTAAGTCAAAAACTTTTTCTGATTCCAGCCTGATTTTCTTTTTATCGTATCCTGAGAATTAGAGCGTGCATTAGGTGATTAGTCATTTTGTTTGTGGGTTGTAGCCTGGTATTACAAAGAACTATAAAGAATTCCTAACCAGTCAATCATATGGGCGGGTCCTGGGCAATAACTTAAATGAAACTCAGTATCCTTTATTATTTAAGTTTAATAAACTCACTGAGAGGTCAGTGGATGGTATTAGCTGGTCTGAGCTATCGTTAATGAGATCTTAGCAATGTTGAGATTAGACCTTATGCAGTTTGTTTCTGCTGCACTAATACAAGGCTGACGGGTGATGATGAAATGTTTTGAAGCCTGGGATCCACAGAGCCACAGGTTGATGAACTTTGTGGGGGATATGGGGTAAAAGTACAGAAGTCACCAGAACTACATGTTGTATGTTCATTTGTATTTTTAAGTAAAGAGGTGGGCTGTACCATTCATTAAATTTCCCTAGGAGTTCATAACTCAAAAATGGTTAAGAACCACAGGTACAGAATAAAATCACTGTTAAATGGCACCCAATAAGCCTTTAAAAGTTTAATTTATTTGAAAGGCAGAGGAAGAGATAGCTTTCTTCCTCTGGTTCACTTTCCAAATGGCTCCAATAGCTGAGGCTAGTCTAGGCCAAAGCCAAGAGCCAGAAACTCCATCCAGATCTCAGACTCAAACCGGCACTCTGATATGGAATGTTGGCATTGCAAATGGTGACTTAAGCTGTTGTGCCATGATGCCACCCCCCCCCCCCACATCTTTGCAAGATTTTAAAAACTTAGGCCTCTTATAAATTTTTTTTTCTCTTCAAAGCTGAGAGAATACCCAAGTGCCTAAGAATTTTAATAAATGAGATTTTATTCCTCTTTTGTTTAGTTTTTTAAAAGCACTTTAATTATCTTTCATCAAAAATTTTTCGTATTTATATCATTGGCTTACTTATACTTAACCCAATCACATCATTACAGTAATACATTTAAAATGTTGGAAACAAACCCCTACCGATTTGTAGGTTAGCTTGCAGTCCATGTGGTGGAACAGGAATTTATGAATTTATTGGTCATAGGTGTTGAGTTTGCTATGGACAGTTTCCCTGGAAAGATGGAACTCATGAGTTATTTTTGGAAAGTCAGCTAAGTGAACAGGATAGTCCTTAATTTAGGCTGCTATAGCAAAAAAAAAAAAAAAAAAAACCACATTCTAGGTATTTTCTACATAGCGGAAATTTATTTCTCACATGTCTAGATGCTAGAAAGGCCAGGATCAAGGTACCAGCAGATTCAGTCAGTGTCTGGTGAAGGCTGGCTCTCTGCTTCGTAAATGGTACCATCTTGTTGTGTCTTCATGTGGCAGAAAGGATAAACATACTCCCTTCAATTTATTTTGTAAAGTCACCAATTCCATTCATGAGAGAAAAACTCATATGAATTAATCATTTCCCTAAAGGCCTCAGAGCTCCTAATAGTGTCACTGAATTTTCATGTATTGCTAAATACAGAGTTGACCTCATGTCCTCAGAACATTTCTACTTTCCCCATCTACTTGTTTGCTGCTATGCCATTGTAACCTAATGAAAGGAGTAGAAAATAGAGCTGGGAAGGAGGTAAGAGCTAGAGGATTGTAGGGTAGGGGGGCAGTTGTGAAATCATTAGGTCCTAAATCTGAAAAATAGACCAACTACTTAGAGAGAGGAGTTACACAAGATCATTTAGGTCTTTTGTTTAGCTTTGTAGCAAGTTAGCTACTGCTTCTAGGCTAGTGTTGAAAATTAACCATTATCTATTACTTTGTTTCTGTTGATCAAAAGTCCGCTTACCAAAACAGCATTTTGGAATGCAAATTAATGTTTAAGACACAGGAAGTTAAAATAGGATAGGAATAATTGGACTGGGACTGAAGCCAGAAGTCAGGAACTCCAACCAGGTCTCCCACATGAGTGATAGGAACTCAATTACTTGAGCCATAATGTTACTTTGCAGGGTCCACATTAGAAGGAATTGGAATCAGAAGCTAGAGCAACATATTGAACCCAGGTGCTCTGATACAGTACCTGGACATCTTAACTGCCAGGCTAAAAGTTTGCCCTTTTGCTGTTTTTTAAAGTGACTGTTTGAGATGGATCTTTACTAGGTACCCCATTGCCACAGTGTTCATTGAAGGGTAGACAAGTTTGTGGGGGAAGAGAAATATTACTTCAATCAATATAATAGTATTATCAGAATAATTGAATCTAGCTTAAAAAAAAAAAAAAAGAACAAGCTCCCACATGATGTCTCACGCCTTAAATGACCACTATGGTGTGAAGCTGGGATCCAGAAATATCATCTAGATCTTCCATGTGGGTTGCAGGAATCAGTCACTTGAGCCATCACTACTGCCTCCTAGGGTCTACATTAGCAGAAAGCTTGAGTCAGAAGCTGGAGCTGGTCACAGAACCCAGTTACTCTGACTTGGAATGCAGTATCTTAACTGGCTTCTGACCTCTAGGCTAACCACACCGTTCTCTTGAATCTGGTTTAAAAGTAGTTGACCCTTACGGTACAAAGCCACATTCTAAATACTTTGAACCATTTTACTGTGCTGATGAAGCGAATTGTTTTGCAATATTTGTTAAATTTAACTTTTTGTTGATTTTTAGCAAAATGAAGGCAGAATAATTGTGTTAATACTTCAGGCTATTGCAAAGTAAAATTCTTGGTGAACAGAGAATTATAGACTATCTTCAAAAGCATTACAAATATAACACTTGAGATTTGGGCTGAATGGGGAGATTTTTTTAAAATCCTATTTTGACCTCAGATTCCTCAACATTCCAAATACTTGGGCTCCTCTTAAGTTCACAAAATTTTTATGTTTAGTGTTTTAGATCTTACCTGCCTACTTTTTTACTTGCTAGTACAGATAGTTCTATTTTACCTATCAACTCTGGTGTGAACCAGAATATAAAATGTTATTCCAGAGTAGCTATTTTAAAGAAGATGAATCGTAGAGCTATAACACAAGATTTTCATTTTAAAATATAATGGCATATTTGATATTTTAATTTAAAGGCTAAGATTCTGTTAAATGTGGAACATAGAAAAAGACTTATAGGAAATAGCTTAATGTAGAAAATTTGAGGCATGGATGGAAAAAAGACAGAAAAATACCTTGATAGTGAAATTTTCTTTTACATTGTGGAGTATAATAGAGTGTTGAATCAGACCAAGGGGGTTGAGGTGACATATTCTCCTGGAAGGACATTAATAATAGAGAATGTATTGAATACTCAGACATCAAATGACATTGAAAAAATAGTGAAGAAGATTTCAACAAAGAAGACAAAGCTAGGTAAAAGGATGCTTCAGCTTTTGTTACAATAATTAAATATTCAAAAAGGTAGCCATTTTAAACTATCCAGGAAGTTAAGCAGTTGCCCATTTTCTATTCCAGTTCTTTGCTAGCAAGTCATAGGCAAGCAAGCTGACATCAGGGATTTATATTAAGAAATTTCTTTTTAGGGGGTGTCATAAGCAAGTTGAAACTCAGTCTTTTAATCTCCTGGGGGCATGATCATAATATTCATGATGCCCCTAAGACATTTCATGTTTATACCAAGCCATCAAAGGAAGAAAGACAGTGTGTTCAGCATAATTTGCATTGCATATATTATTAATGATCTGGTCTGATGATTTCTTACAGAAGTCAGTATTGCAAAAAGACAACCTTTATAGAAAAAGTAAACATTGTAGATCTAGATATTCTGGAGACCTCTGTAGAAACTATCCATGTTGCGTGAAAATCTGATGCACTCTTCATTATGTTGTTTCACTTTATCATATTTTAAATCCATAGAGATTCACATGTTGTTACATGTGAAAATGCTAACTGGACTTTGAATTCAGTAAGTATTTACAAGGTAGATACTATGCTCTTGAATTTGTATTAGCCATTGTTGATGATAAATTCTCTGAATCTTGCGACTGGGTTCCACCACACCCTGACTACTGCAGCATAGTCTTCTATTCTTTCATTTCCCCTCCCCATTCCTTTATTGTACATAAAGTAACTGGTGTATGTGCACAAGCATATTGCATTTTTTTTTTCTTTCTCTCCTTTTTTTTTTTTAAACTAAATGGCCAATGGTATGTTTTGATTGACATCAAATGGAGATGGAATGGGGAAAATTCCTCGTTCTGTGAAAATACCCCCTTTCTCCATGAGTGGCATGCTCATTCAGCTCTTATCATTATATTCCAGTAAGTTATTTTGCTCTCACTGTTTTAACAAAACAAAACAAAACAAAACAAAACAAAAAAACCAACAACATAAAAATCCTTGCATACCTTGTTTGCTTCGCGAATTTTAATGTTTTTCATTTATCATTATAAAACCAAGGACATTTTATTTTTATTTATTTATTTTTTGACAGGCAGAGTGAACAGTGAGAGAGAGAGACAGAGAGAAAGGTCTTCCTTTTGCTGTTGGTTCACCCTCCAATGGCCGCCGCGGCCGGCGCACTGTGCTGATTCGATGGCAGGAGCCAGGTACTTCTCCTGGTCTGCCATGGGGTGCAGGGCCCAAGCACTTGGGCCATCCTCCACTGCACTCCCTGGCCACAGCAGAGAGCTGGCCTGGAAGAGGGGCAACCAGGACAGAATCCGGCGCCCCGACCGGGACTAGAACCTGGTGTGCCGGCGCTGCAAGGCGGAGGATTGGCCTAGTGAGCCTCGGTGCCGGCCTCCAAGGACAATTTTATAACTTTTTTGTACATAGCTGTTACATGTAGGGCAATCTGTCTTTAAGTAGGGGTAAATTACTCTGAAAAAAATGAATCCTAGATAGTTTTCCCTTCAAGTCAAGCGTCTTGTTGTTCAAATAAACTTCTTGTTTAAAAAAAAAAAAAACCAAAAAAAAAAACTAACACACATGAATGAGAGCATCTTGTGAAAGCAAAGTACTGATTGTGTGATCTGTTAGTTGCCATGAGTGGTTAAGGAGAAGCAAGATAATTTGACCTAAAATGGAGGGATGGAAGAGAGGGACAGACACCTGTTCTCCATTTTGTAAGATAAATAAGATTTGACTAGAGGTAATGGAATCCACAGTGAGGAAGGAAAAATGAACACTGAGTGAGACTGTTGGGTAGATCTTCCTGCTTAGAGCATAGAACTTTTAGACTTACTGAGAAGTAAGGTGGATTAGATGTTTCTTAGAGTAAAAAATAAATAAATATTTACAAGATTTCATTTCATTTTAAAGAGCATTTCAGATGTCTTTGCTACATGCAAGAAGACATGGAAGGAGGTAAGAAGAGATTAAAAATAACGGTGATGATGCAAAGTGAAGTTCAAAATTAGACTGCTGATAATGCTGATCATGATAGTGATAGAGTTTTGAATGTCTGGTTTAAGAATGAATTTTCTTCCAGGCTCTGAGGAGTCCTGAAGGACTGGAATCAAGGTAGTGACACAATGACAATGTATGTTTAGGAAGACTAGGGAGGTGGATTACAGAAGTATTTGTGTCTGCCATAGTGCAGCCTGGGGGCAAAGAGATTGCTAAGAGAGGGCTTTGATAGTTGTCTTGGGTTTAGCACAAATCCAGGAAAGTATAACTGAGAGAACCCCTACAAAGGACTGCTGACAGATTTACAATGTCTGAAGGTTCTAAGTTGTTTTATTTAAAAGGGTCTGCTTTTGAGCATTTGCTCCCCCCACTTCCTCGCATTCTTTCTCCTCTACTGGTTTTGCCCCAGCTAAAACTTGGCAACAGTGTGTTTCTCACACCGTTCTCCATGGGAGGTCCTTGTAAATTGAAATATAGGAGGGAAGAACAGAGGATGATATTTCTTCTTTCCCTGTTTGATACTTCCAGAGTACACCATTGCTGCCTTTTCTCTGTATTTAGCTATTTGAAGTCCAAGAAAACTAGTCTTGCCTGTTCTCATTCTCAAACTACTGATAAGATGTTTCTACTTCTTAAATTTCCTGTTCCTTACATTAGGTTGTGTATTATGGTGCTGAGGGGCTATTGAAGTAAAAATGAGTAGCAAATGTGTCATTAAAAATGGGGAAGTGAAAGTGCTGAGAGGTCATGCCCAGGAGTGCTAGCAACCCCTATTACTTTACTCCATAGAGTTCACAAGAGGGCCTTGTTTGTCCAACAGTTTATGTTGGCCCACCATGTGTAGTATACTCTTACATAGTCTGAAGAACAGGATCTGTACCTGTAATAGTTTTCATTAAAACATACTCTGGGGTGGACATGTGGCACATTGGTTGAGACATTGCCTGAGATTCCTGCATCCCACCTTAGAATGTCAGGCGTCAAGTTCTGGCTGTGCTGTCATGTCCAACTTCCTATTAATGTGCATCCTGGGAGGTAGCACATGATAGTTCAAGTAGTTGGACCCCTGCCCTTCAGGTAGTAGACCTGGATTGAGTTCTGGCTTTGGCCTAGCCCAATCCCAGCTGTTGGGCATTTGGGGAGTGAACAAGCAAATAGGAGATAGTTAATAATCCCTCCTCCAGCCACCCCAGTCTGTCTTTCAAATAAAATAAATAAATTTTAAAAATTAAAACCAGCATATCTCATTTTTTATATATACACATAAATGCAGATATGTGCATCCTATAAAGGCTAAATAGGAGAAATCTTGAGTAGACTATGTGATGGTGAGACAGTACCAATAAGCTAAAAGCCACAATTCTCATTGATTGTAGAAACGTTTGTCAGTGATCATAGTCATGTTTTGCTGATATGAATTTAATTTGATTTCTTGAACACTTGTTGATGTTGGTAAGACACTTAAGCTTACTGAGAATCAGAGGAAACCTGCCCAAGTTCCAAAACTGTATTATGTATTGTATTGACAAATCAAGAAAATGTGTTTTTAGATACCAGAGCTGTAGCTTTGGTCATCAATGCATGGCTTTTAAGTTGGAAAGATGTAATTAATTTTTATTTATTTGAAAGACTAAACAGAAAGGGAAAGATCACTCTTCCATCCACAAGTTCTCTCCACAATTGCTGAAAACAGCTCGACCGAGGCAGGCCAAAGTTAGGAGCCTGACCACTATCCCGGTCTCCTTTGTGGGTTGTAGGGACCCAAGTACTTACACCATCACCTGCTGTCTACCAGGGTGTGTGTTAGCCAGAAGCTTGTATTGGGACTGGGGTTGGAACTTGAATCCAGGTACTCTCATATGGCATATGGTGTTTTAACTGGTGCACAAAATACTCACTACTAGATTTTTAAAAAAATTATTTGTGGGCTGGCGCCGTGGCTCACTTGGTTAATCCTCTGCCTTGCAGCGCCAGCATCCCATATGGGCACTGGGTTCTGGTCCCGGTTGCTCCTCTTCGAGTCCAGCTCTCTGCTGTGGCCTGGGAGGGCAGTGGAGGATGGCACAGGTGCTTGGGCGCCTGTACCTGAATAGGAGACCAGGAGGAAGCATCTGGCTCCTGGCTTCAGATCTGTGCGGCACCGGCTGTGGCAGCCATTTGGGGGAGTGAACCAACGGAAGGAAGACGTTTCTTTCTGTCTCTCAAACTGTCTGGCTCTATCTGTCAAATAAAAAAAAAATTATTTATTTGAGAGTCAGAGAAACAAAGAGAGAAAGCTCTCATCTGCCACTTCAATTCTCCAGGGCCCACAGTGACTGGGACTGATCTGGGCCAAAGGCAGGAGCCAGGAGCTCAATCCAGTTTTCGCACATGGGTGGCAGGGAGCCACCACAACTGCCTTTCATGGTCTGATTAGCAGGAAGTTGGAATCAGGAGCCGGAGCCAGAGACTGAATACAGGTACTCTGATAAGAGAAGTTGGCCTCCTAAGTGGCATCTTAATATGCCAAACATCTGCCTCAGGCCACATAGCTTTATACCACTGCAATGAAGGTTAAGTTTGACCACATGGATTTGAAGAGAGATTCAGATGATAATATTTAAGGTGGTTAACTCTTTAGGGGTGAGTGAAAGTATTTGTGTGTTACTTGAGATTAATATGAGTATGCAGTTAAGTTAAAAATTGTGTCATGTATGGTTTTCTTTTCAGTGATTTGGATGATAAATGTAGCTTTTTCCTAAATATGGTCTGTATATCCATAATTCTGAATTTATATGTGGCATTGATTGGAATCAAAATGGCAGGCTGTAATTCACTTTGTACTGGAGGAAACTTAGTGGACTTCAGCTAATTTGCCACATTTTTTTAAAAAAGATTTATTTATTTGAAAGACAGCTTACAAACAGAGGGAGGGAGAAACAGAGAGAAAGATCTTCCATCCATTGGTTCACTCCCAAAATGGCTGCAGTGGCCAGGACTAGGCCACGCTGAAGCCAAGAGCCAAGAATTTCTTCTGGCTTCCTAAGTCCCAAAGACTTAGACTGTCTGCTGCTGCTTTCCCAGGCACATTAGCAGGGAACTGGATTGGAAGTGGAGCAGCTGGGACTCGAACTGGCACCCATGCGGGATGCCAGTGCTGCAGGTGGTGACTGAAGCCACTGTGCCACAGCACCAGCCCCTGTTTTGACATTATTTTATTTATTTTTTTAAATTTGACAGGTAGAGTTAGACAGTGAGAAAGAGAGAGAGAAAGGTCTTCCTTCCATTGGTTCACCCCCCAAATGGCCGCTTCGGCTGGCGCACCACACCGATCCAAAGCCAGGAGCCAGGTGCTTCCTCCTGTTCTCCTGTGTGGGTGCAGGGCCCAAGCACTTGGGCCATCCTCCACTGCCTTCCTGGGCCACAGCAGAGAGCTGGACTGGAAGAGGAGCAACCGGGACAGAATCCGGCGCCCCAACCGGGACTAGAACCCGGGGTACTGGCACTGTAGGCGGAGGATTAGCCTAGTGAGCCACAGCGCTGGCCAAAAGTTTCAATGAAGTTGAGATATTACACCTGTTGTTTCTAAATTAATCTTAAATTCTATTCTGTTGGACCAGAAACCGTAGTACCCACGTGATTTGCTCTTCTGAAATAAGGTAGATTATTAGAAGTGTGGATTTTAATTTAGGGAATTTAAACTTCTAGACAGAACAACTTTATATAAATTTATTTTGCTAACTGAATTTCATTGTTTCTATTCATTAAACTTAATGCATCCTTTCAAAAAATTATAAAGTATTAAAGCCCCATACAAAGGCGAATAGGGAAACTTATTGGTTATATATACTGAGTTTGCTAAACTTGCTGAAAAAACACCACCTTGATAGAGTTTTAGGAGTGAGGAAATTAATACACTTGAATAAGATTTTGAAGCCTGGTGTTATTCATAAAGTGGCTTTAGGACAGAAGGCATAGGTTAAATTTGTAAATGGTCCTGGTCACTGGAATAGTCAGTGATGTTAAATTTGGATTATAGGAATTCAAGCAGAATTACAGTTAAATCTATTTGTCTATAGTGGCATTGCCCAAAGAATTAGGCTACATAGATGATTTTAAATTTTCAAGTAGCATATTCAATAAGTAAAAGGAAATAGGTGAAATTAATTTTAATAATATATTTTATTTAACATGCTGTACCCAAAATATCTGTTTAATATGTGCTCAGTGAAAAAATTGAGATTTTTTTTGTTTTACTGGACCTTTATACCTGTAATACATTTAAATTCATTCTGGGAACACTTTTTTTTTTTTTTTTTTTTTTTTTAATTGAGAGGTCCAGGGAGAAACAGAGAGAGCTCCCATCTCCGGGGTTATTCCCCAGTTGTCCACTGCCCATGGTTGGACCAGGATTAAGTCGGTATCTGGAAACTCAACGCCGGTCTGTCACATGAGTGACCGTTAACTGAGCCTCCCATGGTCTGCATTAGAAGGCAGATGGAATCGGAGTGGGACCAGTATTTGAACCTAAACATTCTGACATGAGTGTGAGCCTCTCAAGCCATGTCATCACTGCTAAGCCAAACACCAAGCTCTCTAGCAACATTTTAAGTGCTCAACAGCTGGATGTAGATATTGGCTGCCATACTGGACAGTGAAAGTGTGTAGTCTTAATTTAGAACATATGGATTTGAATGTGCTGTTGCTTAAAACAGTTTGAGTTTAGACAGTTTGTATCCCATGTCAGGATTTGGCACAGTTTGTCTGTATTAGAAGTCATAGTATGGTTTTGCAACTTGTTTCCTGGGATCTCATTCCTCACTTTTAAAAAAAGATTTATTTATTTGAAAGAGTGATACAGAGACAAAGCTAGAGAGATACTCCTTCTGCTGGTTTCACTTCCCAGGTGACTGCAACAGCTAGGTCTGGGTCAGGCCCAAGCCAAGAACCAGGAATTCTATCTGGGTCTCCCCACATGGCAAGAGCAGAAGGCAGAATGGTTCAAAGCTCTCAATTGCCTGTGTCTCAGTCATAGCTCAGTCACTTGCTGTGTGCTTTTTGCATTAGTTTTTATGGATTTTTTTAAAGTTTTATTTATTTATTTGAAAGAGCTACACAGAGATAGAAGGAGAGGCAGAGTGAGAAAGAGAGGTCTTCCATCCACTGGTTCACTCCCCAATTGGCTGCAACAGCTAGAGTTGCGCCAAACCAAAACCAGGAGCCAGGAGCCAGGAGCTTCTTCTGGGTCTCCCATGCAGATGCAGGGTCCAAGGACTCAGGCTGTCTTCCACTGCCTTCCCTAGGCCATAGCAGAGACCTGGATGGGAAGTGGAGCAGCCCGGACTTGAACCGACATCCATATGGGATGGTGTAGCTTTACCTGCTGCACCACAGCACAGGCCCCCGGTTTTTATGTTTATAACCTAGGGATAATAATAGTATATACCTTTAAAGGCTTTCACATGCAACAAGGTAAAACATGAAATACTTACAGAGCACATAGCCAATATTGATCAGTTCTGCTATTATGTAATTCTGAGAGGTTTTGATAGTCCTCTTGTTGGTTAATTAAGAGGAAAAAGGCACTGGGAAATGATGAATTAGGATCGGGCATGCTAAGGCTCCAAAGAACACCTTAATGAGGTTCACAAGTAAGGATGTATGTGAAAATGCTTTATGAGCTGTAAATGTACTCTGTAAATAAAAAGTAATAGGAAATGATATTATTTGTAGCCTGTGTATGCTGAAGAGTGAATATCTAACTCAGCAGATAATGGTAATTTTCCCCTCCAAGTCTCCAAAGTTGAATTCCAGGGAACAGATTTAAGATCACACCAAAAATATCCTTAAGCTGAGAGTCTTTGTGGTAGACTATTATTTTGAATCTGTGTTTATTTGTGTACAAATTAGGCTGATTCTGTCACGGGAAAAGAGTTTACTAGGCTACATCCTTAATAGTTTTCAAAGATTTAGTAAGATTCCTTTATTTAGAAAGAACTTGGTATTTACAAACAGTTCTTATTTACAGGAGGGCTTCAGAAAGTTCATGGAAAATGCAATCAAAAGGTAAGTTTATTTTGGTGCAAAAAAATTAAAATCTGTAGGTTTTTTATAATTTGTATGTTCCATGAACTTTTTAATTGACAGCCTTTGCCTCTTATATTCATAACCTGTAGCCTGGACATCATTCAGAGAATCTTTTCTGGAGTCTTTTTTTAAGATTTATTTATTTTTTTTAGATTTATTTATTTATTTGAAAGGTAGAGTTACAGAGACAGAAGGAGGGACAGAAAGAGAGAGAGAGAGAGAGATCTTTGATCTGCTGCTTCACTCCCAAAATGGCTGCATTGGCCAGAGCTGGATCAGACCAAAGCTAGGAGCCAGGAGTTTCATCTGGGTGTCCCACATGGGTGCAGGAGCCCAATTACTTGGGCCATCTTCAGCTGCTTTCCCAGGAGTATTATCAAGAAGCTGGATTGGAAGTGGAGCAGCAAGGACTCAAACTGGCACTCACATGGGATACTGGTGGCACAGACTGTGGCTTAACCTGCTGAGCCACAGTGCTGGTCCCTCCTGAAAACTTGGACTGCTGTTTGCACTCCCATACATAGCTCTGTCATTGAATTTATTTTATTGTATAATAATTGTCTGTAAGTAGGATCAAAGTCTTCTTTTGTTTGGAAACTGTGCTTCACTAATCTTTTTATCTTTAATGCTTTTATCAAATTTCTCAGTAAAATATGTGGAATGAGTTAAGAAAACATAAAACAGTCCTCAGCACACTTGGCAAAATTTTGTTAATACTAACATTTGAAAGTAATAATAGTACTAACATTTGAAAGTAATAAAGACAGCTGTTCTTTTTAAAAAAAAAAAAAAAGATTTATTTTATTTATTTGAAAGAGTTACAGGCCGGCGCCGTGGCTCACTAGGCTAATCCTCCACCTTGCGGCGCCGGCACACCGGGTTCTAGTCCCGGTCGGGGCGCCGGATTCTGTCCCGGTTGCCCCTCTTCCAGGCCAGCTCTCTGCTGTGGCCCGGGAGTGCAGTGGAGGATGGCCCAGGTGCTTGGGCCCTGCACCCCATGGGAGACCAGGAGAAGTACCTGGCTCCTGCCATCGGATCAGCGCGGTGCGCCGGCCGCAGCGCGCCGGCCGTGGCGGCCATTGGAGGGTGAACCAATGGCAAAAGGAAGACCTTTCTCTCTGTCTCTCTCTCTCACTATCCACTCTGCCTGTCAAAAAAAAAAAAAAAAAAAAAAAAAAAAAAAAGAATGAAAGAGTTACAGAGAGAGGTACAGAGAGAGAGGTCTTCCATCCACTGGTTCACTCCTCTGATGGCTGCAATGGCCGAAGCTGTGCTGATCTGAAGGCAAGAGCCAGGAGCTTCTTGCAGGTCTCCCACGAGGGTGCAGGGGCCCAAAGACTTGGGCCTTCTTCTACTGCTTTCCCAGGCCATGACAGCTGTTCTTTTAAAAAATGTTCTATGATGTAGAAATTTTGGAAATTGTGACTGAACCTCCCTTAAACTTACTGCATTTTACTTTATGGTCTCTAAAGTACCTTTAAGTATCATTACCAAAATGACACAGGCTTTACTAATTTTTTAACTTTCCAGATACCAAACATTTTAATAAATTTAGATTCTTTGCATTTTAGATTCTTTAAGGTGTTCATCTTTTAAATGGGGTAACATTTAAGTAGAAGGTAAGGTTACAGACTTACAAATATTTTCTTTGTGGAATGCTTGCATAACAAATAACTTGTGTGTGGTTAGCCTTCTTCAGGAATATCGGATGTGTATGAAGAACTGATTTTGATATTTAGCTCCTTCATCTGTAACAGATTATAGTATCTACCTTATAGGACACCTGTAAAAATTTGATGAGATAATCCAAGCAAAGTACTCAGCACAGGGTCTGACTCATATTAATCATCCATTATATGGTAGCTATGACTCAATCTGTTCTACAGACTTGTTGCAAAAAACAGTATATACTATATATAGATATATATATAAACAAATGGATATATATAGCCATTGTATATCCATATATATATATATATGTATATATATTCCATTTCTCTTTCACTGGAGGCAGATTAATACTGTTTAAAGAAGAAAGTAACCCAACATCAGATTGGATATTGTGATTCAGCATGTTAAGGTGTCACTTGAGACACCCACATCCCATTTCATTGTGCCCATTTGAGAACCAGCTACTCCTGTTTTGGTCTCGCTTCCTGCTAATGCATTCTGGGAGACAGCAGATGATGGCTCAAGTCCTTGGGTCTCTGTCACACATATGGGAGACCCAGATGGAATTCCAACTCCTGATTTAGCCCTGACCGTCATGGGCATTTGGGAAATGAGCCAGTGGATGGAAGATTGATTTTCCTGTGTGTGTGTGTGTGTGTGTGTGTGTGTGTCAGTCACTCTGCCTAAATAGAAATAAACATCTGAAAAAAATAACCCAGCATTATTTTATGTCAGGGATGGGTTTGGCCTGAAAACAGAGAGTAAGTATGTTGAAATGAAAAAAAATATATAAGTTTTAAAAATGGTTTAAACAGTTTTGGCTTTTGCATATGCTATCCTATTATATATTTGGGTTGGGTCACTTAATTCATTTTTATTATTCATATCTGCTTAAGTCTCATTTTTCTTTGGAATTAGACTTATACAATAAACTTGAGATGCAAGGATTTTTTTTCTTTTAATTTGTTTTATCTTTCTCTTCCTGCCAAAAGAGAGGGATTTGGAAACTGAGAACTAGTTGATATGCTCCTGGTTCTCTGGACTGAGTCCATCAACTTGGAATAAACTTTACTGGTACTTCCCAGGTTCCATTATTTAAAATGTGCACATATGTATATTGGTGACCTCTCCAGTGGTGGCCTGGGAGTTAACAGTGAAGAGCTGTAGTTCTTAACTCTTAATCTCTGTACATCCATTGCTTCTGAAAGAGAAGAATCATAGAAGGCTTCTTGCCCAGAGTTATACAGTTGTTACGTATGCATACAAGCAGCTGCTCAATTCCTGAATTCAGGAGTCCGAGAGGAAACAGGGGGCCACAGCAGAAGCGTTCACGTCGCGGCCCCTGTCAGATTCTGGTGAATCTGCGAATTCTGCTGCATATTTCCTCACCCAACCACGCAAGTCAAACAGCCATTGAAATACAGCACAGCTGGGCAGACTTACTGGTGTCTTATATGGCCATGATAGTCCAGTGATGCTTCCAGGCTGGTACTGGAACTGCTGAAACACATCATTGTTAAGACGTGATCTGGTCATAAATTGAATGAGTTGGTTGTCTGAAGGACACAGCGCGTCACTACAACTCTCTGGAGTGAAACTCATCAGAAGCAATGGGAGACATGAAAAGATGTTGTTTGTAGGTAGCATGGTTAATAGCTGCTTAAAGGTTCCTGAAGGAGCATTAAAGATATCCTGGAAATATAAGTGCTGTGAGGACACTTGTCATTAGTTATTTGACTTCCAGTAGGATTGCTCTTTGAGTTTTATTGCTGTCTGCCTTAGGTTTAATTTTCTAGGTCCATGGCCAGCGCCACGGCTCAATAGGCTAATCCTCCACCTAGCGGCGCCAGCACACTGGGTTCTAGTCCCGGTCGGGGCGCCGGATTCTGTACCGGTTGCCCCTCTTCCAGGCCAGCTCTCTGCTATGGCCCAGGAGTGAAGTGGAGGATGGCCCAAGTGCTTGGGCCCTGCACTTCATGGGAGACCAGGATAAGCACCTGGCTCCTGCCTTCGTATCAGCGTGGTGTGCTGGCTGCAGCATGCCGGCCACGGCGGCCATTGGAGGGTGAACCAACGGCAAAGGAAGACCTTTCTCTCTGTCTGTCTCTCTCTCACTGTCCACTCTGCCTGTTAAAAAAAAAAAATTTTTTTTTTCTAGGTCCTTGAGTTGCTTGTAAATGGAACAGCTCAAATCAAGCTCTGTTGCCTTCCTTGAGTGACAGCTCAGAAAAGTAATTCGGAGGTGTGTGTGTGTGTGTGTGTGTGTGTGTGTGTAAAGATTTATTCATTTATTTGAAAGGCAGAGTTACAGACAGGGAGAGATGTTGCATCTGCTGGTTCACTCTCAGAATGGCCACAATGGCCAGGGTTGGAATAAGCTGAAGCCAGGAGCCTGGAACTTCATCTGGGCCTCCCAGGTAGGTGATGGGGCCCAAGCACTTGGGCCATCTTCTGCTTTCCCAGGTGCATTAGCAGGGAGCTAGATCAGAGCTGGATTGGAAGTAGAGAAACTGGGACTTGAACTGGTGCTCATATGGGATGCCAGCATCACAGGCAGTGGCTGAGGTCACTGTGCAACAATGCCAGCCTCAAGTTATTTGATCTTATGTCTTAAATCTAAAGTAGATGATTTACACAGCTGGCATTATTGTGGTGCTGTGGGTTAAGTCTCCCTTTTGAAACTGGCATCCCATATGGGCGATAGTTCAGTCCTGGCTGCTCTACTTCCTGTCTAACTCCCTGCTGTTCCACTTGGGAAAGCAACAGAGGATGGCTCAAGTACTTGTGCCTCTGCACCCACATGGCAGACCTTGATGGAGTTCTGTGCTCCTAGCTTTAGCCTGGTCCAGTCCCAGCCATTGCAGCCATTTGAGGTGTGAACCAGCAGATGGAAGGTTTCTCTCTCTCTCTCTCTCTCTCTCCCTCTCTCTCCATCTCTCTCTCCCTCTCTCTCTCCCTCCCTCTCTCTCTCTAACTCTGCCTTTCACATAAATAAATAAATAAATCTTAAAAAAAGAAGTAGGTGATTTGCAAATAGTATCACAGTTCTTTTTTTTTAATGTTTTTATTTATTTATTTATTTGACAGGTAGAGTTATAGACAGTGAGAGAGACAGAGAGAAAGTTCTTCCTTCCGTTGGTTCACTTCCCAAATGGCTGCCACAGCCAGCGCTGCGCCGATCGGAAGCCAGGAGCCAGGTGCTTCTCCTGGTCTCCCATGGGGTGCAGGGCCCAAGCACTGGGCCATCCTCTACTGCACTCCCTGGCCACAGCAGAGAGCTGGCCTGGAAGAGGGGCAACCGGGACAGAATCCGGCGCCCGAACCAGGACGAGAACCTGGGGTGCCAGTGTCACAGGCAGAAGATTAGCCTAGTGAGTCACGGCACCGGCCTTGTATCTAATTTTAATGCTGAGTGTATGCAGTGACCAGTCTACTTTCTATTTCTACAGATTATTTTTTTTTATTTTAGATAATTCATATGATTGAACTCGTTCAATATGTGATCATTTGTGACCAGCTTGCTTGCTTACTTGCTTGCTTTCAAGATTTATTTATTTATTTATTTGAAAGGCAGAGTTACAGAGAGAGGGAGAGACAGAGAGAGAGAGAGAGATCTTCATCCACTGGTTCATTCCTCAAATGGCCACAATGGCCGGATCTGGGTCAGTCTAAAACCAGGAACCAGGAACAACTTCTGGATCTTCCATGTGAGTACAGGGGCCGAACACTTGGGCCATCTTCAGCTGCTTTCCCAGGCACATTAGCAAGGACCTGGATTGAAAGTGGAGCAGCTGGGACTCAAACCGATGCGGATGCCGGCACCTCAGGTGGAGACTACCTGCTGTGCCACAATGCCAGCCCCAGTGACCAGCTTTTTTCATTTATCCTAATGTTGAGTTTCATCCATGTTATATCATGTATCAGTACTTCATTCATGTTTATTGCTAAGTAATATTCCATTGCATGAATGTACCACAATTTGTTCCATTCATTAGTTGATGGGCATTGGGTAGTTTACAATTTTGGAAACTATGAATAAAGTTGCCTTATAAGGTTATTATAAACATCTATATACAGTTTCTTATTTTTAAAAAAGATTTTATTTATTTGTTTATTTAAAAATCAGAGTTATAGAGAAGGAGAAACAGGTTTTCTGTCCACTGGTTCACTCCCTAGATAACCATATGGCTGGGGGTGGGCTAGTCCTAAGCCAGGATTCAGGAGCTTCTTCCAGGTCTCCCATGTAGTTGACAGGGACCCAAGGACTTCGGCCATCTTCTGCTGCTTTTCCCTGGCCATTAGCAGGGAGGTGGTTTGGAAATGGAGCAGCTGGGACTTGAACTGTCACTGATATGGTATGCCAGTATTGCTGGTGGCTGCTTTACCCACTGTACCACAACTTTGCTGGCCCCAGTTTTATTAATTTTTTCCTATACAAGCTTTCATGTAGACAAGTATTTTTTTTAATTTATCTTGGATAAATACTTAGGAGTGAGACTGCTGTGTTGTTTGGTTAAATGTATGAGGGTATTTCAAAAAGTTCATGGAAAATGGAATTAGGAAACAAGTTTATTTTGGTGCAACAGAATTTTAAAATCCATACATATGGGAGTTTTCCAAAAGTCCATGGGTATTGTGTGTTATTTAAAAATATCCATGGATTTTTAAGTTTATTTTGGTTTAAAAATTTTGTCTTTTAATTCCATTTTCCCATTTTTGAAGTACTTTGTAAGAAATTGCTCCACTGTTTTTCCAAAGTGGTTGTACCATTTTTCATTTCCACCAGCAATGTATGAGAGTTCTGACTATTCCACATCCTTATCAGCATTTGGAATTATCAAGGGTTTTATGTATTTTTAGCCATTCTAATGTGTGTGGTTCTTTGTCAGTTTTAAATGAAAATCTTGTAAGATGAAGTCAGCAGGACAATTTAAAGGGGAAGCAGATATTTACTTATGTGCTACCTGTGCCTTCTGCTAGGTGATGGGATTACGGAGAAGATCTGTCTTTGCTCCCATGGGACTTACAGTTTTTTGAGGGTGACAGGCATGCAAAGAAGTAATTGTAGTATACTGTTAGTACTAATTACCTGGAGTCAGAATATTGGGGTGAGGAAGGAGTATCTAACTATAGTTGGAAGTGGTCAAAGTTGTGGAAGAAATTTGACGTTTATAATCAGTAAAAAGAAGAGAATACAGGGAGCTACATGTATTTTTGCCCAATACTCCAAAATGCAGGCATTTTGGGGGTGAACCAGTGGATGGAAGATCTCTCTCTGCCTTTCAAATAAAACGAAAATAAAATTTTTTGAAGTTTAAAATTAATTATAGGGGCCGGCGCCGTGGCTCAATAGGCTAATCCTCCGCCGTGCGGCGCCGGCACACCAGGTTCTAGTCCCAGTCGGGGCGCCGGATTCTGTCCCGGTTGCCCCTCTTCCAGGCCAGCTCTCTGCTGTGGCCAGGGAGTGCAGTGGAGGATGGCCCAAGAGCTTGGGCCCTGCACCCAATGGGAGACTAGGAGAAGCACCTGGCTCCTGGCTTCAGATCAGTGTGATGCGCCGGCCGTGGCGGCCATTGGAGGGTGAACCAACGGCAAAGGAAGACCTTTCTCTCTGTCTGTCTCTCTCACTGTCCACTCTGCCTGTCAAAAAAAATAAAAAATAAATAAATAAAATAAAATAAAATTAATTATAGGGTTCAGGGTTGGGATAGCAGTGGTCAAGCTCTTCCTATGTTACTACACCTAATTCATCAATGCCTAATAAGCCATTTTAGGTAATATTCTGCTGGCAGCCCATTGATTTAGGGAAGCATCAACTAATCACTCTACTTTTTAAAAACAATTTATTTATTTGAAAGCCAGAGAGGGAGGGAAGAAAGATGGGAGAGAGAGAGAAATGAGAGAGGAGAGAGAGAGAGAGCGCGCGCTCTTTCATCCACTGTTCACTTGCCAAATGGCTATGATAGCTGAGACTAGACCAGCCGAATCCAGGAACTTCATCTGGGTCCTGCACAGTGGTAGCAGAGGCCCAAATACTCGGGCCATCTTCTGCTGCTTTCCCAGGCACATTAGCAGAGAACTGGATCGGAAGTAGAGCAGCCAGGACTTGAACAGGTGCTCATATGGGATGCTGGCATTGCAGGCAGTGGCTTAACCCACTGCGTCACAATGCTGGCCCCCAGATAATCACTTTAAAAAGTCTCTTGTGTACAATAACTATGGAAAGGAACTAATTTAATTTTTTTAGTTTTTGAAACTTGCCTGCTATGCATTATAGTTTGTTTTTTAATTTCTTTATCCTTCTTAGGTCTAGTACATTTCTGCCTTTTATCTAGTACACTACTGAACCTTATAATCATTCCTTTTAAAAAGGCATATGGGCGTGGACATTTGGTGCAGTGGTTAAGATGCCTCTTGAGATGTCCACATGTCAGAGTGCCTGGATTTGAGTCCCAACTCTGCTTTCATTTTCCTACTAGGCCAGCTAAGGAGACAACAAGGTACTTGGGTCTCTGCCGTCTGTGTGGGAGAATCAGATTGAGTTGCAGGCATTTTGAGGGTGAACTAGTGAATGAAGATCTCCCTCTCTCTCTCTCTCTCTCTCTCTCTCTGCCTTTCAAATAAAATTAAAATAAAATTTTTTGAAGTTTAAAATGAATTATAGGGTCCGGCATTGTGATGTAGCAGGTAAAACCTGCCCACATACGAGCACTGGTTTGAGTCCCAGCTGCTCCGCTTTGGATTCAGCTACTTGCTAATGTGCCTGAGTGGAAAAGCAACAGAAGATGGCTCAAGTGCTTGGGTGCCTGTCACCTATGTAGGAGACCAGGAAGAATCTCCTGGCTCCTGGCTTCAGCCTGGGTCATCCATGGCTGTTGTGGCTGTTTGGGGAGTGAACCAGAGTATGGAAGATCTGTGTGTGTGTGTATGTGTGTGTGTGTGTGTGTGTGTGTGTGTATACTTTTCTCTGTAACTCTGCTTTTCAAATAAATCTTAAAAATTTTTTAAAAATAAAATACATTGTATGTTTAACTATGAACTGTTTATGACAGTTAGCAATGGCAACAGTAGACATTTATACTTTCTGTACTGTTGACCCCTCTAGCATTTAGTCTGCTGGATGTGGCCTCAATATGTAGGGTCATTAAAAAATGCAGTGATTTTAAAAGCCATATTTCCCTGTGTCTGATATCCTCAGCCACTGTTCTGACCTGTCTGGCCAAAACCAATGAGAACAATGAAGGAAGATTCGGTTTGGAGCAGAAAGAGTCAGCAGAAGGATGCTTGAAGTTGAGTCATGCTCATTTAATTTTTGAGTACCTCTTGGAAACAGATAAAACCAGCCTCTTGGGTTTTTTTTTTTTTTTTTTTTTTTTTTTGTAACCTCTCCAAAGGAGGGAGAAAAGTTTTAGTTTTTGAAGTTCTTTAGGTTAAATATAAGAAGTCTTAAGTTGCCAATCTATACACATTGAGAGTGTGGAGTCACCTTTTCTAGAGAGCTGCAAATGTAATAGTCTCATTTGGGATGGTTAAAAGACACCATTGACTGAAGGGTTTGATGCTCACAGAGGAGGAAATAAAAGTATACATTTGAAAATGTTTATTCTACTTCCCTTCAGATTCTTTTAAAAAGATTATTTATTTATTTAATTATTTGAAAAGCAGAGTTAGAGAGGCAGAGAGAGAGACAGAGGTCTTCCATCTGTTGGTTCACTCCCCAAATGGCTGCAATGATCAGAGCTGCACTGATCTGAAGCCAGGAGCCAGGAGCTTCTTCTGGGTCTTCCACTTGGGTGCAGGGGCCCAAGAACTTGGGCCATCTTCTACTACTTTCCCAGGCCATAGCAGAGAGCTGGATTGGAAGTGGAGCAGCCGGAACTTGAACTGGCGCCTATATGGGATGCCGGCACTGCAGGTGGCAGCTTTACTGGCTAAGCCACAGTTCCTGGCCCCTCCCTTCAGATTAATGAGGTTAGGTTTTACTTTATTTGGGAGAGATTTTAATCTTAGGGCAAATGTGTATCAGGCTACTCACTTCTACAGTAAATTCAATTTGATATAGGAACCTCATACGTTTGATGGGTCATGGCAAGTAACAGCAGCAATTGGTTTAGAAGCACGTATTTTATAGCAGTTTTTTTATTTATTTGAGAGACAAACAGGTTGGGGGTGGGGGGCCAGAGAAAGAGAAATAATTCCCACATCCTAGCTCAGGTCCGAATTGACTGTAACAGCTAGGGCTGGGCCAGATGGGAGCCAGAAATTCAGTCAGGGTCTTGTAGGACCCTGTGGCAGGAACTCAAGTCCTTGATCCATCACTTGCTACCTTCCCAGGGTATGCATTAGCAGGAAACTGGAATCAGGAGCAGAGTCAGGAGTTGAACCCAGGCATAGCAAAATGGAATGTGAGCATCCCAACTTGTGTCTTAACCCCTAGGCCAAATGCCCCAGTTATTAGAAATTTTCTTTTCAGCTTATCTAATTGTTGCCTCCATCTAGTATTATTAACCATCCTGTTTGTTATTTATCATATTCTTAAGCAGATTCTGTGCTTGAAATTACTCCATGTTGGGGCTGGCGCCGTGGCTCACTTGGTTAATCCTCCGCCTGCGACGCCGGCATCCCATATGGGCGCTGGGTTCTAGTCCTGGTTGCTTCTCTTCGAGTCCAGCTCTCTGCTGTGGCCTGGGAGGGTAGTGGAGGATGGCCCAAGTGCTTGGGCCCCTGCACTTGCGTGGGAGGCCAGGAAGAAGCACCTGGCTCCTGACTTTGGATTAATGCAGCACCTGCCATGGCGGCCATTTGGGTAGTGAACCAACGGAAGGAAGACCTTTCTCTCTGTCTCTCTCTCTCTTTCTCTGTCTCTCTCACTGTCTATAACTCTACCTGTCAAATAAATAAATAAATAAAAAAGAAATTACTCCATGTTGAGCTTTTGGATGTATTACCTGTTTGGTTTTTACTCAGGGCTGGCAACTTCCATAGATACTTGTGTTTCATTATTAGTGATATCTTTCATGGAAACTAGGGACAGGTAACCATTATGCCAAAGTAAACAAAGCATGGAAGAGATGATGTTAAAAGGCCAAAACAGAAGTTTAGAGAAGATGTGATGTGATGGGAAAGAAATTTCAGAATGAACAATCATTTTATAGAATGTATCTTGGGATGATTATTTGATTATTTTAATATAGTTAATATGCATGTACTTTGTAGGTAGGATATGTATATGGTTGGGGAAATGAGCAAGAGCATGTGTATTATTAGGGGCTTATCTCAAAAGCACGGTTCTGATTAAAAGAGGCCAGTTACAGAACAGTGTGCACTATTTTACATTTAGGGAAAAATAAGCCAATGTGTATTTTTGGTGGGTACATATTAATATAGTCATCCCCCTGAATTTGTTCCAGGACTCCCACCTCCCCAGAATACTAACATACAGGAGACCAAAATCCACTGATGCATAAGTCCTATATATAAAATGGCATAGTATTTGCATGTTACCTATTCAACCTGCCTGTATACTGAATTTTTAAAAACAAAGATTTTTGAAAGGTGGAGTTACTGAGAGAGAGGGAGAGACAGAGGTCTTCCATCTGCTCATTCAGTCCCCAAATGGCCTCAACAGCTGGGGCTGGAGCTGGCAGGAGCCAGGAGCCAGTAACTGGTTTAGAAGTAGAGCATTCTGATATGAGATACCAGTGTCACAAGTGGCAGACTAACCCACTGTGCTACAATACCACCCCCAGGAATTCCTCTCTGGTTTGGCTGTATTATCCTATGACTGTATTTATCATTTCCTAGCCTTTTCAAGCATCTGTTCACTTTTTGATTTTTGGTTGTTTTCTTCCCATTCTTCCCAACCAAGCCCTCCTTGTTCAAGGAGCACACTGTAACTGATTAATGTAGAAGCACTAGAACATTACTGGCAGGGACTTGAGAGTCAGAGACACATCCTGATTTCTGACGAGTTCTGTGACTTTGAGCAGCTATGCAACATTTCTGAGCTCAGGTTTTCTTCCCCTCTCTGAAATGGAGATAATCCTTGCTCTGGAGGGTTGTGGGGAGGGTCGAGATCATGGCTGTAAATCAGTTAGTGCAGTGTGTAGCACATAGGCGGCATGGTTAATTTTAGTGTTTGATTCCAGAGCTACTTTTTTCCTCAGATGCTGTTGGCACTTGAAGCCTTCTACTTTGTATTTCCATGAGAAGAAAGTCTGGGTATGAGCCCAAAAGAGGAAAGGATCCTGAATTCCTCTTCCAAGAAAAGGGCAGATAAATGAGGAAGGGCTGATAGAGGCAGACTCAGAGCTGTGTTGTGGGGTTAGATCAACAGCTTTTTTGGGTTAACTAGTTGTTAGTTGAACGAGGATAATTGACCAAGGGCTAGTGAGGTTGCCTGTGTGGTAGGGTGGGGTTAAAGAGACCTCTGTCAGGCTTATGGCAAGATTAGGTTAAAGAGATGTGTTTGTAATGAAGATTTAAGGTTGAGGGGCTGACGCTGTGGCATAGTGGGTAAAGCTGCCACCTGCAGTGCTGGCATCCCATATGGGTGCCGGTTTGAGTCTCGGCTGCTCCACTTCTAATCCAGCTCTCTGCTATGGCCTGGGAAAGCAGTAGAAGCTGGCCCAAGCCCTTGGGCCCCTACACCCAAATGGGAGACCCAGAAGAAGCTCCTGGCTCCTGGCTTCAGATCAGTGCAGCTCTGATCATTGCAGTCATTTGGGGAGTGAACCAGCAAATGGAAGAAATCTCTCTCTCTCCCTCTGCCTCTGCCTCTCTGTAACTCTGCCTTTCAAATAAAATAAACAAATCTTAAAAAACAAAAAGACTTCAGGTTGGATGCATTAGCAGGAAGTCAAGGAAGCACTACAGTGAGTGCTTTTAAAAGCGTGGTCTGGATTGGACTGGGTTTAAGCCCTGGCTCCATGCCTTACTGGTCCCATATCCTTGAAGCACTTACTTAATCTCTCTGAACCCAATTGCTTAATTTATAAAATGGGTATAAAAGTCACCTACTGGCCGGCGCCGCGGCTCACTAGGCTAATCCTCCGCCTTGCGGCGCCGGCACACCAGGTTCTAGTCCCGGTCGGGGCGTCAGATTCTGTCCCGGTTGCCCCTCTTCCAGGCCAGCTCTCGGCTGTGGCCCGGGAGTGCAGTGGAAGATGGCCCAAGTGCTTGGGCCCTGCACCCCATGGGAGACCAGGAGAAGTACCTGGCTTCTGCCATTGGATCAGCGCGGTGCGCCGGCCACAGCGCGCCAGCAGTGGCGGCCATTGGAGGGTGAACCAACGGCAAAGGAAGACCTTTCTCTCTGTCTCTCTCTCACTGTCCACTCTGCCTGTCCAAAAAAAAAAAAAAAAAAGTCACCTACTTCAGAGTTGCAAGGTTACATATGGCATGTTAGAACAGTACCAGTCACATAATATTTGATGCTTGATAAATTTATTAATTTTAAGTCAGGCTGGAGGAAGAGAACAGGACTTAGGCAGAAAGGGTGTGTTGTTCCTGTATACAACTGATGACATCTGTCATTGGTTATCTTCAAATAATCAATAATGGGATGCATTATTGTTTTTTTTTAAGATTTATTTATTTATTTATTTCAAAGGCATAGTTATGGAGAGAGGGAGTGACAAAGAGATCTTCTATCCCTGGTTCACTCCCCAGGGAGTGAACTGCAATGGCCAGAGCTAAGCCAATACGAAGCGAGGAGCCAGGAGCTTCTTCTGGGTCTCCCATGTGGTTGCAGGGCCCAATCACTTGATCCATCCGCTACTGCTTTCCCAGGCCATCAGCAGGGAGTTGGATCAGAAGTGGAGCAGCCAGGACTCGACTTGGTGCCCAAAAAGGATGCCAACACCACAGACAGATGCTTAACCTACTACACCATGGTGCTGGCCCCAGGATGCATTATTTATAGGTTTTCTAATACTTCCTGAAAAAACAAAACCAAACTAAAACCAAGCAGGAAAACAAAAGAAGTTGTGTTCTTTTCCCCCAGTATTGAGAAAACAAAAAATGTGAAAAAGGACGTAGGGTAGTTGCCACTGTAATTTTTGTCATTGAATGCTAAATTGTAGGCTAGTTTTCACTGTGCATAATGTCTGCTTATTAATTTTACTACAAATTTTTTTCAGTTTTTCTGATTTTTTTTGTTCTGTCCTCATAGGCTTCCTGGTTAATCAGTTATTTCAGCAATGTTTCTTACTTGTAAAACAAAAAGGGTGAATGGTATGTGACAAATATAAATTGATGAGACATGGGTAGAATTAATTTTAATGAGAAAATAAGTCTTTCAGAGGACCATAATCTATTTAGTTTAGAAGCCTGTGAAAATTTTGTTATGCCTTTCATGTGTCATATGCTTTCATCTGTTGAGCATTAGTGAACACTGTTTTATTAGCATCCGTGAACTTCCGGGTTTTAAAATCTATATTCCAGCACTCTGAAATGGCATCACACAAGTCTTAAGTTCTTCCTAATATTACAGTAGCTACCATAGCCTTGTATGTTCTGCTATGCAGTACTGAAAACCACTGTAAAGAGAAGATTATCTCCATTTTATAGATGAAGATAATGAAATATTAGAAACTTGTTCAAAGTGATATGGTGGTAACTGGAAGAACCTGACTTTAAAAATCAAATTTTTTAAAAGATTTATTTATTTGAAAGGCAGATTTACAGAGAGAAAATGATAGAGAGCCCTTCCATCTGCTGGTTTGCAAATGGCCTCAACAGCTGGGGCTGGGCCAGGCTGAAGCCAGGAGCCAGGAATTTCATCCATGTCTCCCACAAGGGCCGCATTCTGCTGCTTTCCCAGGTTGCATTAGCAGGGAGCTGGATCAGAAGTGGAGCAGCCAGGACTCAAACAGATGCCCATATGAGATGCCAGCATTGCAGGCGTATCTTAACCTGCTGCACCCAAGTGCCAGCCCCTGAAATCAAATTTTGATTTCAAAGAGCCGAGACATAAACTGGCACCCGTAAGCGATGCTGGCGTTGCAGGTGACGGCTCTGCTCACTATGCCCCAACAACAGCCCTGTCAAAGTTTGGGTTTTTAAGAACCACAGTACCAAATGCCTCTTTAAACTGCAGTCAGTCAGAAAACTGCAAAGCTGACCCTCTGCAAAGTGGCCAGGCTTATTTATTGCCTTCCTTGCCATTATTTTACTGTCCAATTTAACTCAACAGAATGAGGTGTAAAAACT
Source organism: Oryctolagus cuniculus (assembly GCF_964237555.1). NCBI lineage: Eukaryota > Metazoa > Chordata > Mammalia > Lagomorpha > Leporidae > Oryctolagus > Oryctolagus cuniculus. Next base: position 63,448,650 of record NC_091448.1, on the reverse strand, counting down.
TAAATAATCATCCAGCTTAGTAGTGCTCAGCCAATCATGAGTCGCCTGAGACATTTATTTTTTGAATTTTGTGTAGGTGGATTTGAGCTGGAGCCCATGGATGTTTGAACCAGTTCTACATGTGATTTTGACAGGTTTAAAAACCACTTAAATTTAGGCAGGTGAATTCCCCCTATCCAACACCCTCACCAATTTTTCTGACGTTTGCTCATCTAATCTCTGATATATATTTGTGACAAGAACTTAGTACTACCTAGTCAGAAGGTTGTATAATTAGTAGTTAGGCAGATTACTATACTTGTATAAGAGTGACCATTTACTACCACATATGAATTGGATTAACTCTTTAAACAGGTTCACTTTCCAAATGACACCAATTATCAGGCCTGGGCCAGGAGGAAGCCAGAAGCTGGGACCTTCTGGTTCTCTCACATGGGTGCAGGGGCCCAAGCACTTGGGCTGTCTGCTACTACTTTCCCAGATGCATCAACAGGGAGCTGGATAGGAAGTGGAGCAGCTGGGACTTGAACTGGCACCCACATAGGATGCCACTGTTGCAGGTAGCAGGCTTAACCTACCATGCCACAATGCTGTCCCCAAAATGGATTTTTATGCTTCTTGGGTATTGGCTTTGAAGTTTGATCTGGGTTTTAATATTCTCTGAACCTCATCTTCCTCATGTATAAAATGGGTATGTTGTTAACAAACTTGAAAGATTATACCAAGGATTAAATGAAAAAAAAAATTATGCTGGCTGGAAAGAGTCTTTTCTGACAGTTCTCTTACCTTGTCAGCCTGTTCTCAAACAGTCCCATGTCCATAGGGCTCAAGTTAGAAATGTGGATGTGATGGAAGGCACCTAAATATTCATTCTGTGATTGTCAATGCCAGAAATAGGTTTTCATTTTGCCTCTTCATCAGCATGCTTTGTTACATCTGGCTTTTTATTTGGAACAAAGAATATGATACTTCTTATGGCAACAGATAAGCCTGCATTTCTGGAAATTAACCTTTACTTCTTAGGGAATTAGTTTCCACTGATACTGTAAACCCAAAGCAAAACAAATGATCGTAGGAATACTTTAAAGGTAAAAGAAAAGATGTTGGATTACATAGAGACCAAAATGGAGAACCAAAGAAAATATTCCATGTCTCTTCTTGTCGAAGGGTAGAGACATATAACTGAAGAATGTTGGCCTTAGGAGAGGGTAAATGACAAGGCTGATAAACTGTTCAAGACCCAGACAGTCATCTCTTATCACTGTCATTTGATTTGGTTTGGCTCTGGAAATGTATGCTTTTCTTAAACAAAGCAGATTGGATCTATTCTAAAGTATTATCTCTGGCTGTGATCTGCCCTTCTCTTTAAGCTGTGACTACAAAGGAAAGTTTGTAGGTGATGGTTTCCTGTGACTTAAGTTTGATGGAACAATGTTTTTTTTTTTTTTTTTCTTTTTGCTGTATGTAATTTGTATTAGCTATCTGTTTTTAAAGTGTTTTTTAATCTAACATCATGAAAACAGTACTTTGGGTTCAACTTTTCATGTGAGTGCTTTTCAAAAGGCAATTTTAACACTTTGGACATGTTTTTGCTTTTGAAAAGTGTATATTATATGTGGAACTTATTGGCCATAAATATTAAAGATATTCAATAAAATGACATTGAAATTTTGATTACTTCTTGATTTTTCAGGAAAGATATGTTGTTTGTAGACTTATTATTATTATCTTCTGGGGAGACAGAAAGTATTCATTTGACAGTGAAGGCAAGGATTGGATAACAGACAGAGGGTTAAGCTGATGCACTTGACTCTTTTTTTTTTAAACAAAATTATATATTTGAGAAGCAGTGAAACAGATGAGAGTGAGCTCCAATCTACTGGTTCACTTCCCAAATGCACAGGATGGCCAGGGCTAGGAGGGAACTGAGTCCAAGACTCCCACATGGATGACAGGAATCCAGTTACCTGAGCTATCACTTGTGCCTCCCAGGATCTGCATTAGCAAAAAGCTGGAGTCAGGAGCCAGAGGCGAGTATCAAACCCAGGCACACCAATATTGATGTGAGTGTCTTGAATGGCATCTTAATTGCTAGGCCAAATGCCTACCCTGAGTCTTCATTTTGAATTTACCTTTTTAGTTCATTTGAGAGAAAGTCAGTGTGAAGTAGTGGGACATATACATTATAGAATATTACAGGGCAAGATGTGATTTAATTAATTAGAAAACATTTATTAAACTTAATGAAAAGAATGACTGTTATTAGAGCTATCTGTAGCATTCATTCATATCATCAGTCCACAACAGGAAGCAAATGTTAGAATGTTAATTTTTTAAAGTAATTTTATGTATTATCTTATTCTGTGTTTTTACTTTTAGGACCGGAGTAGGCCCTATGACACTTTTAACTTGCACTCGTTGGAGAACTCCTTAATGGATATGATAAGGACTGATCATGAGCCTCTGAAAGGTAAACACTACCCTCCCAGTGGCCCACCAATGAGTTTCGCTGATATAATGTGGAGGAATCATTTTGCAGGTTAGGAATATTCATATGTCCATTCCTTGCTTGGTGTTTTAAGCAAAAATCAGCTTTTTAATAATTGTGATTTTTTTTTTGGTTTGTGTTTGTTTTTATTTTGCTTCTGTAAAGCATTGTGGAATGTTTTTATTTTATTTTATTTTATTTTATTTTATTTTATTTTATTTTTGACAGGCAGAGTTAGAGAGAGAGAGAGAGAAAGAGAGAAAGGTCTTCCTTCTGCTGGTTCACCCCTAAAATGGCCAGGAGCCAGGCGCTTCCTCGTGGTTTCCCATGCGGGTACAGGGCTCAGGCACTTGGGCCATCCTCCACTGCCTTCCTGGGCCACAGCAGAGAGCTGGACTGGAAGAGGAGCAACCAGGACAGAATCTGGCCCCCAACCAGGACTAGAACCCCGGGGTGCCGGCGCCGCAGGTGGAGGATTAGCCAAGTGAGCCACAGCACTGGCCTGTGGAATGATTTTAAAGTTGATTATTTTTTAAACTTGTGTTTGGCTACCCGTAATCAAGATTGAGTTCTGGCAGAAGCGTGTGTTGGATAGCTGAGGTCAAGGTTATAGCATTAGACCAGAAGCCAAGTTTTGTAGGCTTTGTGTATTTGGAATCCTCAGCTCTACCTGAATAATTAATTAATGTCCAGATATACTGCAAAGAAGTATGAGATTTAGTAAACCACTCTCTAAAGACTACAGAAAACTTCATATAGAAGCCACTTTACTAAAATGGAATCACTTTTCTAGTACAGGAAGTATCACTATTATAAAGCAGCCAGTGACCCTTTGCTTCCTCTGAGGCTAAAATACAAGGAAAACATCTTAAACTATGTAAATGTTTTAGTTTAAATAAAATAAGACAGAAAATCCTAAGGCGGGCAATATTGGGGCTTTCTGTGTTTAGAACCAATGCAAATTCAGGATGGATATTGATGTTACATTTGTAATTCCAGATCTTTTTTTATGATTTATAATACTTTTTAATGACCATATGATATTTTAAAAACCTGTAATACAAATTATCTGTGGAAATATCCACTATACTTGGGTTAGGGCCTAAATATCTGAACACTGTGAAGAATTAGCCACTGGGATGTCCATCTTGTATGGACCGAGGTGTCTTCCAGAGTTGTGAGGAACTTGATCCTTTCTGCTTCTCGCTGCGCCCTTACATAGTGCGGCGGATTCTGAACACCTGACACTCATTTTTCTTTAGCCACACCAGAAATCCATTTTACCATTGTTTCACACTCATAAGAGTTTCTCCTGCTTTTCTCAGTTTCCAGTGAAAAGTGACTAGTTAGTAAGATATGAAGACAATAAAAATATTTTGAGAAAAGCTGAATTTTAAAACTTTCAGAAGCAGGATAAAATATCTTATTCATTATTCATTGTTATATTTAGCCCCTGTTAACACATGTTTCTTCAGTGACAAGATTAGGTATATGGTAATTTAAAGCATATTTAATTTAAAAGTGAGAACAATGTTTTTTAAAAAAACAATATTGCACAGACTGTTTTGTGTTTTTCGTATCCTTTTTTTTTTTTTATTTTTTATTTTTTTTTGACAGGCAGAGTGGACAGTGAGAGAGAGAGACAGAGAGAAAGGTCTTCCTTTGCCGTTGGTTCACCCTCCAATGGCCGCCGCGGCCGGCGCACCGCGCTGATCCGATGGCAGGAGCCAGGAGCCAGGTGCTTTTCCTGGTCTCCCATGGGGTGCAGGGCCCAAGCACCTGGGTCATCCTCCACTGCACTCCCTGGCCACAGCAGAGGGCTGGCTTGGAAGAGGGACAACCGGGACAGAATCCGGCGCCCCGACCGGGACTAGAACCCGGTGTGCTGGCGCCGCTAGGCGGAGGATTAGCCTAGTGAGCCGCGGCGCCGGCCTGTTTTTCGTATCTTCTAAGACTATGTCTTCCTTCTCTGCCATCCATAGCTATAGACCTGTCCTAACTATTCTAAAATATTTAGCTACTTTTCTTTATATATACCCATTTTATCTTGGCCTATTTTTTTCTTCTAGAAATAAAAGATTGTCAAGAGATCTTAGATTATATTCTATACAGTACCTTTGCAGAATTTTGTGAATGTTGGTTCTGTTGAGAGTAGCATTAGCATAGTACAAGAAGTGTACCTTGCTACAGGATAATGTAAATACCTTATTCCAGTTGTGATGACCTATTTTTATTGCATGTCCAACCACCTCTGCATAGATTTCTTTACTGTACTTGGAAATATGAGGCTCTCTATAAAAGCCTGCTGGCTTGTGCTTACGTTACATCCTAATAAGTTGTCAGACACTTAGTATGCAGCCCTGATATGGTTGAAACTTTTCAGTTCATCCTATCACTCATGTTGATTTCCTATGAATTGAATACTTCCTTGTGATCACAGACATCACTGTGTCATTGTTCTCTGGTTAGGGTATTTGAATTTCCTTCTTTCCTTTTCTACTTGGGAGACTTTTAATTTGGTTTATGGCACTGTGTGTCTGATGATTATTATGACATAATTATACTTGCATTTTATTTTTTATAAAGTTTTTTTTTTTTATTCATTTGAAAGAGTTACAGAGAGAAAGAGGAAGAGACAGAGAGAGACAGAGAAAGAGAGAGATCCTCCATCTGGTAGTTCACTCCCCAAATGGCTGTAACGGCCAGGGCTGGGCCAGGCCAAACCCTCTTTAAAGCTCCAGTGTCCTCATCATTAAAAGAAAAGACTTAATAGAATGAGTAAGAAGATTAAGTAAAAGCCCTGGCACTATAAAATGTTCAAATAATTTCTACTATTTTTTAAAGGATTTATTTATTTATTTTGAAAGGCAGAGTTACAGAGAGGCAGAGCAGAGGCAGAGAGAGAGAGAGAGGTCTTCCATCCTCTGGTTCACTCTGCAGATGGCCACAATGGCTGGAGCTGTGCCAATCAGAAGCAAGGAGCCAAGAGCTTCTTCTGGGTCTCCCACGTAGGTGCGGGAGCCCAAGGACTTGGGCCATCTTTTACTGCTTTCCCCGGCCATACCAGAGAGCTGGATTGGAAGTGGAGCTGCCGGGTCTTGAACTGGCGCCCATATTGGATGCTGGCACTATAGGCAGCGGCTTTACCCACCATGTTGCAGCACCAGCGCCCTATTTTCTACTATTTTTTTAAAAAGATTTATTTATTAATTTGAAAGTCAGAGTTACACAGAGAGAAGAGAGCAGAGAGAGAGAGAGAGAGAGATTTTCCATCCATTGATTCACTCCCCAAATAGCCACAATGGCCAGGGCTGACCAGGACCTTCATTCAGGTCTCCCATATGGGTGCAAGAGCCCAAGCACTTGAGCCATATTCTGCTGCTTTTCCCAAGCCATTAGCAGGGAGCTAGATTAGAAATGGAGCAGCCGGGGCTGGCGCCGCGGCTCAATAGGCTAATCCTTCACCTAGTGGCGACAGCACACTGGGTTCTAGTCCCTGTTGGGGCACCGGATTCTGTCCCGGTTGCCCTTCTTCCAGGCCAGCTCTCTGCTGTTGTCCGGGAGTGCAGTGGAGGATGGCCCAAGTGCTTGGGCCCTGCACTTCATGGGAGACCAGGAGAAGCACCTGGCTCCTGGCTTCGGATCAGTGCGATGCGCCGGCAGCAGTGTGCCGGGCCGTGGCGGCCATTGGAGGGTGAACCAACGGCAAAGGAAGACCTTTCTCTCTGTCTCTCTCTCTCTCACTGTCCACTCTGCCTGTCAAAACAAACAAACAAACAAAAACAAAGGGGCCGGCACTGCGGCTCAATAGGCTAATCCTCCGCATTGTGGCGCCGGCATACCAGGTTCTAGTCCCGTTCGGGGCACCAGATTCTGTCCTGGTTGCCCCTCTTCCAGGCCAGCTCTCTGATGTGGCCCAGGAGTGCAGTGGAGGATGGCCCAAGTGCTTGGGCCCTGTACCCCATGGGAGACCAGGAGAAGTACCTGGCTCCTGGCTTCGGATCAGCGTGGTGTGCCGGCCGTGGCGGCCATTGGAGGGTGAACCAACGGCAAAGGAAGACCTTTCTCTCTGTCTCTCTCTCTCACTGTCCACTCTGCCTGTCAACAACAACAACAACAACAAAAAATAAAAAATTAAAAAATAAAAAATAAAATACTATTGTTTTAAAAAAAAGAGAGAAATGGAGCAGCTGGGACAAAAACTGGTGCTGAAATGGGATGCTGGCATTGCAGATGGTGGATTTTCCCACTGTACCACAGTGCTGGCTTATGCCAGTTGCCTGGCTTCAGTAATACGGTAAATCTTCACATCCATACAATAGTGACTTCCTTCCAACAAGACTGCCGCTAAATGTTAAAAGCTTTCTTATGCGTGTTGTCAAAATTTTGTATTTTCCATAAATAAGTAGTGGTGGTTGAAGGATAAATGTGCTATCATTAAAAAAAAAAATCACCTAAAGGAGCAGGTATTTTGTGCACCAATTAAGACACTGCTTGGCCCTGTGCTTCCCGTATCGAAGTGCCCGGCTTTGAATCCTCTCTGTTTCTGATTCTAGCTTCCTTCTAATGTGTACCCTGGGAGGTAGCAGATGATGGCTCCAGTGCTAGGGTTGCTGGCACCCATGTGGCAGACATGGACTGTATACTGGTCTGCCATCTTTGGCCTGACCTGGCCTGGCTCTGGCTGTTGTGATTTTGGAGAGTAAACCACCAGATGGAAGATCTCTATCTTTCATATAAAAATAAATAAACTATTAAATAAATAAATAATTTAAAACCACCTAAAGACAAAAGGAAAACAGTACTCCTAAGTCATGTTGACTTTCCAAAATTGTCTACCTGAATAATATAAATATTGGCCGGCGCCGCGGCTCACTAGGCTAATCCTCCACCTTGTGGCGCCGGCACACCGGGTTCTAGTCCTGGTCGGGGCGCCGGATTCTGTCCCGGTTGCCCCTCTTCCAGGCCAGCTCTCGGCTGTGGCCCGGGAGTGCAGTGGAGGATGGCCCAAGTGCTTGGGCCCTGCACCCCATGGGAAACCAGGAGAAGCATCTGGCTCCTGCCATCGGATCAGCACGGTGCGCCGGCCGCAGCGCACCAGCCGCGGCGGCCATTGGAGGGTGAACCAACAGCAAAGGAAGACCTTTCTCTCTGTCTCTCTCACTGTCCACTCTGCCTGTCAAAAAAAAAAAAAAATATATATATATATATAAAGTAAATATAACAAAATTAGGATATCATGTTGATGAGCACTGAAGAGCTTCAAGATGTACTTAAAGCGAACATGATAAAAATATGTTCACAGTGATGTTTAATTTTAGAGATGTACTCAGTAAGAAAATACCTTAATCTGTTGATTCAGAGGATGAAAAGGGATAATAGGAGAGATGATAGAATAGGAAGTTCAGGAAATGATGACACTTGAGTTTTCATCAAGCTTTAACAGGTTTTCAGTAATGTTTGCACTTACAGTGTGTCCGTGTTGAAGATATTTGTGGGGAATTTTGAGACATCTCCAATCTTCTCTCCCATGATAAAGATAATATGAGTACAGAGAAGTCAAATAGAGCCTTTTTTAAAAGATTTATTTTATTTTATTTATTTGGAAGACAGAATTACAGAGAGAAAGAGAGAGAGAGAGAGGTTTTCCATCCACTGGTTCACTCCCCAAATGGCTGCAACGGCTAGGGCTGGACCAGGCTGAAGCCAGGAGCCAGAAACTTCTTCCAGATCTCCCATGTGGGTACCAGGGTGCAAGGACTTGTGCCGTCTTCTGCTGCTTTCCCAGGCTCATTAGCAGGGAGCTGAATCAGAAGTGATGTAGCCAGGACTCGAACTGGCACCCAGTGCTAGTGCTGTAGACGGAGATTTAACCTTCTGTGCCACAGCACTGGGCTTCAATTGATGTGCTTTCTTCAGAGCACACTGAAGAATATCTAAAGCAGGATGATCAGATCACAGAAGCTTATAAATTGAACTAATTTGGGGATATTTTTTGCTTTGCGTTTTAAAAATCTCAAACTACTGTTCTTTGCTGTTACACAGTCATTTTAAAATAATTTCCTGTTGTCTGTTACGATGTGTTTTTCTACTTCTGTTTGAGAGAATGCCTCAAAGAGATGAGAAAGTAGAGTTTTGAGGGGGAATGAAGTGATCAAAAATTTTTTTTCTTACTTAAAATGAAAGTTTCACCTGGCTACTAGGGAACCCTGTGAAAGCCATAGTCATCAGGTTTGATTAATTATACTCTCCATACCCTAGAATAATAATTATGAAATACCAACTTTAGTACAGTGGGCAAAATAGCTGACACTGGGAAGCAAGATCATATCCTGTGGCTAAGGAAGCGCAATTACAGCAGGCATCTTGGCCAAAAACAGGAGTCACTTCTTCATCTAACGCAGCCTCCCTCTCAACAACAGAAGGTAGGCGTGGCTGCCTATTTTGGGATAGTATCTGATGAAACATTTTTTATGTATTTGAATTTTCTCTTCCTTCCCTATTCATGGAACTGAGATTTGAAAAATGAAAAAAGCAGGTGTCATTTGAGAACTGGTATTGAAGGGTTTGCTTTTCAAAGGTATACTGAAAAAGACTGGGAAAAAATAGCGTATCTTCCAGTAATAGTGCTTTAAAACATTTAAATTGACAGAAACTTGAATAGGATAAGTGCCAACCCTTTGCTGTTTTAGAGGCATTTTTCATTATTCATCACAATCTAAATTTAATGTTATACAGCCTTTCAGAAAATTGGCCTTCTTTTATGGAATGCTAAGGTCTCTTTATTTTAGAAAAATGTAGTTTTATTACATTTTGTTTATTCTAGAAAAAATACTTTATTTGCTTCCATAGTTTGAAGTATTGCTCGGTTCTATTTTTTGTTACCTTCCTTCAACCCACATCAGTTTGTTTTGTATAAAATTAGCATATTCCACAAATTGTTAGGGGATAAGTTCTGAGTCAGCAAGAAGTGATTGTTCTTGTTTTATATAATCTTTGTGTATGGGGATAGTAAATAGAAATTGAACAATGTTTATAAGTGCATCTCATTAATTTTCCTAGGATTATGACAGTACTTCAAAAGTTAATGGAAAATTGAATTAAAAGATGTTTATTTTGATACACACATTTTTGGCATAGCTTTTCCATAATATGTGTTTTCTATGGATATTTTGAAGAACCTCTTATGCTTGAATTTCCAATTTTTTTACACCAAAATTAACTTAGGTTTCAAGTCTGTTTTTCCACAAACTTTCAAGCACCCTCATTTGTGTTGTAATCAACTGAAAGTTCTAAAAGGAAAAAGAGTATGCCTGGATAGCACTTTCAGAAATTCTAATTTAATTGTCCTGGGGTATAGCTTTAAATGAGGAAACAAAGGCACAAAGAATTTAATAATTTGCCAGAAATTATTCACTACTGGTATGTGAAACAACTAAGATTTGACATTAGGTCAAAAGATCACAATTTTTGCTTATTGGTTATTTGGAACATATTGAGAATATTTTAGTATCAAAATTTTATCATTTTTAAATGGATTTTAAAAAACCATTTTATATGTTTTTTTTAAAGAATTATTTATTTTACTTGAAAGTCAGATTTTCACAGAGGAGAGAAGGAGAGGCAAAGAGAGAGAGTGGGAGGTCCTCCATCCGCTGGTTCACTCCCCAGTTGGCTGCAATGGCCGGAGCTATGCCGATCTGAAGCCAGGAGCCAGGAGATTCCTCCGGATCTCCCACGCAGGTGCAGGGGCCCAAGGACTTGGGCCATCCTCCACTGCTTTCCCAGGCCATAGCAGAGAGCTGGATTGGAAGTGGAGCAACCAGGATCTGAACCGGCGCCCACATGGGATGCCTGCACTGTAAGTGGCATCCTCACCCGCTATGCCACAGCACCGGCCCTCATATCTTCTTGCATATCATATTTTTACAACCTGTGGGGGTTTTTTTTGTAAAGCAAAGTGCGAAAGCCCTTCAAGATGTTCATGTAAAATGTATATTTTGAAAAAACTGCGTGCTTCTAATTTTTTGCACCAACATAGACTTAGCTTTTAGTTCCATTTTCCACAAACCTTTTGCAGTACCCTTAAATCTCCATCTTTTTAGATAAAATTGATGAGAAGTAAAATCCAGTAGAATATTCATTTTACCATCACCCTTTGTTGAACAAAATAGCAACCCTGTTACGTGAAAACTCTCTAAAGTACTTAACTTTCTAGAGCAAAGAGGATGAATAGAGGCCGATACAGTAGTTACCCTCCATCTTAAAAAATATTACCTAAGTGAAGGGATGACTTCCAAAAGTAAATGTGAATTAATAAAAATTCCTATTTTTATTTTAGACGCAAAAGTATGGGTTTAGTTGGACTCTGAAACTTGGAACAGTAGAGAGATTTTTTTATAACTGGCCTTTTGAATATGAGTGTGAATTGAATATATGAAACTGTGATTTTTACATTCTGAGCAACCATATATAACCCTGTTCTCTAATCTCTCTCTGTCCCTTCTTACCCTTATTTATCAAGTCATGTGCAGCGGGGAAAGTGGGACACTGTCTCAGATTTCCACAGCATCATTTAACTCAGTAAAACCAAGTGTGCCTTCCAGTTTCTGAAACCTTATATTTTACACTATACTTAAAAGATAGCTAGCTGACAAGAACAATTTAAAAATAGCAGCTCATGGGCAGGTGACAAAATGTCCCACTAGCAGCACAAGACTATATTAACAAAAATCACCAGATGTCACACACTTGATTCTGTTTTCACAGCTGATTAAACAGCAGTATTTGATGGATAAAAGGAAGAAAAATAGCCTTACCTGAATTTGGAATCAGTTTTTCATTTGCTATTATATATTTTCTCTCTCTTCCAGAATCACTTAGTAACTATAAAACTTAAGACACAATATCTTAAATAATCATTCCAGTTAGAGTAAAGAAACCTTTACACATACATATTCCCTAAATTGAAAGACTAAATCAAAATGTTAACTCTGTTTATCTTTGGTGATCTTCCTTTTCTTCATTTTCTTATACTGTTTAATTTTTCTCCAATGAAGATACATTGTATTTTATGGTGTGTAAACATTCATCTTTGAAGAAGTAAAGAAATCAGCTTAAAGAAGCCATACATTATTTTACTTTTAAAAAATTGCATTTAGTTAAGGAATTAGATTATATTAAGACAGTTTGTCCTACAGGTCTGGTATTGACCTAGCATTTCTGTAAAATTTTGTTGATACCTTTCATTCTGAGATCCATTGATGTCAAAGTAGCAAACAGAGAAAATACCAGGAAAAATAAAATTTTCTGCTTTTTTAGCAAATTGTGCTACCTTTAGTTTGTAAAATACTGCCTAATGTTTGCTACATTTTTTTAAAGTTTATTTATTTGAGAGGCAGAGTTAGAGAGAGAAGGAGAGACAGAGATCTTCCATCTACTGGGTTACTTTCCACATGGCTGCAACAACCGGGGCTTGGCCAGGCCAAATTCAGGAGTCAGGAACTTCCCCTGGGTCTTCCACATGGGTGCAAGGGCCCAAGGACTTCTGCCATCTTTGCTGCTTTCCCAGGCATATTAGCAGAGAGCTGGATCAGAAGTGGAGCAGCTGGGACTTGAACCGTCACTCATAGAGGATGCTGGCACTGCAGGCTACAACTTTTAACACACTGAGCCACAGCGCTGGCCCCTTCCTGCATGTTAAGGAAGATTTGTGTTGAGGTTATCAGCATAGAATAGACAATAATAATTAGAAAATGACCAAGCTCCCTTTCAGTTCTATCTTTCTAAGTGGGAAAGTTCTAACAGCTCATGAAAAGGGTCTACAAAGATCTGTGTATATATGTTCAGCTTTTGGAGGATAAAAGTCACCCCTTAAGTTTGGGAAGATAAGTGGTTCCAAAACATACAAAGACTATTATTTGATGTGGTGGTTTTAAACCATATAATTCTTTACCATAAATGATAGACATAGGAAATTTAAAAAGTCAAATGAGGTTCAGCTAATTTTGGGCTGACCTGATTTTTTTGGTAACCCTTTATTACTCTAGAAATACGTAGGGAACATTACCTGCTTATTAGGAACCGTACCCTTCTCTGAGTATTCCTTGGTTTAAGATTTAATGGACTCTTTTTATGTGAATCTGAATTTTCCAGAATATGATGAAAACTAATTTAGGGTAAATCACATACAGTTTTCATAGATGCTAGTATGTGGTGATAATGAATTCAGGTAAGATCTTGCTATCTGAAAACAGTGAAACAGAGAACATTGATAAAGCTAATTGAAACCAAAATGAATGTAAATCCTCCATACTGAGTCAAAGCCTTGTTCTGGTGACAAATGTTCCTAAAATAGATTCTGATCAAGGTGGTGCTAGGAGTTAGCAGCCAATGCATATGTGGTGTAGATTGTAGTTTCCAGGGGACTCTTAAATGACTTAGAAACTAGAAAAACTAAGGCACATAGAACAGCTACATATGAAGATCAATTAAATTTGTCTTTTAACAAGTTAGTTTTTGACACCAACAGTTATTAGCTTCCAGTTGACATGAAAAATATTTGAAACCTACAAAAAATAAAGTAGGCAATTCTAGTATTCAGATGATGATTCTCTGACAATATGATGGTTTTTCTACAGAAAGCATTATAATATATTCTGTAAAAGAATTACTGTAGGGAACAGCATTGTGGCATAGATGGTAAACCCATTGCCTGGGATGCTGGCATCCTAGGCGGGTACAAGTTCAAGTCCTGGTTGCTCTACTTCCAGTCCATCTGCCTGCTGTTGTGCCTGGGAAAGCAGTAGAAGATGCCCAAGTGCTTGTCCCTTCTACCTACGTGGGAGACCTGGAAGAGACTAGAGAAATGCAGTATCTTTCTCCTAAAAAAAAAAAAATAATAAAAGCAAGGGGCTAGTGCTGTGGCATGTAGAAGGTTAAGCCTCTTCCTGAAGCACTAACATCCCATATGGGTGTCAGTTTGAATCTCGGCTGCTCTACTTCTGATCCAGCTTCCTGCTAATGTGGCTGGGAAAGCAGTGAAATATGGTCCAGGTGCTTGGGCCCTTGCACTCACATGGGAGACCTGGAGGAAGCCCCTGGCTCCTCCCTCTCCCCCTTCCTCTCCCTCTCCCCTTCTCTCTGTGTATCTCTGCATTTCAAATAAATAAATAAATATTTAAATAATTAAACCCAACATAAATTTTTTGAAAATCCTATAGTGCATCATGGTAAAATTAGAAGTTTCTTTAGAATCCATCAATTGCTGATGATTTTCCAGTTTTTAAATACACAATACACAGACGTGTACACACACATCAATACAAGTGACATTAAACTTTTGAGGGTTTTGGGTTTTTTCCCTGCCTGTTGATATAAAATGATCTTTCACAAATTATCATGACCTGAAGCTCTTTAGGATGGCCTTATCTAGGTAAAAATTGGATTTATCTAGGAATTCACGATTCCCCATTTTAATTTGAGGCAAATGCTGTTTTGTGCACTGTGATGCTCTCCTTTTGTACCAGAAGAGCTTGATGATGTTTTTTTCCTCCAGTCTCCCATACGAGAGTTTAATACCATGTTTGACCCTTTTGCAATGTAAAATAGTGTTTGTCATAAAAGTCAATCATCACTTTTACCTTATCTCCAGTTTTCTCTGTACCACTCTTCTCCAAAATAGTGTTGACTTTTATTTAAACAATGACAGTGAAATAAAATAAACATTTTCAAATCTTGCAGAGTTGAGTTTATAGAAACTAACTTTACACAAAATCATTCTTTCAATAACTATTTTGTTAAAGGAATTCATCAAATGTATACTAAGTCATTTTTTCTCATATAAGACTCTCTGTGTTTAATTTTTCTGCTGATAGACCCACCTCTTATCCCAAATAAATAATGCATGAAAAGATCTTACCAAACATTTGCATCTTCTACTTTTACTCCTGGGAGCCATCAAGGATCTGATTCTTATATGTCATCTTATATACTAGGGGTTGGCAAACTTTGTGAAGGGTTGAAGAGTAAATATTTTAAGGGTGGGTATTTGTGCAGCATTTAACTTATTGCTTGGGATGCCTGCATATTTTCCCAAAATAGAGTATCTAGTTTGAGTTCCAGCTACTGTGCTTCTTATACAGTTTCCTGCTGGTGTGCACTGTTGAAAGCAGCAGATGATGATCAAGTACTTGGATTCCTGCCAGCCGAGTGAGAGATCCGGATTGAGTTCCAGGCTCCTGACTTTGTCCTAGCCCAGCTTCAGCTGTTGGAGGCATTTAAGGAGTGGATCAGTAAGATGGGAGATCTCACTCCATCTGTCTCTCCCTCTCTTTCAAATGAAATTTAAAAAGTAAATAAATAAAATAAATAAACATTTTAAAATAGTATGGGGAAATTTGAAGACCATTCTTTTTTTTTCTTAAAAGATTTTATTTATTTATTCGAAAGTCAGAGAGTTACACAGAGAGAAGAGAGGCAGAGAGAGAGAGAAAGAGGTCTTCCATTCCAATTGGTTGCAATGGCCAGAGCTGTGCCAATCTGAAGCCAGGAGCCAGGAGCTTCTTCTGGGTCTCCCACATGGGTACAGGGGCCCAAGGACTTGGGCCATCTTCTACTGCTTTCCCAGGCCATAGCAGAGAGCTGGATCATAAGAGAAGCAGCCTGGACTAGAACTGGTGCCCATATGGGATGCTGGCGCTTCAGGCCAGGGTGTTAATTCGCTGCCACAGTGCCGGCCCTTTTTTTTTTTTTTTAAAGGAAACATGTAAGGATTTATGGGCCACATGGCCTGTGTTGCATATTAGTTTTTGTTTTGTATTGTTTTACAGCCTTTTAAACATGTAAAAATGATTCTTAGCTCAGAGATCTATAAAAACAAGAGCTGACTTGGATAGGCTAAGGTTTGCAACTCTTAATTATAGATGTAAGGATGAAGGTCTAGAGAATATCATTATGCCCAATGTCGTATAACTAGTTAATGGTAGGGACGGCATGAGAACCCTAGATTTTTAAGCCAGTCATTTTCCCCCAACTGTAGATGTTATATAAATTTTACCGTCTTCTAGTTGCTACTTATAATTATGTTACATTTTTGAAGTTCCGTGAAACCTGTTTTTTTATTCTCTCATTTAAGTTTATATACTACTTCGATTTTTTTTTTTGGCTGTTTAATGCAGAGTTGGCATGTTTAAATCAGAATTTGGAAGATGTATTAAACTTTAGAATATTGTAATAAAAGCTTCTTTTTTTGTTTTGTTATATTTTATTTGTTGTTGAGACTTTGGCTTTGTTTTAAGACTTTTCATGTGTATGTTTTATGACTTGATTTAAGAATTGTTGTAACTGCTTTGGCCTTTGATAGTATTGTTATAGATTAATTTGTTTTAGCTTTTTGTAATGTTCTTATTTTTCAGTGTTTTTGAAATGATTACTGAAGTTTTTTCTTTGTGCTTAAAATAAAATAATTTTATTTTTTAGGACGTATGGGAATAAATTTCCATCATCCAGGAACAGATAATATTATGGCACTTAACAGTAAGTCTTCATGTGACATAGTCTATAAATTTAGCAATCAAGTTTGCAGTATGTGGTTTCTACTTTCTTCATTGTTCATTACATTTCAGCCTTCCATAAACTCGGTATAGAACATTATTCTATACCTGTGGTTCTCAAAATGTTGTCCCTGGACCAACAGCATCCATATCACTTGAGAACTTAATAAAAATGTAAACTCTCAGGCCCTACTGCAGACCTACTGAATCAGAAACTTTAAGGATGAGGTCCAGAGATCTACTAATAAACCTTATTGGTGATTCTATTGCAAGCCAAAGTTTGATAATTTCTGTTCTGTATCAGAAATCTGGCCCAGTGCCTGTTTTTATAAATAAAGTTTTATTGGAATATAGCCATAGACATTTTTTCTGAGTTGCCTATGGCTCTTTTTGAGTCATAAAAGCAGAGCCTGCCAAAGGTAATTTCTTGATTGTTTGGCCTGTTGTAGAAAGTGTTTTCCAGTCCTTGCTGTGTACCACTGGGGTGGGGAGATGAAGAAATGAGGCAAAGTGAGAGAGGGAATGAGGTAGAGAATGTGAATGAATAAATCAATCTATTTTGCACATAACTCAGAATTTTCTCATTGTGGTTAATAGCTGACAGATGTTTTAAGCTGGACATTCTGGGATCTCCCATTTTGCATGGTAGTAGGTGTCAAGAGCTTTGCAGATTAGAAATAGTTTTGTTAGAATAATTGTTGAATCAAGTTCTGGATCATCAAAAATTACTAACCATAAGTCATTGTATTAATTACCACTGGAAAAAATACTTAGTTTGTATCAGCCCTACTTTCTAGTATACAGTGACCCAATAGCTTTGCAGAGCAGTCTATAAATCGAAATTGCCTGTTGTCAGACTGACCTATAAAAGTCATTGAATCACACGGGATTTAAAATTTTTTCTTTATCGAATGAGATATTAGTAATCTCATGCTCCTAGATACACAAGCTGACTCTGGATTACACATGGAGATATACAGTGTGGGTCTAGATTTGTGCATGATACTATCCCTTTCCCTCTTGCTTAAGTAAGAGTGTTGAAATATCATTGGAATTCCTCAGGACAGTTATTAGATTGTCTCTAAAATATTTATTCCAAATTTCCTTGGTTCTGAAATGTAGCCTATTGTGCATTTTTTTTTTGTGGAGAGCTAGTATTCCCTTCTTTTGAGGGTCTTGGAGGGAAAATTCCAAAGTATCCACCTCTCATTTTCTTATTTCTAAAAGAAAGATCACTTTACATTTAGATTATGCTACTTGGTATTTTTTTCTGTAAAGTGAGAATTAATAAACATGCTTAACTTGCTGGGCTTCAGCATTGATTCATTATGATAAGACTCCAATTAGATGATGGGGTTTAGAATTGAAGGTAAAAGAATAGAACAGTAAAGTAGTATGTTTGTCTGAAAGAATGAGAGTATATCTGAGAAAATACCTAATCTGACATGATGAGAGCTCTGCTCTGTAAGAGGGAGAGGATATAATTTATGGATTTTTGTGTAAAAATGAAGCAAAAGAGTATCTCTCTGTTTAAAAGGTGTTGATTCTTTGATTTGCTTTTAATTCTCTGCTTTTGAAGAAGAGATTTCATTCATGTTCTTTCCACTTAGTGCATACTGCTTAATTTCTCCTTTTTAAAGTCTCAATTCCTTCATCTGTGAGAAGAGGACTGATTAGGTCATCTGAGTGATTGTGTACAGCATGAAGGTTCCGTGAATCTGCAGTTTCTTTAAAAGTACCAAACTAATCATTTCGCTGATATCTGTTATCAAATATTGACAAGTTACACATGGCTGCTACATGGTGACAGACATCAAAGTGCATCCAAATGGCTCTGTGGGTGCTGCCCAAAGTTAAAGAAATCTGTTGGCTCCTCACAATAAACCACAAAAACAACTAGAATTTGGTATTTGCATTACTTATCATCAGACATCTTTCAAAGTTGACTTCAACTTGAGATAACCAGAATAAAATTATCCTCCTTAGTAGGTATTGTGGGACCTGCAGGCTTCGACACATTGGCTGTGATAAAGCTTTTTTCCCTTTTGTGTCGTTGAGCCCCTTCATCTGGTGATTTACGTATGTAGCACATGCACAAACACTCCTGTGTGTTGTCTTGCTTTTTATGCCTACCATTTGCTGGCCCAACAGCTATTGTCCTGTGACTTTGTTCTTCAGTCCATCAACCTTCATATGGGAGTAATTAAGATGAAATCACAAATTGCTGAAATTTTATTAATTCAGAATTCGAAATTATTGGAAAGCATATGTTGAAGTTGAACTATATTTTCAGGAAAGAATGGCTGGCTAAGAAAACTAAAGTAAACTAAGGTAGTGCTTAAATTTTTGTAAAAAGGAAATGTGAATCAATTATTGCCCCTTCTTAGCTTTTTTTTGCTTTGCCAAAATCTTCCTAACTTTTTCTACATAAAGCTGCTATTCACTTAAAAAACGAACAACAAAAAAACCCTTTCATCCTTTTTTTTACTTCCGTGATCTCACCAAAACCTGAATTCTTTTGAAGAAAGCATGTGTTCAGCTGGCCTGACTGGGTAGGAAGGGTAGAAGCATCATGATGAGTGATCACACCTCTCAGGGTTATGTCACACCTTTGAATGGACCAGTTTATCAATTTGTCTTTTTTTTTTTTTTTTTTAATATTCTGGCGCATGCCTTCCAGTTACACTTTCTCTGAGATGCACCATTGCTGATGTCATCTAGGTGACAGGATGTGGAACATGGGTGAGGAGGACAGTATACCAGCTATGGAAAACAGATGGAGTTGCTAGTAAACCTGATAGGTTTAGAGTGCTGGGAAAGCTGGCCAGGTTTATGTAAAGCCAAGGAGTCTGCTGATTGTTCCTGTATGAGGCCATGGATCTAATAAAAATCAGCTGACTTTTGGGGATAGTCTAAAGGTCTCAATTTTAGCCTTTTCCCTAAATATGAGGCCCATTAAGTATTGTAGAATATAGAAGGGGAGAAGTAGGGAACAAACTGTAATCCATCCATGAAACCTACTGCTTGCCTAGTATTTCCAGAATAAAGTTATTTCACTTAAACAGATAAAATTTTTCCTAAGTTTTTAGTAATTCTACCCATTATCATTTCATCTTCTTTACCCTGACCCCCAAAACACTTGACTTTTGCATAATATAGTTTTATTTTTCCTGCTGGAGAAGTAAGGAGGTTGCCGACAGTGCTTCTAGCTACATGTATGGTGATATCAACCAGATTTTTCAGACATGAACTTGGGTTTTTGTTTTTGTTTTGTTTCTTATACTCTGGTGTATAGTTGGGTTAGCAGTCGTGGGTAGGTGTAGGACTGATGACTGACTTGGTGATTATTTTTTCCCCTTTCATGTTGGTCATTGGGAAACAATATTGGTGCCTCCATGATTACTCAAGTGAACCTAATTCTGATCAAATTAATGTTCAAAACCATAATGCCTGGCTTCAGTTTACTCTAAAAGATAGCTACCTAGTGTATCCACTTTATTCCTTTTTACTGATCAGCTCCTCTTTTTCCAAGTAGAAAATGAGCTTGGGGAAACAGATAAGTAATAAAAAGTTCTTTGCTAAAAATTAGAAGCAGAGGAAGTAGTGTGGCTTAAGAGATAGCAGTTTTCAGCTCCAGCAAGGTATCTTCCAAGTAGGCTTTAAGGCCTGTGAAACCTGCAGGTGCAGCATTGCATAGCCACAAAAAGCATTGTCTGGAGTCAAGGATTTCTGAATCCACCTCTTACAAGCTCTATAAATGTAGGGCCACATTCTTGACTTCTCTTTGTCCCTGCAAAACAGAGATGGTGATCACTAAAGTGGCTCCATATAAATCTTACAGACCTTAGTTAGCATAGTGCCGGACTTGTATGTAGTGCTCATGTGAGCTGCTGTTGTGATTGTTTGCATCAATTTTATTGCTGCCTTTTTAAGAACCTCCTTTCTTTGCATGTGAGAGTTCCCAAATATGAGTTTACCTTATATTGATTCTATTTAAATAAATGTCTTTGTGATGGAATTTTGGGCAACATAACTATAAGTCATTTTGTAGGATGGAGTGTCTGTACTGTTACCCATTTACATCTGGTTTTGTGTGAATTATTTTCTGTGGATGAGATACTTTTGAGTACATCTGACTTTGGAACATGCCTCTTCTTTGGGGTCTATAGCTCCTTCCCAGTTGTTATATCTCTTGTGATGTCACCTTAAAAAAAAAAAACACACTGCTGTTTGTAATGTAAAATGGTGCAGCCACTTTGGAAAACAATTGGTAAATGCTTTAAAGGTTAGATATATGCCTACTATATGATGTAAACATTCTTCTAGGATTCTACTCAAGAGAAAAAATAAAAACATATGTCCACTCAAAGACATGTATGTGAATGTTCAAAGAAACATGATTCATAATAACCAAAGCTGTAAGTAATACAAATGTCCGTCAGCTGAATAATGAATAAACAAATTGTAGTATATCCATGCAATGAAATACTACTAAGCAATGAGTAGAAATGAACTACTGGTACAAGTAACAACATGAATGACTCAAAATATTTATTATGCTGAGTTAAAAAGGTGGACAAAATACCAGGTGTTTGGCGCAACAGTTCAGTATCCATTTCGGGACATCCACATGCCATATCAGAGCATTTGAGTGCCAGCTCTGCTTCTGATTCCAGCTTCCTGTTAATGTGAACACTGCTAGGCAGCGTGGGAAGGCTTGAGTTCTTGGGTTCCTGCCACCACCTGGAAAAGCCAGATTGAGTCCCAGCCTCTTGGCTTTGTCCTGGCCCAGCCACAGCTGTTGTAGGCATTTGGGGAGTGATACGGCAGGTGAAAGATCTCACTCTGTCTATCTGCCTCTCAAATTTAAAAAAAAAAAATTCTAAACACAAAAAGTGCATAATAGATTCTTCCATTAATAAAAGATTCTAGAAAACATAAATTAATCTATAGTGACGGAAAGCACAACGATTTTAAGAAAGGAATTTTAGAGTAATGTTGTCCCATGTGTTCAGAGGACAGAAGTAAGAACATAGGTTTTGGAGGAGTCATGTGATAAGAATAACATTTTCTGAACAAAGCTCTCAATCTCCTGAAACCTTAGTTTATTCTTTTAAGGATTTATTTATTTATTTACTTGAAAGAGTTACACAGAGAGAGAAGGAAAGACAGAGACAGAGGTCTTCCACCTACTGGCTCACTCCCCAATTGGCGGCAATGGCCGGAGCTGTGTCAATCTGAGGCCAGGAGCCAGGAGCTTCCTCCAGGTCTTCCCACACGGGTGCAGGGGCCCAAGGACTTGGGCCATCTTGTATTGCTTTCCCAGGCCATAGCAGAGAGCTGGACTGGAAGTGGAGTAGCTGGGACTTGAACCGGTGCCCATATGGGATGCCGGCACTGCAGACAGTGGCTTTACCCACTATGCCGTAGCGCTGGCTCCTATTTATTTCAAAGTCAAAGTTAGGGAGAAGCAAAGGGTGGGAGGAGAGAAAGAAAGAGAGAGAATGAGAATCAGAATCATCCATCCAATGGTTCACTCCACAGATGGCCACAATACCTGGGGTTGGGCCAGGCTGAAACCAGGAGCCAGGAGCTAGCTTCATCCGGGTCTCCCCTGTGGGTACAGGGGTCTAAGCACTTGGACCATCTTCTGCTCCACTTCCCAGGCAGCTGTATCAAAAATGGAGGAGCTGGGACTCAAACCACTGCCCAAATGGGCTGCCAGCAGTGTAGGTGTTGACTTTACTCACTGTGCCATGGCGCTAGCCCCAAACCTTAGTTTGAAAGCCTACCAATGACAGTTATAGTCACTCTAACCAGCACCTCATTGTTTTTGTGAGA
The DNA here is from genome assembly GCF_964237555.1 of Oryctolagus cuniculus. Taxonomy (NCBI): domain Eukaryota; kingdom Metazoa; phylum Chordata; class Mammalia; order Lagomorpha; family Leporidae; genus Oryctolagus; species Oryctolagus cuniculus. The sequence goes on along the minus strand of NC_091448.1, from coordinate 63,426,768 downwards.
TTAAGACGAGGTATAGCATATGTACAAATACAATATTCTTACAATTAAATTGGGGAAGTAGCAGGGCATATTCTTACTTGAGAAGATACTGCTGGAGAGTGATTTTTTATAGACGGCAGCTTTGCACTGTATTTTTAAATTAAAAATTTTCATTTTCACGCTATTCATTTTCTGTGATCTTCAGACTGTAATCAGAGTCTGTTCCAAGTTTTAGGAGATAAATAAGAAATCCAAGGGGCCACTTAACCTCAGACAGGGAGAGATGATTATCTACCCTCATTCTTCCTAAAGCATAGATAAATTAAGTCTAGACAGTTTGAAAACTTAAAATTTTAATGTCTTAAGAAAACAAAAAGACATTCACTTGATTGAGAAACTTTGAGGTCACTGATTGTTAAATGGCCTATACTTGGCTGATATTCCAAGAACTTGGAATTTTAGATTCAGCCATCTTTCACATTTTTCCTCTTATTAATGCCTTGAAAATATTTTACAGAGTTTTGCATATATCTGTTTGAACTGAAAACTTCTGGTGCACTTGTTCAATCCAAAGAAGAAATGTGAAAGGGTATTGTTGTGCATGTTTATGCTGGGCAGGAATTCCTGTGTGGCTGCAGAGCGACCTCTTCCCTCCCTTTCATGCTCTGCTGGGCGTGAACTCTGTGGGGGAGAGGCTCAGCTGAGAGGAAGTGGCAGAAAGGGAGCTGAGCACATGATCTGTTTGTGCCAGAATGGGAATACAGCCAGGCTTGCTAGAATTCCAAATGGAATTTTCCAAAATTTGAAGAGCATGTTGTTGATTGCATGCCAAGAGAATGTAAGTAAATAATTTCTTAGCAATGTAATAAGATAGTGAAGGAAGTATTTAGATTCTCAGACTGAAGACTTTTTTTGGATAATTTTGAACTTTTAAAGAGACAATCTAGTGCTACTATTTCTATCTGGACGGATATAGAAGTAGAATTAGTATTCAGTGGAGATATAAACGATGGCCAACTTTAAAATGAAAAATAATTAGAGGGATATGTGATGTTCTAGGGACTTGAAGTTCTCACGTTTCAAACTATTGTTGATGGATGCCCTACATGAACATGATGAGGGACCTTAGAGTTTGTTTTTTGGGTGGGATTTGACCTTAGTGAGTAGATGGGAAAGTTGAGGTTCAGGAGACTATGTAAATTGACCAGGGTGATGTCCTGAAGCCAGGAGCAGAATCTCCTACCTCTAAGTTGAGGATGGTAACTTTTAGTTTAAATACCTAATTGTTAAGAGTAATTGTATTATTATTATTTAAAGATTTATTTATTTACTTAAAGTCAGAGTTACACAGAGGGAGAAGGTGAGGCAGAGAGAGAGAGGGAAGTCCTCCATCTGCTGGTTCACTCCCCAGATGGCCACAACAGCCGGAGCTGTGCCAATCCGAAGCCAGGAGCCAGGAACTTCTTCTGGGTTTCCCATGGGGTGCAGGGGCCCAAAGACTTGGGCCGTCTTCTGCTTTCCCAGGCCATAACAGAGAGCCGGATCAGAAGTGGAGCAACTGGGACTAGAACCGGCGCCCATATGGGATGCTGGCACTGCAAGCAGTGGCTTTACTGGCTACACCACAGCATCAGGCCCATATTATTATTTTTTACAATGTAACACAAAACACAAATTCAATATCTTTGGGAAAATAATTTTTCTATTATTGCTCATCAACCTTATTTATCCTCTGAATGCTCAGTAAATCTTTTTCTGAAAAATAAAATGGTCTACATGGCTTGATATTGAACACTGTAAATGAGTGTTCTGAAGTATTCTTGAAAAGAAATTCTTAGTGTATGTGAATATGTCTGAAGTGACGGCAGTTAGGGTAGTTCCAATCCAATAATAAAGATGCCAGATACTGAAAAGTTATTTACTTTTCCTTGTGGGCTTTCCTCTTTGTTTTCTCCACTTGTTTTGCCGGTAGAACCTGGGCTTTCATTTATAGCATTTGCTTTTTTTTTTTTTTTTTTTTTTTGACAGGCAGAGTGGACAGTGAGAGAGAGAGAGACAGAGAGAAAGGTCTTCCTTTGCCGTTGGTTCACCCTCCAATGGCCGCCGCGGCCAGCGCGATGCGGCCGGCGCACCGCGCTGATCCGATGGCAGGAGCCAGGAGCCAGGTGCTTTTCCTGGTCTCCCATGGGGTGCAGGGCCCAAGCACCTGGGCCATCCTCCACTGCACTCCCAGGCCACAGCAGAGGGCTGGCCTGGAAGAGGGGCAACCGGGACAGAATCCGGCGCCCCAACCGGGACTAGAACCCGGTGTGCCGGCGCCGCTAGGCGGAGGATTAGCCTAGTGAGCCGCGGCGCCGGCAGCATTTGCATATTTTTGATAATTTTGTTTAATTTCTGAGCTTAATGTTGATGATAGATATTAAAATATCTCATGTAATGCCAAATATAATTCAGTGAAGATCAGCCTAAAAATATTTTGGCAAACTCATTCTTTTCTGTGATACTTATGATTGGGAAGGACAAAATATTTAATTTTTCAAAAAATCAGCACATAATTGTACATGTTTATGTTTGCGGAGTGTCCTGTAATGTTTCAATAGGTATATTGTATGATGAGCGAATCAGCATAATTAACATGTCCACCATTTCAAACATTTATCATTTCTTTTTGATAAGAACATTCAAAATCTTCTTTTCTACTATTTTGAAATATATTATGCATTTTTTTAGCTGTAGTTACCCTACTGTGTAATATAACACCTGCACAGCAAAGGAAACCATCAACAGAAAGAAGAGGCAACCTGTAGGATATGGGAAAATATTTGTAAACTATACATCTGATGGGGTTAATATCCAGAATATATAAGCAACTCAACAGAAAACCAATCATGATTAAAAATGGACAAAAGACTTCAACAGACAATTTAAATGGCCAACAGTTATATGAAATAGAACTTACCATACAAATTTAAACCACAATGAGATAATCACCTCACTTCAGTTAGGATGGGTATCATCAAAAAATACAAAAAATACCAAGTGTTGGGGAAGATGTATGTGAAGGAAAGTTGACTCTTCCACACTGTTGATAGATACATAAATTAGTATAGCCATTATGGAAAACAGTATAGAAATTTGTTAAAAAGTTAAAAATACAGCTAAACAGATGATGTGGCAATGCCTCTACTGAGTATATATCCAAAGGAAATGAAATCAGTATATGAAAGAGTTATCTGTATTTCCATGTTTATTGTCGCATTATTCATGATAGCCAAGATAAGGGAATCAACATAAGTGTCCATCAAAGGATGAATGAATGGATAAAGTAAATGTGTTATATTTACACAGTGGAATACTATCCAGCTTTTAAAAAGGATGATATTCTGTCATTTGCAACATTTTGTTAAGTGAAATAAGTCAGTCCTACACACATACCACATGATCTCACTCATGTGGAATGTAATTAACTATTTAATGGTAGTGGGTTCTTTTTTTCTTTAATTTGTATACTTTGAGAGGGCAGACTAGCTTTTGTTCATTGCTGGTTGCTGGTTTCAAGTGAAGTACTTGGCTTAGTGAGCATTCACTCAATATGGGAGATAGGAAGGGAGGGGAGATATTTCACTAAGACTGAAAAGCTCAGTGTAATAGGCTTAGAGAGTATCTAGCCTACTATGTCTGTTAACTCTTACTTTTGAAAGATATAGTAATGTATAAAGCTCTAGCAGTTACCAGTTTATGAAGTGCTTTCACAGACCTTTGTACTTTGTAATGTTTACTGTGGTTAAACAGGGCATAGCCATAACCTACTTTTTTTGAGTACTAATTTAACTCCAGGATTATTCTCTTATTCAGCTAAAAAAAATAGCTATGTGTTAGTGTGTGAAAACAGAAATGCAGTATTTAAGATGAAGCTGGAGACATCACAGGGCTTTCTAGATTTCTACAAATGTTAATAAAAAGATTTTCCTCTGCTATCGTGACACTTTGCTGGTAATTTTGAGAATGATGTTCATCTTTATTGCAATCCTGTTTAAAACATGGCAGTATTTTCACTTCCCAAAAAGCTAAAGCAGCATGCTGATGTCAGCAGTTAGCCATCTAAGGCTTGAGCACACAGATTACTCTGCCATTCAGTCCCTTAATCTAGGGAATTCCCCCTTTATAAATGGTAAAGTTGTATGTAATGTTTTAATCCTATATTACTGTATCTGGCAGGAGACTGTAATTAAATTGCTCCAAGGGGAAATCTGATTGGGGAAGGAGGGCTAAGGAAGGATGGAAAGGACTAAAATTACTATCTTGTCAATGACTATATGAGCAAGAAGGAATTAAGTAGTATGGGGATTGTGCTGTGAATTCCCTTATATTCTTTGTTTCCCCTCAAGACTTGCTCTGTTTTTATTGCTCCCTGAAGTTTTCCCAAGCCCAGATCAAAAAAAGAAAGCTGTTTTTGAGTGGATCGGGACAGCAGGGAAGTTGCAAATGAGTAGCTTCTTCATGCTGCTGAAGCTCTGCCCAGGTGTCCAAGTCAATCTTTTTCCATAATTTTCTTCCATGAAGGAACCATGCTTCCCATATGAGAACAGCCTTGTTGATAGTGTTGAGACAAGGAACACTGACCAGGGGGCCAGGGCTGTGGTTGTGCTTAGTCTCCTAAACTTACTGGCATCCATTTTGGTTAGTTGCTCTTCTCTATATATAATCCTCTATATTTTTGAGGAGTTCAAAAGAGTAGAATTAGCAAGTCTTGACTGTTCTTAACAGCCTAGAAATTGAATATTGGTATTAAGTTTGAAGAGACCATATGAGATTTTGGCATAGTGGTTTGGAGAAGATCTGTTGTTGAGAAAAGCTGGCAGATATATAAGTGCATACCTCTGTAGTAGGTGACTTCAGACCTGGTTTGGCCAGATCAGTCAGTAAAAAATATAAAATACTCTGGTATGTGATTAGAATCTTTAGACTTCTCCCTTCCCCCTCCCTCCCTCCTTTCTTTGTCAGCTGTTATGTCATTTAGCAGTATGCTACTGAAGTAAAAATAAGGTGTTAGTTAAGTACTTTAAGTAAAGATGAGGATGCATAAATATCCAATACAAGTCACTATGGGATACTCACTCTCTGGAACAAATTACTCACTCTCTTGAAACAAATTTGTTTCCAGAGAAATCTTGTCAGTTGGACATGTTTTGAATATCTTTTATTGCTTTGGTGAGAAATTTAGGAAATGGACCTAGAAGTTCTGAAGTGATTACTTTGAAAACATGTTGCATATTAGGAGGTTGTGTTAGTATCCTATACAGTCAGTGTAGTTTAGAAAGTAATTTAATGCTAAGGTATGCGTATGCTGCAAGGTGCTACAACAACAATGCCTTGAACTTATATATTGAACAAGATGGGAGGAATAATAGTAGAAGGAAATGGATAACAGGGGACTAGTGGTTTCCTGGGTAGCAGAGATTAGATGTCAGGATATACAAGTATGAGGATTTTTAGACTCTCTGCATAAGTGCTTTATATTATATTCATACAATTGGAAGAGTTAGTTGAATTGGGATGACCAGAATGTTTGGGTCTGATGAGTTGGAAGAAGGGAAATGAGGATCTGAAAAACAGTAAGGGCCACATGGTGAAAACCTTGGATATTTCATGAGAAGCTTAGACCAGTATAGTGGAAAGGTAGATTCATCTAAAGAATAGTCAGGCTAATATGGGAAATGGAAAACCATTTCTTATGAAGAATAATTGAATTAACTGAAAAACAAAAAGGAGATAAAGTAATGGCCCCCATATGAGAGTGGAATTAAACTGGGTTCCATGGATAAAGGTGATAGACAAGTGTAAGAAAGAACTTTCTGGGGCCAACATTGTGGCATGGCAGATAAAGCTGTCACCTGCAATGCTGGCATCCCCTGTGGGCCCTGCTTCATGTCTTGGGTGCTCCACTTTCAGTCCAGCTCTCTGCTAATGGCCTAGGAAAAGCAGGGCAGTGGAGGATGGCTCAAGTGTTTGGGCCTCTACAACCCATGTGGGAGACCCAGACAAAGCTGCTGGCTCCTGGCTTCAGTCTGGCCCAGCACTGGCTGTAGTAGCCATCTGGGGAGTGAACCAGCAGATTGAAGATCTCTCTCTTCTCTCTCTCTCTCTCACTCTCTTCCCCACCCCGCATGTCTGTAACTCTGCCTTTCGAATAAATAAAACAAGTCTTAAAAAACTTTCCAACCACTAAGAATGGTCCTACTGAGGACTATAGAAGTTTAGTTTTCCAATTATGTTTGGTGGAACCCCAGCATTTACCAAGGAGGTACTTTACACACCACTGCAGGGAAAGGATGCCAGACAGGTAGAGCCCTGGGTCGCTGCCCTGCTTCAATCTGGACAGCCCTGCTTTACTGGGTTTTATCTGGGGGAAGAAGAGCCCTGCTACTTAGGAAAAAGTTTTGGGAAATGTGCTGAAATAGGCTGAGGAGGCTTGAAATGAGGCTCCTTATTCTTTTACTTCATAATATTTTTATTAAAGTATTCTAGCAGAATCAAGTAAAACACCTCTGTATTACAGAAATAATTCCTCTTGGTTCAGAAGATCTGTAGGTTTCCTGTAACATTTTGTCAGTTATGACATAGAGGGTTGGAAAAGTTGAGTTGTTTAGAATGCTCTTACCATATGATCGAACAAGTGTGGCCCTTGGTATTTACCTAAAGGAGTTCCAAACATGTTCCTGTTTTGTCTACACAAAAACTTGCATACAGATGTTCATAGAAGCTTTAGTCATAATTGCTAGAACTTGGAAGAAATCAAAATATCCTTCAGTAAGTAAATGGATCCATAAGTGGAGGTAAATCCAGATAATGGAGTATTATTCAGTGTTAAAAAGGAATGAGCTATCAGTGATCAAAAGATAGGGAATATCTTTTATTTTTTATTTTTTTGACAGGCAGAGTTAGAGACAGAGAGAAGGGTCTTCCTTCCGTTGGTTCACCCCCAGATGGCTGCTGCGACCGGCACGCAGCGCCATTTGGAAGCCAGGAGCCAGGTGCTTCCTCCCAGTCTCCCATGCAGGTGTAGGGCCCAAGCACTTGGGCCGTTCTCCACTGCACTTCTGGGCCACAGCAGAGAGCTGGACTGGAAGAGGAGCAACCGGGACTAGAACCCGGCACCCCGACCAGGACTAGAACCCAGAGTGCCGGTGCCCCAGGCGGAGGATTAGCCTAGTGAGCCACAGCACCGGCCGATAGGGAATATCTTAAAATGCAGGTTACTAGGTGAAAGAAACCAATCTGAAAAGGCCCCATCCTGTATTACTCCAAGTTGGACATTCTGGAAAAGGCAAAAAGCATAAGACAGTAAGAAATTCAGCAGTTGCCAGTGGTTAAGAGAGAATGAGGGCAAAATAGATGGTGCACAGAGGATTTTTAAGGCAGTGGACCTACTCTATATGATACATATTGGTGAATGCATTTCATTATACAGTATGTTCATGGAACACCAGGTATGAACCTTAAGCTGTGGACTTTGAGTGACAATGATGTGTCATTTCAGGTTTGTTAGTTGTAATGAATGTACCACTCTGGTGAGAGATGTTGTTTATTAGGGAGCCGTGTGTTGGGGTAGAGACTGTATACATAATCTTTACATTTTGTTCTCAGTTTTGCTGTGAATCTTAAAATGCTCTTTTGGAAATAGCAATAAAAACAACAGGTTGTAACATGCTCTTTGGAAGTCATATGTACTAGTTATAAGAGTCAACCATGTAAAACTTAGTACAGGCCAAGTCATAATGAATTTAAAAAGATCCATTTTTGTGTTTCCTCATATGTCCAGCAAGGCACCATACATTTAATGTGAGACTGCCATTCACAATGTACTAGTCATTGACCATGCAGACTTATTTCTGGAATAACTTTTGCATTTCCCGCTGTGAAATGCATATACCTTTTAATATTCATTCTGATGGATTTAAAGTCTAAATTTGTTTTGTTTTGTTTTGTTTTTGGTTTTTTTTTGACAGGCAGAGTGGACAGTGAGAGAGAGAGAGACAGAGAGAAAGGTCTTCCTTTGCCGTTGGTTCACCCTCCAATGGCCGCCGCGGCCAGCGCGATGCGGCCGGCGCACCGCGCTGATCCGATGGCAGGAGCCAGGAGCCAGGTGCTTCTCCTGGTCTCCCATGGGGTGCAGGGCCCAAGCACCTGGGCCATCCTCCACTGCACTCCCAGGCCACAGCAGAGGGCTGGCCTGGAAGAGGGGCAACCGGGACAGAATCCGGCGCCCCAACCGGGACTAGAACCCGGTGTGCCGGCGCCGCTAGGCGGAGGATTAGCCTAGTGAGCCGCGGCGCCGGCCTCTAAATTTTTTTAAAATTGCATTTTTCAAGTGTATGATTTAAAAGCTTCGGGCCAGCACCGTGGCTCACTTGGTTAATCCTCCGCCTGTGGCGCCGGCATCCCTTATGGGTGCAGGGTTCTAGTCCCGGTTGCTCCTCTTCCAGTCCAGCTCTCTGCTGTGGCCCCGGAAGGCAGTGGAGAACGGCCGGAGTACTTGGGCTCTTGCACCTGCATGGGAGACCAGGAGGAAGCACCTGGCTCCTGGCTTCAGATCAGCATAGCTCCAGCCATAGTGGCCATTTAGGGGGTGAACCAATGGAAGGAAGACCTTTCTCTCTGTCTCTCTGTCTCTCACTGTTTAACTCTACCTGTCAAATAAAAAAAATAAATAAAATCTTCAAAAATATTAACATTTTGGATTTTCTGCACTAATCTTATAACCACTGAACCAATATACAATATTTATAGTTTGTGTGTGTCTGTGTATGTGTGTGTGAAATTTGACAGAGAGACAAAGGCAGATAGAGAGGGCTCCTGTCTGCTGATTCATTCTCCGCTTGACCACGGTGGCTGGAACTGAGCTGGGCTGGACTAATGCCAGGAGCCAGGAACTCAGTCCAGTTCTCCCATGTGAGTGTCAGGAACCCAATTACTTGAGCCATTATCTATTGCCTCTTAGGGTCTGCATTAGCAGGAAGCTGAAACCAGTGGCTGGCTCCTGGACTCAAACCCAAGCATTCCAACGTGAGATGTGTCTTAACCTGCATCTTAACAACTAGGCCAAATCCTACCTCTGGAGTATTTTTTAAATTTAACTATTTATTCAGGAATAGCATACATACCAAACAGTACACAAATCACAAATATGTATTTAATAAATACACGGTTGAATTTTATTATAACTAATTGAGCACACCCATGTAATCAGTACACAAATCAACATAGAATCATTTTGTGGCGTAGCAAATAAACCTGTTGCCTGCCACACTGGCATCCCATATACATTGGTTCAGGTCCCAGGTGTTCCACTAATGATCCAGCTCCCTGCTGATGGCTTGGGAAAAAGCAGTGGAAGATCACCCAAGTATTTGGGCCCCTGCCAGCCACATGGGAGACCTGGATGAAGCTCCTGGCTTTGGCTTGGCCCAGCACTGGTTGTTGTGGCCATCTGGGAAGTGAACCAGCGGATGGAAGAGCTCTCTTTTTCTCTCCCTCTCTCTCTGTAACTCTGACTCTCAAAAGAAATAAATAAATTTTAGAAAACAGAAACATTGACAGTATCTCAGAAGTTCCCTTTTGGCTCCCCTTGTAGCCACCTAGACAACTGTAACCACAGTAGAATAATTTTACCTGTAAGGTTGGTGATATTTGGTAATTAATAATTCAAGTTCTTGGAGGAAGTTGATAGAACTTTACAAGAATATTGCATCTTGTTACATCTCATATAAATTCATCATACCATAGATAGTATATTATAAAGATGGAGTTAGATTACTTCCTTTTTACCTGTGTGAGATCATTTTGTGCTGGCTCTTAAAGGTTTAGTTATTCAATATTCTTTCTCATTTAAAAGTCATATTTGTTTCCAGGGGAAAGCATTTCTTTTGTAATCCCAAATGTCTCTTGTGTTCATTACCTCCCTGAAAGGTAAGAGTTTGACTCTAATTAGATTGTTTGTAAATGAACAACTTGATCAAATTTTAAACCACTGACTTGGTCTACATTGCAAAGGCCATCAAACATATGTTACTCCCTCTCTTGATTGTTCGCTCAGCTAACAAGCCATATTTGTTGAGTACCTATTTGGTATAGATCATTCTGCCAGGTACACTAGAGGATAGTAAAAGAAGTGTAAAGGCAAGCATATGGCACAACAGTTAAGTCAGTGCTTGGGAAGCCCCCCTCCCATGTGCTTGATTTGAGTCCTGGGTACTCTGCTTCTGATCTAGCTTCCTGGTAATCTGTACCCCAGGAGGCAGCAGATGTTATCTCAAATGCCTGGCTCCTTGCCGCCTGCATGAGAGATCCAGTTGAGTTCCAGGCTCCTGGCTGTAGCATGGCCCAGCCCTGACTATTGTGAGCTTTTGGGGGAGTGTCGCTCCCCCTCTTCGTGGAGGAACGACACTAAACCCTGCCTAGGCTTCATATCGGAGTCACGGCACCATTATGTCGCTCCCCCTCATCGCGGAGGAACGACATAGGACCCTGCACTGTTCTTTTGTCTGCTCGGCCCTCCCCGGGTTTGCTGCTGGTTCTTCCCGGGTTGGCTACCGTCCCTTCCACCTCCGTGGAAGGGCGGTTCCCCCTGCCACTTTCCCCACTTCCGCGGGGGAGCGGCACACCGCCGGCCGGCTCTCTCGGGGGCTGCACAGGTGTTCCTTCAGATAGATGTTCCTGGTGCATGTTGTCTCTCTCCTCCTTTATAGTCCTCTTCCACCAATCCCAACTCTGCTACCCACACGCCGAGTACGCTGCTCTCCTGCAATCAGGAGCAGGATCAGCTCCTGCAGGTCATCACTCAAGTTGGCGAGAGGCAGCTGCGTAGAAGTTTTTACTCCCTTCTCAGCGCCATATTGTGGGAAAGCAGATGCATAGAATAAGTCTTAATTCCAGTAACAGTCTAGTCCGAGTTGCTCCCCACAGGGGAGTGAACCAGTGGATGGAAGATCTCTCCTTGTCTCTCTGTGTGAATGTCTCTCTACATTTAAAATAAAATGTAAATAAATTTAAAACAAATTTTTGGGACCAGTGTTGTGGCATAGCAGGTAAGGCTGCCACCTGCAGTACTGGCATCCTATTTGGTTGCCAGTTCATGTCCTGGATGCTCCACTTCCAATATAGTTCCTTGCTGATGGTCTGGAAAAAGCAGCAGAGGATGGCCCAAGTGTTGGGACCCTGCTACCCACGTGGGATACCTGGAGGAAGCTCCTGACTCCTTGTTTCGGCATGGTCCAGCCCTGACCATTGTGGCCATCTGGGGAGTGAACCAGCAGATGGAAAATCTCTCTTTCTCTTCCTCTCTCTCTCTAACTCTGGCTTTCAAATAAATAAACAAATCTTTAAAAAAAATTTTAAGATCTACACTAAAAAAAAGGAATATAAGATATGGACTTTCCTCTCTAGGAATTTAATACTACTGGGAGGTGATTAAACCTAATAAGAGGGCCAGTTGTTAAATCAACAACAGGAGTCACTGTGCACTTACTCCCCATGTAGGATCTCTGTCCTTAATGTGTTGCACTATGCGAATTAACAGTAAAACTAGTGTTCAAACAGTTCTTTATACTTTGTGTGTCTGTGTGGGTGCAATTGTTGAAATCTTTACTTAGTATATACTAAGTTGATCTTCTGTATATAAAGATAATTAAAAATGGATCTTAATGAAGAATCGGATGGGAGAGGGAGTAGGAGATGGAATGGTTTGTGGGTGGGAGGGTGGTTATGGGGGGAAAAACCGCTATAATGCAAAAGTTGTACTTTTGAAATTTATATTTATTAAATTAAATAAAAGTTTTCTAAATAAAAAAATTTTATCTACAAACCAAAAAGAAAGAAAGAAAAGAGAAAAGAAAAGAAAAGAGAAGAAAAGAAAAGAAAAGAAGAAAGAAGAAAGAAGCTCTCCAAAATTATACAACTAGAGAGTGAGGGATTTGGTGATATAAGCAGTCTGGCTCCAGAGTCCATAGATTTATTCCTTCCTTCCTTCCTTCCTTCCTTCCTTCCTTCCTTCCTTCCTTCCTTCCTTCCTTCCTTCTTTCTTTCTTTCTTTCTTTCTTTCTTTCTTTCTTTCTTTCTTTCTTTCTTTCTTTCTTTTTATTTGAAAAGAAGAGTTATAGAGAGGTAGAGACACAGAAAAAGAGAGGGAGGAAGGGAAGATCTACTATCTATTCACTCTCTGTGCCGGCCCCATCAGATCACTGCTTTGAAGATATGTCTATTCCACGTACCATCCTGCCCGCCTTGATATCAGAGTCCTCAGCTAATTTTTAGTCTTTGTTCAGCAATGGCAAAAAAGAGCCATCTGTCAAAAATCATGAGCTTGGAAGCTTTGATTGAAACTCCCAAGTAGATCTTTAGCAACTCTTTGCTTCCCTCCAATTTAGGATGCTCCTCCCTACCCCGAAGCCTGCTGGATCTGTTCACTTTATGTTCTGTATCACCTGAATAGAATAATAGAGTTTGGCAGTTGAAGATTTTAGTGAACAGCATTCTTCTTTATTCTTTAGGTGTGTTAATGCCCAATGAGTCATTTATGCTTTAATATTACAGTCATATTCTTTTTCACTAGACACCTGGCCAAAAATCAATTATAATGGAAAAAATGGGAATTTATTATTTAGGAGAGAAATGAGTAATTTTGAAACAGAATATTTTAGGCCAGCGCCGCGGCTCACTTGGCTAATCCTCTGCCTGCAGCGCCAGCACCCCGGGTTCTAGTCCGGTTGGGGCGCTGGGTTCTGTTCTGGTTGCTCCTCTTCCAGCCCAGTTCTCTGCTATGGCCCGGGAAGGCAGTGGAGGATGGCCCAAGTGCTTGGGCCCTGCACCCGTATGGGAGACCAGGAGGAAGCACCTGGCTCCTGGCTTCCGAACGGCGCAGCACGCCTGCCATAGCGGCCGTTTGGGGGGTGAACCAACGGAAAAGGAAGACCTTTCTCTCTGTCTTTCTCTCTCTCACTGTCTAACTCTGCCTGTCAAAAAAATTAAATAAATAAATACATTTTAAAAAATAAAATAAATAAACAAAAGAATATTTTATTTCCCCCCTTTATAAGATTTTTCAGTGGGTTATCAGGCAGGATGATATCATCGGGGTGGAAGAATGGGACAAATAGAAAAGTGTTATTATGTCAGTTTATTTAATCTGTTTTTTAGTATTATCTATGAGTATAATTTCAGATTAATATGAATGAAACAGGCTTTGGGGGGAGTCATACTAGGAAACTTAAAATTTATGTTGGGGGATAAATTCGTTGGAATACTTCTTTGTAAGTAATGTAAACAGTAAATAGCTTTGTAAATTAAGAAGAATTTTTTCCCATTGGCTAGTGTAGAATGGGAGAAGTTGGGAAAAAATAGTGCTTGAACTAAATAATCCTTTTTAGGGTTTCAATACTGGAAAACTTGAAAAAGTTAAAGATGTGAATTCAAGAGTGAATGTCATGTCTGAGGGAAAGTAGAAAATAGTAGATGAGATTGGCCAGGTGGTATTTCTTTTCTTTTCTTTTCTTTTTTTTTTTTTAATGAAAATAACATTTAAGCCAGGTAGTATTTCAACTGTTGAGCTGAAAAATCTGGATTATTTGCCTAAGAGAGAAATTGTTTTCTTTAATGTTTCCTGACTTCTACCACAAATGAACTCCATATCATCCTCTTTTTTCAGTGCAAACTAATTTTATGACATTTCACACTTTAAAAATGGATCGAATAAAGTTCTCATTTGTTTTTGTAAAATTTGAGATTTCAAATTTAAGACACTTAACACTTTGAAAATCATCTTGGATGACAGGATCTCCTAGCCACATATGATGGCATGGTCTAACTCTATTAAACATTGTGACAATGCATTCTGTAGGCCTTGAATTTTGAAGGGGAATAAGACCTTCAGAACATTCTGTTATTAAGCATGAACTAGTTCACTTTATAAATGAAAAAAGTATTGTTTTCTCCCAACTGTGATATTGAATGGAAAGTAAATGGAAAGAATAAGAGAAACTTTACTGGCAATTTTATAGAAGTACATTCTGTAAGGCAAGAACTAATTATATGTAAAATTTTTATATGTTTTTCAGGGGAATCTATAAAGTGTGTGTGTGTGTGTTAAGAAATTCAGAATGACCACATACAATTTTTAGTTATTTAGAATGAATGGTTTTTCCTTTGAGTAATATCTGGTGGTGATGTAAAGTACAAATGAAGACTTATAAGTCATATTTTTAAAGAAAGAATTGTGTATTTGATATAGGATGATAGACCCCAATATAAATCCTTCTAAAGCATGTAAAACTTAAGCACCCATTGTATCTTTTCCAGAGGCTGCCACATCCAGTTCAGTATCTCTTTAAGATATGATTTAGGTTGTTCTTCATAAAGGTTTTTTTTTAAGTGTATTAGTAGTCAAATTGAACAGTGTTTCCAGACTGATTTAATAGTTCCAAGAATACTTAGAAAAGGTTTGTGTGATTTTTTTTTAATTTTTAAATTCATCATTTTGATACAAATACCCATGGTTTTCTTCTGTGTTTACATGCAGCCAGGAGCTATGGGCGAAGACGAGGTAAATTTTTTTTAATGAGATCTTTTGCTTGCCAAATTGTGAGTAAATATGAGTGTGTACATGTTTATACCCATATGAGTATAAAGCAATAGTTATTGTATGGTGTGATGTTCTAGCTTAATATTTTAGCAAAATACTTCTTATCACTTTGATTATAAAGTGTTAGTTGTTGATTTGTTCTTTTAATCCTAATAAAGACTGTATCTGGAAGTTTTTGTTATATGGCTTATTATAAATGAATGTAAGAATATAAAGGCCACACATAAATATTTTTCTGCCCTGTATTCCCTGGTGTTCTTTTTATACTACTTCGGAAGCAAAAGTTAGGTTTTAAAGGACAATTTTTGTGTTGGCTGATTGTTTTTTTCTTTGTTATATCTAGAAACAGATTTACTCAGAAGCTAAATGAAGCTTAAATTTCAGGGACTCTAACTTCCAGGAGTCTATTCCAAAGTCTTTACCTAATTTTTATGTTCTTTTTCTTAGAGGGATCCCAGATTAGCCTTTTAGTTCCCATAAAACCTTGCATTATCTCCCAGTGAAGCCTAAACAAAATAATGTAACCTTCATTTGTATAGTGCCTTAACCATCCTACAGCATTTCTATATCTAGTTTTTTCAAGTAATTTTATAAGTGGCTTGGGGAAATCTAATGTATTACAAAGAAGATAGTATTTAAGGTCAAACACCTAGGCTGTAATCATTGCCTTATGTCTTAGATCAGATAATAAATCCAATCTTGTCCAACTTCAGAATGTTAATGAGGTTCTAGTTAAAAAAAGCAACATGTAAGGCTGGCACCGGGGCTCACTAGGCTAATCCTCCACCTTGCGGCGCCGGCACACCGGGTTCTAGTCCCGGTCGGGGCGCCGGATTCTGTCCCGATTGCCCCTCTTCCAGGCCAGCTCTCTGCTGTGGCCAGGGAGTGCAGTGGAGGATGGCCCAAGTGCTTGGGCCCTGCACCCCCGCGGCGGCCATTGGAGGGTGAACCAACGGCAAAAGGAAGACCTTTCTCTCTGTCTCTCTCTCTCACTGTCCACTCTGCCTGTCCAAAAAAAAAAAAAAAAAAAAAAAAAAAAAAAAGCAACATGTAAATGAAAAGCATACTACCAATCTGCGTTAGTTTGCTGCTCATTTGCAGAAGCTGAATCAGATGGAGTAATTCACTTGTCTAACCTCCGCTTAAAGCTAGAGCCAATATTAGAATATGTTTTTTGACTCCTTATTTGCTAATGCTTACATTCATCAGGCTGTCTCTGACTTAAGTCTCAAACATAATGATGTTGACTTCCTAGTATTTACTTATTCTAAATATCTGTTGAATGAATGAATATTGGCAGGACCTAACATGTATGTATCATGAAATCATACCACTTTTGTTTTCAATATCACCATGTAGAAAAACAT
This sequence comes from Oryctolagus cuniculus, assembly GCF_964237555.1. Lineage (NCBI taxonomy): Eukaryota > Metazoa > Chordata > Mammalia > Lagomorpha > Leporidae > Oryctolagus > Oryctolagus cuniculus. The sequence goes on along the minus strand of NC_091448.1, from coordinate 63,410,787 downwards.
TTGTATACTTGATTATTTTTTAACTGTAGAAATAATATCATTCATGTCTTTTGCCTTATTTTTAAATTTAAAACATTAAAGCCTAGAAATGATATCATTAAAACTCATATTGTATCATACTATTTTTTTTTCATTGTTAGAAAAATAATTACTGTTAGGGAGGAGTAAGGAATGAACCACCTTCTGGAGAGTAGAGAGCAGGCCCTGGCCTCTCCTCATCTCACGTATTAGTCACCAGATCTTTTTTTTTTTTTTTTTTTTTTTTAAGATTTATTTATCTATTTGAAAGAGTTACGCAGAGAGAGAGAGAGAGAGAGAGAGAGAGAGAGAGGTTTTCCATCCATTGGTTTACTCCCCAATTTGGTGCAATGGCCAGAGCTGTGCAATGCCCTAGCCAGGAACTTCTTCCAGGTCTCCTACGTGGGTGCAGGGGCCCAAGGACTCCGGCCATCCTCCACTGCTTTCCCAGGCCATAGCAGAGAGCTGGATTGGAAGTGGACTCAAACTGGTGCCCATATGGGATGTTGGCACTGCAGGAGGCGACTTAACCCTGCTGTACCATAGCGCTGGCCCCCAGTCACCAAATCTTATCAAGATTTTCCCTCTAGTTTTTCAGGCCTTATCCCTCTCATTTATACGTGTTCATTTCTCCTGTACCATTTTTTCTTCTTACTGTTTATGAAACACCACTTTGTATCACTCTCATTCACCATTCAGGGTCCCCATGATCCTGGTCTTTCTGTGTTTCACCAGATTCATCATTTCCATTTTCCCCACCTCCCCTTCCTCTCACCAGTCCACATGTTTTGCCACTCTCCAGCCATCACAAGTACTGACTATGCTTTCTCTCTTTTACTTCTTCTTCTTCTTTTTTTTTTTTTTTTTTAAGATTTATTTATTTATTTGAGCCAGACAGTGAGAGGGAGAGACAGAGAGAAAGATCTTCCATTAGTTCACTCCCCAAATGGCTGCAACGGCTGGAGCTGCAGCCATCCGAAGCCGGGAGCCAGGTGCTTCTTCCTGGTCTCCCACATGGGTGCTGGGCCATCTTCTACTGCTTTCCCAGGCCACAGCAAAGAGCTGGATTGGAAGAGGAGCAGCCAGGACTAGAACCAGCATCTGTATAGATTGCCGGGGCCGCAAGTGAAAGATTAACCTGCTGGCCCCTCTTCTACTTCTTTAAGGCATATCTTTACTTCAGTAGTTCAAGCCTTAATTTAAGCCTTATCCTTTCCAGAAAGCCTTGCCTATTGACCTTGCATACCGTTTTCCTCTGTTTCTGCTCCCTTGCATTCTTCTTGTCTTTATTATATGCCCTGATTCTTCTATTAGAGAGAAGTTCTTTTAGGACAGTTGCTCTTTTGCCTAACACTATACCATGTGTACAATTAGCCCTTATAAAATGCTTACTTATTAGGATTAAAGTAATACATATCTGTGCAGAACAGAGTTGGGCATTTTTAAAAATACTTCTATAAATATTATATTAAGTGCTGTACCCCAGGAATATAAAATCACATGTTTTCTAAGCTCCTTTAAAAATTATTCTCTCTTTTTCCATGTCACTATCTCTATATCTATTTGTAAGGTTTGATTTTATTGTTTTCAAAAGCTGTGATCTTCTTTGTATCAAGTGTTATACTAAATACGGCCTAGAGTGAGTTGGTCCCTGCTCTTTGTAAGTTTGCAAGTTTGATAGTTATAAATGAAGAAGAGAAAATCAAAATTGTATGTGTGAGAGAGAGGTAGAGTGCTGAAAGATTGAATGTTGGGTTTCTGTAATGAAAGAATAGGCAGATATGTTTGGTCCATGCTTTTTAGTCTTCTGTTCCCAACACTGAAAAAGAAGACATATTATCTTCCTTAAATGCAGTGACATAGCCATGGGGATTTACCTCATTTCTAGCACTGTCATTCCTTGAGATATACTCATCTGGACCAATTCTGCATAGTATAATTTTGATGAACTAGCATATTTCCTCATGTTCATTTACTCATTTGATCAGAGATTTAATTGACATTTGATCTTTTTTAAAAGCATAACAAGTAGACTTGCTGATATTACTTCTCTCTACCTATGATTTAGAACTTCAACTGTAACTCATACTCTGTATTAAATACCCATGTTGGCAAAATTTTTGAGTTCTTGTTGACAGGCCAGTGGACTCTTTTTTTTTTTTTTTTAAGATTTTATTTATTTATTTATTTAAAAGACAGAGTTGCAGAGAGGCAGAGGCAGAAGCAGGGGTAGAAAAAGAGAGATTTCCCATCTGCTGGTTCACCCTCCCATGACAGCCACGACAGCTGGAGCTGGGCTGATACAAAGCCAAGAGCCTGGAGCCTCTTCCAGGTCTCCCACATAGGTGCAGGGGTCCAAGGACTTTGGCCATTTTCCACTCCTTTCCCAGGCACATCAGCAGGAAGCTGGATTGGAAGTGGCGCAGCTGGGACTTGAACTGGCGCCCATATGGGATGCCAGCATTTCAGGCTGCTTTACCTGCCTTGAACTGGTGCCCATAAGGGATGCTGGCAATGAAGGTGGTGGCTTTACCTGCTTTACCACAACACCAGCCACTCCCTTTCTGTTCTTAATGTATATCAGAATTTCCTAGTTGTAGAGCAGAAAGGAGAATATAGATCCTTGTAAATAATATAAATAAATAATGTCTTGAGTTACTATTATAAATATACTTCTGCAAAAATTTAGTCCAAAAAAATCTGTTGACATTCTTGGGTGTCTTAGTTGCTAATGAATGTTCTGAAGTCCAGTAAAACAAATGTATATACTGAGTTGAGATCAAGTCTATCAAAATCCTGCGTGAGGGGATTGGGAGTGATCAGCTGTTCTGATGAGACCATGGTGCAAACATCCGTTCTGCTAACTCATACGCAGTTATATGAGTGTTTTATTTAAAGTTATGGATGGTTGCAGCATAAAATATGGGTAGGAGTTGAAGATTTTTCTGACATGGATTTCTTTTCATGGATATAATACTTAAGTTTTTTGTCTTTAAAGTCATAAAATTTGAGCATAGAAGATAGTAGGGGAATAAGATCCTACTTTTTTTTTTTTTTTTTAAGTTTTGTGGGAAGTTGGTCCAGGAGGGGCTGAAATAAAGAATGAAGGAGTTGTTCTGGATCTTCTACTCATTTTATTCATTAAGCATTTGCCTACTCTGTGCTGAAATCCAGGCATGACCTCTGACCCTACTCATTTTTCATGTTGATAGGAAGAGACAATAAATCAAGGAAATAAACACTTTGATTCTTAACAGTTGTGGTAAGTACTAGGCAGGAAAGAATGGGAGATTCCCTCTAATGTAGGGAGGACACCTCTGAAGAGGTGATATTTAAACTGAAACTCAGAATCTGGTGTTGTAGTGTAGCAGATTAAACTTGCGCCTGTGATGCTGGCAACCCATGTCAGAGCTCCAGTTCAAGTCTGAGCTGCTCTACTTCCCATCCATCTCCCTGCTTATGAACTTTGGAAAGCAGCGGAAGATGATCTGAGAGCGTGGGTCCCTGCTATCCACATGGGAGATCCAGATGGAGTTCTAGGCTCCTGGCTTTGGCCTGGCCCAGTCCTGGCCATTGCAGTTATTCTGGGAATGAACCAGCAGATGGAAGAGTTGTTTCCCTCTCTGTAACTCTGCCTTTCAAATAAATAAATATATCTTGTAAAACAATAAATAAACTGGAACTCAAAGGATGGAGAAACAATTGTCTCTAAGATTTTTTTATTATGGAAAATTTCAAGTATATTCAAATATGAAATAATTCAATAAACTATGATATACCCATCACTCAATTCATTGATCATCAACTTTTTTGCCAATCTTATTCTATATATGCTCTCCTCTCCCCTTTTCCTCTGTAGTATTTTAAAGGAAATTTCAGATATCATAAAGCAGTTATTTTAAAAGAGGGATGTGGAAGGAACTCCCATGTGTAAAAGACTTGAAGCAAAGTAACTGATTATGCCACAACATAGAAAAACCTTGAAAGTATTGTTAGGGTACCATTTGTAGGAAATTCCAGCATAGGCAAATCTTTTGGAACAGAAAGGAGATTAACGGTTGCCTGGGGCTGTGAAGTTGAGGTGAAATGGAGAGTAACTGCTAATGGGTTAAATGGGTGAATTGTATGGTATGTAAATTATATTTCAGTAATACTGTTACATATATATTTTTAAAGGCTTGAGACAGGAAAGGGCTTACTTTGAGGAAATAAATGGTGCCTAAAATGGCTGAAGCTTGGAGTGAGGGAGGAGGGCATCTTAAAATGAGTTTGGAAGAAAGAATGATGAGCTTGGAGGAAAAAACAGAATCTGATCTTGCTGGACTTTAGCTTCTGGTGAGGATTTTGAACTTGCTCCAAGAGCAAGAGGAAATCTTTGAAGCTTTAAAGCAGGTCAAGTGATCAGACTTATGTTTTTGAGAGAACTCTGGCTGCTGTTTGGAGCAGAGTGAGAAGTGGATTGCCCAGTTAGGGCAGTAGTCTAGGTAGGAGATAAAGGTGGTTAGGATAGGGTGATGGCAATGAAGTTGCAGAGAAGTGAGCAAATTTAACATATTTTCAGGAAAATCAACAGTAGAATTTAACAGATGGCATCAAGTTGATGAACCAAATGTGGAGACTAAACAAAAAGATAGAAAATGATGTTCAGGTTCTGGATTAAGCAAGTGGATTAAATAGGTTTAAGGTAGATAACAAGAGTTCTACTGTAAGCACGTTAAGTTTGTGATACCTACTGTGAAGTTTTAATATTCTTAATACAAAATAAGATCACTTTTTATTACATAAGAGTTTTGTGTAATAAAAAGGATTCTGCTGTCCTGAGGGATTTGAAACCTTTTCCTATAGTTCAATCTTTGATTATACAAATGGGACAAATGAAAATGAAATGTCTTACCCAAGGTCATTTGCTGTAGCCTGTACTGGAATTTATCATACTCCCAGGGAACTGTTTTTTCAGAACAAAAGCTTTGTTTTGAATAGGAACTGAAAGTAGCTTCCAGAGAACCAGATTATTGGTAGAAAGTTGAATGGCCAGTTATAGCAGTTGAGAAATCTTTCTCTTGCTTCTATTGAAATATTGACTGTAAATGTTTTATGTGGAAATATCGGACTTCTAAGGCAGATTTATACATTCTGTATAGAAGATTTAATTTTTGGTAAGTAATGTGGCTTTCTTAAAACATTTTGATCTTGGGGACTATTTCCCTTAAAGAAAAGATACATGTCAGAGAGATGCTAGATGGGAAATCAGGACTTCTCATGGGGCACCCTTTAGTTGCAGCCTCTTAGAGTTTCCGTTTCAGTAATACATGTGCAAGAACTAAAATGTTACACTTTGCTGGGAATGATTTTGTCTTGAGGTTGATTTTATGCCACCAAATGAGTGCATGAATACCAACGTGACAAGTATTCACTGGACAAATTAGAACACCAATGTTTTAACTGGATGCTTGTAGAAATAGAATTTCAGTGGTTGATTATTTGTGTACGAGTTCACAAGTTACCCCTTCACAATAGCAAAGAGCCCAATTTATTAATAGGGTAGTCTTTCAGGAGGTTATAATCAGAGCAGAGGGAAATAGATGGTTTTCATGCTCTTGAAATGTCAGATGAACGATTCTGTCCTGCAGAGGAGTAATTACCTGGTGTTTCTATGTAAGAATTGCTCTGCTCTGAGTAAACAGAAGTTCTTACTCTGCAGTTCTGTCTTTGAAATGCTTCCTGCAGACAGCTCCTTGTTTCCTCCAATACTTTAGGCAGTCATGGTACAGTAAAGCTGATTAGATCATAGATGTTATACTGCAGTCCTGAGGGTATACTTTCCTTAACTTGATTAACTTGATCTTTCCCAAGCCTCTACACACTTCATACCATCCCTTTCTCAATGCTGTCTGCTGAAGACCAATAACATCCGCTTCTTGGCCTTTTGGCTAAGATCAAGTGAAGACCAATAACATCCATCTCAGTGATTTTTTTTTTTTAAGATCGATTTATTTATCTCAAAGGCAGAGCTACAGTGAGAGGGAGAGGCAGAGAGAGATCTTCCATCCACTGGTTCACTTCCCAAATGACCACAGGCCGATGCCAGTAGCCCAGAGCCTCTTCCAGGTCTCCCATGTAGGTTAAGGGGCCCAAGGACTTGGGCTATCCTCTTCTGCTTTCCCAGCCACATTAGCAGGGAGCTGGTTCAGAAATGGAGCAGCTGTTTCTTGAACCAGCACCCATGTGGGATGCCAGCATTGCAGGTGACAGTTTTACCAGCTATGTCACAGCATCAACCCTAGTGATTCTTAAACTTTAGCATAGGAGTCATTTGATAAATATGTGAAAAGTGCAGATTTTTCAAGCCTGACCTCCACAGATTAGTAGATCTTGGAATTGCTATCTGAAACCTATATTCTTAATTCTTACCTACAATTAGAGAAACATCATTTATGCATTCATTCTTAGCCATTTTATTTCCAAGGGCAGCTTTCTTGTTAAAAGTATATAGTACACTGATTACTACTAAGACATCTTTCATTTGAAGACCTTGGGAAATTTCTTAACTACCCATAGCCAATTTTCAAAACTGTCCATATTTTGGTCCCAGCACTATAGCATAGTGGGTTAAGCATCTGCCAGTGGCACTAGCATCCCATTTGGGCTCTGGTTCAAGTCCCAGCTGCTCCACTTCACATCCAGCTCTCTGCTGATGGCTTGGGAAAGCATTGAAAGATGGCCCAAGTACTTGTGCCCCTGTACCCATGTGGGAGACCCAGATGAAATTCCTGGCTCCTGATTTTGGTCCAGCCTTGGCCATTGGGGACATGTGGGGAGTAAACCAGAGAATGGAAGATCTCTCTCTCTCTCTCTCGCTTTCTATAACTCTGCCTTAAATATATACATTTGAGATTTATTTATTTATTTATATATAAAATATAATGCTTGATCTAATAAAAGCAATAGGAAAGGTGTCTCTTGCCTTTCTCACTGCTGTGTACTGTGTTCTAGCACATACCTGCAGTAGTCTGTCCTTGTACATGTTTTCCTTCCCTGATGCTGCCTCATATTTAACATTTTTAAGAAGATTTATTTATTTATTTGTAAATCTGAGTTATATTTAGAGAGAAAGAGAGACAGAGAGAGGTTTTTCATCTACTGGTTTACTCCCTAAATGGCCACAATAATCAGAGCTGGGTCAGGCAGAAGCCAAGAGCCTGAAATTTCGTCCATGTCTCTTACATGGTTGGCAGGAACCTAAGCACTTGGGACATCCTCTGCTGCTTTCCCAGGCACATTAACAGGGAGCTGGATCAGAAGTGGAGTAGCCAGGACTTGAACCAGCACCCGTATAGGATGGTCAACATGCTCAACCCAGTGTGCCACAAGAAGGTCCCTGAATTTAACATTTTTGAGTGCCTTTATGTGCCCTAATTAGGATAGGAAAAGAAAGTGGTGAACAAGAGTAAGTTGGTCTCTGTACTAATCGAGCTTACAATTTAATGGTGTTGAGAAAGGAGATACCCAGTGTAACCCCACATAAATAGTATAATGGTAATTAGGGAAAGTGTTAAGGAGGAGTATAGGGTCCTGTGCATGGGTGGAAAAAGAGACCTACCCTAATCTAAAGGCTCAAGAAAATTCCACCTAACAAAATGACTTTTAAGCTGAGACTCAAAGAATTAGTAGTAGTTAATTAGGAAAGTGGAATGGGTTTTTGTTTTTGGTTGAAGGAACACCTTGCGCCTTAGGACCCTTGGAAAGAAGACTAATCAGGAAACAGAAAGGAAATTCTGTGGTTGGAGATTAGTGAACAGGAGGGAGGGAAAGCCGCTAAAATGTAGATGTATGCAATGTTCACAGCAGTGTTTCTGTACTTTCATCAAGGGTTTTTAAAATTGGGAATGAGGGGTGTGGTTACATGTTCAGATTAATGTTTGAAAATGACAACTTTGTTTTGTGGGCACAGCATTGAGGAAGTATAGAATAGAAGTCTGTAGACAAAAGAAGCTATGGTAAACACTCATTAGACTGAGCAGAGGAGAGGTGATGGTGGTCTGGACCTGAGGGTGTTTAGGACTAGATTTGAGAGAACCAGGTGGAAGATTTATTTTGGAGCTTGAATTACTAGGACTTAATGAGGGATGGACTTGACAATGGCATATTAGAGAGAAGGAGACATCAGGTGATTTTTAGATTTTTGGGATGAATCTGGTCTGCATAATAAACGTTTTTATTGAGACTTTTAGGGAATGCTGGAAAAGGAATAGGTTTTGAAGAAAACATCAAGAGCTGTTGTGAAAGCATTTTCTCTGTGGATTCTTGTTCTTTACCCTGGAAACCCTCACTGCCACAAGATTCTCTTCCAAATGCTCTCCTGTACAATTGTTCTCCAGGTCTTTTCCTTTTCTCTCCAGGAGGGCAGTCCGCTGTGCTCTTGGGTTGCATGGTGCAGCCTTGTCTTGGTACTTACCTCTTTATTTTTTATAATTGCACCCTTGCCCATCACCCTCACCAGGCTGGCATTCCTCTAGCGGAGATGCATCTTGTCTGTGGATATCCGTGGAATATGAATAAATATTTCCTGAGATGTTTTCTACTGTGTTTTGTGTGTTAAATCTTCCTTTCCCTTAAATTTGGGTAATGTTGGAGTAAGTTAATATTTCTTTGCTGCAGAACTTTTCAGTCTTTTTATTTTCTAATGAGGACCAAACTCTAGGAAGGGCATGAAATATGCAGTGTTTTCCCAAGTGATTGTGTTTTTCCCTCCCCTCCACCAGCTTCTGTTTTTTGAGCACCTCATGTGTCTAGTCTTAAAGGTGAGAGGTGGGAGTAGGAACGTTCTTTGGGAATAATGTAGATGTGGGTGTGTGCCTGACACTGAGTAAGCATGTGATCCAGCCGGTGTGGACAATGTGGAATTTAACCTGTCAGTTGTGGGAGAGTATCTCTGAATGTCTTTGGGAAGTTCATTTTGCCTCTAGTTGCTACAGATCTATTTCTTTTACCCTCAGTGATAAAAACAAATATCAGGGGATGAGAATTTACCATCATTTGTTCCTGCCAAGCTAAAAAAGATAGGTGACACATTTTGTTCTGTTTCATTGTAGCTAAGCTGGGAAGAGCTGAACAAAAAATTCTTCAGTCCTTTTATTTATTAACTCCCAACATCAAAACAGTTCCTTTCTTACACCACCTGGGTTGTTCATAAAATAAACAGAGTTATATTAGTAACTATTTTTTTTTGGTAAAAGAAATGAATGGTTAGTATTTTTTCTAGGGCTATTTATATCCTATTTTAGAGTTGGCTGTTGTGACCAAAACAGGTTTCAGGGAACTATGGACAAGCTAGACGAAATGGGGAAGACTGTTCTTTATTTTTGAAGAATGTATTAATTTATTTTAGATGGGGATTTTTCTTTTTTTCAAAAAGATAGAAGCTACAGGCAGTTTATTTTTTTAGAGTGGAATCTAGTGGAAAGTTTTACCAGGAACTAACTCACAGACTCAAACAGGAAATACATTGGTTTTTAAACAAACATAATGCCAAATGGCATTATTGTATTATATTTATTAACAGACTGTTACTGCTGATGCCTTTCTTACAGTGTGTGGAAAGGGTAGTTGCCTTTTCTCTGTAACATTATTTGTAGAGTTAACAATGAAAATAACTCTAGTCTTGGCCTCTAGTCTTGAAAATAACTCCAGCCCTGGCCATTGCGACCACTTGGAGAGTGAACCAGTGGATAGACGATCTTACTCTCTGTCTCTCCCTCTCTGTGTAACTCTGACTTTCAAATCAAGAAATAAATCTTAAAAACACCGCCATCAACAACACACAGCACCATTCAGCTGTGGTTCGTGGCTGAGAGAGGCAAAGCCGGGGACAGAGAAGCCCTGTCCCCCATGCTGTCGGGCGTCTGTCTGTCTGTCTGTCTGGGACCGTGGGACAGAGGCTGTGTCTGCAGGAATCAGCCGAGCACGTGACAGAGGAGGGCGTGGTGCACACACCTGCACCATCTGGGGACGCCTCCCGGCTTCCATGCTGTGCCCCGTGCCCTGCTGCCCGCACAGAGAGACAGACAGAGGGAGACCCACCTACACCAGACAGTGAGGGATGGCAATGCAAGACAGAGACCCTGAGGGTGTCTCCTCCAAGGGGCGGACACTGGAGCTGGGGTCTCAGGGGCATAGAGACCACAGGAAGAGCACACCGGAGAGCTGGACTCTCAGCTGCCCGGGAGATGGGACTGGCTCAGGCCGGGGCACTGGGAACCGGGCATGAGAAGGGCGAGAGGCAGTTGCTGACGCAGGGCAGGCCCGGTCATTGGCGTGTGGTGGGCTGCAGGAAGAGCTTGATCTAGGAGCCACAGGAAGCCATTAGCAGGCAACAGTGTCACAGGCTGGAGGGCAGCCTGAGAGGGTTGTTCTGGGGCTGAACGCACAGGGTGGCGGTGGCCGGGCTCGGCGTGACCAGCAGGGTGGGGGAGAGAAGCTGAGAATGTGGAATGCCAGTAGCAGGCATGCCGGGACACCTTCCAGGCCCTGGGCCCTTCCTGTCAAAGCCTGGGCTTTGTCCCAAACACACACACAGGCCAGGGCTGTGGCTGCGCTTGGGCCCGCCCATGCACAGGCCCCAGGCAAGGAGCGGGGAGCCTGGGCTGCCTCTTGCTTCCTGCCCACGTCCATCCCTGGACCGGGCCGGTGGGAAGCGGGAGAACGTCCCGTTGCATCAGGAACCGTGCTGCTAAAAGTAAGACGACCTGCACGCGGGGGCCACCTCAGACGCGACACGTTTGTAGTGGTGTCTTGTAGAAAGTTCCAGAAGCCCCGGCCTGCTGGAAAACTGACGCCACCCCCTCCTCGCGCCCTCCTTGGCTGACGGCGCCCCCACCGGGCACCTGCTGCGGGCTTCCTGTCTTGGGGGGGCCCTCCCCCGCGGCCGCACTCACTGCTCGCACGTCATCGGGCAGGTCCTCGTCCGGCTCGCCCTTGACCATCTTCTCCAGGGTGTTGATGGAGATCTCCAGCAGCTTCTCATGGTGGTGGTTCTCCAGGTCCCGACACTGCGCCATCGTCCCGCCGGGAGTCAAGCAAAGGTCCCAGGACAGCTGGCCGGGGCTGCCCTGTGCCCCTGGGGTGGCGGCCGGGGCGGGGGTAGGGGCTCTAGCAGGTGCATGGCAGGCCGAGTGGCTCAGCCAGGGCCAGGCTGCCAGGGCCAAAGGTGGCTTCATCGCCTTCACTGCCCACAGGGTAGGAGGAGCTTAGGGGGCTGAGTGGGAGGTGCCTAGGACACTGGGTAGGAGGAGCTTAGGGCATGGGTGGGAGGTGCCTAGGACACTGGGTAGGAGGAGCTTAGGGGGCTGAGTGGGAGGTGCCTAGGGGACTGAGTGGGAGGAGCTTAGGGCACTGAGTGGAAGGTCTCTAAGACACTGGGTGGGAGGTACCTAGGGCACTGGGTGGGATGTCGCTAAGACACTGGGTGGGAGGTACCTAGGGCACTGAGTGGGAGGAGCTTAGGGCATTGGGTGGGAGGTGCCTAAACACTGGGTAGGAGGAGCTTAGGACACTGAGTGGAAGGTCTCTAAGACACTGGGTGGGAGGTGCCTAGGGCACTGAGTGGGAGGAGCTTAGGATACTGAGTGGGAGGTCTCTAAGACACTGGGTGGAAGGTACTTAGGGCACTGAGTGGGAGGAGCTTAGGGCATTGGGTGGGAGGTGCCTAAGATACTGATTGGGAGGAGCTTAGGGCACTGGGTGGGAGGGGTGAGGGCATGACCCTGCAGACGCTGCCGGCAAGGGGTCCTTGCTGGGTTTGCTTCACCCTTCCTGGCCTCCTGTTAAACCCCTCGCTCCCCCTGGAGGCCAGGGCAGCCCTCCCTACCCTGGGCCGCAGCAGCTAGGATATAGGCTTTGCACGTTCTCAATGAAGAGCCCCACCAGGTCGACAATGTTCCTCTCAAACATGCTTATGGTCTCCTGGAAATGAGAACGCACAGTCACCGTGCGTCTTCAGACGCCCAGCACCACGGCATAAACACCCTAGGGACCGAGCAGCCATCTGCCCGCTCACACACCAGCCACCGTGCCCTCTCAGGCCCGACTCACTCACCGCCAGCACCCTCCGAAGTGTCATGTCGGTGCCCTGTGCCGGGCCCACCTGTCACAGCCTGACTCCTCTCAACCCCCCCCCCCCACCACCACACACACACTCAACAGACAAACGCTGGAGGCAGCCCTCAGGGGCCGCGTCCCAGCTCCACCACTGTGTGTGACTCTGGGAAAGTCACCTGACCTCCCCGAGCCTCGACTTCCTCATCTGTGAAATGGGTTTCCCACAGAATGCTTTGCAGGCTGCTGAGCAGAGTGGGCCCCCCACGCCCGCCATGAGCTCTCCCCATCAGTGTTGCTTCCTGCGCTTAGAAGGGCACAGAGGCCTACGTGGGGACTTTGCTGGCTCCCTCTGGAGCGTGGACACCCCCCCCCCTGCCCCGCCTGATCCGCGGTGGGCCGCAGCTGGTGCAGGTGCACAGGGGAGGGGGGAGGGGGCCGAGCGCGGGTCTGCAGGCCCAGCCGCTTCCTGGTAACACAAATAGGGCAGTGCCTGGGCTCCGGGAGACACGTGGATGTTGGAACGTGGTCTCCCTGCCTGGACTGCGTGGGAGAGCCGCGGCCCAGCCCTCCCCAGGGCCGCCAGCCGGCCAGCGCTCAGCTGCCTTTGCAAGTCCCCAGCGGGGGGGCGAGCCAGCCTCTGCCTGGGACGGGAAGGGGGGAATCCATCCCCCAGCGGCGGAGGAATCACTTGAGTATCGATTCGGCGCTACCTCTTGGCCCAGCCGTGGCAGCCCCTAATGAGGTTCCAGTCATTGTCACATCCCTTCCCACTCCGGGCCCGCGCTCCTCCTCCCGGGGAACACGCGAGGCTCGCCCGGCTGCTCCAGCAGCCATCCGGGTATCATTTCTACCGCGTGCTGAGCGGCAGGTGCTTCGGTCTGGTCCCCAAGCTGCGTGCGCGCGCGTGAGTGGGGGTGGGGTGGCCCGCCTGGTCTCGTGGGCACCCGGCCCCGCTCCTGAGGTCGCATCAGAAACCCTTCCCCACGGAGGAGGCTCGGGGCTCTCCCAGGATGTGGGGGAGAAGGTGATGTGGGAAGGGGCTCACTCTTCAGTTCCCCTGCAAGGACCCCTTCCCGTCTGAGTTTTTTAAATGGATGAAAAGCAGACGCCGGGCTGGCAGGCGCCGAGTGTGCAACAGGGGCGCGCGCCCAGGGTGGGTGGGTGGTCTGCGGGTCACAGGTGCGCGCGCAGCTGCGGGACCAGGTGGCACCTGCGCCCGCCCATCCCCCCGGCCCGCCTCACCTGCAGCTGCTCCGCCAGCTGCATCTCCAGGGTCATGAGCGCGTTGAACAGCTCGGTGATGTCCTGGTGGCACTCCGCGATCCTCTCCGCGGTGGGCAGCTCTGATGCTTCGCGGATGTTGCTTAGGCTCTGCGGGACAAAGCCAGGGCTTGAGCCAGCCGCGCGGGAGAGCTGAGGTTCCCCCCCGGCAGGTGCCAGCCTTGCGAGCTTGCAGAAGCCACCGGCCCTCTCCTGCCTCAGTTTCCCTGTCTGTAAAAGGGGAATGCTGAAGCACAGGCTCACGGGCACCAACCGGGGCTCGCCGCTGCTCGCGTGGGTTTCTGTCCCTGCGAGCAGGGCCAGGTGGAAGGTGCCGGGGCTCGGGGGGCTTCTGAGCGCAACCCCCTACGCCACACCACTTTGCCATGTGGATCGCTTTTGAGCCGAAGACACTTGAAGACTGCAGCTGCAAGAAGTCATCTGTCTCCTCCACTTTTTTACCTTGAAAGAGCAGGTGAGACGTGCCCTTTCCTGTGCCCCCCCCCGCCCGGAAGAAGCCATTGCTGTCCGCAGCAACCAGAGCTTGGAGGCGGGGGGGCCAAGGGACCACTGCGCACGTGAGCCTTCTCTGTCTGTTGGTCCTGCGCCGCCGTGCCCTGCCCTGGTCTAACCACACTGTTTTGGTCGTTTTCACTGTTTTGGTCATTTTCACAGGGTGCGGCTCTTTGTCCAATTTTGTGCTAAGATTCCAGCCCCAGCTGTGTCTTTGGGTCTTCCCGTTACTCTGGTGCGTAATATAGAGATCACTAAATAAAATGTACATGTGCACATCATGGAATAAAATGTGTATGCTTTTCCCCTCTTCATCTGTCTCGTGCAGGTTGCCATTTTTTTTTTTTTTTTTTTTTTTTTTTTTGGACAGGCAGAGTTAGACAGTGAGAGAGAGAGACAGAGAGAAAGGTCTTCCTTCTGCTGGTTCACCCCCCAAATGGCCGCCATGGCCAGTGCTGCGCCGACACGAAGCCAGGAGCCAGGTGCTTCTCCTGGTCTCCCATGGGGTGCAGGGCCCAAGCACTTGGGCCATCCTCCACTGCACTCCCTGGCCACAGCAGAGAGCTGGCCTGGAAGAGGAGCAACCGGGACAGAATCTGGCACCCCGACTGGGACTAGAACCCGGTGTGCCAGCGCCGCAGGTGGAGGATTAGCCTAGTGAGCCGCGGCACCGGCCAGATTGCATTTTTTAAAAAAATGTATTTGCTTTTATTTACTTGAGGGAGACACACACAGAGAGAGACAGAGAGAGAGAGAGAGAGAGAGAGAGAGAGGGAATCTTCCATCCACTGGTGCACTCCCTAAATGCCCCCAACAGCCCTGGCTGGACCAGGCTGATGGCACGAGCCTGCAGTGCCATCCAGGTCTCCCACACGGGTGACGGGGACGCCGGCACTTGAGCCATCAGCTGCTGCTGACTCCCAAGGTGAGCACAAGCAGGAACTGGACTGGAAGTGAAGTAGCTGGGACTCGAACCAGGTACCCTGATACGTGATAGCCTGACTCCAGCGGTGACTTAACCTGCTACTAACATGACACCTGGTCCTCAAGGTATTTCATTCTTGGTCCTGGTCAGAGACCCCTCCCCCCAAAGAGGGCAGACAAGCAATTTTGTCTGTCCTGTAATATCGGAGTCAGGTGGAGCCGAGCCCACGATGTGCAGTGTAAGCTTGGCACGGCCGCTTAGCGTCTCCCAGGCTTCCTGCGCTCACAGGGTCCTGGGGACCATGGGCCTTGTGCGGGAGGCCTGGCACACACCGTGGGCTCCAGGGGCTCCTATAGCAGGCACAGGTCAGGAGAGGTGCTGGACAGGGAAGAGGCAGCCGCACCCACAGGGAACCCCAGGGGGCAAGTGGGAGACGTGGATCCTGGACCCGTCTGGAGGGAGAGGGTGCTCTTGCGGGGGGAGAGAACGAGCCAGGCTGAGGGTGGCACTGAATGCCAGCTGTCACCAGGGAAGGCCTGGAACACCCCTGGTGCCAGGTGCCACGTCCACTTGTCTCGTGGATGCTTGGCGTCAGTCCCGGAGGAGGACAGAGTAACTGGGCATGATTCGGAGGGATGAGCACTGTTCTCATCATGGTTTCCCCATCGGGAGAAAGACAGAGCTGGCTCCCTGACCTTATGGGAGGGAAGATTCCCATGAAAGACATAAACCCATGGGGGACCGGCGCTGTAGCGTAGCGGGTAAAGCCACTGCCTGCAGCGCCGGCATCACAAATGGGCACCAGTTCGAGTCCCAGCTGCTCCACTTTCAATCCAGCTCTCTGCTGTGGCCTGGGGAAGCAGTAGAAGATGGCCCAAGTCCTTGGGCCCCTGTACCCATGTGGGAGACCTGGAAGCAGCTCCTGGCTCCTGGCTTTGGATCAGCGCAGCCCTGGCTAGTGCGGCCAATTGGGAACCAATGGATGGAAGATTCTCTCTCTCTCTCTCTCTCTCTCTCTCTCTCTCTCTTCCTCTCCTCTGTGTAGCTCTTTCAAATAAATCTTTAAAAAAAAGAAAGAAAGCAAGCAAACCATGGAAGGGCTAATAGAAGAACACGGGGTTTTTCCAATGATCTCTGAGTGAAGAATTCCTTCCCGAATACTAGCAGCAAAACAGACTGACAAATAGCACGTTAAAAAAATTAACACTGAGTGGCCAGGTGGGTGCTGGGTGCAGGAGTTGAGTCTCTGCTCGGGGTGCCCACCTCGCATACCCAAGTGCTAGGTTCGAGTTCCAGCTACTCCACTTCTGATCCGGCTTCCTGCTGATACACACCCTGGGGAGCTGTTGGTGACCGATACAGCACATGGGTCCCTGCCCTGCGTGGGAGATCCCGATTCAGCCAGACCCATACCTGGCTGAGGGGACATTTGGAGAGGGAACTAGCAGCAGGGATGGGGGACATTTTTTTTCTGCCAAGGGCCTTTTGGGTATTTGTAATATCATTCATGGCCCATACGAAATTAATTAGCCTGCTATAACTTGACTGGATTTTGAGTCCTGCCTATGGTTGCCTCGGCAAGGCCAGACTTAATGATTTGGAGGGCCTTATGTGGCCCCTGGGCTGGATGTTCCTCACCCCTGCAGTACGTGAAAGCTCTCTCTCTGTCCCCACCCTGCTTCAAATAAAGTGAAAATTGCAATAAAAATCGCAATGGTGAGATGCAACACAGACAAGATGGCAAGACGAACAGCAAAGTGGGGGAAATGTTTGCGACTCATCTCACGGAGACAGGGCTCACCTGGAAATCTCTAAAGCACTCCTATATGGTAATTTTTTTTCTTTTTAAAGAAAGAGGCACAGAGAGTGAGAAAGACCGAGAAACCAAAAACCAAATAGAAAAAAAAATGGGTAAGGGCAAACACAGGCAGACGTAGTTGACAGAATAGGAGATAACGATGGTTGGAGGACAGGTGCAGCTTGCCTTGCTCAGGAGAAAATAAAACGGCTCTGCGGGGCGCAGCTGGGCCACAAGCATTGTGGGAGTCACTGTGTACCAGCAGCAGGTGTTACGTGCAACGGGGAGGGGTAGGGGGCCTTCAGGGCCTGTGGGTCCTGGGATCTCCCCAGACAGTGGACTCTGAAACACCTGGGGAGCTCTGGCCAGCCCCAGTGCCCGCAGGCCACGCCCACAAGGCCTTCAAGGAGGGCGCCAGGCCCCAGGCCCGCTCTGTGCAGCTGGGCAAGCTCCACTGCCCTGGACCCAGGCTCAGGCGAGTCAGCTCATGCCTGGTGGCCTTGTAGGAGGAGGCAGCCACTCCAGACCCTGGGAGCAGAGTCCTCATCAGCCCCGTTCTAGCTGCTCCTGCTTCCCCAGAGGTACCTGTTGCTCCAGGAAGCACTGACCGGCTGACCCCCTGCCATCCCAAACCCAATGGCCACTGGGACCAGAAAAGAGGCGTCACAAGTGTGGGGCCAGGGTCGCGACACTGGCACCCCATACGAGCGCCAGTTCCAGTCCCTGGCTGCTCTGCTCCGATCCAGCTCCCTGTTTAAATGCCTGGGAAGCTCCTGTCCCTGTTTGGAGAGCTTGATGCAGTGGCTGGGATTTCTCTCTCTCTCCCTCTCTCTCTGCCGCTCCGCCTTTCAAATAAATAAAAAAGGACATCCTGGGGCCAGCGCTATGGCGTAGCGGGTAAAGCTGCCACCTGCAGTGCCGGCATCCCCTATGGGCGCCGGTTCAAGTCCCGGCTGCCCCACTTCCGATCCAGCTCTCTGCTATGGCCTGGGAAAGCAGTGGAAGATGGCCCAAGTCCTTGGGCCCCTGCACCTGCGTTGGGAGTCCCGGAAAAAGATCCAGGCTCCTGGTTTTGAATCGGCTCAGCTCTGGCCATTGTGGCCATTTGGGGGAGTGAACCAGGAAGACCTCTCTCTCTCTCTCTCTCTCTCTCTCTCTGCCCCTCTTGAACTCTGCCTTCCAAACAAATAAATAAAATAAAATAGCGACAGTTAACAGATGAGGTCATGCAGGGCGAGGATGACCTTGAACCCCTGGGCATGTTATAGGATGGAGCCACAGCCCCACCTTCGTGGCCACAGTGGAGCAGCAGGGGAGGCGGTGAGTGGGCTGGGCCTTGGCTCTGCTGCTCGCGGCTGCGTGACCCCCTGGCCTGGGCCGCAAGGGCCAGCAGGGGCACAGGTGCTACAGCCCTTCGGTGGGTGCAGAGCCGCGGCTTCAGGAGGGGTGGGCCCTACCAGCGAGTGCTTCTCCTCGAACTGGGCGATCTTGAGTTTGCCCTGCTCCTGGTTCTCCTGGATCGCCTCCTGGATGCACTCAGTAAACGTGTCCAGCTCGATCTTCCGCTTTTCCTGCTGTTTCAGGCCGTACTCGAAAATGTTCACGCAGATGGTGACAAATTTGTCCTTGTAGGTGGGTGGGCGTTAAGGAAGCTCAGGGCAGCGTCTCTCTCCCTTGGAGCAGGCCACCGGGGAGGGCCACAAGGGTGCAAGGGCTTGCTACGCTGAACGTGTGTGTGTGCAGGACTCGAACTCAGGGTCTCGTCTGATGGAGGAAGCCACTGAGGGCCCAGAGACCTGGCACTGGAGATTCAGAGGGTAATGGTGTGGCTGAGGTCTCGCCACCATCGGAGGCCTGGTGGGGGAAGGAGCTGGGGACCACGGGCAGAACCCACAGGGCAGAGCAGGCCCCAAACAGACTGCCTGGGGACCTGGCGGGACAGGGAGGGGCTGGCAGCCCGAGGAGCCAGCCCTGGCCAGGGGATGAGGTGGTGTGCATTGTCTCTGGTGTGTGACCGAGATGGGCTCTTGGGCAGAGGGCCCGTTTTGCTGCTCAGCTGTGCTGGGGTGGGGTAGGTGGGGGTGGAGGGGCCAGGGGTGGAAGTGGAGGATCCAGGTTCAAGTCCTGGCCCCGCCACTGCCACTGGGAAAATTGTCAAGATTTGAAAACAGAGTCATCCGTGTCATACCTTGGCAAAGCAGAGCCAAGGCAGGCTGCGGGGCGGGGGGGGGGGGGGGGGGCTGGCAGCGCAAGATGTGCCTGATCAAAGGGACTGTCACACACCCGCTGGGCCACTTTCACGAGAGCACCTGCCGGACAGCGGCTCCACCAGCCCCACCCCCACACAACAGGCTGCTTAGGCCTTGAGGTGTCAAGTCTCGCCCAGTGACTGCTGGTATCCACGAACCTTCTGTTGTAACAACTTAACATGGGGCGGGGCCGGTGCCGTGGTGCAGAGGGCAAAGCCTCTGCCTACAGTGCTGTTATCCCATATGGGCGCCGGTTCTAGTCCCAGGTGCTCCACTTCCGATCCAGCTCTCTGCTATGGCCTGGGAAAGCAGAAAATGACCCAAGTCCTTGGGTGCCTGCACCTGTGTGGGAGACCCGGAAGAAGCTTCTGGCTTCAGATCAGCCCAACTCCGGCTGTTGCAGCCATTTGGGGAGTGAACCAATGGATGCGAAACCTCTCTCTGTCTCTGCCTCTGCATCTCTGTAACTCTGCCTTTCTAATAAATAAATAAAATTTAAAAAAGAAGATAGCCCTCCTCCGCCTAGCGGCGCCAGCACACCGGGTTCTAGTCCCGGTTGGGGCACCGGATTCTGTCCCGGTTGCCCCTCTTCCAGGCCAGCTCTCTGCTGTGGCCAGGGAGTGCAGTGGAGGATGGCCCAAGTGCTTGGGCCCTGCACCCCATGGGAGACCAGGAAAAGCACCTGGCTCCTGGCTCCTGCCATCGGATCAGCGCGGTGCACCGGCCGCAGCGCGCCGGCCACGGCGGCCATTGGAGGATGAACCAACGGCAAAGGAAGACCTTTCTCTCTGTCTCTCTCTCTCACTGTCCACTCTGCCTGTAAAAAAAAAAAAAAAAAAAAAAAAAAAAAAAAAAAAAAAAAAGAAGATAGCCCAAGTGCTTGGGCCTCCGCCACTGACATGGAAAACCCAGATGGAGGTCCAGGCGTCTGACTTCAGCCTGGCCCAGGATGGGGAAACAGTCCCAGCAGGGGCTGGGGGCTCCGTGAGCAGGCTCTGCCAGACAAGAGGCGGCGAGAGCCGGGGCGGATATGTCTCCAGCAGCTCCCCGACGCCGGGCAGGTAGGACAGCTTGTTGCCTTCCACATCTTCAGCGTACATGCTGTCAAACAGGAAGGAGTCGTTCAGGCGGTCCACGAAGGCAGCCTGCGGGCAGAAACAGGGCCCCGCGGTGACCCAGGCGGGCTCCAGGGAGGACGCGCTGGGCACGGCCCCCCGGCTGGGCACTAACACAGACACTACCCCTTGGGCTTCAACCCTCTCCGAGGTAGAGGGGCGGCGGGAGGGGGTGGTGGAGGGGTGCCTCCCAGGCAGAAGGAACAGCAGGTGCGAGGCTGCTTCGGTCTGGCTGCACGGAGGGGTGGGGCTCATGGCGGGAGGCCATGTTCAGCCTGTTTCTGGCATGCCATGCCGTGCTGGAGGGTGTGTGGGGAGGGGACGTCTGCCCGAGGGTCTTAAGGCGCAAGACTGTAGCACCCTCTCGCAGCCCAGAGTGTTGGACGCAGGGGTACGCCAGCAAGCGCGGGACAGGACCGACCGGGAGTCTGCGCTGTGGTTGGAGCCAGCCCCAGGGAGGTGGGCGGGGCGGGGAGGGCTTCGTGGCCTGTGCGTGGGGCACGATTTCTCCCAGGGCGCCCAGGGATCCCGGCGGGCCTGCGTTGAACGTGTCCGTCCGCGAGAGACCTTGTGCGCCTCCAGCTCCGCGCGCTGGGCCTGCTCGGCCTCCAGCCGGGCCTGCGCCAGGTGCTCCCGGTGTTTCAGCTCGTCCATGCTGTACTGGTGCTTTGCCTCTGCGAGTTCTTTCTGGCCGGAGAACAGCAGGTGGCACTGTTAGCGGAGCTCGCCTGGTTGTCCCCACCACCACCACTTCCCTCCCTGCCGTGGGCTGGGGGAGGGGCCCGGGCCGGACAGACCCCTTCACAAGGCAAGGTTGGCTGAGGGGTCCCAGGGAAATTAGGGAGCTGAGAAGGCCCCTTCAAGAGCCTGGGTTTCGTTTCCGATTTGTCCGGATGATTCTAGGCGAGGGTCTGAGTCTGGAGGGGGCCTTGGTTTGCTTCTGGGACCCTGAGCGCCCTCCCCTGCCCCTCATCCCCCAGCCCCCGACCCCTGCTGTGCTGGGGGGGGGGGCTGGGGCACTGCTCAGTGAGAGGCTTTCTTTTCTAAATTATTTTATTGTTAGATTTTAAAATAAAAAACATTGAAAGGCAGTGAGAGAGAGAGAGAGAGAAAGACATCTTCCATCTGCTGGTTCACTCCCCATATGCCTGTTAACAGCCAGCGCTGGGCCAGACTGAAACCAGGAGCCCAGAACTCCATCCGGGTCTCCCACGTGGGTGGCAGGGACCCAAGTATTTGGGCTGTCTTCCGCTGCTTTCCCGGGATGGGCATCGGCAGGGAGCTGGATCAGAAGGGGAGTAGCCGGGGCTCCCGATATGGGATGCGGGCGTCCCAAACAACTTACAGCTAACACCTTCCTCTGTCCTATTTTTATGATGTTTTTATTACTATAAAGAGAACAGATTTTATGCTCTCTATAGGTGCAGGTCCAAGGTGCCCCATGGTTTCATAACAAGAAGAGCACACTCAAACAGGTATGTGGCCAACCCAGCATCCGAGAGCACCGTTGCCTTTAAAACTGGCTCAGGGGCCCGTGCTGTGGCTCAGCGGGCACAGCGGGTCAAGCACTGGCCTGCGATGCCAGCATCCCGCGTGAGCCCCAGCTGCTCCACTCCCTACTGATGCACCTGGGGAACCGGAACATGACCCAAGTGCTTGGGCCCCTGCCACCCACGTGGGAGACCCGGATGGAGTTTCCGGCTCCTGGGTTTGGCCTGTTTGCAAGCCATTTAGGGAGTGAACCAGCAGATGAGAAATCTCTTCTGTCTTTCTGTAACTCTGCCTTCCAAAGAAACAAATCAACCAATAAATCTTTAAAATAAAAAAAAAGGGGTGAGGCATTGCTGTGGCATCACAGATAAAGCTGCCGCCTGCAGTGTCCGCATCCCATATGGGCGCCGGTTCTAGTCCCGGCTGCTCCACTTCCGATCCAGCTCTCTGCTGTGGCCCGGGAAGGCAGTGGAGGATGGCCCACGTGCTTGGGCCCCTGCACCCACGTGGGAGACCCGGAAGAAGCTCCTGGCTCCTGGCTTCGGATCAGGCCAATTGGGGAGTGAACCAGCGATGGAAGACCTCTCTCTCTCTCTCTCTGGCTCTCCTCTCTCTGTGTAACTCTGACTTTCAAATAAACACATAAATCTTTTTAATAAAATAAATAAAATAGATACAGCTGTAGTCTCAGCTTCCGGTCCCATGCAGGGACAAGAGAAAGCCTGTGGCGGGAGGAGGGGACTCCCCCTGAGGTCACCTCCTCTCTAAGCCTCCACAGCAGTGCTGGTGGGCAGGGGACCACGTGCTTGGACGGCACCTTGGCCCACCCAGGAGAGAGGGGCTCCTCTCACTGTAGGTTCTAGGGGCTCAGAGTTGAGGCTGGGGGCCCACCCTCCTGCCTGCCTCTCCAGGTGTCCCCCACCCTGGGGGTCATTTTAGTGCTCAACACAGCTCCTGTCTGCAGGACAGGTACCAGCAGGCAGGTCAGCTGGCCCGACTCAAGGTGCCACCCCAGTCCCAATGGGTCAGTACCCCCCACCCCCTGCCACTCCTTCCCACAATGGATGGCACGGCCCAGAGTGAGAAGCAAGGGCTTCACAGCAGGGGATGGGGGGCGGGGAGGGAGGCAGGCAGGGGGCAGCAGGAAGACCCTCCCACAGGCAGGCAGCTCACTCACAGGGACTGACTCCCAGCTCCAGCCCCGCCCACTGGAGTCCCCGCCCTTGAGCGCCAGTTTGGCCACTGGGACGACAGCAGGGTCCCGGCTGGCTGGTGGTGAGACGGCGCCATGGGCTTGATTGATGAACGCCCAACAACAGCTAGCTCTTAATATTGCTCCCGGGGTCACAGAGACCAGGGTGCAGGGGGTAGGGGGGAGCCCTCTTCACTGTTTCCTTTAGGAAACCACACAGTGGCTGCGAGGTGGCCTTGGGACAATGCGCAGAGATGGGGGAGCCCTGGTTGCTGGGAGCCTGGGCGAGAGGGCACCCACGCAGGTGCTGCGGGACCCCACGGGGGTGGGGGAGGGGGAAGACACGTGCCATGTGGTCACCGATGCGCCGGAAGTCCAGGTACACGAGGTCGGGCAGGTAGGCGTAGATGAACATCTTGTAGTCCTCCGCTTGGGCGATGGGGTTCCCGGCGAGGCTGAGCGTGCGCAGGCACTTGAACCGCCGCAGGTAGACGAGCTGGGGAGGAGAGGACGCTCCGTCCTGGCTGCCTGGAAACACACCCCCGCCTTCTCCCTGCAGCCGGGAGGGCCCTGGCACCTTCAGGCCTCAGGCAGGGCGGGGGTGGGGCACAGGTGCAGAGTGGGTGGGTGGGGGTCCAGGCCTGCAGGTAGGGGACTAGGTATTGCCCTGAGATATTGGATCAGGCACGGACAGACGGGAGCTCCAATCCCAGCTATGGGGCCTTGGGCAAGTTCCCCTAAGCCTCAGTGCGTGTAGAATGAGGAATGAGCGGAGGGATGTTACGTGTGTTACAGCCGTCGTAAAGCAAGGCCCAGATGAAAGGCGCCTGACATCCAGACACAGAAGCCAAGTTAGGGCTGTGGTGGTTGTCGTCTGTGGGCCCTCGGGGCAGGGCTTCGTGGATGCCCCACCCCCACCCCATCTCATCCATCAAATGGATCAAGACCGGCGGCCAGCCAGCGGGAGACAGCCATGCGCAGCTGCGCTAGAACCGCAGCGCACAGCGCCTCCCAGCGCCCAGTGTCGGAACTGCGCCCAAGGCCGTCAGTCATAATAAATAGCATTCACGACCAAGCAGGCAGCAAGCCTCAGGTGTGTGCCCAGGGAGACCAAAGCCCACGTGGACCCCAGAGCTTACACGGTGGGTGGTGCTGGGAGTGTTTTTAAAATTAAGTAGTATCATCACAGACTAGGCAAAGTGCTACAAGGAACGTAAAGACAGCACCAACCGTGAGAGGTGGCATTTATGGGAGACGGGAGGGAGCCAGTGGTGGTAGTGCAAGGAGAGCACTTTCTCAGGAGCCAAAACAGCACGGGCAAAGGCCCTGGGGCAGCGACAAGTTCAGGGTACACCAGGAACAGAGAAAGGCTGGGGCAGCTGCAGTATGATGGAGGAAAGACTTGATACAAGTGTGGAGACAAGGTCAGGGGCTGGTTCATGTAAGACCATGCTGGCTGGGGCCAGTGCTGTGGTACAGTAGGCTAAGCCTCCCCCTGTGGCGCTAGCATCCCATATGGGCACCGGTTCAAGTCCCAGCTGTTCCACTTCTGATCCAGCTCCCTCTGTGGCCTGGGAAAGCAGTAGAAGATGGCTCAAGTGCTTGGGCCCCTGCTACCCACGTGGGAGACCTGGAAGAAGCTCCTGGCTCCTGGCTTCAGATCGACCCAGCTCTGGCCATTGCGGTCATCTGGGGAGTGAACCAGCGGATGGAAGACCTTTCTCTCTGTCTCTCCCTCTGTCTGTCTGAAACTCTGCCTCTCAAATAAATAAATCTTAAAAAAAAAAAAACATGCAGGCTGTGGTCGAGGGTTTGGATTTTGCTCTAAGGATGATGGAAGCCAGTGGAGTTTGAAGCGTGTATGAGAAAAGACGGGGCCTGATTTCATTTTTTAGAGATCTCCCGGTGAGATTCCATTTCTCAGCTTGTTGGCAGGCAAAGAGAAAAGCCTCAGAAGCGAGCGCGCTATAGAAAGTTGACAGGCAGCGGGCCACACCGGGGGGTTTGTAAACGGTTCCACTTCCCCGGAGCCGAGCTGGCAGAGAGCCGTCCAAATTGAAGATGCACCTGCCTTCTGGTCCAGCAACCCTCGCCGGGAGTGTATCTTACATGTGGGCTGACCCAGGCGCACGTGACCCCTGCTCGAGGTCATCCTGGGGTTCAAGGACATCTGAGGTGGTCTGTGTGATGCCACCAGCTTGGAGCAACTTCAGCGTCCACCTCCGAGGGACGGGGGAAGTACATCGCGTGGCATCGGAATATGGCGCAGGCAGCGGAGTGGGCTGCTAACGGGGGTGGAGACAGGACATGAGGGCGGGGCTTGGAGGGCAGCTGGACAGAGCCAGGATGCCTGGCCGCAGCTGTGGTCTCGGCCAGGGACGCAGGTACAGAGGGTGAGGGGGTAACAGAGGCTCTTTCCCGGGGGCCCTGATTTTGCTTCAAAGTCCGCGTGTTTTGAAATGGGCGCTGTGGCTCATGGGTTGAGATGCTGTCTGGGGACCCCACACTGGAGTACTGTCTGAGTCCCGGCTGCTTTGCTTCTGATCCGGTTCCATGCCCCTGCGCCTGGGAAGCACCCGCTTGGATCCCTGTCACTCAAGTGGGGGATCTGAATGGAGTTCCCGGCTCCTGGCTTCGATGTGGCCCTCCCCTCGGCTGTTGTGGCCATTTGGGGAGTGGACTGGCAGAGGAGAGCTCGCTCTCTCTCCCCTCCCCTCTCTTTCTCTGCCTTTCAAAGGCACACGCACACACGTGCACACACACACAGACCTTGCATTCACTGTTTTCACTCCCCACATGGCAGCAACAGCCAGGGGCTGGGCCAGGCCGAAGCCGGGAACCAGGAGCTCCATCCGGATCTCCCACGTACGTGGCACGGAAGCCGTCACCTGCCCACCCTCCCAGGCTGCACAGCATAAGACGCTGGAACTGACAGCAGAGCCAGGACCCAAACCCAGGCACTCGGATACAGCTAGGTGGAGACAACCGGGGGTCTCCAGGACCCGGGTGCAGCCTGGCCGCAGGAGCTTCTGGCCCCGGCCGCTTCTCCCTAGGGGCCTTCTCTCTCCCCGACTCTGGGAACCAGCAACCCTGCCTCTCACACATGTCAGGTACTGAACACTCTGGGGTCCACTCGGTCCTCGCTACAGCTCTACTGGCTGAGCCCATTTCACAGATGGGCAAGTGGACGCTGGCCCCAGCTCAGACAGCTGGGAGGTGGCTAAAATCTCAGCCCTTGATCCAAGGCCACGTCCTTGGTCCACGGTGGATCTCCCCCACCCCAGCAGAGCAGGGAGGGGGCAGGCTGTGCGACCAGTTCTGGACCCCCGACAAGCACGCTGGCTTCCATGGGGCATACAGGGCAGACTACTGAGACTACACTGCCTCCAGGATTTGCCCCGTCAGATGGATGGATTTACGTATAGGGACCATCTGGGTGACTGACCTCCTCCCCCGCCGCCCCGGGCCATCCATCTCAGTCAGCCTCACGTAGAGCTGGGATTCCAGCCCAGGCCATCCATCTGACCCAAGCAGTAATGGAATTCGGGGCAGCTCCCAGGGGCCCTGGCCAGGAACCACAGGGGAAGGTCTCTGTTGGGTCACCTCTGATGTGGGCCCCTTCCCGAGGCTGCCAGACCCCCAGCTATTGGGGGGGGGCAGTCTCAGCCCCAGCCTGCTGAGCTGGGAGCCCCCTGTGGGGAGTGCAGGGGCAGCCAACCAGCCTTCCCTGGAGATGACCACTGTCAGTGTCGCACAGATGCCCCCGGCGTCCGCGGACACGGGACACCAGGGGTTCTTTTAACCTGTGGGCTGGTCAGCCCCGAGGGGAACCCGCCTTGTCCGGCTCTGTCCCCACTGAGAACAGAGCAAGTGCACCCAGCAGGCAAACGTTGGCTAAATGAGCCAGAGACCGAGGGGGCAGAACGAGACGTTGCCGTGGCAAAGGCTGTGAACGGGCAGCCACAGACAGATTTTGTGAAGCGTGCTGTCCCAACACGATCGGGTCCCTGGTGGACTAAGCCGGCTTGTCAAGCGACGCGGAGGTGGGTTAGGGGTAGGGGGGAGAAGACTTGCGATGCTCCAGGTGCACCTGCCCACGCGGCAGACCCCGCCCTGTCCGAGCCCCGCGCATGCGCACGGGTGTGTGCGTGTCGTCCACTCACATTCATTATGTTGTCGATCTGGTTGTTGCCCAGCGACAGCACCTGCAGCTTGCCCAGCGCGTCCAGGGAGTCGATCCTGGAGATCCGGTTGTTGAACAAGCTCAGGTCCTCCAGGTTCACCAGGCTGTCCAGGCCCTTGATGACCTCGATGTTGTTGAAGGACAGATCTGGGGGAAGGGAAGGGGCGGATCTGTGAAGAGGCTTTGCTGTCCGGTGCCTGGGCTGGGCGGTGGGCGCTCCTCGAGCGAGGCCATCAAGGGGACTTGGTGCTCTGCGGACCGGCAGCAAGCGGCACGCCCTCCACACCCCCGGGGCAAAGCCTGCGATTATTTCTGGAAGCCTCACACGCTCACCACATCACCCCTGTGGGCGGCGCTCACTGGGTCAGAGCTCGGAGGAGACCGGCAGCTCTGAGGCAGCAGACCATGGGCTCAGGGACACCCCTAGCCTCAGGCCTCCCATCCGCGTAGCAATTCCGGGTTTATCCAGTGCTCTGTGTGTGTGCATCTCATCTACCCCGCTTAGGTATTGTGAAGTAATCCAGAGATACTTTAAAGTACTCGGAAGGATGGGTGTAAGTTACACACAAATATAAGGGTACTTTAAGAAGTTCACGGATGGGGCCGGCGCTGTGGTGTAGTGGGTAAAGCTGCCGCCTGCAGTGCTGGCATCCCATAGGGGCACCGGCTCGAGTCCCGGCTGCTCCACTTCCGATCCAGCCCTCTGCTGTGGTTTGGAGAAGCAGTGGAAGATGGCGCAAGTCCTTAGACCCCTGCACCCGCGTGGGAGACCCGGAGGAAGCTCCTGGCTCCTGGCTTTGGATCGTGCAGCTCCAGCTGATGTGGCCATCTGGGGAGTGAACCAGCGGATGGAAGACGTGTGTGTGTGTGTGTGTGTGTAACTCTTTCATATAAAATTAATAAATCTTTAAAAAATTATTTACACCAAATAAAGTGTTTTTTTTTTTTTTTAAAAAAGATTTATCTTATTTGTTTGAAAGGCACAATGATGGTGGGAGGCGGGTGAGAGAGACAAAGAGAGGTCTTCCATCTGCTGGTTCACTCCCCAAATGGCTGCAACAGCTGTGGCTGGACCAGGCTGAAAACAGAAGCCTGGAACTCCATCTGGGTCTCCCACACGGGTGGCAGGGGCCCAAGCACTTGGGCCTCTTCTGCTGCTTTCCCAGGTGCATTTGCGGCAGCTGGATCAGAGCAGCCAGGACTGGAACCAGCACTCCAATACGGGATGCTGGTGACATAGGCCTCGGCTTAACCCACTGTGCCAGGACACCAGCCCCAAAATAAAGGTTTCTTTTTAAACACCAATTTATTTATCTGAGAGGCAAAAGAGAGACTACCATTTGCTGTCTCCTCCCTAGATGTCCACAATGATCAGGACTGGGTTGGGCCAAAGCTGGGCCAGGCTGAAGCCTGGAGTCGGCAACTTAGTCCAGGTCTTCTAGGTGGCTGGCAGAGGTCCAACTACCTGAGCCGTCACCACTGCCCCCAGAGGCCGCAGTGGGAGGGCACTGGGGTGGGGGGTGGAGCCTGGCAACAATGCAGGTGTCTCACTGCAAGGCTACATCCTGACTCCGAAACTTTTAATTTCACTTTTCCACTAACTTTTTGAAGTGTCCTCCTGTTATGCCATTCCCCCCCTCAGATTTATTTATTCTTATTTATTTACTTGAGAGGCAGAGTTACAGAGAGAGGGAGAGACAGAGAGAGAGGTCTTCCATCTGCTGGCTCACTCTCCAAATGGCCGCAATGGCCAGAGCTGTGCCAATCCGAAGCCAGGAGCCAGGAGCTTCCTCCAGGTCTCCCACATGGGTGCAGGGGCCCAAGCACCTGGGCCATCTTCTACTGTTTTCCCAGGCCATTAGCAGGGAGCAGGATCAGAAGTGGAGCAGCCAGGACTTGAACTGGCGAACCTATGGGATGCTGGCACTGCAGATGGTGGCTTAACCTGCTGCCCCACAGCGCTGGCCCTGTGTTATGCCATTCTACACAGGGGACTTGAGCATCCAGGGATGTGACCTCAGGGGGTCCTGGAACCCATCTGGCACGAGCTTTCGGGCTTGGCTGGTGGCTGGGGTTGTAACCCTGTGCAGGAGGCCAGTGGGCCAGCGGCCGGCACTGGGGATTTGTCCTGAGCTTGGCAGTACGGACAATCCTGGCAGACAAGCGGTCACTTTGCAAGGGTGAGTTGGGAGTCAGCTTAACCCCAGCATCATTGGTCTCGTCTGCATGTCCACGACGCCCATCTGTGCACGGGTGACACTGCCAACATCTCCTTGTCCCCTGCTCTGTGCCAGGCCCTGGACTGGCACCGCCTTATTTAATCCTCATAGCACAGGTGTCGTCATCCCACCGCAGATGAGGGAACTGGGACTCAACGGCGCCCCCTGGCGACCTGCTGCAGATAGCACAGCACAGAAACTGAGGCGATGTCTGCAGTCAGTTCCGAGTCCGCAGGGGCAGGCAGCTGGCCCGATGGTTAAGAGGCAGGTTCGGGGCCAGCGCTGTGGCGCAGCGGGTAAAGCCACCGCCTGCAGCGCCGGCATCCCATAGGGCGCCGGTTCGAGTCCTGGCTGCTCCACTTCCAATAGAGCTCTCTGCTACAGTAGATGTTCCAAGACCTTGTTGGGGAACCCAGAAGAAGCTCCTGGCTTTGGATTGGTTTGGGGAATGAATCAATGCATGGAAGATTCTCTCTGCCTAAATAAATCTAAGAGAGAGAGAGAGAGATGCAGGTTAAGATGTCCACATCACGTGTTTGATGCCTGCCTCTGGCTGCATCCACTGGTTCACTCCCCAAATGGCTGCAACAGCTCGGGCTGCATGGTAGAGGCCCAAGCACTTGGGCCATCTTCTGCTGCCTTTCCAAGGCACATTAGCAGGGAGCTGGATGGGAAGTGGAGCAGAACTGGTTCTCACGTGGGAGGCTGGTGTCCCAGGCAGTGGCTTCACCTACTGCACCACTACATTCGCCCCCAGGTTCTGTTCTTGAGGGGCCTGGCCCAGCCCCTAAGAACGCGTGGTGAGTGTTTAACAGCAGGGGTTGGGGGAAGCCCTGCTTTGTGGTTCTTTCTTAGTTCCGGGGGATGGGTGGGTGTCCATACTCCCACTGTGGCCAATTCCAAGCTACCCACAGAGCATCCCAGGATGCAGGACACTAGGCACACCTGGCACCCTCGGCCCTGTGTCCCGGGTGGGTGTGGGGGCTGGGCTGCTGGCTAATGTGCCAATTAAGATGCCCGCGTCCCACAGTGGAGATCCTGGGTTTCACACCCAGCTCTGGTCCTGACTCAGCTTCCTGCTAAATGCAGACCTGGGAGGTCCCTGCCGTGGGTTCCTGCCACCCACGTGCCTCCTAGCTTTGGCCCAGCCCGGCCCCTGACGCTGTGCTGGGGGGTGCAGAACTTGTAGATGGAAGCTCTCAATGAAACTTTAAAAGGAAAAAAAAAAAAAAAAAACAGTGGCATTCAGATGGCCCGTGCAGGGTGGCCTTGGGTGGGGGCGGTGGCTCAGGGCTGGCTAGAGAGAGAGAGGCCTCCTGATGGTGTGGACAGGCCACCGTGCCCAGGAATCAGCAGTAAGGAATGCTGGGTAAGGGGTGTGTGTGTGTGTGTGTGTGTGTGTGCTGGGGGCGGGAAGAACATGGGCTTTGGGGTCAGACTGGTGTGGGTCCGAGTCCCAGCACTGCTACTGCTTGGTCCTTGGCTCTGGGCACGCGCCTTGGCCTCTCTGAGCCTTGGCTCCTCTTGCGTAGACTGTACCAGGCACCTGTATCCTAGGGTTGTTGTGGGAACGCAGCAGGCCCATCCTTTTCTCCCTGTTGGGTGCCTACCTGCCCCTCACCAGATGCCCCTGGGAGGCCAGTGCATGGCCCCTGTTCATCCAAACGGCCTCATCCTCCCCACCCAGGCCTGGGCAGGGAGGGCCAGAGCCCATGTCGCTCTTAGGCACTGTGACCTCTGTTTGCTTATCTGCACAGTGGGGGTGCTGGGTGCTTGTGTGGGGTCACGGAGCTCACGGAGCCCACGCACAGGCCCACCGGCTTCTGCGATGACTATTGCTGCTTTGCTCCCGGGGCCCTGCCAGTCAGTGGCTACCTGTCAATCCGAGTGGAAATTGAAGGGGAGGAGTCTGTAGCAGCCCCCTGAGCGCCCCGCCCAGCCTGAGAGGCCGGCGGGCGGCAGCAGAATGGCCCGTCTGTGCTGTGCTCTGTCCAGTGTGGATCCCGGGTCTTTTGAAAGACAGCAGCCGTGCCCAGGCTAAGGACCGTGCCCAGGTAGCTGAGGGTCAAGTGTGAGAGTGCCGTCTCCCGGGGTGGGGGGCAGAGGCGGGGAGGCGGGGCGGGGCGCGGCACAACCTTGGCAGGTGGGCGGGAGCAGACGCATGCGCAGAAGGGGCCTCACCCAGCCAGACCAGGTGGACGAGGTTTTCCAGGCCCTCGATCCTCTCGATGATGTTGTTGTCCAGCTGCAGCTTGCGCAGGTTCTCGAACTGCCAGAGGTTGTCAATGTGCAGGATGTCTACAAAGACCAGAGGAGAGAGGCGCGTGGGCTTCTGGGCCGGCGCACGGCGGCACCGAGACGCCTCACCTTCTCTTGCCCTGCCCTGGAGGAAGAAGCTAGGTGCCCTGGCGGCGAAGGCTGAGCACCCAGGACGGGGGAGGGGCGGTCAGCCACAGGCTTCTTAATTAAGGCCGGCCTGGACCACACCCCGTCTTGCCCACCAGGGAATCCCGCTCCCTCCTTGTTGCTGGCTGGTCGCCTGGGCAGCCTGGAGGGCTCAAGACGGAGCAGGGATGAGGATCAGAGCAGGTGCACAAAGCACGGGGGGTTCAGGATCCCCGCAAAGCTCTCCCCACTTCCTCTCGAAACGCCCTCGCTCTGCCCGGCAGGGCTGTCTCCCGTCGGGAGCTGCAGGCGCCCATTCCACCGCTGGGGACGCGAGGCGGGAGGGATCCACCTGTCCCCAGCCCCATCGTCCACGGGCTGCCTCTCGGCCTCAGGCGCCCTGCGCCCTCCTGCTTCCCTGCCCGTTCTTCAGCCACCCCGCCCCCGCCCCCCACCAAGGCTACTGGGCCCCTGCTTCCTATCTCCAGCTGCCGGCTGCATAGGACCCCAAGCTTCTACCTGCTGGGAGCTCCCTGCTGCAGACACCAGTGTGGGGTCCCCTCGGGGCTTAGACTGGCAGCGGGACGGGTTTCTAATCTGTTCTGTTCTCAATCAGGTCAGGGGCGCTGTGGACAGTCACACGACGACGGCACTAAGTATGGCGTCCTCAGCGCATCCGTGCTGGGACCCGCAGTGGGTTCCTGGGGGGGGGGGGGCGAGGGGGCTGCTCCCGGGCGGGGGGACCAGGGGACATGGACACGCACTCTGGAAGTCCAGCCGCAGGGTCAGGACATCTTTGAAGAGGATGCCCTCCTGTTTGGCCAGCTGCCCGGCCTCCTCGCGAGGCCCCTGCTCGCTCACGGCCAGCTTCAGCATCTCGTCGTCCATCACGCGCGGCTCTATGGAGTTGTGCAGCCGGCTCATGTTCCCTGCAAGACAGCGCCACGCCCTCCTGAGGCCCCGCCCTCCTGAGGCCCCGCACCCCTCCTCCGTCGGGGGACAGGCACTGCTGAGGTCTCCCTTGCTTTTATTTTTTTAAATATTTATTTGAGAGGCACAGTTAAAGACCGAGAGAGAGAGAGAGAGAGAGGGGTGTCTTCCATCCACTGGTTCAATCCCTATATGGCTGCAATGGTCACACCTGGGCCAATCCAGAGCCAGGAGCTTCTTTCGGGTCTCCCATCGGCATGCAGGGATCCAAGCACTTGGGCCATCTTCTACTGCTTTCCCAGGCCACAGCAGAGAGCTGGATTGGAAGAGGAGCAGCCGGGTCTCGAACCAGCGCCCCTAAGGGATGCGGGCACTGCAGGCGGCCATGTTACCCGCTACACCACAGCGCCGGCCCTCCCTGAGGTCTTCTCTTAAGGTTTCTCTCTGTTTCCTGTTGTTTTTTTTTTTGTTTTTTTTTTTTACCCAAGATTTCTTTCTTTGAAAAGAAGGACAGAGAGAGAAGGAGGGGAGGGGGGAGGAGAGAGGGAGGGAGAGAGAGATCCTCCATCTGCTAGTTCACTTCCCAAATGGCCACAACAGCCAGCGCTGGGCCAGGGCAAAGCCAGGAGTCTGGACTCCATCCAGGTCTCCCAAGCACTAGGGCCATCATCTGTTGTTTCTCAGGCGCATTAGCAGGGAGCTGGATGGGAAGTGGAGCAGCCAGGACTCGAACCAGTGCTCCAATATGAGATGTGGGCATTACAAGCGGCGGCTTAACCCACAACGCCAGGTCCTGTGACGGCGTCTTAACTCGGAGGGCTGCCCCTCAGGGTCCGTACATGTGTCCCCAGGGAGCTCTGGGTGCTCCTGGCAAGCACCTGGGCCACCTGCCGGGGTCCATCTCTCGGCCCCACAGCTACAGCTTGTCCCACTGGGCTGTGGCCTGGTGCCAGGCCTCCCCGTCCAGGTCTCTTGGTGCCAACCATTGGCAGCCCCGGTCAAGTTGCCGGCTGACAGTTGCCTTGTCCCCTGCAGGTCCAGTGCTCAGTGAGGCACTGACCCAAGCTGCCCACTCGTGTCCCTGCCTCCTGAGACTCGGGACTGGGGATGAGGGTGCTCAGCAGAGGTGGGGACCCCACAGCTGGCCTGGCCGGGCACAGGGCGAAGCCAAGAACAGGAGGAACAGACACAGAGGCAGAGAGAGGAAGATGGGGGCTGGGGGGTACACACAGGACAGACAGACTGACACAGACAGACACTGTCTTCCTCCTGCTGGCTTTTCAGTCCCTAACGTGCCCGAGTCCAGGCCTTGCGAGTTCTGTGTCTCCTTCTGTGGGCATTTCCCATCCCTTTCTCTTAAGGTCTCTGTGATCTCTTACATTTCTTTTTGGGGGCCGGCGCTGTGGCATAGCGGGCAAAGCCGCCCCCTGCAGTGGCCGGCATCCTATATGGGCACTGGTTCGAGTCCCAGCTGCTCCACTTCTGATCCAGCTCTCTGCTGTGGCCTGGGAAAGCAGAAGATGGCCCAAGTGCTTGGGCTCCTGTACCTGCGTGGGAGACCCGGAAGAAGCTCCTGGCTCCTGGCTTCGGATCAGCACAGCCCTGGCCGTTGCGGCCAATTGGGGAGTGAACCAGTGGATGGAAGACCTCTCTCTCTCTCTAACTCTGCCTTTCAAATAAATAAATAAATCTTAAAAAAATTGTTTTCGACAAGCAGAAACAGAGACGGGGGGCAGGGCGGGGGGGGGGGACACGAGTGCAAGCAGGTGCTCCCAATGGAGGGGGTGGGCAGGGTGAGAGGGTGAAGCTAAGAGCCCTAAACTCCATCCAGGTCTCCCGCACCGGCAGCAGGGACTCAACCACTCGCACCATCACTCCTGCTTCTGGGGTGTGGGATGTCGGGAAGCAGAGCTGGAAATCAAATACAAGCCCTGTGAGGTGGGACAGGGGGCGTCCTCACCGGTTCTTCCTCCTCGCCCCCCGCCTGGATGCACCTGACACAGGTATGCACCTTCCACTCCCAACCTGGCCCTGGCCACACGTGCCACTGCTATCCCACCTTCTGCCCACGGAAGCAGCACAGCCGTCACATGCCTGTGACGGTGAGGGCTGGGCTGAGCTGTGCTGAGGCCAAAGCCAGAAGAGCTAAAAACTCCATCTGGATCTCCCACGTGGGTGGCAGGAACCCAAGCACTCGAGCCCTCCCCTGTTGCCTCCAGGGTCTGCATTGATGCGGGGCTGGAGTCAGGAGCCAGGGGTGGCTACTTACCCTGGGCCCTGGTTAAGCCACCCATGCCCAGACTTTAATAATTATTATTTTTTAAAGATTATTTATTTCAGAGGCAGAGTTGCAGACAGAGAGAGAGAGAGAGAGAGAGAGAGAGAGAGAGGTCTTCCATCTGCTGGTTCATTCCCTAAATGGTTGTAATGGCTGGAGCTGCGCTGATCTGAAGCCAGGAGCCAGGAGCTTCTTATGGGTCTCCCACGTGGGTTCAGGGGCCCAAGCACTTGGGCATCTTCTACTGCTTCCCCAGGCCATTAGCAGGGAGCTGGATCGGAAGTGGAGCAGCTGGGTCTCGAACCAGCACCCATGTGGGATGCCAGCACTGTAGGCCAGGGCGTTAACCTGCTGCACCACAGCGCCGGCCCCTGGACTTTAATAATTCTAAGAAGCACATTCCAGCTACAGTACTGAGAACCCCAAGAGGAGTGAGGTTGGTGACAACCGAGGTGGGGGTCACACTTGAGAGCTCCCTGGGGACTCGATTTACACATAGGACGAACCCCAGTTTCCAGGTAAGAAATGGACCCATCTTTCTAAGCATGGCTCAGCTGTACCCAGGGTTCCAGACACTCTCACTGCCACCGTGCACAAGGTTTCTCACAGCTGTCCCAGGTCAGGGATGAGGCCCGAACAGCCCTGTGCTGTGGGGATACAGTCAGTAATTCCCCACCCAGGCCAGGTCCCTGCCGACTTGCCTGTCAGTGGCGTCAGTGAGCCCAGAGTTAGGCGGCAGAGACAGCAGCTTCGAGTCTGACGCCGCTGCGACCTGAAGAGCCTCTTCGCCGGGAAGCAGGTGCAGCAGTTTCCTGGGAAACAGGAACCGTGGGCCAATCGGCTCTGCGACGCACAGTTCCCAGTGCCCATGAATTACTAAGGAGGGGAGCAGCCACTAACAGGGTTTGCGTGGACTCTGCGCACACGCACTATTGAATTACACGCCAGCTCTGCAGGCCGGGACACGGCACAGGGTTCAGATACGCGGTGGAGGGGAAGAAGGTACTTGGCCAAGGTCACACAGCGGAGTAACTAACAGGGACGACCCTGCATTCCCAGCCAAAGCCAAGGGAGAATGATCACATGGACGTGCAGAGGTTGACGATGACAGCCGGAACCTGGAGGAATGATCAGCAGACAGGAGAGCAAGCACACCGTGTATGGAAAGGTTTAAGGGGCTGGCGCTGTGGCGCAGCGGGTTAATGCCCTGGCCTGATGTGCCAGCATCTCATATGGACGCCGGTTCTAGTCCCGGCTGCTCCTCTTCTAACCAAGCTCTCTGCTACGGCCTGGGACAGCAGTGGAAGCTGGCCCAAGTCCCTGCACCAGCGTGGGAGACCTGGAAGAAGCTCCTGGCTCCTGGCTTCGGATTGGTGCAGCTCTGGCTGTTGTGGTCATTTGGGGAGTGGGCCAGTGAAGGGGAGACCTCTCTCTGGCTCTACCTCTAACTCTGTCTTTCAAAGAAATAAAATAAATCTTTAAAAAAAAAAATCTAGCCGGCGCCGCGGCTCACTAGGCTAATCCTCCGCCTAGCGGCGCCGGCACACCGGGTTCTAGTCCCGGCAGGGGCGCCGGATTCTGTCCCAGTTGCCCCTCTTCCAGGCCAGCTCTCTGCTGTGGCCCGGGAGTGCAGTGGAGGATGGCCCAGGTGCTTGGGCCCTGCACCCCATGGGAGACCAGGAGAAGCACCTGGCTCCTGGCTCCTGCCATCGGATCAGCGCGGTGCGCCAGCCGCAGCGCACCCGCCGCGGCGGCCATTGGAGGGTGAACCAACGGCAAAGGAAGACCTTTCTCTCTGTCTCTCTCTCTCACTGTCCACTCTGCCTGTCAAAAAAAAAAAAAATAAATAAAAAAAAAAAAATTAAAAAAATAAAAAAAAAAATCTTTTCTGGCCCTGCGCCCTTACCCTCTCCTTCCTCACCCAAAGAAAGCCCAAGACTAAGTGATGTGGCCGGCTGAAGCCAGCGTGAGGTGGCTGGCCCAGGAGCCGTGAGCTCACTTCGCAGAGGTGGGCGTGGGATTCGGCAGCCCTTAGGACACCGCTGGGGCACCCACGTCTCGTGCTGGGGTGCCGGGGTTCGAGTCCCGGGAGCTCCTGGCTCCCGCTTCCTGCTAACAATGCACACCTGGGAAGGGGCGGGTGCCGGCTCAAGTGCTCGCGGCCCCACCGCCCACGCGGGAGACCTGGGCTTTTGAGGTTATCTGGGGAGCACACTAGTGGACCGACCTCTCTCCCCGCTGTCCGCCCCGGGTCTCCTCTCCTCTCCTCTCAGGCGCCGGCTTCCGGGCTGGGTCTGCGCAGCAACAGCGTCCCCCGGTTGCTAGGGAACCAAGCGCCGCCCGCTCGGTCGCTAAGGGGAAGTTAAGAGGTAGACATCCTGGGTGAAAGTGGACGCATCACGTGATCAGTTCTCGGGGCGGGGAAATCCTACCACACCAACCAGGCTTAGAGAAAACAAACGTTTACCCAATCAGCACTTTCTGTGGGCGGGGATCTTCGTGGATCCACCTCCTCTCCCTGTCCCTATTTAAGTGATTGACTCGTCTTTTATCCAATAATACTAAGGATTCTCTAGCTTGACCGATATATGGACGAATCAACACGCAAAGCCTCTCTTTCGGAGGCGGGCCAGGGGAGGTGCCGCTACGCCTGACGGGGACTCCAGCGACCTAGCTCGCTCTCCGGCCAATCGGACGCCGCGGGGTGGGTGGGAGCTTCACTGAGGTAGAGGCGAAGGCCAATCGGATGAGGGCTGTGTAGGCGTTGCCCAATAGAGACGCGACAAGGGGGCGTGGCCAAGGGCCCGGGCTCGGCGTTCCTGAGGGTGGGGCGGGGGCAAGTGTCAGTCAGGTCGGGACCGCGGCTGGGGACGGCGGAGACCCGGGCGGGCAGACTGGACGCCCCGTCCGCCGCCGCGCTTTCCGTGCAAGATGGAGTTCCTGCTGGGGAATCCGTTCAGCACGCCGGTGGGGCAGTGCCTCGGTAAGGCCCTGGAGCGGCGAGCGGCGAGCGCCGGGGTGGGCGACGGCGGCGGCTGTCGAGGCTGGTGCGGACCGCGCGGGCTGCTACCGGCTGAGGGTCCCCCGCCTCCAGCCCCGCAGCATCTGTTGGCGTCGCGCCTGGGCCGGGCAGCGGGGCCAGCTCACGGGACGGGTCCGGCATCCTGGTCGCCAGGCCTCCGCTGGGCAGCGGGATGCCCTGCCAGGAGGCGCCCCTGGGGCCCAGCTCGTACTCTTGCGAGACTTCCAGCGGCCCTAGCCATCCGGGCCGGCCCTCCCTGTCCCCTCGAGGTGGTGCTACGCTGAGCGCCCTCTTCCACCCTGCCAGCCTCGCGGCCCTGCCCCCCACCCCGCCAGGACCCGCTCACCCGGCCGTCCCGGACGCCTGTCCCTCCCCGTCAGTACCAGCAGCCCTCAGACTGGGCGTCTCCCAGAAAATGCCCCGGGTTGCAAGACTCGCTCTTGGCGAGGCGACTCAGCCGAGCTGTAGAGGGGGTCGTGGTGGGGCGGGATGCCGGGGGGTGGCGGGGCGCCCTCTTCCACCCTGCCAGCCTCGGGGAGAGAGAGAGAGAAAGGGAGAGAGCGTTGTGTGTTCAGCATAGTATTGGGCATTACGTTGACTCCAGAGGAGTAGAATAGAAGTCCTCTCCCTGCGGCTGAGTGCTGAACGTTTATTTTGTGCAAGCGTGGGTCAGCCTCAGTGAGAACTCACCCTTGTTACTCATTTCTTTCCCCTCCTCACTAAACTGAGAAGGCCCCCGAGAAGTAGTGATGACGTTTAGAATTACCAGGTTGGTGCTAGCAAAACACTTGTTAATTGCTGTCATTAAAGAGCAGATTGGTGACTGTTAGACACGCTAGCATGTCATTTCTTTCTGTAGTGGTGTCTTATTACCCCCAGCCACAGGAAAGTTTGAAGATTTCTGTATATTTTTGATTACTTCATTGATGAGTAAATTGGAGTGTCTCCAATTTTCATCCTATTAAATAATTATTTTAATAACAATATTTCTGAGATTGCAGATCTTAATACTAATATACCTATGTAAAAATGAATTTTGGTGGACTACACATCTGAATATTAATAAAAATAAGACTTGTATATACATGATTTTGAATTAGAGGACAATGATATATCCATCTCTTAGAGTTACTAATTATTACATGCATAATAATAGCAAGCTTTTTCCACGATCACTAGACTTAATGTATACTTTTTTCCTTTTTAGTCACGATATCATTGGAGAATTTACAACAAGCTACCGGGAACTTTCTAGAGGGCAGTCCCAATTCAATGTATACGAGGTGAGAAGCATTTTATTTTAATCACTTCCAGTAACTCTATGTCTTAAAAATATGGATTTTGCAAAGGATAAGGATAAGTGCCACAGGTTAACTTACAACAATATATGATTTTAAGAATATTTAAATTCCTTTAGCCAACTTGTTTCTTAGACTAAATGATATTATTTCTCTTCAAGTCCCAAGGCCTTTTAAATCTGGAGTGATTTTGAATTTTTGCATGTGAAACTTTAAAAATTAAGTATGGATATGTTAATTTTTTAAGCTTCATCTTTTATATTTTGTCTTCCTACCAACTTGCCCACCAAAACTTCCCTAATAAGAAAAGAGAATGTGCTTCAGTTGTGATCAGTGGCACTGCACAGTGGCCTGTGATCTGCAGAGTGCCTTCGCTCTCATTCACGTGCAAACTAGAGGGAGTGACAAGGCCATGCACAGTCAATAAGAAATCATGCTGGGGCCTGCAG
Source organism: Oryctolagus cuniculus (assembly GCF_964237555.1). Taxonomy (NCBI): domain Eukaryota; kingdom Metazoa; phylum Chordata; class Mammalia; order Lagomorpha; family Leporidae; genus Oryctolagus; species Oryctolagus cuniculus. The sequence continues at coordinate 63,371,366 of NC_091448.1, read as the reverse complement.
TGTGGCCCTGGATTGAGCTGCTGCTTGTGACACCTCTGGCACCCTTATTTGGAATGCCAATGAAGTCCCTGCTGATCTTCTGATCCACTTCCCTGCTAATGGGCCTGGAATGCAGTAGAGGATGGCTCAAGTACTTGGGCCCACTTCCCATATGGGAGACCAGGATGGAGTTCCTGGCTCCTGGCTTAGGGAACGAACTAGTGAAGAGATCTCTTTTTCCGTCTCTTCCTCACTTTGTATGTCTCTGCCTTTGAAATAAATAAATCTTAAAAAAATCCATTTATTAAAGCAAGTCCACAGTAGTTACTTCTGCCTTAAAGCACTCCACTAGTTGATCAGCAAGCATGTGTTGGGACACCTGGCGTAGTTTAGCACTGTTCATCCTTGAGCTGTGGTATTGCTGTGTTCCTATAATTTAATACTTGTGGAGGTCAAAGGAAAATATTATTATTAGTGTTTCGTCAAGAATAATAACCTTTCTCTGCCGAGTGGACATTAAAATTGGCCTCTTTTAAGTTAAAAGTGAAGGAGTCTCCTTCACCTACCACCTTCTTACTGCACTAAGTATTCCACACACTAATTTGTACACTTGTAAAAATTACTAAATGTCTTCCATAGTCCATATTTTGTGTATCCCTCTGGGGATACAAAGATGACTAGAAAATGTCAGTGTGTAATGGGAGAGGCAGACATATGAAGTACAGCTGACATAGGCCCTCTGTAGTGGTGGTCCTAATCCAGTTTAATCTGTTTTCTGAGTTCTCCTTGGGAGCCAGGCTTCCTGGCACTGCTTTATCCAGTGCCTCGTTACCTCTTCAGAGGTGGTTAGAAATAGAATCCTGACTGTTGTCTCCAGTTTCTCTACGTGGATCTCTGTGCTGTCGACTGAGTAGACCGTGCTCTGGTTGAAACCTCAGTTGAAGAGCGTCCCAACCCTGCGCTCTGATATTTAGGATCTCCTCAACATGGCTCCCGCTCACTTTTTCAGACTCATTTTGAATCTGTTTGTCTGTGACCTCTGTTTCAGTCAAACCCTTTCTAGACTGCTGTCTTTGTTCATTTCATTTTTATTGGAACCCTGGTTTACGTTAATAAATTCTGGCTCAAATAGTACTTACTCATAAAGTCTTTCATCTTTCTTTCCCGGTCAAGTGCTGTCCCCATGCTGTGGATTGAGAAGAGCTGGCAGAGCCTCTTAAGGCACTACTGTATTTTATTGATCCTGTGAGATTGACAGGTGGCACTCTCTTGTTCCTTGGTGCCTTCAATTTTGTTCAAATGTAGGAGTGCATTGATACTGCATTGATACTTCTTCGCGAAACCAATGGTCAAAAAAAAAAAAATCAGTCTTGTGTCAATAAAATAGACTACCTACTAGGTAGCATGGGCATTCCGTGGAAATTACTAACATGATGAAGCAATTGATAGGTTGGTAAACCTCTTAGATACTCACATGTTGGGTGATCTGTTGTATTAGGGTATTTAATTCTAACAAGCTACATTTCTTAGATATGCATCACTTTAAATTTTCTAGAAAGTAATAATAATTATTGTGGGCCTTGGATGTTAACAACCTGTTCCCAAGAAGCAGATGGTAAAAGATACTCAGTGCATCAAGTGAGTGAGGAGAGTACCTCTGACAAACGAAGCTCTCTTTCCCGAGTCTCCCCAGCAAGTGTGCAGAGAAGCAGTGCCCAGATAACTGGCCAGGAGTCCTCAAAGCATTTGTAAAGCAATACCTGCACCAGACGCCAAGGCAGCCGATTAAACTACCGTCTTCAAAATTACCTAACGGGTTTGAATTGTTTCATCTTTTTTTTAGGTGGTGAATCCCAAAAAGAAAGGAAAAAAGAAAAAGTATACGAATTCTGGAACAGTAAGTCAATTTTTGTGTTACCCATTAAACATTAAAATTAATGAATAAAGCCCAAGTGGACATTTTAAATCAGGCTGGAAACAAGTAAGACTGGGGCTTTGTTTCACGTAGGATTGCACTGTGAACATGACACAGGAGTCGCCTGCCTAGGGAGTGATCACAGGGGAGCACACCCGCTGGGGCTGGTGGCCTGGCTTCCTGCAGGTCCTCCTGTGGGCTGAGTTCCTGGAGGGAAGCTCATGTGTTCTTCAGTGGAGTCAGAGTACAGAGAATCAGGCAGACATGGAAAAGTTCAAGTCATATTTAGAAAGACCTGGGGCCGGCGCCATGGCTCACTTGGATAATCCTCTGCCTGTGGTGCAAGCATCCCATATGGGCACCAGGTTCTAGTTCTGGTTGCTCCTCTTCCAGTCCAGCTCTCTGCTGTGGCCTGGGAGGGCAATGGAGGATGGCCCAAGTACTTGGGCCCTGCACCACATGGGAGACCAGGAAGAAGCGCCTGACTCCTGGCTTCAGATCAGCGTAGCTCCGGCTGTTGCTGCCATTGTGGTGGGGGGTGAACAACGGAAGGAAGACCTTTTTCTCTGTCTCTCTCTCTCTGTCTAACTATATCTGTCAAATAAAATTTTTTAAAAAAGGTAGAAAGACCATACCCTTAATGTTTCCCTTAACTGTTAAGTAGATTTATTTTACGGGTGTGAAGGTGCTTGTTGATAATGCATTAAGCGTTACAACTGTGGGAATGGATGCTGTGCTAAATCAGTGCAGTAGGGTGCAAAGATGAATGTATCTGAAAATTGTGTTAAAAAAAAAGAAATCTTCTTATTGAGTAATAAAATACTGAAATTTTCCCCCTGAGATTAACTTTCCTTTGGAGAGGCAAAATCTGAGTTTTCTCTGCGTTCTTGTGTAAGGATTCCCGAGAGGCAGGACACCCGCAGGGTAGATGATCGTGCACAGAGCCGAGTCAGAAGCGCCGGGCCCCTCCCTCTGCAGGGTGGCTCACTGACTCTGGGTTTTCAGTTTGAACCATTTTCCAGCGCCCTTTCATCTCCCCTTTGATCTAAAATCAGAAGGAGCACAGTGTCCTCTTAGATAATTTTCAAGCTGTTCTTCAAAGCGAGAAAACTGGTCATAGAAAGGAGTTAATTTTTTCTTCTTTTCTGGTCCAGTCTCTTCTGCTAATTTTCAACGTAAGAGCAGTCAGTCCTAGCAGATTTTAATAAACTATCATATATTTAGTGCTTTTTCCAAACGCTAGGAAGTAGGGTTTTCTCTGTGTCCTTTAGGGGAAAAATGTCCTTCGGGGTTACAGTTAGTTCTGCTAGAGCTAATTCTGGGTTTCTTTTCCAGGTAATGTTACGCTCCTTCTTGGTAGAAACGGAAGTTTCTTTGCTTGACTACATCAAGGGATGGTAAGTAATGCTGTGAGATTGTTCGTTGCTTAGGCATTCCTGACGGTGTGTGGCAGGTGCTCCCACGCGGAGCCCAGCCACTGAGCTGAGCTCGCAATGCTGCACCTCTCGCTCTTCTGTTTTAGACTGTGTACATCCCACTGCTGTCATTTGTGGGACAAGCTGCATCTCTAACCAAGAGAAGGGACTTCGTTGTACCATTAATGGTCGTAGGTGGAGCTGTTACGTATACTTTCTTGAGTGTTTTTATTTGCCCAACCTGCAGAACCTTGTGTTATCTTTAAAGGGGGTGAAGTCTGGAGGGCCTGATAGAATGTGGGTGCTGACTGTAGAATGTGAACGGAATGCAGCATATCACAGGGTGACCTGCAGGAGTGGGGGGAACGGTCACTTGCTGTCCCCCAGGCTTCTGGGCAGGAATGCATTTCAGGAACAGACACTGTGGCCATTCTCAGCACCTTCCAGGACCTATCCTGTGCCGGTAATGCGTTGTGCATTCTTGCACTCAGGCCAACAGGGAGATCTTCCCAGTTTTGTTTCTGTTTTTAATCTGGTTGGTCCTGTGTTAACCTAAGCAAGCACAGGTGGAGACGGAGAATAGGGTTCCTTGTTCCACAGGATCAAACGTCCACTTTCCCCTGTATTTACCACACACAGAAACATTGAGAGGAAGGTGGAGTGTGTGGGGGGAGTTGATGGGGAGTGATAGTTGGAGGCATCACCCAGGTAAACCACTTCCGAATGACAGTTCAGCGGATGGTTTCCCAGGCCGCCTCCCTGAGGCATCACCATCAGGCTGAGGAGAGCACCGGGAAGGAGGGGCCAGGAGACCCAGGCCAGTGTCACAGAGGACACAGCTTGGCCTTTCTCGCTCTAATGAGATAAAACAAAGGAACAAATACCAGTACCTGCCTAAACAGGAAGTCCTTGGGCAAGGGAGGGCTTTCGATGGTTTGTGGGCAAATGAAAGGAAAAGATAAGCTTACTTGGGTGCGAGACGCCTTGGGAGTCCATGCACCGTTTTGTTCATAATATGCATCTTCATAAGCTTTTTGGACACCCCTTCCTGTGTGGGTATCTTGAACCCCACTCTGAAGCCTCAGGTGGCATCCATAAAGTTAGAGAAGTACTAACTAGAAAAAGGAGTTTGCCAACTCTCCTTCATCCTCCAGCATCTGCAAATTTTTAATCTTTAGAAGATGGGGAAATCAAGAGTTGATTTTGTTATACAAATAGATCTTTTTTGTCTTGTGTCAAAGGCTTAATAGCCGTAGGAGACAGTTGAAGAAAAGGAAAGGAGGACTATGGATAACCCCAGGCACATGCTTTGTATGCTGAAGGGAGAGGCTCCATGATGAGGCTGTGGTTTGCATGTCAGAGCAACCAAGTCTGAAAGGCTAAGAACGCCCTTCACAATTTGTTCTTTCTTGTCCCTTGTGAGCATGTGAGAGGCATGCGTCTATTAAGAAATTTCCGTGCGTTTGGTCAGTGGTGTGGATCGAGTTGTAGTTTATTGAGTCTATCAGTAATAGTCGCTTGACTGTGTTACCCCTGAAATCACTGTGAGTTAATCATGTTCCTCTTTTGGAAATCCTTTGTGTTAACCTGGGCATGTGGGCTTCTGCAGTGCAAGAACAGTGGTGACCTTAACGAATCTTGTCGTCATACATCTCCACTGCTGTCGACCTCGAGGTTCCTGCTCTCAGCTTGCACGCTTCCTCCTCCCAGTGCTGCCTGTGCTGGCGGGAATGCCAATACCTTTTCTGCTACAAGTCAGTGTGTAAGCAGAGCCCCAGCTTAGGAAGTACCCTTTGTTCAAATCTGACTTTGAGAATTTTATAAGAACCTATTTAAAAAAATATTTATTTGGGGCAGGCACTGTGGCGCAGCAGATTAACGCACTGGCCTGAAGCACTGGCATCCCACATGGGCACCAGTTCAAGACCCAGCTGTTCCACTTCCCATCCAGCTCTTTGCTGTGGCCTGGAAATGCAATGGAAGATGGCCCAAGTCTTTGAGCTCCTGCACCCCTGTGGGAGACCCGGAAGAAGCTCCTGGCTTCAGATTGGCACAGCTCTGGCTGTTGGAGCCGATTGGGGAGTGAACCATCGGATGGAAGACCTCTCTCTCTCTTTCTTCTTCTCCTCTCTCTGTGTAACTCTGACTTTTAAATAAATAAATATATCTTTAAAAAAATTTGGTTAATTCAAAGGCAGAGTTTCAGAGAGACAAAGATGAAGAGATTGTATATTCGCTTGTTTGTTCTCCTAATGGCCACATGGGTGGGGGCTAGGCCAGGTCATAGCCAGGAGCCCGGCACTCTGGGTCTCTCACAAGGGTGCAGGGGCACATAGACTTGAGCCACCTTCCACTGCTCTCCCAGGCACAATAGAAGGGAGCTGAATCAGAGGTGGAGCAACCAGGACTGGAACCGATGCCCAGGTGGTTTGCTGGCATTGCACAGGGCTGCTTAACCCACTCTGCCACAATGCCAAGCCCCAGAAACCTATCTTTGATTTGCAAATGTAGTCTTAAGATTTAGGTTAAATTTCACCACATAACCATTCTAACTGGAATTCAGTTAATTTCTATAGAATCAAATTATCTGCAAAAGATAATGAAAAAGATATATATATATAATGCAGTATTTTATGTGGAATGTTTAATAAATGTGTATATATCTTAAATATATTAGAATTTTACATTTATATATCATTTACCACTATTTATAGTATTTGTAACTAAAACACAGAACTTTTTTTAAAAAACTTTTATTTAGTAAGTACAAATTTCATAAGTACAACTTCAGGAATATAGTGATTGTTCTCACCATACCTGCCTTCCCACCCCCACTTCCACTGCACCTCCTCTCTCTCCCATTCCCAGTCCTATTCTCCATTAAGATTTGTTTTTGGTTAACTTTATACACAGAAGACCAACTCTATATTATGCAAAGATTGTAACAATTTGCACACTCACATACACACAATATTTTAAAAAAACTATTTGAGAACAAGTTTTACAGTTAACTCTCCTAATACAACTCAGTGAGGACAGAGGTCCTGCATGGGAAGTTAGTGCACAGTGACTCCTGTTGTCATACATTCTTATGTATGATGTCAGTGACCACCCAAGACTCTTGCCATGAGCTGCCGAGGCTGTGGAAGGCATTTGAATCCACAGTCCCCATTAGTATCTAGACAAGACCATGAGCAAAGTGGAAGTTCTCTCCTCCTGTCAGAGAAAAGTACATCCTTCTTTGATGGCTGCTTCTTTCCACAACACAGAGCTCTTAATGTACAGTCCAAATCGCTAGCAGTAATTATTCTTAAATGACTTTATGTGTTTCTGCTCAAAAGAACTTGCTGCAAGTTACTGAGCAGCACAGTTGAATTGTGAGTTTTTTATTAAGTTTTATTAAGGAGATCATCTCTGTCATGGCAGTCCTTATGTTGTAATGACAGGCAAATCACTTTATAGTTTAGATATCAGTTTTCTGTACTTTACATGACTCCGGTATTCTGAGGTCCACTGGTAAAATGATTTGATTCCAGTAGATCTTCCAAACAAACCTACCGTGGCCTTAATGATACCTGATGTGTTTTTCTTGGTTCTGACCATACTGTTTATGTCCTTATAGAGGACTCACTCCAACGTACGGATGTACCATACATGGTCATTTGCTGACCTCTTATCCTGTGCCTGGCCAGTGAGCTAAGTGCCTTCAGAGAACTAACTGTCCCCTCTCTCCATGGCCCCTTTGCCCTGACCTCTCCTTACTCCTTCCCTCTCTTCCCCCCTTGAGAAATAGACATGCTGATAATTTGCTCTTTCTAGAAATAATTACAGTAAAGTTCATCTCTTTGTACTGTTTACTTTTCGGTATGTGTATACTTGATGTGTAATTTCTGTTCCCTGCTGAAGTCCTGTTTAGTTTACATAGCCTGAGTGTAAATTCATATCTTGACTCTCAGAAAATGTAAGAATGTTATTAGAAGACACTTAGGAAGATTGAATCTTCATTGAGCTATTAGTTACAGGGATTGGTCAAGGCATGTACTTCATGGAATATCTGATGTGTTTTACATGTAAGAAATGAGAACTCAAGTTTCATATTCCAAGGGTTTTAAAAAGATTCAGTTGGATAGGGAGGACGCAAGATGGCGGAGTAGGAAGGGAGCACACTGATAGTCCGGGGAGAGACAGTTTAATAAAAGTGGAGATACTGCAGGTTCAAGGAAGAGTAGGGGAGGAAATAGCAGAAGAAACTCTTCTGGAATGCGTGATTCACAGTGGACCTGCGTGGAGAGCGTGGGAGACCACAGTTCGGGACACCAGCGACAGACTCAACACACCAGCGCTGGAACGCGAGGTGAGCTGAACCTCAATAGCCCAAGACACCGGCAGGCAAGTGGAGAGAGGAGACTAGAGGGAAAGACCCCCGGGGGGGGGGACTTCACCAAGTTAACTGGAAGAGAGAGAGAGAGAAAAAAAAGGTGCCTGGTACAGACACGGGTTTCTCTCTCTCTGCTCACCTCTCAAGGGCAATCAAGACAAAGAGCAGGCGCCATCTTGGACATACGTCATAAGCAGAGCAACCTCAGGTCTGCACCGGCCCTGAGCCTAGCAGAAAAACCTGACTGTGGGTGGGGCGAATTAACAGGAGATTAGGACCTAGTAAATTTCTGGTGCTACTGAACTGAGACTGTGAAAAAAGAGACGGTGGGGGAGAGAACTCACGGAATTCATGTGAGTACTCTCCAGAGACGCTACAATTCCATAACTTTGGCAACCCAGTGGGAGACTGAAGGACCTAAATCTACAACCTGACACCATCAAGTTACTAGAGAACATTGGAGAAACCCTTCAAGATATTGGCACAGGCAAAGAATCTCCGGAAAAGACCCGGGAGGCACAGGCAGTCAAAGCCAAAATCAACTATTGGAATTGCATCAAATTGAAAAGTTTCTGTACTGCAAAAGAAACAGTCAGGAGAGTGAAGAGACAACCGTCAGAATGGGAAAAAATATTTGCAAACTATGCAACAGATAAAGGGTTAATAACCAGAATCTACAAAGAGATCAAGAAACTCCACAAAAACAAAACCAACAACCCACTTAAGAGATGGGCCAAGGACCTCAATAGACATTTTTCAAAAGAGGAAATCCAAATGGCCAACAGGCACATGAGAAAATGTTCAAGGTCACTAGCAATCAGGGAAATGCAAATCAAAACCACAATGAGGTTTCACCTCACCCCGGTTAGAATGGCTCACATGCAGAAATCTACCAACAACAGATGCTGGCGAGGATGTGGGGAAAAAGGGACACTAACCCACTGTTGGTGGGAATGCAATCTGGTCAAGCCACTATGGAAGTCAGTCTGGAGATTCCTCAGAAACCTGAATATAGCCCTACCGTTCCACCCAGCCATCCCACTCCTTGGAATTTACCCAAAGGAATTTAAATTGGCAAACAAAACAGCGGTCTGCACCCTAATGTTTATCGCAGCTCAATTCACAATAGCCAAGACCTGGAACCAACCTAAATGCCCATCAACGGTAGACTGGATAAAGAAATTATGGGATATGTACTCTTTAGAATACTATACCGCAGTAAGAAACAACAAAATCCAGTCATTTGCAACAAAATGGAGGAATCTGGAACACATCATGCTGAGTGAAATAAGCCAGTCCCAAAGAGACAAATACCATATGTTCTCCCTGATCGGTGACAACTGACTGAGCACCTAAAAGGAAACCTGTTGAAGTGAAATGGACACTATGGGAAACGGTGACTTGATCAGCATAGCCCTGACTGTTAATGAACAACTTAATACATTATCCCTCTTAGTAGTTTTTTTGTCTGTTCTACTTAATATGACTGGTTTAATTCTGTAATTAATACACAGTTATTCTTAAGTGTTGAAATTAAACTGAAATGTGATCCCTGTTAAACATAAGAGTGGGAATAAGAGAGGGAAGAGATGTATAATTTGGGACATGCTCAAGCTGACTTGCCCCAAATGGTAGAGTTAGAAACATACCAGGGGACTCCAATTCAATCCCCTCAAGGTGGCATGTACCAATGCCATCTCACTAGTCCAAGTGATCAATTTCAGTTCACAATTGATCATAATGAAAGGACTAAGAGTCAAAGGGAGCACATAAACAAGTCTAGTGCCTGCTAACACTAACCGATAGAATAAAGGGGAGAGTGATCCAACATGGGAAGCAAGATACTCAGCAGACTCATAGAATGGTAGATGTCCCGCTAAACAGCACTCTGGCCTCAGAATCAGCCCTAAAGGCATTCGGATCTGGCTGAAAAGCCCATGAGAGTATTTCAGGCATGGAAAGCCAAGACACTCTGGCAAAAAAAAAAAAAAAAAAAAAAAAAAAAAAGAAAGAAAGAAAAAAAAAGAAAGAAAGAAAAAGAAAAGAAAGAAAGAAAAAAACAAAGCAAAAAACAAAACCTAAATGAAAGATCTCTGTGAGTGAGATCCCAGTGGAAAGAACAGGTCTTCAAAGAAGGAGGTACCTTTCTCTGAAGGGAGGAGAGAACCTCCACTTTGACTATGACCTTGTCTTAACAAGATAAGAATCGGAGAACTCGGAGGGCTTCCATAGCCTTGGAAACTCATGACTGGAGCATAGGGAGATTACTGATGCCATAGACAGGAGTGTCAATTGGTAAAGTCAACAACAGGAGTCACTGTGCACTTACTCCTCATGTAGGATCTCTGTCCTTAATGTGCTGTACATTGAGATTTAATGGTATAATGAGTACTCAAACAATATATTTCACTTTGTGTTTCTATGGGGGTGCAAACTGTTGAAATCTTTACTTAATGCATACTAAACTGATCTTCTGTTAAAAAAAAAAAAGAAATTGGGGGGCGGAGCCAAGATGGCGGAATAGTGAGGGCGCGCACCGATAGTCCGGGAAAATTTAGTTTAATAGAAGGGGAGTTACGGTAGCCTCAGAAAAAAGAAACAGGAAAATATTGCAGACGAAACTCTTCTGGATCCAGTGGGCATGAATCGGAGGACCTACTAGGAGAACAAGGTCACCCACCGCGCACGGAAGCCGAGCCGCAGGACCGAGCCGCGGGACCGAGCCGCGGAAGCCGAGCCGCGGGACTGAGCTGCGCAACCTGCAGGGTCTGCGTGCAAGTGCTCGAAGGGGAGTGCAACAGCGGGGAGACTTGGGACGTCCAGGGCTCCGAGTCCACACATCGGCGCTGGAAGGGGAGCAGACCTGCGTGGAGAGCGTGGGAGCCCACAGTTCGGGACACCAGCGGCAGACTCGACACACCAGCGCTGGAACGTGAGGTGAGCCGAACCTCAATAACCCGAGACACCGGCAGGCAAGCGGAGAGAGGAGACTAGAGGGAACGACCCCCGGGGGGGGGGAACTTCACCAAGTTAACTGGAAGAGAGAGAGAGGGAAAAAAAAAAAGGTGACTGGTACGGACACGGGTTTCTCTCTCTCCGCTCACCTCTCAAGGGCGAGCAAGACAAAGAGCAGGCGCCATCTTGGACATACGTCATAAGCAGAGCGACCTCAGGTCTGCACCGGCCCTGAGCCTAGCAGAAAAACCTGACTCTGGGCGGGGCGAATTAACAGGAGATTAGGACCTAGTAAATTTGTGGTGCTACTGAACTGAGACTGTGAAAAAAGAGACGGTGGGGGAGAGAACTCACGGAATTCACGTGAGCACTCTCCAGAGACGCTACAATTCCGTAACTTTGGCAACCCAGTGGGAGACTGAAGGAGAATTTGAGCCCACTCCGAGGGCCGAACAGATTCCCTGTGTGGTCCTTGGGAAAGAGCTTCCGATCTCTGGCTCCTGTGGGTATATCATTTGCCTGCTAACTACCTCCAACTTCGTTCAGCTGTGCAGAATAACTTCCCTTTTGAATCAAAAAAAAGAGAGAGAGAGAGAGAGAGAGGTTTACCACGCCCAACCTGGGAGTGTCACCTTTGGCACACCAAACAGAGCTCTCAGGCCACACCCATCTCAAGCCCTAAGGCTCCATCAAAAACAGATAGTCCACTTAATCTAGAGTCATAGTATAACAAGAAAAAGCACCACAGTGAAGAAACCAAATATCTCCAATATGACAAATAACAAACGCAAAAACCAAGGTAATAAAAACAAGGAAGTCACCATGAAGCCCTCAAATGAAAAAGACACCCCAATTCAAGATTATGAGGATGATGACATAGAAGAAATGCAAGAAGCAGATCTCAAAAAATTGATAAGAACATTAAGAAGTTCTCAAAAACAAATTCTTGAACTACAGAAATCCTTAATGGACAAGATAGAAAATCTCTCTCGTGAAAATGAAATATTAAGGAGGAATCAAAATGAAACGAAACAACTAGTACAACAGGAAACTGGGATAGTGACTGAAGTGAAGAATTCAATAGATCAAATGAAAAACACAATAGAGAGCCTTACAAACAGAATGGGAGAAGCAGAAGAGAGAATATCAGACTTAGAAGACAGAGAACAGGAAAGGATACAGTCAGACCAAAGAAAAGACGAGGAAATTAGAAATCTAAAACATATTGTCGGGAATCTTCAGGATACTATTAAAAAACCCAACATTCGGGTTCTAGGAGTTCCTGAAGGCATGGAGAGGGAGAAAGGATTAGAAGGCCTTTTTAGTGAGATATTAGCAGAAAACTTCCCAGGTTTGGAGAAGGACAGAGAAATCCTAGTACAGGAAGCTCACAGAACCCCTAATAAACACGACCAAAAGAGATCCTCACCACGACACGTTGTAATTAAACTCTCCACAGTGAAACATAAAGAAAAGATCCTAAAATGTGCAAGAGAGAAACGTCAGATTACTCTCAGAGGATCTCCAATCAGACTCACAGCTGACTTCTCATCAGAAACTCTACAAGCTAGGAGGGAATGGCGAGATATAGCCCAGGTACTAAGAGAGAAAAACTGCCAGCCCAGAATATTATATCCTGCAAAGCTATCATTTGTGAATGACGGTGAAATAAAGACTTTTCATAACAAACAGAAATTGAAAGAATTTGTCGCCACTCGTCCAGCCCTGCAAAAGATGCTTAAAGATGTGTTACACACAGAAACAAAGAAACACGGTCATCAATATGAAAGAAGGTAAAGGAAGGAAACCAAGGAAGGAAAGCTCACAGCAAAAGATCACAGGGAATTCAAAGCATATATTAGAACTTATCTTTGGCAAATGGCAGGGCAAAGTTACCACTTATCATTAGTCACATTGAACGTGAATGGCCTGAACTGTCCAGTTAAAAGACACCGTTTGGCTGATTGGGTTAAGGAACAAAACCCATCTATTTGCTGCTTACAAGAAACACATCTTTCCAACAAAGATCCATACAGACTGAAAGTGAAAGGCTGGAAAAAGATATACCATGCCAACAGAAATGAAAAAAGAGCAGGCGTAGTGATCTTAATATCAGACACCATAAACTTTACCACAAAAACCATTAAGAGAGACAAAGAGGGACACTACATAATGATTAAGGGATCAATTCAACAGGAAGATATAACAATTATCAATGTATATGCACCTAACTACAGGGCACCGGTTTATCTAAAAGATTTGTTAACGGACTTAAAGGGAGACTTAGACCCCAATACAATAGTACTGGGGGACTTCAATACTCCACTCTCAGAAATAGACAGATCAATAGGACAGAAGATCAACAAGGATACAGCAGATTTAAACGACACTATAGCCCAAATGGATCTAACAGATATATACAGAACTTTCAATCCTACAGCTAAAGATTTTACATTCTTCTCAGCAGTACATGGAACCTTCTCTAGGATTGACCACATACTAGGCCATAAAGCAAGTCTCAGCAAATTCAAAAGAATTAGAATCATACCATGCAGCTTCTCAGACCACAAAGGAATGAAGTTGGAAATGAACAACTCAGGAATGCCTAGAGCATATGCAAAAACATGGAGATTGAACAACATGCTCCTGAATGAACAATGGGTCATAGAAGAAATCAAAAGAGAAATCAAAAACTTTCTGGAAGTAAATGAGGATAACAGCACAACATACCAAAACTTATGGGACGCAGCAAAAGCAGTGTTAAGAGGAAAGTTTATATCAATAGGTGCCTACATCAAGAAATTGGAAAGGCACCAAATAGATGAGCTTTCTATTCACCTCAAGGATCTAGAAAACCTACAGCAAACCAGACCCAAATCTAGTAGGAGAAGAGAAATAATTAAAATCAGAGAAGAAATCAACAGGATTGAATCAAGAAAAACATTCCAAAAAATCAGCCAAACGAGGAGCTGGTTTTTTGAAAAAATAAACAAAATTGACACCCCATTGGCCCAACTAACTAAAAAAAGAAGAGAAAAGACCCAAATCAATAAAATCAGAGATGAAAAAGGAAATGTAACAACAGACACCACAGAAATAAAAAGAATCATCAGAAATTACTACAAGGACTTGTATGCCAGCAAACAGGGAAACCTATCAGAAATGGATAGATTCCTGGACACATGCAACCTACCTAAATTGAACCAGGAAGACATCAAAAACCTAAACAGACCCATAACTGAGACAGAAATTGAAACAGTAATAAAGGCCCTCCCAACAAAGAAAAGCCCAGGACCAGATGGATTCACTGCTGAATTCTACCAGACATTTAAAGAAGAACTAATCCCATTTCTTCTCAAACTATTCAGAACAATCGAAGAAGAGGGAATCCTCCCAAATTCTTTCTATGAAGCCAGCATCACCTTAATTCCTAAGCCGGAAAAAGATGCAGCACTGAAAGAGAATTACAGACCAATATCCCTGATGAACATAGATGCAAAAATCCTCAATAAAATTCTCGCCAATAGAATGCACCAACACATCAGAAAGATCATCCACCCAGACCAAGTGGGATTTATCCCTGGTATGCAGGGATGGTTTAATGTGCGCAAGACAATCAATGTGATACACCACATTAACAGACTGCAGAAGAAAAACCATATGATTATCTCAATAGATGCCGAGAAAGCATTTGATAAAATACAACACCCATTCATGATGAAAACTCTAAGCAAACTGGGTTTGGAAGGAACATTCCTCAATACAATCAAAGCAATCTATGAGAAACCCACAGCCAACATCCTATTGAATGGGGAAAAGTTGGAAGCATTTCCACTGAGATCTGGTACCAGACAGGGATGCCCACTCTCACCACTGCTATTCAATATAGTTCTGGAGGTTCTAGCCAGAGCTATTAGGCAAGAAAAAGAAATTAAAGGGATACAAATTGGGAAGGAAGAACTCAAACTATCCCTCTTTGCAGATGACATGATTCTTTATTTAGGGGACCCAAAGAACTCTACTAAGAGACTATTGGAACTCATAGAAGAGTTTGGCAAAGTAGCAGGGTATAAAATCAATGCACAAAAATCAACAGCCTTTGTATACACAGACAATGCCATGGCTGAGGAAGAACTTCTAAGATCAATCCCATTCACAATAGCTACAAAAACAATCAAATACCTTGGAATAAACTTAACCAAGGACGTTAAAGATCTCTACGATGAAAATTACAAAACCTTAAAGAAAGAAATAGAAGAGGATACCAAGAAATGGAAAAATCTTCCATGCTCATGGATTGGAAGAATCAATATCATCAAAATGTCCATTCTCCCAAAAGCAATTTATAAATTCAATGCAATACCAATCAAGATACTGAAGACCTTCTTCTCAGATCTGGAAAAATTGGTGCTGAAATTTATATGGAGGCACAAGAGACCTCGAATAGCTAAAGCAATCTTGTACAACAAAAACAAAGCTGGAGGCATCACAATACCAGATTTCAGGACATATTACAGGGCAGTTGTAATCAAAACAGCATGGTACTGGTACAGAAACAGATGGATAGACCAATGGAACAGAATTGAAATACCAGAAATCAACCCAAACATCTACAGCCAACTTATATTTGATCAAGGATCTAAAACTAATTCCTGGAGCAAGGACAGTCTATTCAATAAATGGTGCTGGGAAAATTGGATTTCCACGTGCAGAATCATGAAGCAAGACCCCTACCTTACACCTTACACAAAAATCCACTCAACATGCATGAAAGACCTAAATCTACGACCTGACACCATCAAGTTACTAGAGAACATTGGAGAAACCCTTCAAGATATTGGCACAGGCAAAGAGTTTCTGGAAAAGACCCGGGAGGCACAGGCAGTCAAAGCCAAAATTAACTATTGGGATTGCATCAAATTGAGAAGTTTCTGTACTGCAAAAGAAACAGTCAGGAGAGTGAAGAGACAACCGTCAGAATGGGAAAAAATATTTGCAAACTATGCAACAGATAAAGGGTTAATAACCAGAATCTACAAAGAGATCAAGAAACTCCACAAAAACAAAACCAACAACCCAATTAAGAGATGGGCCAAGGACCTCAATAGACATTTTTCAAAAGAGGAAATCCAAATGGCCAACAGGCACATGAAAAAATGTTCAAGGTCATTAGCAATCAGGGAAATGCAAATCAAAACCACAATGAGGTTTCACCTCACCCCGGTTAGAATGGCTCACATTCAGAAATCTACCAACAACAGATGCTGGCGAGGATGTGGGGAAAAAGGGACACTAACCCACTGTTGGTGGGAATGCAAACTGGTCAAGCCACTATGGAAGTCAGTCTGGAGATCCCTCAGAAACCTGAATATAGCCCTACTGTTCGACCCAGCCATCCCACTCCTTGGAATTTACCCAAAGGAATTTAAATTGGCAAACAAAAAAGCGGTCTGCACCCTAATGTTTATTGCAGCTCAATTCACAATAGCTAAGACCTGGAACCAACCTAAATGCCCATCAACGGTAGACTGGATAAAGAAATTATGGGATATGTACTCTTTAGAATACTATACCGCAGTAAGAAACAACAAAATCCAGTCATTTGCAACAAAATGGAGGAATCTGGAACACATCATGCTGAGTGAAATAAGCCAGTCCCAAAGGGACAAATACCATATGTTCTCCCTGATCGGTGACAACTGACTGAACACCAAAAAGGAAACCTGTTGAAGTGAAATGGACACTATGGGAAATGGTGACTTGATCAGCATAGCCCTGACTGTTAATGAACAACTTAATACATTATCCCTCTTAGTAGTTTTTTTGTCTGTTCTACTTAATATGACTGGTTTAATTCTGTAATTAATACACAGTTATTCTTAAGTGTTGAAATTTAACTGAAATGTGATCCCTGTTAAACATAAGAGTAGGAATAAGAGAGGGAAGAGATATATAATTTGGGACATGCTCAAGCTGACTTGCTCCAAATGGTAGAGTTAGAAACATACCAGGGGACTCCAATTTAATCCCATCAAGGTGGCATGTACCAATGCCATCTCACTAGTCCAAGTGATCAGTTTCAGTTCACAATTGATCATAATGAAAGGACTAAGAGTCAAAGGGAGCACATAAGCAAGTCTAGTACCTGCTAACACTAACCGATAGAATAAATAAAGGGGAGAGTGATCCAACATGGGAAGTGAGATACTCAGCAGACTCATAGAATGGCAGATGTCCTAAATAGCACTCTGGCCTCAGAATCAGCCCTAAAGCCATTGGGATCTGGCTGAAAAGCCCATGAGAGTATTTCAGGCATGGAAAGCCAAGACACTCTGGCAAAAGATCTCTGTGAGTGAGATATCAGTGGAAAGAACAGGTCTTCAAAGAAGGAGGTACCTTTCTCTGAAGGGAGGAGAGAACCTCCACTTTGACTATGACCTTGTCTAAACAAGATAAGAGTCGGAGAACTCAAAAGGCTTCCATAGCCTTGGAAACTCATGACTGGAGCATAGGGAGATTACTGATGCCATAGACAGGAGTGTCAATTGGTAAAGTCAACAACAGGAGTCACTGTGCACTTACTCCTCATGTAGGATCTCTGTCCTTAATGTGCTGTGCATGGAGATTTAATGCTATAATGAGTACTCAAACAATATATTTCACTTTGTGTTTCTATGGGGGTGCAAACTGTTGAAATCTTTACTTAATGCATACTAAACTGATCCTCTGTAAAAAAAAAAAAAAAAAAAAAAAAAAAGAAAGAAAGAAAAGAAACTATCAACTCCCAACTTGACTCTCACTGGGATTAAACATGACAATAGGTCTGATCTGATTTCATCATCATTAAAAAAAAATCATCTATTATTTTTCACTTTATGTTTCTGTGTGGGAGCAAACTGTTGAAATCCTTACTTAATGTATACTAAGCTGATCTTCTGTATATTAAGATAATCGAAAATGAATCTTGATGTGAATGGAAGGGGAGAGGGAGTGGGAAAGGGGAGGGTTGTGGGTGGGAGGGACGTTATTGGGGGGGAAGCCATAGTAATCCATCATTCGTACTTTGGAAACTTATATTCATTAAATAAAAGTTAAAAAAAAAAACACACACACACAAAAAAAATCTATGGTAAATGGAATTAAAAACTTTATTTTAGTGCAAAAGCAAATGGAAATTGGCACTTCTATTTTCATAATCATTTGCCATGAACTTTTTGACAATTGTTGCACATTGCTGTGTAGCAAGTTGTCACCAATAAATTTTATGCTGAAATTGTCTGCAAAAACAAAAAAAAAAAAAAAAGAAAGAAATTATCAATTCCCAACTTGACTGTCACTGGGATTAAACATGACAATAGGTCTGATCTGATTTCATCATCATTTAAAAAATCATCTATTATTTTTCACTTTATGTTTCTGTGTGGGAGCAAACTGTTGAAATCTTTACTTAATGTATGCTAAACTGATCTTCAGTATATAAAGATAATCGAAAATGAATCTTGATGTGAATGGAAGGGGAGAGGGAGTGGGAAAGGGGAGGGTTGTGGGTGGGAGGGACGTTATTGGGGGGGAAGCCATTGTAATCCATAAGTCATACTTTGGAAATTTATATTCATTAAATAAAAGTTAAAAAAAATGTACACACACAAAAAAAAAGAAAGAAAAAGAGTACTTAAAACTCATGTCCACTCTCACTGTATTCTAAACTTTTCACTCTAGTTCTAAATTAAAATTGCATCAAAATTTATTTTCAGGCTCCATAAATACTCAGAATGTAAGTCTACTGCCTGGATGGGAACATCAGTTGTGGCTGCCCTACATTGCAGTGGGTGAAACATGGGGAGATTTGGAAAGTACATGGAAGGAGACTTAAAAGTATGAGTTTACTTTGGTATAGTTTTTTGGCAAAAAAGACATTTTTTAATATATGGAAAGTGTAAGCTAAAAATGCATTTTATGAATTCCAAATTGTTACTGCACCAAAATAAAATCATATATTTAATTTAATTTTATGAACCCTTAAAATATTTTTATATTTGTTTATTTGAAAGAGCAACAAAGAGTCGGGTAAAGCATCTTCTCTTTCTCGGCAGAATTTTTAAAGAGGGATGTGGTAACCTTGAGCAGAAAGACCCAAGGCGGCCTGGGCCATAAGCTGCAGGAACGACGTCGGGGGAAAAAGCGAGGCACCAACAACAGCTGTGCAGCAGTATCGGCGGCGGCCAGAGAGAAATGGAGCACCGTGGGCAGAAGAAGAAAGGCGCGGGCCTGGTGAGGAAGAGGATTCGTCCGTGTCACACCGCAGAGCGCCCCAGCGAGAAAGATGAGAAGAGGCAGAGAAGGAAAAGACCAGAGAGAAAAAAGGGAAACGCGACCACGAGGGGAGGCCGAGTATGGTCATCATCTGCCTCCCACTAGAATTAGTATGAAAATGGAGGAGAAGCAGAGGTGGGACTTATCCTCAGCACTCTGCAGTTGTATGTGACATCCCAAATGGTGTGTTAATCTGTTGCACGTCAAGTCAGCTACTCTTCTAGTGGTTTGTAGAACGTGCATACTTTGATATTACCATGTCTCTGATATCCCAGATGTGACTTATTACCCACACAGGACCTACTTTCCCCTGTCCAGCAAAGAATATCATGAATGAGTACCTTGAAAAGAAAGGTTAGCAAAGACAAAACAAGTCTTGAAACGTGATGATTAATAAGGAAACTAATTTCAGAGGATTAAAACAAAAAGATTTTTCTATGCAGGGTCAAATATTTGGTAAAATTTTTATTTAGTAGATAGAAATAGTGTGAAAGCAGATGATTCCATTAAATAATAGTAAAAAAAATAGTGTTCAGCAATGTGATGATTTCTAGGATGGGAAAATTTGCTTTCAAACCCCAAGCATGAAGCAATCAATTTCATGAGACTTTGATATAAAAACTGAGTAAGAATTTTAAAGAAAATAGTGTGCTCTAGTTTAAAGACCACATTGAAGGAAATATTTCTTACTATCATTTTTCCACTGTGCTAAGGGCATTTCCATTAATTTGAGATGAAGTATCATGACCAGGAGAGAAGCAATAAAAAGATGGCTTGTGTCTGTCATGAAAATGACTTGTAACAAGGTACTCTTTGGAGCCAAAGTGCCACAAGGCCCACTGAGTCTTTGAAGGCATTATTTTATTAATAAACCATGAGCCCCTGCCTGAATTTTTAGTTTATTTCCCATGAAGGAAAACCTGAGGAGGCTGGGGCCATATTAGAATATGTGGAGGGTGGTATCAAGATCATTATTTCAAAGTGGTTTTTCTATGTCAGTAAATAGATCCCTCAAGGGACTAAATATGTATATGGCCAATACACATAACCACAATTCTTTTTTTTTTAAAGTAAGAAGTATCCAAGATCCAAAATTCCCAAGAAAAGTGAAGTCTTCATCCTGAGGAGAAATTTGGTGGGATGCCTTTAAGAGAAAAGCTGAAATCAGCTAAGATGTGTTAAAGAGGAGCAGGTTTTCTGTAAGGTTCATTGATGCTGGTGGGGCCTAGGAAGAAGTAACTCACAAAAGTCATAAGCACATGCACTTGTTTCCGAGCAGAGATCTACAATGAGGAAGCTCCACTGGGAGGAGAATCCAATGTGAATGTTGGCAAAACTAAAATCAAGGTAAAGAGAGAGTTCTAACCTATGATGAAAAAATAGCAGAAAGGAAAGCTTCCAGAAAATAGAGAAGAGCCATGTTTTAGTACAATTCATAAGCTCATACGAAACTAAAATATGATGCCAGAAGATTCTTCCCTGCCTGTCTCCTAACAACCTACACAGAAGCCTCCCCATAAAACAGCATAGAGCCATTGTGCTCTAACATGAACATGGAATAGGCACAGTTGCAATTCACACACAGAGCAACAGAGAATAAAAAAGCAAAGTGAAGACACATGAAAGACATTATTACTAAACAACAACAAAAATATATATAGCATTAAAATGATCTGACATAAATAAAAGATTGAAAAAGAACAAATTTGTCATAATCAGAACAATTCAAGTATGAATAATTAGATTACTATGTAAATACCCAAAAGAAAAAGAATTAGAATTCAGTAAAAATGAATTAGAGAAGAAAAAATTAAATTAAATTAAATAGGTAATACAAGAGTGGTACATAAAGGAAGGTAATATAAGAATGAACATAAATCAAACAGATTTGAGAGGAAACTAAGCATGTACAGAGTTAGACAAGATTATTCAGCAATGGTGACAACACAGAAGCAAGCTGAAGCAATGGAACAGAATACATGCTGAAAATCTAGAAATAAAATACACTGTAAATGCAAAATATGCTTGTACAGTGTAATGTGTTTAATAAAATCACCCCATAACATTAAAAACTTATACTAGCCACTGATGAGGAAAATGCATGGGAACGAGGGTTTTCATATTATCTGAAACTACAGAAAGAAAAATTTGAAAACATAAAGCATCTCTCACACAGATGTGCTAAATGAGAATCTTTTTTAAAATTCCACTCGATGGCTGGCGCCGTGGCTCACTAGGCTAATCCTCCGCCTAGCAGCGCCGGCACACCGGGTTCTAGTCCCGGTCAGGCGCCGGATTCTGTCCCGGTTGCCGCTCTTCCAGGCCAGCCCTCTGCTGTGGCCAGGGAGTGCAGTGGAGGATGGCTCAGGTGCTTGGGCCCTGCACCCTATGGGAGACCAGGAAAAGCACCTGGCTCCTGGCTCCTGCCATTGGATCAGCGCGGTGCGCCGGCCACAGCGTGCTGGCCGTGGCGGCCATTGGAGGGTGAACCAACGGCAAAAGGAACACCTTTCTCTCTGTCTCTCTCTCTCACTGTCCACTCTGCCTGTCAAAAAAAAAAAAAAAAAAAAGAAAGAAAGAAAGAAAATGGAGTGGAAAAAGAAATTCTACTCGAAAAAGGCATTTACAAATTTTATTCTTTTTTCTGTAAAATAATAGCCATGTCTTTAATGTGGTTTAAAGGACACAAATATACTAACACACTTATGAAGTATGATGAATTTTAAATGGAAAGACAGAACAAGAGAGAAATCTCTCTTACATCTGCTGATTGACTACCCAAATGGCCACAATGGCTAGCATTTCTCGAGGTCAAAGCCAGGATTATGGAACTCCATCCAGGTCTCCCACATGGGTGGCAGGAGCTCAAACATATGGGCCATCTTCTACCTTTCTGGGAACATTACTAGGGAGTTGTATTGGAAACAGATGATCTAGAACTCAAACTGACACTCAGATATGGGATACCTGCATTGCGAGCAGTGGCTTAGCACCAACCCCAGATTTTTTTTTTTTTTTTTTGGACAGGCAGAGTTGGGAGAGAGAGAGAAAGAGAGACAGAGAGAAAGGTCTTCCTTTTCCATTGGTTCACCCCCCAAATGGCCACTACGGCCAGCACGCTGTGCCAATCCAAAGCCAGTAGCCAGGTGCTTCCTCCTGGTCTTCCATGTGGATGCAGGGCCCAAGCACTTGGGCCATCCTTTACTACCTTCCTGGGCCACAGCAAAGACCTGGACTGGAAGTGGAACAACCGGGACAGAATCTGGCACCCCAACTGGGAATAGAACCAGGGTACTGGCAACGCAGGTGGGGGATTAGCCAAGTGAGCCGTGGCGCTGGCCCAACCCCAGATTATTTTGATGTTACATCTGGTCATTCAGTGTATCTTCCAGCTATGAAATTCTACAACAGAAAAATATTTATCTTTATCCAGAGCCAAACACTTATAGCACATTATTAGAAAATTGGTTATCATAATGATTAAAACTTCTGTGCCCTGAAAGCCACTCTAGAAATAATGGTATTTAGGTACAAGACCTTATTATGTTAATTTAGGTGTAAATTTTATTCAATGACTTTCCATTTAATGACCACTGGTGCTGAAGTAATAATCTAGGCTAAATAACTAATTCTTCTGGAAACTTGGGATTTTCAACTGTATTTAAGGTATGCAAGTTTCATGTTTTTCATATATACAGATTATGGAACATAGTTTAACTTGATTAACACAGTAAGGTTGTCCATTATTCATGAGGCCATTTCCATGGTTTAAATCCCCAAATACAAGCCTCCTCTCTCCCATTCACAATCTTTCTGGTTTTCAATTGTCACTCTTATCCATAGTTTTCAGGAAAAATAAATGACAAAAACAGTAGGCAGCATGAATACTTTTAAAAAATATGAAGTCATTTAGGAAAAGTAGTTTATAAGGCAAAAACTCTAAACTTGATAGGATAATAAATTTTTATTCTATAAAAACAGTTAACCATAAGACAAATTGTCAGTAAGACAGGATGCTTGAAATGTAAATGGCCACAAAATATTGTTTGTAATGGTCAAATTTGTCTCTATGAAGTTGATTGTAATGATTACGATTATAATGGAGAATATCACAAAATCAACACATGTGAGATAAGTCAAGACTTTAAAATAATTATTTCTATATTAATAGAATACATTTTATATTCAATAAAACAAAACATAGAAACATTTTTATGGAGGTCCATAAAGAAAATGATACTCATGGATTCCAGTTAAGAAAACACAACATCAAAGCACTGGCATTGTGGCACAATGGGTTAAGCTGCTATCTGTGATGCTGGTATCCTATATGAGAACTGGTTTGGGTGCCTACTCCCTCACTTCTAATCCTAACCTCTTCTCTTCTTCCCTTCCTTCCCTCCCCTCCCCTCTCTTCTCCAAGCTTTGCTTCTTTGCTCTGCTCTTCTCTCTCTCTCTCAGCTCTGCTTTACAAATAAAATACAACCATAACAAAAAGAAAGGAAAAGCAACATCAAACAAATGTAAAACATTTGTGGCCTTTTAAAAGTATTTACTTATTTATTTGAAAGTCAGAGAGAGAGAGAGAGAGAGAGAGAGAGAGAGAGATATGATTATGTAATTGTTCACTCCCCAAAAGATTGCAATAGGTGAGGCTGAGCCAGGCTGAACCAAGAGCCAGGAATAGAAACTTCCTCTAGGTCTCCCATATAGTTGCAGGGGCTCAAGGACACAGGCCATTCTCTGCCACTTTCCTAGGTGCATAATCAGGGAGCTGTACAGGATTGAATGGGCATCCATATGGGATTCCAGCAATGTAGATAGTGACTTAACCCACTGTACCAAGCTCTGGCCCTTAATTATTTTAGAGGCATGGTTGTGGGAATAGAGAGAGACAGAGATAGAGAGAGATGGAGAGAATCTTGCATTCTCTCACCCCCAAAAAGCTCTACATATGTCAGACGATACTTATCTCTCTTGTTTGTGCCTGCTTGTTATTTTTCTACAGTGATTAGTCTGGCTGTGCGTTCCTAATTGTTATGTTACTAGTTGAACACTAGATTAAATAATAAAAAGCACTGGTTGGAGCTATCCAGCAACTCTCTCCAAATGAAGATGGCTGTGCCTCAGCTCATCATTTGAAACTCCACAGCCACCAGCTGTCAGAGGCCAGTCCTCTTTGAAGTTGGCAGAAAAATCTCTCAACATCACACAGCTCCAGAGAATCACTATACACTTCCCCTTACAGAGCTCCTATCCATCTGGTCAGAGGCACAGACAGCCTTAAAGACAGGTGGATGACAGGAGCTAGACACCTGGAAGGGTGACTTAGCCAATAGAAGTGTCAGAGGGAGAGCTAAATAGAAAAAGTCCACGTCTCACCTCCCTGGTCCACAAAGAGGCAGCTTCTCACCCAATTGGCATTGGGTGGCCACCAGTTAAATTGCCACACTCACAGGATTCATCTGTCTGGTGCATTCATTGCAGGCCCATTGCCCAATACTGGGGTCAGTGCTGACTGCCCAAAGACCCATGATCCAAACACAGACACACCAAGTGTACATGCTCACTCACCCCCACAGGGTCATATTAAGGAATGGGAGAAATTTACACAGTCTCAGTGTGGGGGAGGCTGAATCCGGAGAGGCCTAGAGGAACTTCCTGAGCCTGCCTCAAATTTGAAAATCTGTCTTTAAGTTTCAAATCCCTGGTAGCAAACACCCCAGCCCCAGGGCGCTTCTGCTTAAGGATCATTAAGGTGGTATAATAGGAGTGGCTAAGACCCTTGTGCATCTCAACACCCCACCACTTGCCCGCATCTGCTCATCTGCTCTGTACCATTTGCTCTGTAACTCAGCTATATATACACCTCCCTTTTACAATAAAGTGAGACCCTGCTTCGACTGGGCTCCACACCATGCCTGATTGTCCCCCGGGTTTGGGTTTGGGGAAGGCTGAGTGGTGGGTGGCGTACTTCCCCTCCTCGGTCAAGGTAAGCTGTGGGGAGCCTGCCTAATTCTCCAGCGGTGGCGAGGAACAGTCACCGCAGTCTCAGCACACAATAGGCAGCACTAAGGGATCAACTGTCATCAGTCTCAGCAGAAGATAGGAGATCAGGGCTACACACATGGGGATGGCTGTCCCACATCAGCAGGGCATAAAAAGTGCTATTCCCACATATCTGGATCCAGAATCCTCCCGCTCTGCTGATGGTGCCTTCTGCCTAGAGAATGAACACCAGTTCAGTCAGACCCTGGACACACTGGTGGCTTCTAACTGCTACAGAACATGGAGGGAGAGGTGGTAGACAACAGTGACATGATGGAGCTCTGCCAGCCCTGTTACAGTTAAGTTCCCCCTGTCAAGAGTATCCAGGGTCGGCATCCTCAAACCCTCACTACTCACAAATAATCTAAAACTGCTATTGCTGGATACTCTGATTTTTCCAAGCCATGATTGAAGAAGACATGTCTGTACCAAGTGTGCTATAGACCCAGATGAGCCACGGTTGTCATCTATTGAACAAGGTACCAAGTCCCCATGAGCCTCCTCCTCCTACCAGTCATTTTCCACCAGCACAATTTTGTAACAACTTTTAAGCCTTCTCATTTTGTGTTAAAGTTAGTATAATGAATCCCCACTCAAATCTCATGTAAATTGCCAAGTGCCTCGTACTGTGTCAAACACTGCAATGGCCAGAACATGAGAGTACCAGACATGACAAGCCTCAGCACTAAAGATACACAATGGGCCCCTGCTCTGATCCTCCCTGCTACTATAGGTGCAGGGCAACAGAGTTCTGGTACTTGGAGAGGGGTGTAGCAGGCTAAGTGCCACCTGCCTTGGATCATAATTCTGGTCTCAGTTAACATAGACCTTGCTTGCCACTTCCAGAAACTGAGTAGCATTCATGCCTGCAAAGCCCTTGAGTTTCTGGAGCTTTTGATGAATGTCAGGGGCACTTTGAGCACAAAAGTGCTGCTGACCTTCTGTTCATTTTCTGGGGCTTCAGGGTTGAAAGGGGAACAAATCTGAATGCCTCAACTAGCCACTCATAAAAATCTCCTGGTGCCTCATTACTCTTCTGGATGACAGTTATAATTTTGGCTGTGTGGTGAGCTTTCTGGATGCCACCCAGAGACCCCTCAAGAGTATCTCTCAGTAGTGGTCTAGGAGGATTATTTCTTCTGGCTGGTAAACTTTCCAGTATGGAGCCTGGCTAGGAACAACCTGGGGGACCTATGTGTCAGGATGGAATGTCCAAGCTGGGTACTGTTTTTGAGTCCATTTGTGGGCCTTGAGAATTCTCCATCTCTCTTCAGTATTGAACAGGGTCGGGGGTGTTGGCGACAGTCCCTCTATGTTAGATGATGGGTTTGGAAAATGGTCTCAAATAAAATTAAAGTGCCTGCAGTTACTCCAAGGAAGAGGGTATATGATGTTTTCAATTTAAAAGGTTGGTAGTGTTGAATGCCTGATTGTAGATCATGACAGCTGCTGGCTGAACATTGCCATCTGCTTCAATGACAGGGGGTGCCCTTGTCTTTCTCAATGGTATCTGTAGGGCTAGTAGAAGGTTGTTCTGTGATGCCCAGAGACATTGATTTACTGGAAGTTGGGAGACATGGAGCCATAGGAGGTAGAATTGCTTCGGACAGATCCGGGGGTGGCTAGGTGTCCACAAGCCCTGCTAGTGGAGCATGGATACTGAAATTGGTAAGAGTGTGGCAGGACTTTGTCCTCCATTGTTTTGCCCTGGAAAATCTTTGGTGAGGGTTTTCCTAGAGTCAGAGTGAGAATGTTTTGGATCCCAGACCAAAAGAAGCCATGGACAGCCATGATTTGATCTAGGGAAATTGATATGGGTATCTGAGATGTTCTGTAAGGACTCTTCAGACTATTTGATCTATGGCAACATGTTTCATTCCCTCTGAGGGCCAGCCAATACTGAAAGTGGGCCACTCAAACCAACACAAGGTTCTAAGTGTAGCACAGATTGGTTTGATTCCATAATCCTCACTAAACCTGTTTTAAAATGTTTTAACATGTCTAACACAGAAAGGGATCCATCCATTATGCAACCACACTATGATTGTAGACACAGGATAAACAAGGGAGTTGTGCCTCCAATAAAGGTCAGCCAGATGCCTATTTGAGCACATTCCTTATTGGAATTTAGGTGATAATTCACTGTAGCAATGTCAGAATGTGACTCCAACTACCCTTGACCATATGAGGATCACCAGAGAACTTCAGTTTCAGGCCCACTCATAACTCATAGCTTCTACTGGGGACAACAGATTCAAACTGCCAATGCATGCAAAAGCAGCCATACATTCAAACACCTTTCAGAGTGTAAAACATTCCCTCCCTCTAAAGGTGAGTCCCATCTTGAAACCTAAAATAAATATTTCTTGGAGAGTCTGCCATCCACCCATAGGGTCAGGCATGTCTTAGACTCTGGTGACAGGTGATTCTTATCTCATTTGGTGTTTCCAGGTCCAAATGCCCCAAGTCTCTGTGAGTCTGAATGAGCAGCAGTGGTCAGGGTGACAGCAAGCTTTTGCATAGGGAGGAATCTCTCCAAAAGTATTGGAAATGGTGTCTAGTCATCTGTCCTGCAGTGGTCACCTCTGATCTATTTGTCCCCTGTACAAATGGCACAATGGGCCAGCTCATTCAACTTCCTGGTCAGGAAACCAAATGTTACAGAAAAGAGACCAAATAAAATGAAGTCACACATGAGATATTCGGGAAAAAAGACACAGAACTTATTACACGTGCAAACTTGACTGGAATCCTGTCCCAAGTGAACCCTGATTCCCAGCTCTACTTTGTTTTTACATCATAAAATCAGGAAATTGCAGTAATAGGGTTATTCCTTGAGACACCTAAGCATATGTAGATAACCATCTCTAGCACATAGCTTAGCTGTCTGCAAAAGCAATCTCTTGTGGGAATTGCTGACATGTATTATTGAACAGTAAAACAAAACAAAAAAAAATCTCTAAAAAGCCGCTGAGCAGTCTTTGGCCACATCCTGTCTGAGACGATAGTGGTGGGTAATGGGAGCTCCAACCCTATAACAGGAATCATACCCTATTAATGCTAACATATAGGAGTCTTGCAGAAAAAAAGAGAAACCTCTGATTGCAATTAACCTTACCAGGGTACAGCCAAAACAAAGCCTCTAGCAAGATCAGTGTTTGAGAAAGGCAGCAACTTTTACCTCGCATTGACATGAGTTCTCCCATATATACTGAATAAGAGGATGTGTTGTGCTGGTCTCCTCCACTGATAATAGTCTGAGGGGGTGTAGGTACTGGAGGTAGATTCATATAACCTAGTGGGAAAAAAAGTAAAGGAGTATATAGGTCAGAATTTTGAAAGGGATGTGATCCACCAGTTGTAGAATATGAACTGTCAATGGTGTGTCCTAGGAATATGATAAGGTATCATGTTTTGTGTCCCCATGAAGAACCCTGCTTCTCCATGAGTGATGCAGACAGTGGGTGTGGAGGTAGTGGCTAGATCTCATGGGGCAGACTAGGAACAAAGCCTACATTGGACCAAGGATTGTTTCCAGTTATGGTCCATGCTATCTCCACATTTTTGTGATGATTCCATCTCTCAGCAGTGTGTAACTAGTTAATTTGAGGCCTCACTGAGCAGGAGGGGAGATCCAACAGGCTCAGAGAGGCAGTCCAGGGTCATGAATTAGAAAGTGATGGAGCTGAGTGACATGAGTGACTTTATTGGCACTTGTGATTATAGCCAGGGTTACATGGTAAACCCACGCTAACTCATTTCAAAGTCTTCAACATAAGCACATATGTAAATTTTTTCAAACATAATATTCATAGTTTCCATGATAAAAACACATATTTAGGTGAGAGCTTAGCAATATTGTGGAAATTGAGTTCTGAGTGAAGAAAATACAGAGGCACATGAGGACTTTCTTTGGAGAGTGGGCCAGAGAAGATGAAAGTGATTTTCATGCCCTGCTGGCTGTTGCTCCAGGAGAAGATCCCACCTCCTCTTTACCCAAACTTATAGGTGATTAGAAAGCACAGGGTACCACCTCCATGTTCTGGGTAAGGAGAAATATTTCCTGGAGAAGGGGTTATCTGACTGTCAGGTAGATGGATATAGGAGCATAGGGTGGGTAAAGTGTGGCTTCCAGATCGTGAACTTAAACTATCTAACTTACCCTATATCAACATCACTCGTTTGCACTACAATAATGTTGGGCAAAAATCATGGACAGACATCAAAACTAATGTACAACAAATAAATTTATAATTGATTAAGACGGCATTTCAAAAAACTGTTGAAATAACTGTTGTATCAACTGCTGCAAGTGTTGAATATTTGTCAGCAAACTTTATACATGAAAACACAGTTCATTTGTCTGGTTCCATTCATAATAATGGGAAACTAAAAAATGAAGGTAGTATAAGAGAAAGAATCTCTCAAGAATGGTTAACCAGTCTTCATGGCAATTCATCACACTTGCTGAGGTGTGATTCCAAAAAAACAATTCCTCCAGACACTTCACAGTTTCAGAGACTTTTCTGTAAAGTAAGCAAATAAGCAAAACACCCCAAGCCAAGAGTATGAAGATGATGAGATAGAAGAAATGCAAGATACGGATTTCAAAAAATTTATGATAAGAACATTTAGAAGTTTTCAAAAGCAAATCCTTGAACTACAGAAATCCTTAATGGACAAGATTGAAAATCTCTCTCGTGAAAACGAAATTTTAAGGAAGAGTCAAAATGAAACTCAGAAACTAGTAGAACAGGAAAGTGTTATAGTGAAGAGAAATCAAAATGAAATGAAGAGCTCAATAGATCAAATGACAAACACATTAGAAAGCCTTAAAAACAGAATGGGTGAAGCAGAAGAGAGAATATCGGACTTAGAAGATAGAGCACAGGAAAACATACAGTCAAACCAAAGAAAAGAAGAGGAAATTAGAAACCTAAAAAATATTGTTGGGAATCTACAGGATACTATTAAAAAAACCAACATTCGAGTTCTAGGAGTTCCTGAAGGCATGGAGAGAGAGAAAGGATTGGAAGGCCTTTTTAGTGAGATACTAGCAGAGAACTTTCCAGGTTTGGAGAAGGACAGAGATATCCTAGTACAGGAAGCTCATAGAACCCCCAATAAACATGACCAAAAGAGATCCTCACCACGACACGTGGTAATTAAACTTACCACAGTGAAACATAAAGAAAAGATCCTAAAATGTGCAAGAGAGAAACGTCAGATTACTCTCAGAGGATCTCCAATCAGACTCACAGCTGACTTCTCATCAGAAACCCTACAAGCTAGGAGGGAATGGCGAGACATAGCACAGGTGCTAAGAGAGAAAAATTGCCAGCCCAGAATATTATATCCTGCCAAGCTCTCATTTGTGAATGAAGGTGAAATAAAGACCTTTCATAGCAAACAGAAATTGAAAGACTTTGTGGCCACTCGTCCGGCCCTGCAAAAGATACTTAAAGATGTGCTACACTCAGAAACACAGAAACACGGTCATCAATATGAAAGAAGGGAAAGGAAGAACACCTACCAGTAAAAGAGCATGGGAAGCTCAAAGCATATACTAGAAAATATTTCCGGGAAAATGGCAGGGCAAAGTCACTACGTATCAATAGTCACATTGAACATTAATGGTCTGAATTCTTCAGTTAAAAGACACCGTTTAGCTGACTGGCTCACAGAACACAACCCAACTATTTGTTGCCTACAAGAAACACATCTCTCTAACAAAGAGGCATGCAGACTGAAAGTGAAAGGTTGGAAAAAGATATTCCATGCCAACAGAAACCAAAAAAAAGCAGGTGTAGCCATATTAATATCAGACAAAATAAACTTTAATACAAAAACTGTTAAGAGAGACAAAGAGGGACACTATATAATGATTAAGGGTTCAATTCAACAGGAAGATGTAACTATTATAAATGTATATGCACCTAATTACAGGGCACCGGTCTATTTAAAAGATATGTTAAGGGACTTAAAGGGAGATTTAGATTCCAATACAATAGTACTGGGGGACTTCAATACTCCACTCTCAGAAATAGACAGATCATCCGGACAGAAGATCAACAAGGAAACAGCAGATTTAATTGACACTATTGCCCAAATGGATCTAACAGATATCTACAGAACTTTCAACCCTACATCTACAGACTTCACATTCTTCTCAGCAGCGCATGGAACCTTCTCTAGGATTGACCACATACTAGGCCATAAAGCAAGTCTCAGCAAATTTAAAAGAATTAGAATCATACCATGCAGCTTCTCAGACCACAGCGGGATGAAGCTGGAAATTAGCAACTCAGGAAACCCCAGAAAGTATGCAAACACATGGAGACTGAACAACATGCTCCTGAATGAACACTGGGTCATTCAAGAAATCAAAAGAGAAATCAAAAACTTTCTGGAAGTAAATGAAGACAACAACACAACATATCAAAACTTATGGGATACAGCAAAAGCAGTATTGAGAGGCAAATTTATAGCAATAGGTGCCTATACCAAGAAATTGGAAAGGTACCAAATAAATGAGCTTTCAGCGCACCTCAAGGACCTAGAAAAACTGCAGCAACCCAGACCCAAATCTAGTAGGAGAAGAGAAATCATTAAAACCAGAGAAGAAATTAACAGGATTGAATCCAAAAAAACACTACAAAAAATCAGCCAAGGGAGAAGCTGGTTTTTTGAAAAAAATAAACAAAATTGACACCCCATTGGCCCAACTAACTAAAAAAAGAAGAGAAAAGACCCAAATCAATAAAATCAGAGATGAAAAAGGAAACGTAACAACAGACACCACAGAAATAAAAAGAATCATCAGAAATTACTACAAGGACCTGTATGCCAGCAAACAGGAAAACCTATCAGAAATGGATAGATTCCTGGACACATGCAATCTACCAAAATTGAACCATGAAGATATCAAAAACCTAAATAGACCCATAACTGAAACAGAAATTGAAACAGTAATAAAGGCCCTCCCAACAAAGAAAATCCCAGGACCAGATGGATTCACTGCTGAATTCTACCAGACATTTAAAGAAGAACTAATCCCATTTCTTCTCAAACTATTCAGAACAATCGAAAAAGAGGGAATCCTCCCAAATTCTTTCTATGAAGCCAGCATCACCTTAATCCCTAAGCCAGAGAAAGATGCAGCACTGAAAGAAAATTACAGACCAATATCCCTGATGAACATAGACACAAAAATCCTCAATAAAATTCTGGCCAATAGAATACAACAACACATCAGGAAAATCATCCACCCAGACCAAGTGGGATTCATCCCTGGTATGCAGGGATGGTTCAACATTCGCAAATCAATCAATGTGATTCACCACATTAACAGACTGCAGAAGAAAAACCATATGATTATCTCAATTGATGCAGAGAAAGCATTTGATAAAATTCAACACCCTTTCATGATGAAAACTCTAAGCAAATTGGGTATAGAAGGAACATTCCTCAATAATATCAAAGCAATTTATGAAAAACCCACAGCCAGCATCCTATTGAATGGGGAAAAGTTGGAAGCATTTCCACTGAAATCTGGCACCAGGCAGGGATGCCCACTCTCACCACTGCTATTTAACATAGTTCTGGAAGTTTTAGCCAGAGCCATCAGACAAGAAAAAGAAATCAAAGGAATACAAATCAAGAAGGAAGAAGTCAAACTATCCCTCTTTGCAGACGATATGATTCTGTACTTAGAGGATCCAAAGAACTCTACTAAGAGACTATTGGAACTCATAGAGGAGTTTGGCAAAGTGGCAGGATATAAAATCAATGCACAAAAATCAACAGCCTTTGTATACACAAGCAATGCCATGACTGAGAAAGAGCTGCTAAGATCAATCCCATTCACAATAGCTACAAAAACAATCAAATACCTTGGAATAAACTTAACCAAGGACGTTAAAGATCTCTACGATGAAAATTACAAAACCTTAAAGAAAGAAATAGAAGAGGATACCAAAAAATGGAAAACTCTTCCATGTTCATGGATTGGAAGAATCAACATCATCAAAATGTCCATTCTCCCAAAAGCAATTTATAGATTCAATGCAATTCCAATCAGGATACCAAAGACATTCTTCTCAGATCTAGAAAAAAATGATGCTGAAATTCATATGGAAGCAAAAGAGACCTCGAATAGCTAAAGCAATCTTGTACAACAAAAGCAAAGCCGGAGGCATCACAATACCCTATTTCAGGACATACTACAGGGCAGTTGTAATCAAAACAGCATGGTACTGTGTTGCTCCCCCTCTTCACGGAGGAACGACACTAGACACTGCGTTGTTCTTTTGTCTACTCGGCCCTTCCCGGGTTTGCTGCTGGTTCTTCCCGGGTTGGCTACCGTCCTTCCACCTCCGTGGAAGGGCGGTTCCCCCTGCCACTTTCCCCACTTCCGTGGGGGAGCGGCACACCGCCGGCCAGCTCTCTCGGGGGCTGCTCAGATGTTATTCGGATGTTCCCCTTAGATGTTCCTCGTGCATATTGTCTCTCTCCTCCTTTATAGTCCTCTTCCACCAATCCCAACTCTGCTACCCACACGCCGAGTATGCTGCTCTCCTCCAATCAGGAGCAAGATCAGCTCCTGCAGGTTACTGGTCGAACTGGAGGAGCTGTGTAAAAGTTGTTTACTCCTCTCCCAGCGCCATATTGTGGGAGAGCAGATGCATAGAATAAGTCTTAATTCCTGTAACTTAGTCTAGTCCGAGTTGTTCCCCAAAGTACCAGTACAGAAACAGATGGATAGACCAATGGAATAGAATTGAAACACCAGAAAGCAATCCAAACACCTACAGCCAACTTATATTTGATCAAGGATCTAAAACCAATCCCTGGAGCAAGGACAGTCTATCAATAAATGGCGCTGGGAAAACTGGATTTCCACGTGCAGAAGCATGAAGCAAGACCCCTACCTTACACCTTACACAAAAATCCACTCAACATGGATTAAAGACCTAAATCTACGACCTGACACCATCAAGTTATTAGAGAACATTGGAGAAACCCTTCAAGATATTGGCACAGGCAAAGAGTTTCTGGAAAAGACCCGGGAGGCACAGGCAGTCAAAGCCAAAATCAACTATTGGGATTGCATCAAATTGAGAAGTTTCTGTACTGCAAAAGAAACAGGAGAGTGAAGAGACAACCGACAGAATGGGAAAAATATTTGCAAACTATGCAACAGATAAAGGGTTAATAACCAGAATCTACAAAGAGATCAAGAAACTCCACAAAAGCAAAACAAACAACCTACTTAAGAGATGGGCCAAGGACCTCAATAGGTATCTTTCAAAAGAGGAAATCCAAATGGCGAACAGGCACATGAAAAAATGTTCAAGGTCACTAGCAATCAGGGAAATGCAAATCAAAAGCACAATGAGGTTTCACCTCACCCCGGTTAGAATGGCTCACATACAGAAATCTACCAACAACAGATGCTGGCGAGGATGTGGGGAAAAAGGGACACTAACCCACTGTTGGTGGGAATGCAAACTGGTGAAGCCACTATGGAAGTCCGTCTGGAGATTCCTCAGAAACCTGAATATAACCCTACCGTTCGACCCAGCCATCCCACTCCTTGGAATTTACCCAAAGGAATTTAAGTTGGCAAACAAAAAAGCGGTCTGCACCCTAATGTTTATTGCAGCACAATTCACAATAGCCAAGACCTGGAACCAACCTAAATGCCCATCAACGGTAGACTGGATAAAGAAATTATGGGATATGTACTCTTTAGAATACTATACCGCAGTAAGAAACAACAAAATCCAGTCATTTGCAACAAAATGGAGGAATCTGGAACACATCATGCTGAGTGAAGTAAGCCAGTCCCAAAGGGACAAATACCATATGTTCTCCCTGATTGGTGACAACTGACTGAACACCAAAAAGGAAACCTGTTGAAGTGAAATGGACACTATGAGAAACGGTGACTTGATCAGCATAGCCCTGACTGCTAATGGACAACTTAATACATTATCCCTCTTAGTAGTTTTTTTGTCTGCTCTACTTAATATGACTGGTTTAATTCTGTAATTAATACACAGTTATTCTTAAGTGTTGAAATTTAATGAAATGTGATCCCTGTTAAACATAAGAGTGGGAATAAGAGAGGGAAGAGATGTACAATTTGGGACATGCTCAGGCTGACTTGTCCCAAATGGTAGAGTTAGAAACATACCAGGGGACTCCAATTCAATCCCATCAAGGTGGCATGTACCAATGCCATCTCACTAGTCCAGGTGATCAATTTCAGTTCACAATTGACCATAATGAAAGGACTAAGAGTCAAAGGAAGAAATAAACAAGTCTAGTGCCCGCTAATACTAACCGATAGAATAAATAAAGGGGAGAGTGATCCAACATGGGAAGCGAGATACACAGCAGACTCATAGAATGGCAGATGTCCTAAACAACACTCTGGTCTCAGAATCAGCCCTAAAGGCATTCGGATCAGGCTGAAAAGCCCATGAGAGTATTTCAGGCATGGAAAGCCAAGACACTCTGGCAAAAAAAAAAAAAAAAAAAACAAACCCTAAATGAAAGATCTCTGTGAGTGAGATCCCAGTGGAAAGAACAGGTCTTCAAAGAAGGAGAAGGAGGTACCTTTCTCTGAAGGGAGGAGAGAACCTCCACTTTGACTATGACCTTGTCTAAACAAGATAAGAGTCGGAGAACTCAAAAGGCTTCCATAGCCTTGGAAACTCATGACTGGTGCATAGGGAGATTACTGATGCCATAAACAGGAGTGTCAATTTGTAAAGTCAACAACAGGAGTCACTGTGCACTTACTCATCATGTAGGATCTCTGTCCTTAACGTGCTGTACATTGAGATTTAATGCTATAACGAGTACTCAAACAGTATATTTCACTTTGTGTTTCTATAGGGGTGCAAACTGTTGAAATCTTTACTTAATGTATACTAAACTGACCTTCTGTAAAAAAAAGAAGAAATTATCAATTTCCAACTTGACTCTCACTGGGATTAAACATGACAATAGGTCTGATCTGATTTCATCATCATTTAAAAAATCATCTATTATTTTTCACTTTATGTTTCTGTGTGGGAGCAAACTGTTGAAATCTTTACTTAATGTATGCTAAACTGATCTTCTGTATATAAAGAGAATCAAAAATGAATGCTCATGTGAATGGAAGGGGAGAGGGAGTGGGAAAGGGGAGGGTTGTGGGTGGGAGGGACGGTATGGGGGGGAAGCCATTGTAATCCATAAGCTGTACTTTGGAAATTTATATTCATTAAATAAAAGTTAAAAAAAAAGAAATATGATAGCCAAATTGAGGAGAGAGTGCTTAGAAGAAACCAAAGGCTACCAGCATCTTGATCTCAGACTTCTGGCCTCGAGATCTGTGAGAAAAGCAGTGTCTATGCTTTACGTTACTTTATTATAGGAACTTTAGCAAAAATAATACAGGGAGTATACCCTCATATGTGTTCTTCCAATTATCTTCAAATGTGTTCTTCAGATTATCAAGTGATATGTAAACGCAAAGTAATGTTGATGACATTGAAAAAACTGTTATATTAAAATATGCTGGGCTTCATGAGAATATTTTAGGCATGGAAAGCCAAGACACTCTGGAAAAAAAAAGAAGACCTAAATGAAAGATCCCAGTGGAAAGAATGGGGCCATCAAAGAAGGAGGTACCTTTCTCTGAAGGGAGGAATGAACTTCCAGTTTGACTATGACCCTGTTGGAATAAGATCGAAGTCGGCGAACTCAAAAGGCTTCCATAGACTCGGCAACTCATGACTAGAGCCTAGGGAGATTACTGACGCCATAAACAAGAATGTCAAATGGTTAAGTCTTTACTTAATATATACTAAATTGATCTTCTGTATATAAAGATAATTGAAAATGAATCTTGATGTGAATGGAATGTTAGAGGGAGCGGGAGATGGGAGGGGTGTGAGTGGGAGGGAAATTATGGTGGGGAAAGCCATTGTAATCCATAAACTGTACTTTGGAAACTTATATTTACTAAATAAAAGTTAAAAAATATGATGGGCTTATTTTTATTATTGAGACTAATAAGAATTATTTAATTTGAGACTGTATTACGTAAAAACATTATCTAAGCCTCACATTGTGTACCATGTTGTAAATACTGTAAGTAAGCCAACATAGAAACCTGCAGCTGTCTGGAATCCTCATCCAGTCTCCGGGAAGCCCAGCAAGTACAAAAGTCTCTATTTGTGATTTCTCCCTGTTTATATCCAACACTCACATTCAAATCAACATCCCCCTCCCCCAGTTATAAAATGTGACCAGCATGGGGGGAGTTTCTGTGACCCTACTGCCTAGTACTGTGCCAGTGCTCAGCTGGTGCTCAGTGAACAGTAGCAGCCACCGCCTTTTCCCATCAGTGTGATCATCACTGCTGTCACCACTTTGGTGGCTCTTCTTTTTTTTTTTTTTTTTTAAAGATTATTTATTTGACAAAGTCACAGACAGAGCGAGGGAAAGAAAGAGAGCTCTTCCATCCTCTGGCTCATTCCCCAAATGGCCGTAAAGGCTGGAGTTGGGCCAGTCCAAAGCCAGGAGTGAGCAGTCAGGAGCTTTTTCTGGGTCTCTCACATGGGTGCACAGGCCCAGGCACTTGGACCATCTTCTACTGCTTTCTCAGGCCATAGCAGAGAGCTGGATTGGAAGAGGGGCAGCCGGGACTAGAACCTGCACCCATATGGGATGCCAGCACCGCAGGTGGAGGCTTAGCCTACTATGCCACAGCACCGGCCCGGTTGTTCTTTTTCTCTATCCCTGTGCCCTACAGCAGGTCCCAGAGGCTTTGGAGTCTAACAGCCCTGGGTTAAAATCCTAACTCTTCTCCTGGCTTCAGACTGGCACAGCTCCAGGCATTGAGGCCAATTGGGGAGTGATGGGAAGACCCTCTCCCTCTCCCTCTCCCTCTCCCCCTCCCCCTCCCCCTCCCCCTCCCTCTCCTCCTCTCCCTCTCCCTCTCCCTCTCCCTCTCCCCCTCCCTCTCCTCCTCTCCCTCTCCCTCTCCCTCTCCCTCTCCCTCTCCCTCTCCCTCCCTCTGCTCTTTCTGTGTAACTCTGACTTTCAAATAAACAAATCTTTAAAAAACATCCTAACACTTTTGGATGTGTGACTTTGGGCAGGTCACCTCCATGCCTTGAGCCGTGTTTCTTTATCTGTAAAATAATAAAGGCATTTGCTCCCATGGATTGCTGGGATACGTGATACAAGAATGTAAAATGCCAGACATAGAGCCTGGCACAAATTAGGAAAATCCCGAATGGCAGTGGCTGCTGTCACTGCCCATTGGTTTTGGTTTTAAAAAGATTTATTTATTTACTTTAAAGGAGAGTTACAGAGATAGAGATAGAGAGAGAGAGAGAGAGACAGAGAGAGAGAGGTTTTCCATTCGCTGGTTCACTTCCCAGTTGGCTGCAATGGCCGGAGCTGAGCCAATCCAAAGCCAGGAGCCAGAAGCTTCCCCTGGGTCCCCCACATGGGAGCAGGGGCCCAAGGACTTGGGCCATCTTCTACTGCTTTCCCAGGCCATAGCAGAGAGCTGGATCAGAAGTGGAGCAGCTGGGACTTGAACCAGCTCCCATATGGGAGGCCGGCACTGCAGGTGCCAGCTTGACCCACTACGCCACAGCGCTGGCCTCTGCTCATTGTTATTAGTACCATTTCATCTTATATTTTAGACTCAGGAATACTGGTAGCTTGCTGAAGTGCTTCTCACTCCCAGTGACAAACTTTGGACAGTGACTTGGGAGGTATTAAGATCCAAATATTCTGACCACCCCAAGGCCCTCCGAGACCGACCAGAGGAAGCGGGTCCTCTGTGAGCTGGAGGTCTAATCCCCCTCTGTTGATTGGTTCTCAGTGATCCAGGGGAAAGAAAGCACCAGAACACCCGGTATTTGATTTAAAAGTCTACACCTTGGGGATGTGTTTTCGGGTTCTTGGAGACTGACTTAATGGAAGAAGAGAGGTGAGAGTTCTTGCTGGTGCTGTGCCCCTGGGGAGGGCTTGACTCCCTCGGAGGCTTCTAGAAGCAGTCCTGCTTTTCTTGCCTGTGGCCCCTGTTACTGCATACAATAAATATTTGACAACATTTTAATTTCTCGCCACCTGGCTAGAATTGCTTATGAATATCACACCCATGAATGTAAGCAATTAAGTATTTTATAAGCACTGCTGAGATGCCAATATCAGAAAACAGGACTTGCAGGTGACAGAGGCGGGACGGTCACTCCGTGTTTTCCTCGGGGGCTTCGCTCTCTTCACCTTCTGCCGAGGACTCTGGAGGGGGCGTTTTCTTGGCGGGGGCCTCGCTGAGCTCCCTGTGGGAAGAGAGCAGAGCAAGGCTTCCACTCCTGCCACTCTCCCCGCCTCCCCAAACTCAGTACGGTGAAGTGGCCCTGTCAAGGACCCTGCGTCCTTGTCAGGAAACTCTTCCTTTACGGAAGGCTCCTTGTCTGGGGGCAAGTCCTTGGCTTTCTTGCGTGTGCCACCGAAAGGGCTGAGCAGACGCCTCAGCCAGAGTGGCCACCTCAGCCGGAAGAAGCCCTAGGAAAGACAAAAAGACATGTGAATTGAGCATTTTCCCTGTCTCCAGCCACACACTGCAGCCTCCTCCCATTTACCTGAGTCTCATCTTCCGAACACTTTCTAGGCACTGATTGGTGAAAGCTCCTTGGGGAAAAACACACACAAGACCATTAGAGACGAGTGCCATTGTTCACTTCTCACAGTGTGCATCTCCGGTCTTCCTGGGACGACACATGCACCTCAGCCATCACTGCAGTGAGTGCTCACTAAAAGCCTGGGGTCTCAGATGCAGTACCCAGGGCGCTGGGCTTCCAGGAGCCCTCTGTCCCTACAGACCTGCAGTGTCTCTGGGGAGACTTTTGTCTGTTGTCAGTCCCAGTGCCTTTCTCAGCCAAGTGTGCTTGCGCAGTGGGACACACTGCACCACCACATGGGGCAGAAGTATTTTCTCTCTCCAGAGGCATTTGACACCTGCCCCTTTAGGATTTAGCCTCACAAGCATCATTCACTGGGGTGTAGGGAGAAAATGCTTGTGTTTCCATAGCTGCTCTAGTCCCCTATAAATTGAATCCTATGAAGCAATGCCCGAGTCCAATAGCAACGTTACCCAGCTCAAAGATTTTTCTCACTGCAGGGTGTCTGTCACTGATGGAAGATTGAGTTGTGAAACCAGTTTAAAGGGCAAAACCAGCGTGGAAATACAAGGTACCCTTTTTGAATATGATTAAAACAGAAAAAGAGTGCATTGTTTCAGCAACTGCTTGTGTCTACAGAGCGTGTGGGTATTGATTTGCAATAGAAATTGTAGCACACAGCCCAAGCTCACTATGACCAAGGGAGAAGTCCCTGGCTGGGGAGGAACCTTCCTCTCTGTAATACTCACTGGCAGTGTGACTATGGGACCAGTATTGTCCCTTTCTCCTTGTATCCTTACCATAACAGGGAGAGACAAACGGTCTGAGAAGGTGTGAATAAAAGGCATAGGCAGTGGGGGTCTGGAAACCAGTAAGTTTTCCAGCCACCTCATACATTTTACTCTCCAGCAGCCTTGAGGGCGACTGTCCCCCTTCCCCCAGTGTCATGTGTCTTTCCATAGCCCTTCTCCGAGCCTCTGGAAAGGCCTCTGAACTGGCCAGATGCCACCAGCAGCAGGAACAGCACAACCAAAGCCCCTCCCTAGCTGCTGTGTCTCGGAAGGACCACTGACAGCACATGTGTCCGTGCTGGTGCCGTCTCCCC
Organism: Oryctolagus cuniculus; assembly: GCF_964237555.1. NCBI lineage: Eukaryota > Metazoa > Chordata > Mammalia > Lagomorpha > Leporidae > Oryctolagus > Oryctolagus cuniculus. The sequence continues at coordinate 63,330,559 of NC_091448.1, read as the reverse complement.
AGCCATGGCTGGGGACCAGATTTGCTGGAATCAGGCAAAACACTCAGATGGATAGTCTTCTGCCTCTGGCAATGTCCTCATTCTAAAATGAGCAGGTTTAAATAGATGAGTTCTCAGTACTCCTCTACTTCTAAAATTCTAATGTAACAATTGTCAGACTGATACTTACGTTGAAGATTTTTCTAACAATTGTCAGACTGATACTTACGTTGAAGATTTTTCTATGTCTTCTCTTCCTCTTCCTCTATGAGAGTAAATCTTTTTTGTAAGGAAAAGCAATCATTATTCACCATAATGATTCTATCTCCAAATCATTTACCTTCCCTTTCTTTCTCTAAAAGCCTTGCCTGCCCAATAAGATAACTTTTTTGAGGACAGGAATTCTGTCTTGTTAATAGTTCTCACTCTTCCACAGTCCTTGGTCTTGAATGCCTCTGGGACTTAATACATTCTATTGACAGCCAGTCATCAGTGAGTCCTCTTAAAAGTGGAATGGGAGTGCAGCGTCATGCATTTAATCTATACTAATTTGGGAACATGGAAGTTGTAGTCCTTAAACAAAATTTAAAAAATCTGGAAGAAAAAAAAGTGGAGTAGTAGGAAACACCCTTAACCTGCTGAAAGTATGGACCAGAAACCTAAACAATGGTGTTTTAAAGGCAAGAACAGGAGTAGGATACTTATTAGACTGCTACTAGTCATCATTGTTGAAAAGGCTGAAATTAGTGCAATAAGAAAAATAAATGGGGTATAATTACTGCAAAGGAAGAGACAAAACTGTCATCATTTGCATAGGAGATGGTGGACAACCTAAAAAAAAAGCCCAAGATAATCAGCTGACATTTTGTTGGACGTAACGTGTGGGTCCGGGGAGGTGACTAGGTGCTGAGTCAGGAGAGTAGTACAGTGAATCTCCTGTTTGTTGTGCACCACCAGTGACTAGAGGGAAAATGGAGTACAGAGCCCTTCTTTAATAGCAATAGAAAGGAATAAACTATCTTGGAATAAACTCAACGAAAGTTGTGTAAGATTTATGTGATTAGGATGCTCTTCTGAAGTCCATAAAATGTCATGTTTCTAGGGTATCATAAAGATGTCAGTTCTCAAATTAATCTACAAATTCAAGGCAACTTAACTCAAACCCCAAGAAAACTTTTTACAAACTCTGACCAGCTGCCATCTTTTAGGAAAAAATAGATGATAAAAACTACTAAATTTATGAAGCAGGAGCTGCCCTACACTGAAACTGTGTAGTGTTAGGGTGGGCACTGCCCATGCTGGTCTCTTTCTCATCTCTATGCTGTGATCACTTACTTCTTGTGGCTAGACATGTCTTTTAAAAAACTTTCATTGAAGATAGACAGATTTCATGTATACAGATTCAGGAACATAGTGATACTTTCCACCTTACCCTCCCTCCTGCCCACACTCCCATCCCTTATTCTTCCCCCCTCTCCTATTTCCATTCTTATTTTTTATGAAGATCTATTTTCAGTTAACATTATACTCATAAGATTAACCCTACACTAAGTAAAATGTTCAACAACTAGTATGAAGAAAAAAATTCACTGTTCTTCAACAGTTCACACAAGGGCTATTTAAAATCATCACATCTCAGGGATTTTTCAAGATGGTGGCATAGGGAGGCAGCTTGCTGCTCTAGTCTAGGGGTGGATAGTTAAAAAAAAGTGGAAGGAGTGCAATCTCAGGGAAGGTTTAGGGAGAAAATGGTAGAGGAAACTCCATGCAAATTGGATGGACGCTGTGGACCTATGTGGAGGGTGTGGACTTGCACAGTTTGAGACCCCAGCAGCTGAGAGCCTCAGCACCAGCTTTGGAATGAGGCAAGACCATACTGCAACAGCTCAAGCCACTGGCAATAAAGCTGTGGGAAAAGCCTGGCATGGGTCTGGCTTGGAGCTCTGTGGGGGATGATGTACCTGCCAACCTAGAGCAAAAAAAAGTGGGGGAGTTCACGTTTCTCTCTGCCCGACCTCAGGCACTGGCATGCTGTAACTAGCCAAGAGAGGGCAGGCACCATTTTGGAGATACGTAACAGCTGCTCCAGCTAGTGACCGTGAACCCAGAAACCAACCTAGAGGAGATGCCAGACTCTGGGAGAATTGACAGGGGGCTGGGTGCTTGTGGCTGTGGGAGCCTTGTGTGGTGGGACTGTGAAAACACTGGGCTGTGTGGGAGGGTGCAGGCAAGCTCCAGGGAGGGAACACATCTTAGAGCAGCTTGATGCAGGAATCAGCTGCAGTGCATCAGCTGAACTCATTTAGACAAAGTCTTAGACATTGGAGCAGTGGGATGCTACGTAGATCTAATGACTCTGTAAGACAATACTTTTGTCTTTTGGCTGCATCCTTTCTCCCAAGGGCAGAGACAGTTCCTCGAGGGTGGAGAGCATATAATCTCATTGTTTCAGCAATGAGGAAAGAAATCAGTGGTAGAAGAGAGTACATCAAATCCCTGACACAATTTTGGAGAACTTCTGCCACTTTACTCTGGCCTTCTTACACTTAACCTCTCCAAATGTCCAGTCCCTTGTTATCTCGGTTCCAGTTGCACAGAGATTTCCCACGAGTGGGGTTCCTTTAAAAATCTGTGGAATGTGCTTTTCAAGGGAAAGAGTAAAGCGCATCTCGGTCTTGGTGACTAAAGAGGAAGGTCAGCTCATGGTACGTGGAAAGTGGCATTGATGTACAGTCTGTGGATTCCGAATCTATTACAAAGGAAGGATGCACTCTGGCAACCTGAATGAGTCGTCCCTACCTCAATGAGACAGAAGATGATAACCAGCATTGTGACCACTGCCGTCACAGATATTGCCACGATGAGCTTGTTGTGATAGCCGTGTTCTTGAGCTCCTTTTGCGAGCTAAGAAAGAGCACAGTTTAAAAAGACAGAATAAAGAGCTGGAAAATATGGATGCTAAATATTCAGAACCCCGTTCTTCAGGTGAGTGGCGTAAAAGATCTTAAAAGACCATACAAAATCTGCTGTATTACATATAATCTTGGTATTACTCATTTTCTCTACAGTGTGTTAGGTCTGCCTCCTAACAAAGTGTCACCGTCTTGGCAAAAGTTACATTACCGAGACAAGATCTGGACTGGGAGCCCCTGGTCTTCCCGCTTGGGGTCTCCTAAGTGATGGGAAAGTGCAGATCTCCTGTCCTCACCTTACTCGACTCCTGCTCTTTCTGTCCACTCGGGGCTTCTGTACTCTCATTGATATAGGTCTCAGTCCTCCACTGCTCTGTGTCCCATTCTTCCTTGGCTATCTTTTCTTCCTGCTGCTCACTGAGGAGCTTCATCAGGATGCCTGTTCTGGAGATGAGCTTGGCACAGGGCAGTTGCACCTGGGCCTCAGAGCAGTCCATTTTCAGAGTGCGGATGACGTGAGAAATGAGCTTTTTCATGTCCGTGTTGGGGATGAGGGACTGTAGCTGCTGATTCAGCTGAATTTCAAACTGTTCTCCCTGGGACAGCATCACAGGGTAGGTGAAGCCTACGGGCATGGTGGGGGCTTCAGTGCCCTCGCTGGGGTATTCCCACTGTGTTTCCTTGGTTTGGTCCACAGTCGGCATTAGGTTGAACTCGGTCCCAGCAGAATCTGTAGCTGAAGGATCTGTGTGCATTTTGTCACCAGGGAGCGTTTCTTCATGTGCAGTGGTGTTTTCTGGCAAAATGTTTTCTTCAAAAACACGCCCTCTGGAATGGTTTTCCTCCCTAGTGTCTTCTATAGAAGGTTCTCTCAGAGGAGGACTCCCCTGAGAATGCAGGCCTCCAGGGGATGAGAAAGCCTCTCCGGAGGGGGAGTTTATGAGACTCCGCAGTGCAGGGAACGGAGGCCTCTTCCCAGCCATCTGCCTGTTGAGGGAATTTTTCCTTCTGAACTTCCGACTCAGTTTGGCCTTGGGGGTTCGGAGGACCAGGTGAGAGCGAGTTTTGTGAAAGCGGTAATTTTGTCTGGAATGCGAGATTGGTTTCCCTGCCGCCTTATTTTTAGCTCTAGCATTGGCATCTTCTAAGACAAAAATGGTGTAGGTTAAGTCTTTTCCTTTGTTGTTGATCTCAGAGATTTTGCAGGGGAGGTAGAAGGCCTGCCCAGGATGTGTTTCTTCAGGAAAGAGGGGGCTGCAGCCTCACGTTCCTTTGTGAGCAAGGGCTCCGTGTGCAAGGAGTTTCCGGCCACCTGCCTGGGCCTCTGAGCCACTTGAAGCTCCTTCAGCTCCCTGGAGCCTGCTCTCCCAAGCCTTCTTCCCCCAATGCTCTCCGCAAAGGGCCAGGTGCCCCGTCTCCTCCCGAGGCTCTTCCTCATCTCCTGGAGGTGCCTTTCCCGTAAGCCCTTTGGCCCCTTGATGACTTTTTTCACTCTCTGCAGCCTGTACCCCACACTTGGCATGGTTGCCAGGCTGTTCTCCTGTGACGGGGCAGTTTCTGATTTCTTTTGGAGGATTTGAGGGTTAAATTGATGACCTAACAGGATAGGCTGCATAAGCATGGCCTTTTCTTCCTTCTTAACCTTATCGATTTTTTTCTTGAATTACTTCATGTAACAAATTCTCCAGAAAATAGAGCTTTCTCAACTTATTTCTGTAAGGATGAGAGGGCCTTCTTATGTGGGTTTTCACGTAGCTCAGGGACTTATCTCTATCTTGCACATTTGAAAAAAGCAGTGTAATGAATGGTAATAATGTTGATTCTACATTTTGTAGATTTTCCTCTGAGAAATAAGGCAATATATAATTCAGTGCACTAATAACATCACTTTCATCGTTGAGGTCCCGCTGTTCACTCATGCGGCCTGGGAAGTCCACACTGTTTCTCTCTGATACTGAGTTCTCTGGCTCAATAGTCAGCTGCTTGCTGGTGTTGTTCTTCCGGGCTTGCAATATCTTCATGAATTCCCCCTTTGGGTTCCCTATAGATGCTTCTTCAACTGTCAAAAAAAGAAGAGACTGCTTTTTGGTACGGAAGACTGATGGGACAGCTTTATGTCAGTCCACAGCCCTACACTCTCATCAATTAAATTAGGAGTCAAATCCAATATTTGGGGTACCATTGAGACTTTAGAGAGAAAAGTAAAACCACACTCAAACCTATGAAATGGCAACAACAAAGGAGAAAAAGATATTTTTGAGAGTGGCATTCAGAAGAGTTCGCAGTGTTAAAAAGCAGTAACTATGATCAGTATTATTTCATTGGTTTCCAATGACCAACCACTCCAGGCTTAGAATAAGGCTGGAGGACAAATGGCCCCACCCAGCTGCCCCTTCTGTGGCTCTGCCCCTGCTTCTCAGCCACATCATTCCACAGTCCTGCCTCATGCTGAGGGAGCCCAAGGCTTCCTCCCTCCCTTCCTCCCTCCCTGTGGCCCTATGTTCTTGCTGCCATCACAGGTGTCCATGGCAAAATATAGGCATGTAAGGGGAGTGAGGGCAGAGGTGGTCAAGCCAAGGGGCCTTGCTCCTCACCTCAATGTGTTCTTTCCCACCCTTGTAAAGGGAGATTAACAATGCTTGTCCTTCTCACCTCTTGAGATGAAGGGAATAATATAATTGGTAGAATAATATAACTGGTCTGGAAGGTGAGCAACACTGTGTAGATGGGTATACAGTTATCACTGTGCTAATGCCTCAGATCCCTGACTGAGATCCGAATTCAAGCTGTCTAAGGAAGAAAGCGGTCACATTTTGGAAGTCACGACATCAGTGGTAATAACCCTCATCTACAGAAGGATACTTAAAAGTACCCGAGTGTTCTGTGGATAGAAAAGCGTGAGACTCAGAGCAGGTTCAGAGTTGGACAGTCTACAAGTGCATGGAGGAGCCTTCCGACTCCATCAGAGGAGTCAGGCAGCCATTTCTGGTTATGGAACCAGAAACTCCCCGGCTCCAAATAAAACAGCATCACTTGTACTCTTTTATACAAGTGCAAAAACAAACAACCGCGGTGAGCAGTGTAGACCTGTTCTATAAGACAGAGGGCCCTTGAGGCCCAACACATAGAAAACCAGTTTATAGACTGTGTGCAAATGAGTTATCATTGAAAAGCAAAGCACCCAAGAGCACAGAACACCACGTGTGTGGTTCCCAACATTGCTTCCTTCCCCTTCCACCTCTTTTCCATGATCCTTTGTGCATATGTAAATTACATAGCGGTAACTATGTTATTAAATTACATAGCGGTGATTGCGAACCTGACTTTCAGCAAGGGAGCAGTGTAGCAATTTAGGGAGTTTAAATCTGAATGAATGAATAAAAATTCAGCAATTAATTACATTGTTACTTTAAACTTGACCCTAAAATTTTAAAATAAGAAATTTAAAACAAATAAAAATTAAAAAAAGATCCTCAGGAAGTTCTGACTCACGGCAATGTGTCGTATTTGGCAGGCATTCATTGTCACAGTGAAGCTTGACGGTGTTGCAGACAACCTCGATAGTATGTTTAAATTGGCAGAGGCAGCAGGCCATATGGCTGGGTAAGATCCTATGAATAGAGACAGAGAATTAAGTTACCTGTAAAGGGGTTCCTTGGGTGGGTCAAACAGGTGAGCCAAGGTGCCAGCAAAGGAGTTCTTGAGGTATGTGGCCAGGACATTTGGGTAGGAGCCTGGTGGCCAATTGTTGGTCTTGAATATGAGAATAAAGGAAGGAGGGAGAGGTGGCCCAAGGAGGCATAGGCATGGAAGTGGGTGTGGTGTATCCAAAATAAAGTCAACAGGGTGAGCATTGGGCACCATGGATCTGTCGTTTGACTCAGGGGTGTCTCCTTCCAGTTCACAAGTCTCATTGTGGGTTGGGAGTGCACAGGAGGACTTCCCCCAACCTCTGGAGTACTCTTCTCCATCCCTGTTGGAAGTGTTCACTATTAGAAACTACTCTGGTCCCAGAAAAATGACTGACTGCAGTAATTGTTGGAAAAGATGTGGAGAAAAAGGAACACTCGCTCACTGATGGGTGAGTGAAAGTAATTTGACAAGGCAGGTGTTTAGCCCAGCCATGAAGATGCTGCTTGGGACAAGCACATCCACTTCTGGAATGCCTGGCTCCATTTCTGATCCCTGTTTCCTGCCAGGAAGTGCCCTGGGATGTGTCAGGTGGTGCTTCCCTAAATACCCAGAAATGGAAAGACTGCAACTTATGGTAGGTGTGTGTTTTTAAGAAACTGTCAGTCTATTTTCATTATATTTTTTTTTCAAATGTATCATTTCGAAAGTTTCTGTGGAAGGAAGAGAGAGAAACACACACAAACACATCTTTTCTTTTTTTTTTTCTTTTTGACAGGCAGAGTGGACAGTGAGAGACAGAAACAGAGAGAAAGGTCTTCCTTTTGCCATTGGTTCACCCTCCAATGGCCGCCGTGGCCGGCGCATCGCGCTGATCCAAAGCCAGAAGCCAGGTGCTTTTCCTGGTCTCCCATGCGGGTGCAGGGCCCAAGGACTTGGGCCATCCTCCACTGCACTCCCGGGCCATACCAGAGAGCTGGCCTGGAAGAGGGGCAACCGGGACAGAATCCGGCGCCCTGACCGGGACTAGAACCCAGTGTGCCAGCGCCGCAAGGCGGAAGATTAGCCTATTGAGCCACGGTGCCGACCACATGTTTTCATTAGGTAGTTTACTCCCCAAATGTCTGCGACATGCAGGGCTGGGCCAGGCCAAAGCCAGGAGCTCAGAAACTAGTTTGGTTTTCCATGTGAGGAGCAAGAACTCAAGTCCTTGGGGCATCACCCACTGCCTTCCAGGGTACATGTTAGCAGGAAGCTAGGGTGGAGCAGAGCCGGGACTTGGATCCAGGCATTCTGATGTGGGATTGGAGTATCCCAGGTAGTGGCTTAACGGCTGCACCAAATGCCTGCCATCGTAAACAGTTTAATTTTTATTTGTTTTATTTTTTAAAGCTTTTATGTAATGAATGCCAATTTCATAGGTACAACTTTAGGAATATAGTGTTTTTTCCTCCATACCTGCCCTCCCACCCCCACTCCCGTCCTACCTCCTACTCCCTCTCCCATCCCATTCTTCATTAAGATTCACTTTTGATTGACTTTATATACAAAAGAGCAACTCTATACTAAGTAAAGATTTCAACACTTTGCACCAACCCCCCACCCCACAACATAAAAAGTACTGTTTGAGAACAAGTTTTGCAGTTAATTCTCATAGTACAGCTCATTAAGGACAGAGTTCCTACGGGGGGGGGGGGGGTAAGTGCAAACAGCTTCATTTCTAATACCCCCAAATTGGAACAACCTAAGTGTTCACAAATAGGTGAATAGATAAACTATGGTAGGTTACACGTAGTGGGCCAGGCTCTTTCTAACCAATAGAATAACCAATGGTTGAGTTGTTACAGATGACTAATGTTACTTCTTTGGGTCCAGGGAAAGCTTCATATAGAAAGGAAAAAAAAAAGAAATTATCAACTCCCAACTTGACTCTCACTGGGATTAAACATGACAATAGGTCTGATCTGATTTCATCATCATTTAAAAAAATCATCTATTATTTTTCACTTTATGTTTCTGTGTGGGAGCAAACTGCTGAAATCCTTACTTAATGTATACTAAGCTGATCTTCTGTATATTAAGATATTCGAAAATGAATCTTGATGTGAATGGAAGGGGAGAGGGAGTGGGAAAGGGGAGGGTTGTGGGTGGGAGGGACGGTATGGGGGGGAAGCCATTGTAATCCATAAATCGTACTTTGGAAATTTATATTCATTAAATAAAAGTTAAAAACAAAACAAAACAAAAAAAAAGAAAGAATGCACTCAGAATGCTAAGCTAGTGTTTTACTAGACTTCAATTCTAACAGGAAATTTTCGTTAAGTCCTTTCTACCCCTAACTTCGTATTTTGAAAATTTTCAAGCCTACAAAAATATCCGAAAGATTGGTGTCATGAGTTTACATGTTCTCTCACTTAGATTCAACTGTTGCTAACATTTTGCCACATTCACTTTCCACGTGTGTGTCTCTATGCACTTCTTGGACAAACCATTTGAGAATGAGCTGTAGATATGATGACCTTTTCTTGCTAAACCTGAAGTCTGCGTCTCCTAAGAACAAAGGCATTCTCCTGCATATCCACAACACTATTATCACCCAGTCAGCTTTAACATTAACATCACCGTCTATTGTGGTCCACATGCAGGTGCTCTCAGTTGTCCCAAACATGTCTTGGCTACTTTTAAATCAGGCATTGCATTTTATTTTCATGGCTCTTTAATTTTCTTCAGTTTAGAACTGTTCCTTTTTTGCAGTGTTTCATGGCATTGGGATTTTTGAGGCATTCAAATCAGTTGTTTTACAGCATGCACCTCAATTTATCCTTCTAAGACCAATACTGAATATAATCACCAGGGAACATTTATTTTTTTGAGTGGCTAAGATTTTTTTTAAAAAGTTTTATTTATTTGAAAGGCAGAGTGATGGTTGGGTGCAGGAGAGAGAGAGAATGAGTGGAGGGAGAGGGAGAGGGAGGGAGAGAGAGAGAAAGAATGAACGTGAATAAATCTTCCAGCCACTGGTTCATGCCCCAAATGGCCACCGCAGCTGGGGTTGGGCTGGGTTGAAGTCAGGAGCCAGGATCCAGGAGCCAGGAACTATATTCAGGTCTCTCCTGGGTGGCAGGGGGTCAAGCACTTTGGTCATCCTGTGCTGCTTTCCCAGGTTCATTAGCAAGGAGCTGGATGGGAAGTGGAGCAGCTGGGACTTGAACTGGCACTCCCATATGGGATGCCAGCATCACAGACAACTTCACCTTGTGCCACAACACCAGCCCCACTAGGGACCATTTCTGGCAGGAACACTGCATCTTGCATAGAGAATGTTGTAGTTTTGCTGCTTACTAAAATGGATGCACTAGGGATGATGTCAGTGATAAAATATTTATTTTTTAGAAGATTTTTATTTATTTGAGAGGTAGAGTTACAAACACAGAAAGGGAGAGACAGAGACAAAGATCTTCCATCTTAAGCTGGTTCATGTCCCAAATGGCCTCAATGGCCAGAGCTGGGCCAATCTGAAGCCAGGAGCCAGGAGCTTCTTCCGGGTCTCCCATGCAGGTGCAGAAGCTCAAGCACTTAGGTCATCTACTGCTTTCCCAGGCCATAGCAGAGAGATGGATCAGAAAAGGAGAAGCCAGGACTGGATCTGGTGCCCATATGGGATGCTGGCACCGCAGGTGGAGACAGCCCACTATACCACAGCGCTGGGCCCCAAATCATTATTTTCAAAAATATTGGCAAATCTGGGGCCGGCACCATGGTGCAGTAGGTTAATCCTTCACCTGCAGCACCGGCATCTCATATGGGCGCTGGTTCTAGTGCCAGCTGCTCTGCTTTTGATCCAGCTCTCTGCTATGGCCTGGGAAAGCAGTGGAAGATGGCCCAAGTCCTTGGGCCCTGCACCCGCATGGGAGACTGGAAAGAAGCACCTGGCTCCTGGCTTCGATCAGTGCAGCTCCAGCCATTGTGGCCATTTGGGGAGTGAACCATCGGAAGGCTTTTTTCTCTGTGTCTCTCTCTCACTGTCTATAACTCTTATCTGTCAAATAAATAAATAAAATTTTAAAAAATATTGGAAAATCTTTTGAAATTGCTAATGACCTGAGGTATAACTTATTCTTACTAGATAATATTTAAGTATTAAAGACCATTGCACATTAATATGCAATAAAGGGGCCAGCGCTGTGCTGTAGCAGGTTAAGCCTTCACCTGCAGTGTCAGCATCCCTTATAGGCACTGGTTCAAGTCCCAGCTGCTCCGCTTCTGGTCCAGCTCCCTGCTAATGCACTTGGGAAAGCAGCAGAGGATGGTCCAAGTGCTTGGGCTCCTGCTCCCACATGATTCAGAATAAGCTCCGACTCCTGACTTTGGCCTGGCCAAGCCCTGGCTGTTGTGGTCTTTTGAGCTAGGAACCAGCAGATGGAAGATCTTTCTCTCTCTCTGTATTTCTGCATTTCTTTTTTCTTCTTTTTTTTAACTTTTATTTAATGAATATAAATTTCCAAAGTACAGCTTATGGATTACAATGGCTCCCCCCCCATAACTTCCCTCCCACCCGCAACCCTCCCCTTTCCCTCTCCCTCCCCCCTTCAATTCACATCAAGATTCATTTTCAATTCTCTTTATATACAGAAGATCAGTTTAGCATATATTAAGTAAAGATTTCAACAGTTTGCACCCACATAGAAACATACCAGGGGATTCCAATTCAATCCCATCAAGGTGGCATGTACCAATGCCATCTCACTAGTTCCGGTGATCAATTTCTGTTCAAATTGATCGTAATGATAGGACTAAGAGCCAAAGGGAGCACATAAACAAGACTAGTGTCTGCAAATACTAGCTGATAGAATAAAAAAGGGAGAGAATGATCCAGCATGGGAAGTGAGATACACAGCAGACCCATAGAATGGCAGATGTCCTAAACAGCACTCTGGCCTCAGAATCAGCCCTTAAGGCACACGGATCTAGCTGAAAAGCCCATGAGAGTATTACAGGCATGGAAAGCCAAAACACTCTGGCAAAAAAAAAAAACCCTACATGTATTTCTGCCTTTCGAATAAATAAGTAAGTCTTTAAGAATGCATTAAGGACCATCGCTTATGAGTCACGACACAAGTGAGCTGGCCTGCTTTGTCTAAACTCCTGAGGACTTCCAATAATGAACTCCAGTGTAACAATTGCTTTCAGGTTTTTATAGCCTTGGTTGCACATGGCTCCAGAAAATGCTAGCACTTTTCCTGTCCACTGATGGTCAAGTATGAAAAAAGCAGCTAGAACACCACAGCCTTGGCTAACTGAGAAAGCTTGTTGATGATGAGAGCTTTGACTCTTTGGAGAGGAAGGCCTCTCACTGACCTGGGAGGATCCACTGTGGCAGATGCTGCCCAAGGTTGAGGAAGAGGAGGCTAGAGCAGAAACCAGTGGACTTGATGATGTGGGAAAGTTAGTCAAGGAGGTGATCTGACAGAAGTGATTAGGGCAGGGTATGCTGTGAGAGGCCTTTCCCCATTCTTATCTTGTGGAGTCCGCTCAACTAGCCTTATCATAGTTTCTGTTTAGCTTGTCCAATTGGCAGGGGGGAGGTCACAATGGAAGTTGCAGTGAGTTTATGGTAAAATGTCAGAATAGGGCTCTAAGGAAATCCTTTTTAAAACTTCAAAACTTGAGATACTTCAAACTCTGCATGAAAATTAACTAGAAAGGATCATGGACCTAAATGTAACTCTACAGTTTCTACAAGAAAACAGGAGAAAATCTCTGTAACTTTAGATTAGACAATGGGTTATTTGAAAGATTTTTTTCAGGAAAGGCACAATAAAAGGACAAACCATACAAGATAAAAGTTGCTATAGGCTCATCAACATTAAAAAAAATTAACTTCTACTCTTCAGAAGGTACACTTAGTAGAGTGAAATGATAACTCACAACCAGAGAGAAGATATTTACTAAACATACATCTGAGAGAAAGTACTCATACCCAGAGCATATAAAACACTCTTAAAACTCCCTAAGATTACCATCAAATTACTACATGGGAACAGATTTGAATAGACACTTGGTAAAGATATTTGCACAACAGTATCGTCAGTTATTAGAGAAGTCTAAGTTTAAACTGCAGTGAGTGTACCCAAGGTGCCAGCGTTAGGATGACTGAGTCCCGCATTTGAGCACTTGCATTTGATTCTTCTCTCTGGTTCCTGATTCCAGCTTCCTGCTAATATAGTTCTTCTGCCTTTCTTTGGTTGAGTAACTGGGGTTCCTGCCACCTACATGGGAGATCTGGGTTGAATTCCCAGCTGTCAATTCCAGCTTCAGCCCAATGCTGGTCTTGGTGGCATTTGGTGAGAGAACTGATTGACTCTCTAGTAACTATTTTTAAATACTAAAAAAAATATAGAGATTCCACTATTTATCTACTGGCAGAAGAGCTACATTAAAAAAAGTTTTATTTTTTAACTTATTTGAAAGAACGAGAGAGAGAGAGAGAGAGAGAAAGAGATTGATTGATTGACCTTCCATCTGCTGGTTCACTTCCCCAAATGCTGATAACAGCCAGGGTTGGGCCAGGACTATGCCAAGGACATAGGTCTCAATGTGTGGGTCTCCTACATGGGTGGCAGAGACCAGAATACTTGAGTTACCATCGGCTACCTCCCAGGGTGCACATTAGCTGGAAGCAGAGTAGCTGGGACTCAAACTTGGCACTCTGATACGGGATGTAGGCATCCCAAGTGGTATCTTATTTATTTATTTATTTATTTATTTGACATGTAGAGTTAGACAGTGAGAGGGAGAGACATAGAGAAAGGTCTTCCTTCCATTGGTTCACCTCCCAATCACCCCCCAAATGGCCGCTACCGCCGGAGCTGCGCCGAACTGAAGCCAGGAGCCAGGTGCTTCCTCCTGGTCTCCCATGCGGGTGCAGGGTCCAAGCACTTGGGCCATCCTCCACTGCCTTCCCGGGCCACAGCAGAGAGCTAGATTGGAAGAGCAGCAGCTGGGACTAGAACCTGGTGCCCATATGGGATGCCGGTGCCACAGGTGGAGGATTAGCCAAGTAAGCCATGGTGCTGGCCCCCCAAGTGGTATCTTAATGCTGTGCCACAATGTCCAGTTTCTAAATGTTTGTTAAAAAAGTTGAAATCTGAGGACTGGGACAACACATGTTGCAACTGCCACTCTCGAACATTGTTGGTGAGAGTGCAGACTGCAGCAGCTACTTGGCAAACAGTTTAGCTGTGTGTTAAACAGTTCAATATACACTTAGTAGGTAATGAACTGTCCTACCCCTAGATCTTTACACCAAAGAAATGAAGACACATATCCACTCACAGACCTCCATGTGAGTGCTGTTAGTGGCTTTATTTATAATTGCAAAAAGTTGGAAAACACAGTTCTATAAGCTGATGAAATGGATAAACTGGTGTAACTACACAATTGGAATATTACTTAGCAATAGGTAGAGGCAGCAACATGAATAGTAGTTTAATCTCTAAAGGATTATGCTGAGTAAAGGAGCCAGACACAAGAGGCTACACTTACTACATGATTTTGCTTATAAGACACTGTGGAAGGAAAAACTACAAGAATAGAAACAGGATGAGTGGTTTGCAGGGCCTGGGTCTGGGGATGGGAGGAGACGATTGATTGGAAAGGACCATGAGGGACCTTTTTGGGTTGATAGAAATGTTCTACATCAGGAATTTGGTGGTGGTTACATAACCACGTGTTTGCCAAAACTCAGCAAACTTTACAGTGTGAATTGAAATACATAAAAATTATACCTCCATAAGCCTGACTTAAGAAAACACGTCTACAGACTTACATGGAAATAAACCTAAGAAAAAGATAACTTACAGGTTTTCCAATTGAAGAGTCATCATGAGGATGTTCTCAACTGTGGTAAGTGGTACTTGTGTTGTTCCCAAGTCTCTGAAGGAGAAAGCCCAAACATTCATGGTATGGACCTCAATAAAAAGATCTGTCTTTAAAAAGGTTGTTTCAGGAAGATGTGGTTACATCAGTTTTGGCTTCTCTATAAAGCAAGACAGCTCAAGAGTTTGTCATGGAGACAGTTCCAGAAAGCCCTGGTTGAAATGACTTTACTATTTGCATCATCAGATTAATGACCTTGGCATTGAAGAGTGGAACCTACACCTTTTTCTGCCATTGTCTTATTTTTCATTTTATACTACATTGACCTCTTTTAATTCTTATTTTTTTCTTTAAAAAATTTACATCTATACCTCTTTGCTTGGGATAGATGGTATTCCTAACATGTATTTGCATGTAACACTGTCTCCCTCTGCCAGCTGTCTTTCCCATGATAAATTCTTTCTCAGTTCTTGCCTCAGTCAATAACTTTTTTTCAGTAACCTAATTTATTTTTTTTCAGTAACCTAATTTAAAATCATGACTTTTTAGCCTCAATCTCAAATATTTAATGTTTGATGAAAATAAAAAAGGATTAGTTTAATACTTACAGATATTTTAATGCTGGCAGTTTAAAAAGATACGAATCTTCAACGTTTTTCAGAGGATTACGATTGAGATTTCTGAAAAAGGCAATGGAATTAAAGTTATTGGCCTTTCAATAAGCACAAGATTGTATGAGAAATTATATTCCTTTTTGTGTAGACATTTTAGGCTTAAAATTACTTTCTGTGTACTTATAAATCACCCTTAGAATTCAAAAAGCACTTGTTCTTTGGGAACTACCTATGTCTCTTAGAGGATGAATGGAGAAGAGAAAGAGAAAAGATACAAAAAAATGCATAATAAACAAAAAGTATGCAAAAGAACTTTTTAGGTGAAAAGCCTTAGAAGTGGAGCCAGTGTTTTGCCTAGCAATTAACACCCAGATTGGGATACCTACGTCTCAAATCAGATGCCTGGGTTTGATTCCCAGTTCCAGCTTCTAATTGCAACTTCCTGTTAATGCAGACCCTGGGAGGCAGTGGTGATGGCTCAATTGGTTGATTCTTTGCTGCCTACTTGGAGACGTGGACTGGTTTCTGGTTTCCAGCTTCAGCCTGGGCCTGGCCTAGCCTCGCCCGAGCCATTGCAGGTATTTGGGAAGTGAACTAGTGGACGGGAGCTGTCTGTGTCTTAAAAAAGAAAGATGTATAGAAGTGACCACACTGATAGAGAAGCCCTTTTTTGTGTAGGAAACACTAATCCTGTGTTCTCCATAATTCAAGGTGCTTGCCTTTCATCTTTAGAAATTTTAAACAAGCCATGACTTAATTCATTTAGTTGATGGAAAAAGAACCCACGTCAAAGCCATACTCTTGTCACGTTCTTCCACTGGTGTTCTCATTTCGCATCACACATCATCACATCACATCACATCACATCACACCACATCATCACGTCACGTCACATCACATCACATCACATCACATCACATCACATCACATCACATCATCACGTCACATCACATCACACTGATCATCACATCACATCACGTCACATTGCATCACATCACATCACAGTCTTTGTTACGTTGCTTGTTGGCCTGTCAGTCTCCTGGCCTGTTAGCCCCTTGAGGGCAGGGAACATATGTTATTGTCTTTGTTATGCCTGTGTGTGGCATAGTGCCTGAAATTTACTGCATGGTTAATAAATATTTGTTGAGTAAAGAAATCACATTTTGTTTCCATACCAATACAATGAATAAATTCGTGTTGTGGGAAATTTCATTCCTAAATGCTGTAATAGATTTTTAAAGTTTTTAAAGCAAGCAAACAAAAACAAAAACAGGTAAAAAAAAAACTGCCTTTAGTTTAACTCTACTCAAAAACGTACTGTACTGTTACAGACTGTGAAAATAATAATTCTTACAGATGATATTGATTGGGCTGCCAAGCATCTGTGTTCAGCATTCAACACTGGATGTTCCCAATAACCTCTGTGATAGGTATTGTACCCCAGTAGCCTATTGTGATATATATTGTGCTGAGTCACAGAGGCTGTGTAACTTGTTGTAGGTCACTGCACTTGTAAGAAGCAAAGCTGGAGC
The DNA here is from genome assembly GCF_964237555.1 of Oryctolagus cuniculus. Lineage (NCBI taxonomy): Eukaryota > Metazoa > Chordata > Mammalia > Lagomorpha > Leporidae > Oryctolagus > Oryctolagus cuniculus. The sequence goes on along the minus strand of NC_091448.1, from coordinate 63,314,014 downwards.
TGGAGCTCAGTCCTGCCCCAGACTGTGTCTAATATGTGTGCAGAAAAGGGTCCAAATATTTGTCACTTTAATCTGAAGCTTGAGATGACTAAATATAGAAGTACTTTGAAAATTTCATCAACCTTCTCAGGATAGCGCTCATGAAAATTAGTTTCTCTTTTTATTCCTTTTCCCTAATCTTATCCCACAATTAGATATTTAGCTCAGAGTCATTGAGACTAGAGATTTAACAGCATGTTGTAGGTGACATCAGTGGAAACCTATGTAAACAGTGGAGTGAGAACATCTGAAAATTTATCCCTTCATAAAGGGAACAACAAAATGGTAAAAGTGGTCAGAATCAAGTTTTTGATAATTCTGGAAATTTAACCAAAGGCTTGCAGCCACCTGTGGGGCATTTACTCAAGAAAATTGGCTGACTTTCTCTAAGAATAGTGAGATTTGTGTGGGTTTCGTGTATTTAACTTGCCCTAGACAGTTCCTCCCTGGCAAGCTCAGTGTTAGCCTTAAAAATAGGCTTGGCAGCTTATGACAAGAGCCTCGGGTGATAACTGACGTCATAAATAAGAGTGTCAATTGTTAAATCAACAACAGGAGTCACTGTGCACTTACTCCCCATGTAGGATCTCTGTCCTTAATGTGTGGTACTATGTGAATTAATGGTATAACTAGTACTCAAACAATACTTTATACTTTGTGTTTCTGTGTGGGTGCGAACTGCTGAAATCTTTACTTAGTATATACTAAGTTGATCTTCTGTATATAAAGAGAATTGAGAATGAATCTTGATGAAGAATGGGATGAGAAAGGGAATGGGAGATGGGATGACTGCAGGTGGGAGGGAGGTTATGGGGGGAAAAAGCCACTATAATCCAGAAGTTGTACATTGGAAATGTATATTTATTAAATAAAAGTTAAAAAAAAGAAACATCTGCTTTAGGAATAGACTGATGTCTTAGCAATATTTGGGTTTAGGTTTTTGGATTGTGGATTAATTTTATTTTTAATTTGTTGCTTCTCAAAATTTTTTAAAATTATGAGATGTATTACTTGCATACTCACAGTCATATGTAACCATGTGAATGTTGGATAATGTTTGAACTTTGTCTAAGTTATTTTGTCTACATTTGAACCAAATCAGGAATTATAATAAGAAAAGAGAAGTATGTGTAAAATGAGCAACAACAACAAAAAAACCTCAAACTCTCCAAAAAAAAATAGCCTGTATGCCCAGTATCAGAGAGAGTGAGGGAGAGGGATAGAGGGACAGAGGGACAGAGGGAGGGAAGGAGGGAGGGAGGGGGGGAGAGAGAGAGAGAGAGAGAGAGAGAGAGAGAGAGAATGAAAATGAATGGAGATGAGGGCCGGCGCCGTGGCTCACTAGGCTAATCCTCCGCCTAGCGGTGCCGGCACACCGGGTTCTAGTCCCGGTCGGGGCGCCAGATTCTGTCCCGGTTGCCCCTCTTCCAGGCCAGCTCTCTGCTGTGGCCAGGGAGTGCAGTGGAGGATGGCCCAGGTGCTTGGGCCCTGCACCCCATGAGAGACCAGGAAAAGCACCTGGCTCCTGGCTCCTGCCACCGGATCAGCGCGGTGCGCCGGCCACAGCGCGCTGGCTGCGGCGGCCATTGGAGGGTGAACCAACGGCAAAGGAAGACCTTTCTCTCTGTCTCTCTCTCTCACTGTCCACTCTGCCTGTAAAAAAAAAAAAAGAAAAAAGAAAATGAATGGAGATGAGCATGCAGAATGAAGCTGAGCTCCTCCAAAGTGCATCCCAGTGAGCTGTCAGAATCTTGGGCCATCTTCCACTGCTTTCCCAGGCCATAGCAGAGAGCTGGATTGGAAGTGGAGCATCCAGGTCTCAAACCGGCACCTATATGGGATGCTGGCGCTTCAGGCCAGGGCTTTAATCTGCTGTGCCACAGCACCAGCCGTGTCTCTGACTTTCAAATAAATGAATAAATCTTAAAGAAAAAAGTAAAAGAACAAAAAAACCCTAAAGCCAATGAAGAGAATACTTTAAGAGAAGCATACGGTGCAGAGGAAGAATTACCTTAAGAGAAAAGAAGACCTCTTGCTACACAGATGAGAATATGGTGCAGATGAAAAGATTATGAGAAGAAAAGTGTAATAGTTGCAGGAAGTGACAATGTGAAAACTTGTGAACCCTTACAAAACACCCCCAAAGGGCAGACCTGAGTTGTTCTCTTCATCTGTAAGGTTTATGCCTCTCTCTGAGTTTGGGGAGATGCTGTTTGGATTCCAGGACACACCACAGAGGGAGGACTGTGCCAGCAGTGTGCAAATGCAGGTGTATCCACAGCTTGCCTGAAGGAGGCTATGCCCATGGCTGACCTTCAGGGTACGACCACACCCAGCTCACCTACAGTGTCAACAGTGGGGCGAATATCTGAGGAGGGAGAAAGCCTGGACTCTCCTCCTAGTCACCCACAGTGCTTGTGAGTAACAGACGAGTGAGCATGTGGATGTGCTCTGTCTGGATAAGGGAGCCCCTCTCTACACTCTAGAGTCCTTCCACTACTAAACTATGAAACTTGTTTTGTGAGGACCAATGAAGTGACTAAAACAATTTTTAGAAAGAAGCCAATGAGTTAAGACTTAATGTACATGTGTGGGGAGCAACTGGGAGCAACTCGGACTAGACTAAGTTACTGGAATTAAGACTTATTCTATGCATCTGCTCTCCCACAATATGGCGCTGGGAGAGGAGCAAACAGCTTCTACCCAGCTGCCTTTCACCAACTTGACAAGCTGCAGGAGCTGCTCCTGATTGGAGGAGAGCAGCGTACTCGGCGTGTGGGTAGCAGAGTTGGGATTGGTGGAAGAGGACTATAAAGGAGGAGAGAGACAACATGCACCAGGAACATCTATCTGAAGGAACACCTGTGCAGCCCCCGAGAGAGCCGGCCGGCGGTGTGCCGCTCCCCCGCAGAAGTGGGGAAAGCGGCAGGGGGAAACGCCCTTCCACGGAGGTGGAAGGGACGGTAGCCAACCCGGGAAGAACCAGCAGCAAACCTGGGGAGGGCCGAGCAGACCAAAGAACAATGCAGGGTCCTGTGTCGTTCCTCCACGAAGAGGGGGAGCGACATAATGGTGCCGTGACTCGGATAGGAAACCTAGGAGGGAAGAAGAGGGAAGAAACGGGAAGAAGTGGGAAAATACCGGAGAGAGAGACTAGCAAAGAACCTAGGGAAAAGCCAGATGGAAAAGGTGCCGGAAGAAGCTATTGAAAGCCTAGGCATAGACTCGGATACGGACTGTGGGAAAGAAGTTAGGATTTAAAGTGAAAGCAAGAAGAAACTTAGACTCAGATACGGACTGCAGGTTGAAAGCGAAAGTGAAACCTAGAAGAAACTTAGACTCGGATACGGACTGTGGGGAAAAGCCAGGAGAAATGAGAGGGGATTGTTGTTGGAAGAAAAGTTAGGAAACATACCGGGTAGAGAAAAATGGTAGGGAGGATGAAGCCGCGGGGGGGCAGGCTGAAGCGGAGACGTAAGCTAGCTTGGAATTCTTCAAGTCAGCCCGGGGAGCAAAAGGCGAAAATCTGGAACCAGAGGCAGAGACGTGGGCCGCCAGGTTGGAATCCGTCAGATTAGCCCGGGGAGCAAAAGACGGGAAGCCAAACTGGGGGGCGCAGACGTGAGCTAGGTTGAATTCACCAGGTTAGCCCGGGGAACTTGGACTGAATGCCGGTGGCGGAAACGTGAGCTGGGCTGTGTGACTCGCGGAAGCCGCCACGTGCAGAGAGAGCGCGCGGGGCACAAACGGGGAGAGCGCACGGGGTGCGAATAGAAGCCGGTAAGCTGCGCAGAGCCGGGAAGCCGCCGCAGGGCGGGCCCCGGGAAGCCGCGCAGAGCCGGGAAGCCACCGCGGGGGAGGCGCCGAGAAGCAGCCTCGGGGCGGGCGCTGGGAAACCGCGGGGATAAGAGAAACAAGTTTAGAAGTAAAATGAGAGAAATAGGAATGCTGGCAGATAGAAGTAAAATAGGAGAAATAGGAATGCCCGGAGGTAGAGAAATAGAGAAAAATAAGGCCTCCCCACAACACGGCAATGAGAGAGCTTGGATTCGGTCTGCCTGATTAGTAAGACGATAAGCACCTGCGGGCAGCTAGCAGCTTATGCGCTGCAGGTCACCGAAGACAGGCACGAATTAACATCAATAAGTCTCCCCACAATACAGCAATGAGAAGGCTTGGATTCGGTTTGCCTGATTGGTAGGGCTTGTAAGCACCTGCAGGCAGTTCTAGCAGAGCAGAGCATGCGCTGCAGGGCACCGAACACAGGCACGCATCAGCGCCTAAAAACCTCCTCACAACATGGCGAAGAGAGGACCCGGATTCAGTTTGCCTGATTGGTAGGGCTTGTAAGCACCTGTGGGCAACTCTAGCAAGCAGAGCAGTGTGTGTGCTGCGGGGCACCGAAGACAGGCGCGTATCAACGCCAAAAATAAAAAGAAAGGGGGATCTGTGGGGAGCAACTGGGAGCAACTCGGACTAGACTAAGTTACTGGAATTAAGACTTATTCTATGCATCTGCTCTCCCACAATATGGCGCTGGGAGAGGAGCAAACAGCTTCTACCCAGCTGCCTTTCACCAACTTGACAAGCTGCAGGAGCTGCTCCTGATTGGAGGAGAGCAGCGTACTCGGCGTGTGGGTAGCAGAGTTGGGATTGGTGGAAGAGGACTATAAAGGAGGAGAGAGACAACATGCACCAGGAACATCTATCTGAAGGAACACCTGTGCAGCCCCCGAGAGAGCCGGCCGGCGGTGTGCCGCTCCCCCGCAGAAGTGGGGAAAGCGGCAGGGGGAAACGCCCTTCCACGGAGGTGGAAGGGACGGTAGCCAACCCGGGAAGAACCAGCAGCAAACCTGGGGAGGGCCGAGCAGACGAAAGAACAACGCAGGGTCCTGTGTCGTTCCTCCACGAAGAGGGGGAGCGACATAAATGAATGAAGCAGAAGAAATAAAGTATACTTAATGTTTAGAATTATCAATTACTGCTGATTTTCCATAATATATTTCATTTCTGATTTCACTGAAAGATTTGATGAGTATTACTATTCAAAGAATGTTATGTCACTGGTAAGCTCTTGGCATGTCTTTGAGGTAGATTTCATATTCACAATAGATTGATCCTACCACACTGCTGTTTTACACAGAGACTTCATTCAGAAGAATGTTTACTGGGCTGCATGTAGTACATGCAAAGTAAGGGTGAATGCAGATTTTGCTGAGCATGAGCCTAACCTAATTTGGGGAATCCCTTATAATGAAACATGCAGAATTATGAATATAAAAATTGCTCCAGCCCCTCCCAGGACCTTGGAAGGGGCACGTGCAAGCGTAAAGCCTTGAAGCTTAGGCTCCAGTTCATGATGAATCCAGCTCAGCTGGCACTCTTTTCTGGACTCTGTAATGCAGTGAACAGCATTGTTTTCACTTTAAAAACCCTCATCTTTGGTCATAAGATCACTGGTGTCTTCCTGGGGCAACGGGGATAGCAAAAGTTTCCTTGAAGCAGATTAGCTTTGTCTAATAAAAGAATATGTCCCCAAATAAAGGAGACCCGCTCCCAACACACACTTGGTGTATTACAGCCATTGTGCCAATTTTTGAAGCAACCATGAGTTAGATATGTTCAGATCGCATGATAAGAGGATTAGTTTCCAATACCAGCTAGCTCTGGTTTTTGCATCACCATGAAGCAAATGCTTTTTTTCTTTGGCTTAAGATGGACACAGAAACTTGAGATAAATGAACTGGTGCCTCGTGCACTGTGCGCCATCCCTAGCTCTGCTCCTACTTTTTCAGCTCATCTCTCTGGCCTTGCTGCACAGATGCTAGCATGGCTGTCACTCATTTTCCCATCAATGTCCAACTTCCCCCTGCTGGCATGAAAGTCTCTGGAGACAAAGCTTCTGTCCTGCTCCAGTTTGTACCCCCAGCACTTAATACAGCACCTGGCACTCGGTGGGCCTGGCACTCAGTGAATGTTCTTAAATGAATTCATTACTTTTCATCCACTGTGATTCCACAGATTTTCTCCCTGTGTTGTCTACAGAAAACTGTACTGGAACTCGGCCCCTTAGGAGGGAATCTAATGGAATGATATATGTTGAGGCCATTTTTACTGATGCTACCAAAACCACTTGGTGTTGGGGCTCCAGGAACCAGCTCCCAGTGTGTGGGTGAAGTAAAAACAGACTCTCAGTGTTCTTCCTCAAGATCTGCAGGCACTGTTGGTCCATCCCCAACACATCCTAAAACCTTCCCTCATAACCAGAATGAATTGTGTTTGGCTGGGATTCTGAACCACAGAACAGGTGGATAGTCTTTCAACATCAGGTTTAGTGGAGAATCTGTATCTTGAATCTAAAATTCCCTTGGGCCATTGAACATCACAGAATTGTTGAGTTGAAAGTGAATAAAACTCACTTTCTGTTGCAGTTTAGTCAGGACAAAATATGTGGGATTAGGCTAGAGCAGTGTATTTTCTTATTTTTTTAACACTACAGTTTAACATATATGCCACTTCTTCCTATTTCAAAAGTTATTAGTATCCACAGATAATTTATAAATTGAGAGCTAAATACATTTTGGAAAAAGCTTATGATCTGGGTGGGTGATGGGGAGAGATGTGCCCTTTGGCTGGGTCCCAGGAATTATTTTTGCATTAGGATTTAAAAGCAGGTAACCCTGAGAAAGCACCAGAACCTTTTTCTCCCAGAGTACTTTGTGTTAGATTTTTGGAAAAAAAAAATGGAAATGAAGACCTTCTTTGCAGAGTTTATATACAGGGCTTAATACCCAGATAAGCATAACTATATACCATTTTTATACACAAATGGTTTTTAAATATGTATTCATCATCTATTGCACTTACACATTGTGCAAAAACTGCATTCCATGCCACGCCTGAAATGTCCCAAAGCTCAGTTCTGTCAGTAAATTGCAACCAAGATTTCTACAAAAAAAGACACGAGTGAAAGAGAATGAAGAAGAAAAAAAGAAATATTTTCAGAATACTCTTCTTTCAGGAGTGATTCTAATTTTTATAGATGAAACAATACTTCCACATTTTATCTACACACTAAAGAATTTACTGGTACTGGAAGATTTGGTTTCTGAATTATACTTGCACATTTACATTAAATTTCATCATATTATTTTCATATTACATGACATACTTGTACTGTGTGATCTTTACTTCTCTGGAACAGAGTTTCACAACTTGAATGCTATTGACATTTTGGACTCGATAATGCTTTTCTTGTGGAGGTTTGTCCTGTACATAGTAAGTGGCTTAACAGCAGGCTGGGCTTAGCTCACGCAGTGTCAGCAGCACGTGCAGGGCTGCAAGCTGTTACCTGAATGCAAAATCATGTTGGCTGAGAAGCCCTGCTCTGTGGGATTCACTCTGACTTTTGTACCTGATAGTATTTTTGCTAGAGAGGAAAAGGACCTGTTACAGAATTTTAGCAACCTTCTACTACAAATGTAAAGTAGAATCTTAACCCTATTTCAAGGTGAACAGTGAAGATTTATTAAAATTCCAAATGTGATGAAATTGTAACTTACATAGACTGCAAAAAAGGGAGTGACTCAAATGCACGTCTTTCGATAAACTCTATTTTATTGCAGGATAAATCTCTAGGAAAAGGAAAACATTGCCTTGGTTAGCTATTACCTATATAGTCAGTGGGGATAATAAAATTTGCATTTGATAATGTTGGATATGCAGTTTTTACCTAAACTGTAAAGCTTTGGACTTGTATTTGACCCTCTGGAGATACTACCCCTTCTTACAACCTCTCCTAATAGTCTCACTGTTAGAACCTTCATCAATGACATACACAACTATAGATCTTGATAGATTGTGGTGGTAAACTTTCCTGAGTGCAGAATTGATTAGATGAACTTTCATAGTCTTCATCCATTAGAAACAAGGAGCAAAGCTGTCATCTCCATTTTTAATGTCTAATATTCCAAAGAATACTCACATTTTCACATCTTTCCTGGTTTAGTCCTAGTTTTCTAACTTCATTCAATACCAGAAAAAAAGATGCCCTTTTGAATCATTTGAAATGAAATTGGTTCTCTAATTAATTCATTATTTTGAACTGATTCAGAATTACACTTTCTGTCATACTAAAGGAAATTTATTTGTTGCTTGTTGCTTGATAGTCCATGAAAGCCATGATAGAACCGTCAGAAAACAGCACGACACTGGATTCCCACTTGAAAACACTCTTGGTGGTAGAGGACTCTTACTTCCACTGATTACAATTTGACCCTCACTTTTCACCTGCAACTCATCTGTTGGTGGCTCCATCTCTAGAATCTCCTTCTCTCACCTGTCCCACGCGCAGTCACCAGTGGGACTTGCCCTAAGTGACTCTCCGAGGCCAACATCACTAGGTGCTTACAGAAGAGGCAGATTCTCAGCCCTGTTCTAGACCGACTCAGGCAGTTACTGTGGGGGTAGGGTTCAGAGCCCCAGGTAACTGTGGTGCAAGCTCAAGTCTGTTTTAGAGCACTGCTGTGAGAGCATGGTTCCCCGTGGTGACTCTTGCTCAGCATTCAAAGGCCTGGAAGACCTGGCTTCACCCTCCAGCTTTCCCTGCATCTCTGTGCCTCAGAAGCTTCCATGTTTTCCCTTTCTCCCACGATATTCTCTCCAAGACGTCTGATGATGCCCACTGCCCCCTTGGAAGTCCTGTTCAACTGGCATTGCTCCCTGGTTCCATCGTCCCTGACCCAGCCCAAAGTCTTCTCCCTCGTCTGGACTCTATATCCATTTCTTTTGATATCGTTACTTGTGCCTTCCATTTCCCCAGAGCATAAACTTCTTGAAAGCATGGATTTGGCCTTGCTCATCTACATTGCCCACTATGTTTAAAACTGACTCATGGAAATAGACTCAGGTGTTTATTAAATGAAGGAATGGTTGAGTAGGTAGAAGAAGGAAAAGTGAATTTTTAAAAAGCAGTGTGGTTTTATTATTCCCTGGTCCCTCTGCAGCACTCTGTCAGCTACATAGTGCTTATTGGGTATTGGTTTGAGCTTGTGTATTTGTTTCCCCTGCAAGATTGTGAGCTCTTGGGAAGGTGGGATCCTGTCTTACTCATTTATGTGTCTCCAGTACTAGGCAAAGTGTTTGGCTTTCTCTTTCAGCTTTAGACAATTGATTGGCATTTTGAAAATGAAGTGAATACATACACTAGCATAAACTAATTAGGCTACAAAGGATTTTCCAGCAGAAACAATGAAGGGCCTATTCTACCAGCAGTAGTCTCATTTGTTTTTCTCCAAACCATGTTTGCAAGGTTCCGGAGCCCAGATGGGAAAGGTGCTCAAGAGGAACCATGCAGATGTGGTTGTCCCCGTATGGCCTAGAAGTTCTGATCATCATTCAAAGGAGTGTTGTGAGTATCACATGCTATGTTCCTTAAGCCTTGTACTTTTGAGACAAGAATCTATTTGCTGAAGAGGCCCAGTAATTAGCCTAATAAGGATTAATGATGTACACTTCCCAATACTATGTAGCTATTGTTTTAATTATCTATTTCCAACATGGGTATAATAGTTCCTTAATGGAAATCATTAATGCCAAATCTGTTCTCTTGGTAGCTTAGTATTCTTGATAATATTGTTTATATAATTTACCTGTTTAGCAAGTCACTTAATGGCTAAAGGTTAACTTATTCAAGATTAGATCATCTAACAACTTTCAGTTGATGGCATTCAAATTAATGTTGTTGGTTTATGTTTTCTTCCCTTTGTTGTATTAAACCAACTTGTTCAAACCTTGTTTGTAAAGGCCAGATGATAAATGTTTGAGACTTGGTCGGCCACATATTGTCTCTGTTGTATTTTCTTGTTTCTTTGTTTCTCTTTACAGTCCTTTATAAATATAAAACTCATTCTTAACTTAGGACCTGTATGAAGACAGACCTTGGATCCAATTTCATCCATTGCTTGTAAATTAAATACAAATATAATCCGCGGCTCACTAGGCTAATCCTCCACCTTGCGGCGCCGGCACACCGGGTTCTAGTCCTGGCCTGGGCGCCGGATTCTGTCCTGGTTGCCCCTCCTCCAGGCCATCTCTGCTGTGGCCAGGGAGTGCAGTGGAGGATGGCCCAGGTACTTGAGCCCTGCACCCCATGGGAGACCAGGAGAAGCACCTGGCTCCTGCCATCGGATCAGCGCGGTGCTCCGGCCGCAGCGCACTGGCCGCGGCGGCCATTGGAGGGTGAACCAATGGCAAAGGAAGACCTTGCTCTCTGTCTCTCTCTCTCTCTCTCACTGTCCACTCTGCCTGTCAAAAAAAAAAAAAAACCACAAAGCACATAGTAGGTATTCCATGTTAGAGATATGAGACCCTACAGTGTAGACTTCCAGAAGAAACCTTGGAGATTATCCAGCTGGGACCCATATTTGTTTTCTAGATAATGTAACTAAAATCTCATAAATAAGTATGATTAACTGACTTACAAGTGTTGGAGGGACAGCAGGCCTTCAAATGAGTCCTTATGTAATTCAGTCAAGTCATTTTCACTGAGGATTCTGGAAAATGAAAGAGGTACTTCTGAATCAAAATGACAACTGCAGCTGTTTGCTTCACAGGACTAACTCTGTATGTAGAGGAAACTTTGGTAATGGTGCTGTTTAAATACCCAGATTCTAATTTACTTCTAGGGTGGCAATGTCTGTTGTATTTTAATTTAAACCATTTTTCCCACTCTCCCTTTTTTGTCCATCTCTATACACCTATCCGTCCTTCCCACCAAATCATAAATGTAATGTCTGCTCTGTAGGTCACAATGTCCCTGTTAGAACCTAACACTGGGAGGCACCAAGATTGGCAGAACTGCCATTTCCTTCTGTTTTTTCCCCAAGCCCTACTACCGAAGCCCCATGTTTGAGGTATGCCGGGGCTACAAGTTAAGGTTGACCAGGGAGGCAGTAATGATGGCTGAGTATTTAAATCCCTGCCATCTATGTAGGAGAACAAGACTGAGTTTGAGGTTCCTGAGTTTGACTGACCCAGTCTCACCACTACAGGCATCTGGGGAGTGAACAGTGTATGATAGCATGCTGCCTTTGCCTCTCAAATAAGAAAAATTAAATTTTCTTCCCCTTCCCTTTATCCCTTAGCCTTTCCAACTCCCGTCTTCACTCTTCAGAGGAAACTAGTGTTATTTACTTTTGTGTCAGATGACTCTGATTTTTCCTTTTTCCAAAGATTTATTTATTTATTTGAAAGTCAGAGTTACACACAGAGAGAAGGAGAGGGGAGAAGGGAGAGGGGAGAGGGGAGAGGAAGGTCTTCCATCCGCTGGTTCACTCCCCAATTGGCCACAAAGGCTGGAGCTGTGCTAATGAGGAGCCAGGAGCTTCCTCCAGGTCTTCCCATGTGGGTGCAGGGGCCCAAGGACTTGGGCCATCTTCCACTGCTTTCCCAGGCCATAGCAAAGAGCTGGATTGGAAGTGGAGCAGCTGAGACTCGAACCGGCACCCATATGGGATGCTGGCACTGTGGGTGGTGGCTTTACCTACTATGCCACAGTGCCAGCCCTGACTTTGATTTTTCTTACAAGTTTGGGACATCTTTAAATGAAGCATAACCAAAATATATACAAACTGTGTGTATTGTATTTAAGAAACATCATAAATTAAAAGTCACAACTGCCTGATTCTAGCATTTTCCCATCAGAAATGAGATAGTAGGCTAAGGGGAAACTTTTATCTTTTTTAAAAAAGATTTTATTTATTTGTTTCAGAGTTATAATTACAGATGGAGAGAAGGAGAGACAGAAAGGTCTTCTCTCCACTGGTTCACTCCCCAAATGGCTGCAATGGCTGTAGCTGGGCCAATTGGAAGCCAGGAGCCAGGATCCATGAGCCTCTTTGGGGTCTCCTACATGGGTGCACAGACCTAAGTGCTTGGGCCATCCTCTACTGCATTCTCAGGCCATAGCAGAGAGTTGGATTTAAAGTGGAGCAGCTGGGACTAGAACTGGTGCCCGTACAGGATACCAGCGCCACAAGTAGCAGCTTAGCCCACTGCACTACTGCAGCACTGCACAGGCCCTGGGAAAATTTATCTTAAAGTGATCATAACCCTTCTCCTTTGTCTGTTATATGTCTTGTTTGTATTCAGAAATAATTTATGATGTCTGTACAAGTTGTCCCAGTGATATAACACGCAAACTGTCGTGAAAAATGTCAATTAATTCCTTTTTTTTATTATGTTACACTCAGCACTTCAAAATTTCTAGTTCACTGGCCTAGGTGACATGATAGATTTTTATTTTTAGTTAATTACTTTGAATGTTAAGTATTTTCCCCCAAAATTGGGAGTCTAAACTGATTCCTTTCAAAAATCAGTAAGGAAAAGATAATTCAACAAATGGACAGTGGACAAAACCTCAACGAAACATAGATGTTCAATAAGTATATAAAGACATTTAAATTTATGAGTAATCAGAGAAATCCAGATTCAGCTGGGCACCCTTTTATTTGCCAGTCACATTAGCAAAAAGACAAAGAGCATCCCGAGGTGAAAAGGTGAAGGGAAGAGTCAGTGTTGGGGCATAGCAGGCTAAGCCGTCACTTGAGAAGCGTAAATTCCATATTGGAGAGCCTGGTTAAAGTCTTGGGCCCTCTGCTTCTGAGCCAGATGCCTGCTAGTGCACCTAGGAGGCAGCAGATGATGGCCCAAGTGCTTGATTCCTCGTCATCCCTGTGGGAGACCCAGAATCAAGTATTAGATCTTAGCTTTGGCCTGGCCCAGCCATGGCTGTTTTGGGCATTTGGGGAATAAAGCAGTGGATGGAAGATTCTCTCTTTCTCTCACTCTCTCATTTGCTCTCGCTCCATCTCCCCCTCCCCCCACTCCCATAGTTCAAGTAAACAAATACATCTTTTTAAAAAGGATGAAGGGAAATGAATGTTCTTATATTCTGTTAGCTGGAGTGTAAGTAAGTGTGCACAGCTTTTCTGAGGGCAATTAAAATTTCCTATTTCCGTAGTCTTCATCCATTTTCATTCTTTTTTTTTTGAGATTTATTTATTTATTTGAAAGTCAAGTTACACACAGAGAGAAGGAGAGGCAGAGAGAGAGAGAGAGAGAGGCAGAGAGAGAGAGAGAGGTCTTCAATCCACTGGCTCACTCCCCAGTTGGCCACAATGGCCAGAGCTGTGCTGATCCGAAGCCAGGAGCCAGGAGCCAGGAGCTTCTTCAAGGTCTCCCACATGGGTGCGGGGTCCCAAGCACTTGGGCCATCTTCCACTGCTTTCCCAGGCCATATCAGAGATCTGGATCAGAAGTGGAGCAGCCAGGACTCAAACCAGCGCCCATATGGGATGCTGGCATGGCTGGTGGAGGCTTTTCCCACTATGCCACAATGCTAGCTGCCCCATTTTCTTTCTAGACTTCTATTTTGCAAAATGCTTGTCCATGTTCACAAGTGTGCACAAGGATTTTCCTTGCAGCAATACATGAGAAGTGGACATAATCGAAAATCCATCAATAGAGGGATTATTAAGTAAACTGTGAAATGGCCATCCATACTATAGAATATCATGCAGGAGTTAAATGAATAGGGTAACTGACTGAGTACTAGGAGGGAAAGAAATCCAGAAGAAACCATGAAGTGAAAGAACCAAGTTGCAGGATGTTACTATTTAGGTTAAAAAAAGAAAGAAACCACACAACACAACTATTATGCTCTATGTAAATATGTTTGTAGGTAATTTTTTGGAAGGATATATGCCAAACTCAGAGCAGTAATTATTACCTCATAGGTAGGGAGTTAGGACACAATGAAGGTCTTCACTATCCCTATCACTTTTTATCTACTAAGAATGTAATGGTATTACTGATAAAATGCAAATAAATAGAAGTAGTTTCTTATTTCAAATTCTGTGCCTTGTTAAAACAACCATAGAATTATAATCAACAGATGTTGATTGTGACATGGAGAGGGAATACTTTTTCTGACATACTGACCTCAAAATAGTAGAACAAGAAAGCTCTTACAATGCAGTTAGTTTTGTGTATTCATGTTTGGGAGCGTGTACTCACAGTGTCTCAGCCCAGCGGTATGCTTTCCATACATTTTCATCAATGAAAGAAATCGAGTTTCCTTGGAAATTTCTGTAAAGGAACACAGTTCACATCCTTGAATGGGTTGGAAAAGAATGAACAGAATGAGGAAAAAAATCATGGCACCCTCATGGGGGAGTATTGAAATACAGAAATATTATCAGCTTTCTAATAAATACCAGTGCTTTTATGTTCCGTAGCTCTCTGCTTCCCAGTTTGCTCACTCAATAAATAATGAGGGGCCACTGACATAAACAATGAAGCATCCTCTCAGAAGCTTAACTTCGTCTCTGTCCAGTCTCTTTGACAGTAAAGACAGTCAATCACTTTGAATATTAAGTATTTTCACCAAAATAACTCAGGTGTCTACACTGACTTCTATAAATCAGTGAGAAAAGGATAAATTATTCAAGAAAAAATGGGCAAAATGTATTGTCACCAATAAGAATAATGAAAACCTATGCAGGTATACTAGTGCTTTGGCCAAGCGCCCTCTGCTGAAATCTTTCCAAGTACTGAATGGATACAGACAATTTAAAATCAGAGGGACTAATGTGCTGATGTGGAAAGCCTTTTGGAATACAGCATAGGGTAAAAGTGCCGATCACTGAGCCAGGAGCCAAGCATTACCTCCATAGGAAAAAAAAAAAGAGAGGAGGTTGGAAGGAAAGACGCACACCTGGGTTACAGGTAATAGAGTGAGGACCAGGGGATGATGAGGGTGTGTGGGGGTTCATACTTTCACATTTTATCCTACATTCTGTGCACTTTTTAAAAAGTGGAAAGGTGCTCATAATCGATACTTGTTTACAAGAAGCTGTTAAATGACTTATATTTAGCTTCAACTTTGAATTGCTGTGAGTGCTTAGCTTTAACTCTGTCCTCACTCCTCAGCAACAATGAACCTATTTGTTTTAGGTACACATTTTCCTGGAAGCAGGAGCAGCAATAAAACAGATACCTGTATGCTCACCTGCCTGGTGGATATGTCCTCTCGGGTTACTTTATGCTCATCAATAAAAAGTGCCTAACACTGAACACATCTCCCACTAACGGGCTCTTCTTTCTGACTGCTGTGCTTCTGCCTTATAGACCACCATCATTCTCGCTGTCATCCAGGGAAAGACTGTGGAGTCACGCATTTTTATTTTCTGTTACAATCCATCACACAATTCTTTAAGCCAGCTTTACAGATGAGGATATTGAATCCAAGCTAAATAACTTGTCCAAAGTCACAAAGCTAATCACTGGGAGACCTGTGTTCAAAGCCAGGCAACCTGGCTCCAGAATCTATCCTTAAATCTGTTGTATCATCTCTAATAAGTCGGGATGAGGGCTGTGTTGAAGAGTGGGATTAAAGCAATGAGGTAATAACATGGTGAATGTCAATAAATAATGAATCAGGAAAAGCAGTAAGGGCAATCACATGAGACTGTAGAAGAGACAGAAGAGAATAAGAGAAGGAGGATCAGGAAAGCTCTCAAGCAAAGTGGCCACTTGGGGGTGAACCAACGGAAAAAGGAAGACCTTTCTCTCTGTCTCTCACTGTCCTACTCTGTCTGCCAAAACACACACATACACACACACACAGTCAACATAAGGTGGGGACTTGAGGAGGGCTCAGAAGATCTTGGGTAAAAGCTGCTGAGACAGGCAGGCTGTAGGGAACCATGAGGAAGGGAGATTCTTACAATATGCTGAAGGTGCCATTGTAGCTGTTGGGCTCTGGTACAGGAACTCTGTGAAGCTTCTGCACTGGGCTGAGGCCAGTGCATGAAAGTGTCTCATCTTTGCAGGTGCAGAGCTCACAGACATTTATGGTGGCAGCCGCATTCAGGGGTTGATCTGTGACTTCAGTTAGGGTTGAGTGCTGAGTCTGAACCTGGCCTGGATGTAGATCTGTAGTCTTCTTCAGGGATGGAGAATGGCCAGCTTTTGCAGTGGGTACCAGAGTTATGGTTAGCTCCATCTTGGAAGGCTGAGCTATGACACTGGGTGATGTTGGGTGCTGAGCTTGATGCTGACCTGCTGTTGGAACTGTCATCTCATTGTCCCCTGGGGACTGAGTTATGAGCTCCTTTAGTGGCTCTGTAGACTGAGTTAGGGTCATTTGCATGGTAGTAGAAGGTGTAGCCTCTGTAGTACGTTGTGGAGTTTGGGTAATTTCCAGGTCCAGAGGCTTGACTGTGACTTGAGGCAGGTTTGTATACTGAGTCTGAATCTGGACTGGAGGTGAAAATGTCACCTCAGGGTACATTGGATAAGGAGGAGGAGATATAGACTTGAAGGCTGTAGAATGTTCATCCTGTGTAGTGGGTACCTGAGTTATGGTTGACTCTAACTTCGAAGGTTCAGCTGTGCCACTGGGTGACATTGGATGCGGAGTTTGATCTTGACTTGGTTTTGGAACTACCATCTCATAATAAACTGGAGGCTGATAGACCACTTCATTATGTGGCCCTGGAGGCTGCCCTGAAGTCTCCTGCATGGTTGGGAGTGGTTCACCCTCCACAACAGATTCTGGAGTTAGGGTAAGTTCTACATCAAAAGGTTGAACTGTGACTTCTGTCAGGGTTGGATGCTGAGCCTGAACCTGGTCTGGTTGTGAAAGTACCCCCTCATGGAGCACGGGAGGTACTTTAGTCTTCTTCAGGGCTGTAGAATGTTCAGCCTTCCTGGTACGCTTTGCATTTATGGTAAGCACTGTGTCCAAAGGCTGAACTGTGATGTGAGGCAATGTTGGATATTGAGCTTGATTATGACCCAGTGTTGGAACTGTCACCTCTTGATGTATTGGAGATTGGGTTACACCCTCCATGGGAGGTTGACTGGAGGTCTCCTGCATGTCTGTAGAGGGTTCAGTCACCATACTGCTGGTTTCTGGAGTTATGGTAAGTCCCAGGTCCAGATGTTGAGTTGTGGCTGGAGTCAGGTTTGGAGATGGAGCTGTAGTCTTGCTCAGGTCTGCAGGATGCTCAGCCTCTGTAGTAGGTTCTGTAGTAATGGTAAGTGCCAGGTCTAAAGGTTGATTTGTGACACTGGGTGATAGTGGAGGTTGATTTTGACCCTCATGATGCACTGGTGGCTGAGCTACAGATTCTTTAGGTGGAGTCTCCTGCACATTTGTGGCAAGTTCAGCCTCTGTAATGGGCTGTGGAGTTATTGTAAGTGCCAGATCAAAAGGTTGAAATGTGATGCGGGGTGATTTTGGAAACGGAGCTTGATCCTGAGCTGGTGTTGGAACTGTCACCCCCTGATATCCTGGGGGTTGAGCTATACCTTCCTTAGATGGCCCTGGAAGCTGAACTGGGGCCTCCTGCATGATTGGAGAAAGTCCGCCTTCCATTCCAGGTTGTGTAGTTATGGTGAGTTCCACATCCAAAGGTTGACCTGTGACTTTGGTCAGGTTTGGTTGCTGAGTTTGAAGCTCCTGCTGGGTTACAGATGATTGAGTGTCAGGGAAGTCTTGTGGCTTGGCTGGGGCTACATTTTGCACTGGAGCTTGTTCTGCATTCTTGAGGGGCTCTAGAGGCTCAGCTGGAGAAAGTTCCATCTTTTCAGGCAGTGCTGGAGGCTTGGCAAGAGGAGGCCCAAGCTGGGTTGGAGAAAATTCAACTTGCTTGGTGGGAACTGTAGGCTGGGCAGGTCCTTCCTGCTGACTCCAGTAAGGATAAACTTCTGGAGTGGGCTTTAGGGTTCTGGTAAGGTCAATATCCACATGTTTTGGTTTGGTTTTAGACATCCTTAAATGCTGAGTTCTGAGTATTTCTTCTGGAATATGAGGTGAAAATGTCATATTCATTGGAATAGCATCACTCATCTCTGGGAAGATATCTGAAGGCTGGTTTGTGTTTCCCTGTTGGAGTGGTAATTGGTAAGCACTCACGGGGCACTCTAGAGGTGGAACGGAAATCCCCTGCTGGCTTGGTGAAGGTTCCTTCAGTTGTTCAGGCTGAGCTGGGACCCCTGGAAGTGGGGAGTGCTCATCCTCTTCTGGGGGCTTTGGCTGCTGAGCTGTGTCTGCCTCCTGGTCTTTCAAAGGCTCATGCTCCGTAGGGAACACTGAGGCGTGAGCTTGGGCTTCCTGATGGATTGGAGAAGGTGCAGCCTCTTCGGGGGCCTGTAAAATTTCAGCTGTTTCCTCCTGCTGGGTCATAGAGGGTTTCTCATCCTGCATAACTTCTGGAGATTGAATTGGCAGTGGTTCAACCTCTTCAAGAGGCGTTGGAGGCAGAGCTGGGACTGAGGCCTGAGTTGTTGTGACCTCGTGGCTGACTGGAAATGTTTCCACTTCTGCTGCAGGTTTTGGTGTTAGGGTCAGCTGCAGGTCTGGAGGTTTAGTAGTCACATTGGGCAAGTCGTACTGCTGAACTTGATGGTGACCGGGAGGTAAAATGGTCACTGTGTGATGACTTGGAGGCTGGGCTGGGACTTCTGTCTTCTTTCCAGAAGATTCAACCTCCTCAGAAGACTCAGAGGGCCGCCTTGGTTGCTCCTGCTCACTGATATAAGGTTCGGTCTCCATAGGAGGGACTGGAGTCAGAGCTAGGGCCTCCAGCTGGCCTGGAGGAGCTTGAGTCTCCACCAGGGCCTCCGCGTACTGAGCAATCTGCTGCTGTTCTCTGAGAGAAGGCTCTGTCTCCACGGGAGGGCCTGGAGGAGGCTGAGTCTCCACCAGAGCCTCCGCATACTGAGCTATCTGCTCCTGTTCACGGGGAGAAGGTTCTGCCTCCACGGAAGGGCGTGCAGTGTGAGCTCTGGGTGCCTGCTGGAATGGGGAAGGTTCCGTCTCTGCAGAAGGGACCGGAGTCGGCTCTGGGGGTTCCTGCTGGGCTGGAGAAGCTTCTGTCTCCAGGGAAGGGCCCAGAGTTTGATATGGGGTCTCCTGCTGGGCTGGAGAGGGTTTGTTCTCTACAGAAGACTCAACATACTGAGTGGGCTGCTCCTGATCACTAATATAGGGTTCTGTCTCCACAGAAGGGCCCGGAGTCTGAGCAGAGCCCTCCTGCTGCACTGGAGAAGAGTCCCGCTCCATGGTGGGCTCCGGAGTTATGGTCAGCGCCACATCTGCAGGCTTGATGGTAACATTAGGCAGGTTATAACGGTGAACTTGATTCTGATCTGGAGACCAGTCCGTCCCCTTCTGCATCTGTGGAGTCTGAGCTATGATAGTCTCTTCAGGAGATTCTAGCGCTTGAGCTCAGGGATCTTGCTGTACTGGAGATTTGACTTCCACAGGGAGTGCCGAAGGCTTCTCCGGGGCTTCCAGTTGGCTTCTAGAAGGTTCAATCTCTGGAGACTCAGAAGGCTGAGCAGGCTGCTCCTGATTGCTGGAGGAATATTCAGTGTTCACAGGCAGGCCTGGAGGCTGAGCTGGGGCCCCCTGCTGGCCTACAGATGGGCTGACTTCCTCAGCATACTCTGAGGGCTGAGCTGTGGCATCGTTTTGGGTAGAGAAAGGTCCAGTCTCCTCAGGGAGATCTGAGGTCTGAGCTAGACCCTCTTGAGTCCAAGATTCCACCCTCCCAGGGAATTCCGGAGTCTGCACTGGGGCCTCTTGTTGGGCTGAGGGGAGTCCCACTCCCTCAGGATGCCCCAGAGGCTGAGCTGGAGCCTGCTCCGTGCTTGGAGTAGACTGAACTTCCTCACCTGCCCCTGAGGCTTCTGTCAGCTCCGTGTCTGCAGGTTTCAGTGTGACGCTGGGGAAGTTTGCTTGGAGAGCTACAATCTGAGGTGAGGATGGAGTGTTAAGATTGTGATTCACTGATGCCTGACCTACTACTTCTGCAGTAGCAAATGGATTCTGAGCGGGGGCCTCCTGCTGCAACGGAGATGCTTCTTCCTCGGGCTGCTGCAGGTCTGCACCTGGGCCCTCTTGCTGGGGTGAAGAAAGTTCATCTGGTTCAACGGGCTGTGGAGGCGGAACTTGTTCTTCTTGCTGTGCAGAGGAGGATTGGATGGGCTCCTGAGTCTCTGGATTTTGAGTCTGGCCTTCCATCAGGAATTGAGATGGTTCAGCCTGCTCAGAGGGCTGTGCAGGTTCTCCTGGGTTCTCCTGGGATTCTGTAGGAAAACCACCAGGATAGACCCCATAGTCAGCCGGCAAAACTTGATTTTGACCCTGAAGCTTGGCCGCTTTGTCTGGAGTTCCAACACCAACCTTAGGAAGCCGTCGACGCCGAGCTAGATCTTTCTTGGGGGTCAGGGGTGAAACAATCAACTTGTTTCCTTGTGAACTCTGACTGTCTAGAGGCGGAACGAGTGCTTCCAATGACTGGTGAGCATTTCCTTCCAGTCGAGGAGGCAGAGCCGGAGGCTGATCCTGATCCCCGTCTAGCACGGGAATCGCCTCTGGTAGCCTCTGTTGTTGAGGAAACCTATTGAAATACTGGTACGGACCAGGACCAGCAAGCTGTTCTGGCTCTGGGGGCAGTTCCAGAAAAAGGAAGCAAACTCACAGTGGACTCTTGAGGCGAGGCCAGCACCCGGGAGGGAGCAGAAGACCCCAGGTCATCAAAGCCGCCAGGGTCTGCCATGGGTGTGAGCGAGTCAGGCGATTCAGGTGGGACATTCAAGGAGTGGGAAGACCAGGGCTCAGAGAGCCAAGGGATCTGGACTGGGAGCCCCTGGTCTTCCCGCGTGGGGTCTCCTAAGTGATGGGAAAGTGCAGGTCTCCTGTCCTCACCTTACTCGACTCCTGCTCTTTCTGTCCACTCGGGGCTTCTGTACTCTCATTGATATAGGTCTCGGTCCTCCACTGCTCTGTGTCCCATTCTTTCTTGGCTATCTTTTCTTCCTGCTGCTCACTGAGGAGCTTCATCAGGATGCCTGTTTTGGAGATGAGCTTGGCACAGGGCAGTTGCACCTGGGCCTCAGAGCAGTCCATTTTCAGAGTGCGGATGACGTGAGAAATGAGCCTTCTCACGTCCGTGTTGGGGATGAGGGACTGTAGCTGCTGATTCAGCTGAATTTCAAACTGTTGCCCCTGGGACAGCATCACGGGGTAGGTGAAGCCTGCGGGCGTGGTGGGGGCTTCAGTGCCCTCGCTGGGGTATTCCCACTGTGTTTCCTTGGTTTGGTCCACAGTCGGCATTAGGTCGAACTCGGTCCCAGCAGAATCTGTAGCTGAAGGATCTGTGTGCATTTTGTCACCAGGGAGCGTTTCTTCATGTGCAGTGGTGTTTTCTGTCAAAACATTTTCTTCGAAAACACGCCCTCCAGAATGGTTTTCCTCCCTAGTGTCTTCTATAGAAGGTTCTCTCAGAGGAGGACTCCCCTGAGAATGCAGGCCTCCAGGGGATGAGAAAGCCTCTCCGGAGGGGGAGTTTATGAGACTCCGCAGTGCAGGGAACGGAGGCCTCTTCCCAGCCGTCAGCCTGTTGAGGGAATTTTTCCTTCTGAACTTTCGACTCAGTTTGGCCTTGGGGGTTCGGAGGACCAGGTGAGAGCAAGTTTTATGAAAGCGGTAATTCTGTCTGGAATGCCAGATTGGTTTCCCTGCCGCCTTATTTTTGGCTCTAGCATTGGTATCTTCTAAGACAAAAATGGTGTAGGTTAAGTCTTCCTTTGTTGTTGATCTCAGAGAGAGATTTTGCAGGGGAGGTAGAAGGCCTGCCCAGGATGTGTTTCTTCAGGAAAGAGGAGGCTGCAGCCTCACGTTCCTTTGTGAGCAAGGGCTCCGTGTGCAAGGAGTTTCCGGCCACCTGCCTGGGCCTCTGAGCCACTTGAAGCTCCTTCAGCTCCCTGGAGCCTGCTCTCCCAAGCCTTCTTCCCCCAATGCTCTCCGCAAAGGGCCAGGTGCCCCGTCTCCTCCCGAGGCTCTTCCTCATCTCCTGGAGGTGCCTTTCCCGTAAGCCCTTTGGCCCCTTGATGACTTTTTTCACTCTCTGCAGCCTGTACCCCACACTTGGCATGGTTGCCAGGCTGTTCTCCTGTGACGGGGCAGTTTCTGATTTCTTTTGGAGGATTTGAGGGTTAAATTGATGACCTAACAGGATAGGCTGCATAAGCATGGCCTTTTCTTCCTTCTTAACCTTATCGATTTTTTTCTTGAATTACTTCATGTAACAAATTCTCCAGAAAATAGAGCTTTCTCAACTTATTTCTGTAAGGATGAGAGGGCCTTCTTATGTGGGTTTTCACGTAGCTCAGGGACTTATCTCTATCTTGCGCATTTGAAAAAAGCAGTGTAATGAATGGTAATAATGTTGATTCTACATTTTGTAGATTTTCCTCTGAGAAATAAGGCAATATATAATTCAGTGCACTAATAACATCACTTTCATCGTTGAGGTCCCGCTGTTCACTCATGCGGCCTGGGAAGTCCACGCTGTTTCTCTCTGATACTGGGTTCCCTGGCTCAATAGTCAGCTGCTTGCTGGTGTTGTTCTTCCGGGCTTGCAATATCTTCATGAATGCCCCCTTTGGGTTCCCTATAGATGCTTCTTCAACTGTCAAAAAAAGAAGAGACTGCTTTTTGGCACAGAAGACTGATGGGACAGCTTTATGTCAGTCCACAGCCCTACACTCTGATCAATTAAATTAGGAGTCAAATCCAATATTTGGGGTACCATTGAGACTTTAGAGAGAAAAGTAAAACCAAACTCAAACCTATGAAATGGCAACAACAAAGGAGAAAAAGATATTTTTGAGAGTGGCATTCAGAAGAGTTCGCAGTGTTAAAAAGCAGTAACTATGATCAGTATTATTTCATTGGTTTCCAATGACCAACCACTCCAGGCTTAGAATAAGGCTGGAGGACAAATGGCCCCACCCAGCTGCCCCTTCTGTGGCTCTGCCCCTGCTTCTCAGCCACATCATTCTACAGTCCTGCCTCATGCTGAGGGAGCACAGGCTTCCTCCTTCCCTCCCTCCCTCCCTGTGGCCCTGTGTTCTTGCTACCATCACAGGTGTCCATGGCAAGAGATAGGCATGTAAGGGGAGTGAGGGCAGAGGTGGTCAAGCCAAGGGGCCTTGCTCCTCACCTCAGTGTGTTCTTTCCCACCCTTGTAAAGGGAGATTAACAATGCTTGTCCTTCTCACCTCTTGAGACGAAGGGAATAATATAATTGGTAGGAAACTGGTCTGGAAGGTGAGCAACACTGTGTAGATGGGTATACAGTTATCACTGTGCTAATGCCTCAGATCCCTGACTGAGATCCGAATTCAAGCTGTCTAAGGAAGAAAGTGGTCACATTTTGGAAGTCACGACATCAGTGGTAATAACCCTCATCTACAGAAGGATACTTAAAATTACCCGAGTGTTCTGTGGATAGAAAAGCGTGAGACTCAGAGCAGGTTCAGAGTTGGACAGTCTACAAGTGCATGGAGGAGCCTTCCGACTCCATCAGAGCAGCCAGGCAGCCATTTCTGGTTATGGAACCAGAAACTCCCCGGCTCCAAATAAAACAGCATCACTTGTACTCTTTTATACAAGTGCAAAAACAAACAACCGCGGTGAGCAGTGTAGACCTGTTCTATAAGACAGAGGGCCCTTGAGGCCCAACACATAGAAAACCAGTTTATAGACTGTGTGCAAATGAGTTATCATTGAAAAGCAAAGCACCCAAGAGCACAGAACACCACGTGTGTGGTTCCCAACATTGCTTCCTTCCCCTTCCACCTCTTTTCCATGATCCTTTGTGCATATGTAAATTACATAGCGGTAACTATGTTATTAAATTACATAGCGGTGATTGCGAACCTGACTTTCAGCAAGGGAGCAGTGTAGCAATTTAGGGAGTTTAAATCTGAATGAATGAATAAAAATTCAGCAATTAATTACATTGTTACTTTAAACTTGACCCTAAAATTTTAAAATAAGAAATTTAAAACAAATAAATATTAAAAAAAGATCCCCAGGAAGTTCCGACTCACGGCAATGTGTCGTATTTGGCAGGCATTCATTGTCACAGTGAAGCTTGACGGTGTTGCAGACAACCTCGATAGTATGTTTAAATTGGCAGAGGCAGCAGGCCATATGGCTAGGTAAGATCCTATGAATAGAGACAGAGAATTAAGTTACCTGTAAAGGGGTTCCTTGGGTGGGTCAAACAGGTGAGCCAAGGTGCCAGCAAAGGAGTTCTTGAGGTATGTGGCCAGGACATTTGGGTAGGAGCCTGGTGGCCAATTGTTGGTCTTGAATATGAGAATAAAGGAAGGAGGGAGAGGTGGCCCAAGGAGGCATAGGCATGGAAGTGGGTGTGGTGTATCCAAAATAAAGTCAACAGGGTGAGCATTGGGCACCATGGATCTGTCGTTTGACTCAGGGGTGTCTCCTTCCAGTTCACAAGTCTCATTGTGGGTTGGGAGTGCACAGGAGGACTTCCCCCAACCTCTGGAGTACTCTTCTCCATCCCTGTTGGAAGTGTTCACTATTAGAAACTACTCTGGTCCCAGAAAAATGACTGACTGCAGTAATTGTTGGAAAAGATGTGGAGAAAAAGGAACACTCGCTCACTGATGGGTGAGTGAAAGTAATTTGACCAGGCAGGTGTTTAGCCCAGCCATGAAGATGCTGCTTGGGACAAGCACATCCACTTCTGGAGTGCCTGGCTCCATTTCTGATCCCTGTTTCCTGCCAGTGAGTGCCCTGGGATGTGTCAGGTGGTGCTTCCCTAAATACCCAGAAATGGAAAGACTGCAACTTATGGTAGGTGTGTGTTTTTAAGAAACTGTCAGTCTATTTTCATTATATTTTTTTCAAATTTATCATTTCGAAAGTTTCTGTGGAAGGAAGAGAGAGAAACACACACAAACACATCTTTTCTTTTTTTTTTCTTTTTGACAGGCAGAGTGGACAGTGAGAGACAGAGACAGAGAGAAAGGTCTTCCTTTTGCCATTGGTTCACCCTCCAATGGCCGCCGTGGCCGGCGCATCGCGCTGATCCAAAGCCAGAAGCCAGGTGCTTTTCCTGGTCTCCCATGCGGGTGCAGGGCCCAAGGACTTGGGCCATCCTCCACTGCACTCCCGGGCCATACCAGAGAGCTGGCCTGGAAGAGGGGCAACCGGGACAGAATCTGGCGCCCCGACCGGGACTAGAACCCAGTGTGCCAGCGCCGCAAGGCGGAAGATTAGCCTATTGAGCCACGGTGCCGACCACATGTTTTCATTAGGTAGTTTACTCCCCAAATGTCTGCGACATGCAGGGCTGGGCCAGGCCAAAGCCAGGAGCTCAGAAACTAGTTTGGTTTTCCATGTGAGGAGCAAGAACTCAAGTCCTTGGGGCATCACCCACTGCCTTCCAGGGTACATGTTAGCAGGAAGCTAGGGTGGAGCAGAGCCGGGACTTGGATCCAGGCATTCTGATGTGGGATTGGAGTATCCCAGGTAGTGGCTTAACGGCTGCACCAAATGCCTGCCATCGTAAACAGTTTAATTTTTATTTGTTTTATTTTTTAAAGCTTTTATGTAATGAATGCCAATTTCATAGGTACAACTTTAGGAATATAGTGTTTTTTCCTCCATACCTGCCCTCCCACCCCCACTCCCGTCCTACCTCCTACTCCCTCTCCCATCCCATTCTTCATTAAGATTCACTTTTGATTGACTTTATATACAAAAGAGCAACTCTATACTAAGTAAAGATTTCAACACTTTGCACCAACCCCCCACCCCACAACATAAAAAGTACTGTTTGAGAACAAGTTTTGCAGTTAATTCTCATAGTACAGCTCATTAACAGAGGTCCTACATGGGGCGTAAGTGCAAACAGCTTAATTTCTAATACCCCCAAACTGGAACAACCTAAGTGTTCACAAATAGGTGAATAGATAAACTATGGTAGGTTCATATAATGAAATGCTATTCAGCAATAAAAGGAAATTAACTCTTGGTACACACAACAACAAGAGTGTCTTAATCATGTTGAGTGACAAAAACTGGTTAGAAAACAGTGCATACTGTTTGTGGTTCCATTTCTATAAACGTGTAGAACATGCATAATAGCCCATAGTAACAGTAAGAAGGTCAAGGTTACATGGAAATTGGATTGGGGAGCGCAAGGAGGGATGGAAGGGAAGAATGATAAAAAAAAAGCACAAGTTGAGGTGGCGGGTATTTTGCTGTGGTCATGGCCTATGGTATATACATCTATCCACATAGGTGGTCCACTGTGTCTATTATTTCTTCATCTCTGGAACTACTATGAAACTGCTCAGAGGAAAGAAGGAAGGGAGGAAGCAAGAGAGAGGAGGAGGAAGGGGGAGGGGTGGGAGTGAGGGAGCAGAGGAGGGAAGGAAGGCTAATGATTGAGTCCACATGAGAAGTATGCTGCTTGTGATACCCACATCCTGTATGGCAGTGCCTGGGTTCTCGGTGTACTTTTTGTACTATTCTTTACTTTTCTTGGGGGATTGAATTATTTTTAAAAATATTTATTTATTTATGTTATTATTTATTATTATTTTTCACTCTCCAAATGGCCACAAAAGCCGAGTGGAGTAGCTGGGATTCAAACTGACATTCCAATATGGAGTGCCGGCATCACACGTGGTGAGTTACCTTGGTGTGCCACAAGGCCTGTCCCTAGTAGGTTTGAGTATTTTTAAAATAAAATTGGCAAAAACGCTAACAAAGCTAGTTGGTTATCTTATTAAGAATTATTGAGCCGGAGCCGGCGCCGCGGCTCACTAGGCTAATCCTCCACCTGGCGGCGCCGGCACACCGGGTTCTAGTCCCGGTCGGGGCACCAGATTCTGTCCTGGTTGCCCCTCTTCCAGGCCAGCTCTCTGCTATGGTCAGGGAGTGCAGTGGAGGATGGCCCAAGTCCTTGGGCCCTGCACCCCACAGGAGACCAGGATAAGCACCTGGCTCCTGCCTTCGGAGCAGGCCACAGCGCGCCGGCTGTGGCGGCCATTGGATTGTGAACCAACGGCAAAGGAAGACCTTTCTCTCTGTCTCTCTCTCTCTCACTGTCCACTCTGCCTGTCAAAAAAAAAAAAAAAAAAAGGAATTATTGAGCCGGAGCCACAGCTCAATAGGCTAATCCTCCACCTAGCGGCGCCGGCACACCGGGTTCTAGTCCCAGTCCGGGCGCCGGATTCTGTCCCAATTGCCCCTCTTGCAGGCCAGCTCTCTGCTGTGGCCAGGGAGTGGCGGCCATTGGAGGGTGAACCAACGGCAAAAAGAAGACCTTTCTCTCTCTCTCAATGTCCACTCTGCCTGTCCAAAAAAAAAAAAAAAAAAAAAGAATTATTGGAGGCTGTTTCAGGGAGATAAAAACAGCCTGTTTAATAGGAGTGAGTCCTCAATATTATACTTAAGCAGTATAATGTAGTGATTAGGAGTACAAATTCCATCACCAGATTAGGTTCACATCTTAGCTCTGCTAATAATATGATCTTGGGCAAATGGCTTAGACTCTGTTTCTCAGCCACCTCATTCTGATAGCACCTACCTCTAATGAGATGTGAGGACCAAATGAATCAGCACTTGAAATGTGCCTGACACATGTGAGTGTGCAACACAAGTTAGCCACTCTAGTTATTCACTTGCAAACCACTACCTGCACAGTACTGATGCTCTCCCACCTTGGGTTGTTTGGGGGCCTTCTCTGAGGCAAAAGGATGACTTTATTAGGCAAACAGAACCTGTGTTTCATGGAAACACGAAGGCTGTGGGTTGGGGGCACAATGTATAGAGTTTAGATTAACACTGGATACACTTAGTGGGCCAGGCTCTTTCTAACCAATAGAATAACCAATGGTTGAGTTGTTACAGATGACTAATGTTACTTCTTTGGGTCCAGAGAAAGCTTCATATAGAAAGAATGCACTCAGAATGCTAAGCTAGTGTTTTACTAGACTTCAATTCTAACAGGAAATTTTCGTTAAGTCCTTTCTACCCCTAACTTCGTATTTTGAAAATTTTCAAGCCTACAAAAATATCCGAAAGATTGGTGTCATGAGTTTACATGTTCTTTCACTTAGATTCAACTGTTGCTAACATTTTGCCACATTCACTTTCCACGTGTGTGTCTCTATGCACTTCTTGGACAAACCATTTGAGAATGAGCTGTAGATATGATGACCTTTTCTTGCTAAACCTGAAGTCTGCGTCTCCTAAGAACAAAGGCATTCTCCTGCATATCCACAACACTATTATCACCCAGTCAGCTTTAACATTAACATCACCGTCTATTGTGGTCCACATGCAGGTGCTCTCAGTTGTCCCAAACATGTCTTGGCTACTTTTAAATCAGGCATTGCATTTTATTTTCATGGCTCTTTAATTTTCTTCAGTTTAGAACTGTTCCTTTTTTGCAGTGTTTCATGGCATTGGGATTTTTGAGGCATTCAAATCAGTTGTTTTACAGCATGCACCTCAATTTATCTTTCTAAGGCCAATGTGAATAAATCTTCCAGCCACTGGTTCATGCCCCAAATGGCCACCGCAGCTGGGGCTGGGCTGGGTTGAAGTCAGGAGCCAGGATCCAGGAGCCAGGAGCTATATTCAGGTCTCTCCTGGGTGGCAGGGGGCAAGCACTTTGGTCATCCTGTGCTGCTTCCCCAGGTTCATTAGCAAGGAGCTGGATGGGAAGTGGAGCAGCTGGGACTTGAACTGGCACTCCGATATGGGATGCCAGCATCACAGACAACTTAACCTTATGCCACAACACCAGTGCTGGGCCCCAAATCATTATTTTTAAAAATATTGGCAAATCTGGGCCGGCACCATGGCACAGTAGGTTAATCCTTCACCTGTGGTGCCAGCATCCCATATGGGCGCTGGTTCTAGTCCCAGCTGCTCTGCTTCTGATCCAGCTCTCTGCTGTGGCCTGGGAAAGCAGTGGAAGATGGCCCAAGTCCTTGGGCCCCTGCACCTGCATGGGAGACTGGGAAGAAGCACCTGGCTCCTGGCTTCGATCAGTGCAGCTCCGGCCATTGTGGCCATTTGGGGAGTGAACCATCGGAAGGCTTTTTTCTCTGTGTCTCTCTCTCACTGTCTATAACTCTATCTGTCAAATAAATAAATAAAATCTTAAAAAAATATTGGAAAATCTTTTGAAATTGCTAATGACCTGAGGTATAGCTTATTCTTACTAGATAAGACCATTGCACATGAATATGCTATAAAGGGGCCAGCGCTGTGGTGTAGCAGGTTAAGCCTTCACCTGCAGTGTCAGCATCCCTTATAGGCACGGGTTCAAGTCCCAGCTGCTCTGCTTCTGATCCACCTCCCTGCTAATGCACTTGGGAAAGCAGCAGAGGATGGCCCAAGTGCTTGGGCTCCTGCTCCCACATGAGTCAGAATAAGCTCCGACGCCTGACTTTGGCCTGGCCAAGCCCTGGCTGTTGTGGTCTTTTGAGCTAGGAACCAGCAGATGGAAGATCTTTCTCTCTCTCTGTATTTCTGCCTTTCAAATAAATAAGTAAGTCTTTAAGAATGCATTAAGGACCATCACTTATGAGTCACGACACAAGTGAGCTGGCCTGCTTTGTCTAAACTCCTGAGGACTTCCAATAATGAGCTCCAGTGTAACAATTGCTTTCAGGTTTTTATAGCCTTGGTTGCACATGGCTCCAGAAAATGCTAGCACTTTTCCTGTCCACTGATGGTCAAGTATGAAAAAAGCAGCTAGAACACCATAGCCTTGGCTAATTGAGAAAGCTTGTTGATGATGAGAGCTTTGACTCTTTGGAGAGGAAGGCCTCTCACTGACCTGGGAGGATCCACTGTGGCAGATGCTGCCCAAGGTTGAGGAAGAGGAGGCTAGAGCAGAAACCAATGGATTTGATGATGTGGGAAGTTAGTCAAGGAGGTGATCTGACAGAAGTGATTAGGGCAGGGTATGCTATGAGAGGCCTTTCCCCATTCTTATCTTGTGGAGTCCGCTTGACTAGCCTTATCATAGTTTCTGTTTAGCTTGTCCAATTGGCAGGGGGGAGGTCACAATGGAAGTTGCAGTGAGTTTATGGTAAAATGTCAGAATAGGGCTCTAAGGAAATCCTTTTTAAAACTTCAAAACTTGAGATACTTCAAACTCTGCATGAAAATTAACTAGAAAGGATCATGGACCTAAATGTAACTCTACAGTTTCTACAAGAAAACAGGAAAAAATATCTGTAACTTTAGATTAGACAATGGGTTATTTGAATGATTTTTTTAGGAAAGGCACAATAAAAGGACAAACCATACAAGATAAAAAGTTGCTATAGGCTAAGCAACATTAAAAAATTAACTTCTACTCTTCAGAAGGTACACTTAGTAGAGTGAAAGGATAACTCACGGCCAGCGCTGTGACTCAATAGACTAATCCTCCACCTAGCGGCGCCGGCACACTGGGTTCTAGTCCCGGTCGGGGCACCAGATTCTGTCCCGGTTGCCCCTCTTCCAGGCCAGCTCTCTGCTCTGGCCAGGGTGTGCAGTGGAGGATGTCCCAAGTGCTTGGGCTCTGCACCCCATGGGAGACCAGGAGAAGCACCTGGCTCCTGCCTTCGGATCAGCACAGTGCGCCGGCTGCAGCACGCCAGCCTCGGCGGCCATTGGAGGGTGAACCAACGGCAAAGGAAGACCTTTCTCTCTTTCTCTCTCTCTCACTGTCCACTCTGCCTGTCAAAAAAAAAAAAAAAAAAAAAAAACCTCCCTAAGATTACCATCAAATTACTACATGGGAACAGATTTGAATAGACACTTGGTAAAGATACTTGCACAACAGTATCGTCAGTCATTAGAGTAGTGCAAGTTTAAACTGCAGTGAGTGTACCCAAGGTGCCAGCGTTAGGATGACTGAATCCCACATTTGAGCACTTGCATTTGATTCTTCTCTCTGGTTCCTGATTCCAGCTTCCTGCTAATATAGTTCTCCTGCCTTTCTTGGGCTTGAGAAATTGGGGTTCCTGCCACCTACATGGGAGGTCTTGGTTGAATTCCCAGCCTTCAACTCCAGCTTCAGCCCAGTGCTGGTCATGGTGGGCATTTGGTGAGAGAACTGATTGACTCTCAAGTAACTATTTTTAAATACTAAAAAAAAATAGAGATTCCACTATATATCTACTAGCAGAAAAGCTACATTAAAAAAGTTTTGTTTTTTAACTTATTTGAAAGAACGAGAGAGAGAAAGAGAGAGAGAGAGAAAGATTGACCTTCCATCTGCTGGTTCACTTCCCCAAATGCTGATAACAGCCAGGGTTGGGCCAGGACTATGCCAAGGATATAGGTCTCAGTGTGTGGGTCTCCTACATGGGTGGCAGAGACCAGAATACTCGAGTTACCATCGGCTACCTCCCAGGGTGCACATTAGCTGGAAGCAGAGTAGCTGGGACTCAAACTTGGCACTCTGATACGGGATGTAGGCATCCCAAGTGGTATCTTATTTATTTATTTATTTGACAGGTAGAGTTAGACAGTGAGAGACACAGAGAGAAAGGTCTTCCTTCCATTGGCTCACCTCCCAATCACCCCCCAAATGGCCGCTATGGCCGGAGCTGCGCCGAACTGAAGCCAGGAGCCAGGTGCTTCCTCCTGGTCTCCCATGCGGGTGCAGGGTCCAAGCACTTGGGCCATCCTCCACTGCCTTCGCGGGCCACAGCAGAGAGCTGGACTGGAAGAGGAGCAGCCGGGACTAGAACCCAGCGCCCATATGGGATGCCAGTACCAGAGGCGGAGGATTAGCCAAGTGAGCCATGGTGCCAGCCCCCCAAGTGGTATCTTAATGCTGTGCCACAACATCCAGTTTCTAAATTTTTGTTAAAGTTGAAACCTGAGGACTGGGACAACACATGTTGCAACTGCCACTCTCGAACATTGTTGGTGAGAGTGCAGACTGCAGCAGCTACTTGGCAAACAGTTTAGCTGTGTGTTAAACAGTTCAATATACACTTAGTAGGTAATGAACTGTCCTACCCCTAGATCTTTACACCAAAGAGATGAAGCCACATATTCATTTACAGACCTGCATGTGAGTGCTGTTAGTGGCTTTATTTATAATTGCAAAAAGTTGGAAAACACAGTTCTATAAGCTGATGAAATGGATAAACTGGTGTAACTACACAATTGGAATATTACTCAGCAATAGGTAGAGGCAGCAACATGAATAGTAGTTTAATCTCTAAAGGATTATGCTGAGTAAAGGAGCCAGACACAAGAGGCTACACTTACTACATGATTTTGCTTATAAGACACTGTGGAAGGAAAAACTACAAGAATAGAAACAGGGTGAGTGGTTTGAGGGCCTGGGTCTGGGGATGGGAGGAGACGATTGACTGGAAAGGACCATGAGGGACCTTTTAGGGTTGATAGAAATGTTCTACATCAGGAATTTGGTGGTGGTTACATAACCACGTGTTTGCCAAAACTCAGCAAACTTTACAGTGCGAATTGAAATACATAAAAATTATACCTCCATAAGCCTGACTTAAGAAAACACGTCTACAGACTTACATGGAAATAAACCTAAGAAAAAGATACCTTACAGTTTTTCCAGTTGAAGAGTCATCATGAGAATGTTCTCAACTGTGGTAAGTGGTACTTGTGTTGTTCCCAAGTCTCTGAAGGAGAAAGCCCAAACATTCACGGTATGGACCTCAATAAAAAGATCTGTCTTTAAAAAGGTTGTTTCAGGAAGATGTGGTTACATCAGTTTTGGCTTCTCTATAAAGCAAGACAGCTCAAGAGTTTGTCATGGAGACAGTTCCAGAAAGCCCTGGTTGAAATGACTTTACTATTTGCATCATCAGATTAATGACCTTGGCATTGAAGAGTAGAACCTACACCTTTTTCTGCCATTGTCTTATTTTTCATTTTATACTACACTGACCTCTTTTAATTCTTATTTTTTCTTTAAAAAATTTACATCTATACCTCTTTGCTTGGGATAGATGGTATTCCTAACATGTATTTGCATGTAACACTGTCTCGCCCTGCCAGCTGTCTTTCCCATGATAAATTCTTTCTCAGTTCTTGCCTCAGTCAATAACTTTTTTCAGTAACCTAATTTAAAATCATGACTTTTTAGCCTCAATCTCAAATACTTAATGTTTGATGAAAATAAAAAAAGATTATTTTCATACTTACAGATATTTTAATGCTGGCAGTTTAAAAAGATACGAATCTTCAACATTTGTCAGAGGATTACGATTGAGATTTCTGAAAAAGGCAATGGAATTAAAGGTATCGGCCATTTCAGTAAGCACAAGACTGTATGAGAAATTATATTCTTTTTTGTGTAGACATTTTAGGCTTAAAATTACTTTCTGTGTACTTACAAATCACCCTTAGGATTCAAAAAGCACTTGTTCTTTGGGAGCTATCTATGTCTCCTAGAGGATGAATGGAGAAGAGAAAGAGAAAAGATACAAAAAAATGCATAATAAACACAAAATATGCCAAAGAACTTTTTAGGTGAAAAGCCTTAGAAGTGGAGCCAGTGTTTTGCCTAGCAATTAACACCCAGATTGGGATACCTACGTCTCAAATCAGATGCCTGGGTTTGATTCCCAGTTCCAGCTTCTAATTGCAACTTCCTGCTAATGCAGACCCTGGGAGGCAGTGGTGATGGCTCAATTGGTTGAGTCTCTGCTATCTACTTGGAGACGTGGACTGGTTTCTGGTTTCCAGCTTCAGCCTGGGCCTGGCCTAGCCTAGCCTGAGCCATTGCAGGTATTTGGGAAGTGAACTAGTGGGCGGGAGCTGTCTGTGTCTTAAAAAAGAAAGACGTATAGAAGTGACCACACTGATAGGGAAGCCCTTTTTTGTGTAGGAAACACTAATCCTGTGTTCTCCATAATTCAAGGTGCTTGCCTTTCATCTTTGGAAATTTTAAACAAGCCATGACTTAATTCATTTAGTTGATGGAAAAAGAACCCACGTCAAAGCCATACTCTTGTCACGTTCTTCCACTGGTGTTCTCATTTCGCATCACACATCATCACATCACATCACATCACATCATCACGTCACATCACATCACGTCACATCACGTCACATCAGTCTTTGTTACGTTGCTTGTCATCACCTGTTGGCCTGTCAGTCTCCTGGCCTGTAGCTCCTTGAGGGCAGGGATATTGTTATTGTCTTTGTTATGCCTGTGTGTGGCATAGTGCCTGAAATTTACTGCATGGTTAATAAATATTTGTTGAGTAAAGAATTCACATTTTGTTTCCCTACCAATACAGTGAATAAATTCATGTTGTGGGAAATTTCATTCCTAAATGCTGTAATAGATTTTTAAAGTTTTTAAAGCAAGCAAACAAAAACAAAAACAGGTAAAAAAAAAAACTGCCTTTAGTTTAACTCTACTCAAAAACGTACTGTACTGTTACAAACTGTGAAAATAATAACTCTTACAGATGATATTGATTTGGCTGCCAAGCATCTGTGTTCAGCATTCAACACTGGATGTTCCCAGTAACCTCTGTGATAGGTATTGTACCCCAGTAGCCTATTGTGATATATATTGTGCTGAGTCACAGAGGCTGTGTAACTTGTTGTAGGTCACTGCACTTGTAAGAAGCAAAGCTGGAGCTGGAGCTCAGTCCTGCCCCAGACTGTGTCTAATATGTGTGCAGAAAAGGGTCCAAATATTTGTCACTTTAATCTGAAGCTTGAGATGACTAAATATAGAAGTACTTTGAAAATTTCATCAACCTTCTCAGGATAGCGCTCATGAAAATTAGTTTCTCTTTTTATTCCTTTTCCCTAATCTTATCCCACAATTAGATATTTAGCTCAGAGTCATTGAGACTAGAGATTTAACAGCATGTTGTAGGTGACATCAGTGGAAACCTATGTAAACAGTGGAGTGAGAACATCTGAAAATTTATCCCTTCATAAAGGGAACAACAAAATGGTAAAAGTGGTCAGAATCAAGTTTTTGATAATTCTGGAAATTTAACCAAAGGCTTGCAGCAACCTGTGGGGCATTTACTCAAGAAAATTGGCTGACTTTCTCTAAGAATAGTGAGATTTGTGTGGGTTTCGTGTATTTAACTTGCCCTAGACAGTTCCTCCCTGGCAAGCTCAGTGGTAGCCTTAAAAATAGGCTTGGCAGCTTATGACAAGAGCCTCGGGTGATGACTGACGTCATAAATAAGAGTGTCAATTGTTAAATCAACAACAGGAGTCACTGTGCACTTACTCCCCATGTAGGATCTCTGTCCTTAATGTGTGGTACTATGTGAATTAATGGTATAACTAGTACTCAAACAATACTTTATACTTTGTGTTTCTGTGTGGGTGCAAACTGTTGAAATCTTTACTTAGTATATACTAAGTTGATCTTCTGTATATAAAGAGAATTGAGAATGAATCTTGATGAAGAATGGGATGAGAAAGGGAATGGGAGATGGGATGGTTGCGGGTGGGAGGAAGTTATGGGGGCAAAAAGCCACTATAATCCAGAAGTTGTACATTGGAAATTTATATTTATTAAATAAAGGTTAAAAAAGAAACATCTGCTTTAGGAGTAGACTGATGTCTTAGTAATATTTGGGTTTAGGTTTTTGGATTGTGGGTGAATTTTATTTTTAATTTGTTGCTTCTCAATTTTTTTAAAATTATGAGATGTATTACTTGCATACTCAAAGTCATATGTAACCATGTGAATGTTGGATAATGTTTGAACTTTGTCCAATTTATTTTGTCTACATTTGAACCAAATCAGGAATTATAATGAGAGAAAAGAGAAGTATGTGTAAAATGAGCAAAAAAAAAAAAACCTCCAAACTCTCCAAAATAAAAAAAAAAATAGCCTGTATGCCCAGTATCAGAGAGAGGGAGAGGGATAGAGGGACAGAAGGAGGGAGGGAGGGAGAGAAAGAGAGAGAGACAGAACAGAGACAGAGAGAATGGAAATGAATGGAGATAAACATGCAGAATGAAGCCTCTCTCAGAGGCTGTTTTTGGGAAATAACTACAGGCAAGTGCTTCACCATGGAAGCTGTGTGCGATACTGGATAGCAGTTGGGACCAAAAGATAGTCTATTCAAAAAGCTTAACATGGGAAGCTGAGGAATAAGATGTTCATTAGAACTTTGAAACACACAATATACCCTCAGGACACTGGAAGATGGTGGAATGTATTCCTGTGAATTTGGAAGGCCTTACACATATCTAGGGCTATAAGCTTTGCCAGGAAAGACCTGAAGGGGCCCTGACTTCTTTATAACTGGCTGATCCTGAGGTTCTATGCATGCAGGAAGTAAAAGAAAAGACAGCCCTGGACTGCCTGGCTAAGAACAGAAAGGACACAGTACAACGTGTACTTGGAGCTCTTTGACAAAAGCTGGGAGAATTGTTGATTCCAGACTTGTAGGGAGTTCTCTATTCAGTCCTGACCCCCAGGCTAACCAAGTGGAGACTTCAATGGCCACACATCATAAGTAATACAAACTTTATAGCATTGGTTCAGAAAAGTGGCTAGATAACAGCAACTGCTACAACAAGCATTAGTAACACCAAACTGGAGACAGGAATCTAGTTTTTGGAATTGCTATATTATTTAAAATGTTCATTTTTTTATGAGAGCGAGAAGGAAACAAAATATGGCTCATACTCAGAGGAAATTCCAGTTTCAGTAAAAAACTATCCCTGAGGAGCCCAGACATTGGACTCACTAGACAAAGACTTGATTCAGTTACTGATAATAAGTTCAGAGGTGGGTGTTGTGGTGCAGAGGGTTAAGCTGTCACTTGGGATGTCCACATCCTACCTGGCTTCTGACTTCAGCCTCCTGCTGCTTCACGTGCTGGGAGACAGCAGCTTTGCCTCAAGTGTGGGAGCCCCTGCCAGCCATGTGGGAGACCCAGATGGTTTTCCAAGCTTTTGGCTTTGGTCTGGCCCAGCTCTGGCTTTTGCAGGCATTTAGGGAATGAACCAGCAGATGGAAGACCTCTCTGTCAGTCACTACCTTTCAAACAGATGTTAAAATGGAAGTGATGAGTGAGGACACCCTTGTTTAAGAAAGTATAAAGGAAACCATTTAGTTTTGTTTAGTAAAGAACTAATGAAAACTATGCCTCATCAAATGGACCATATTAAATATGGAAATTACTTTAAAAAGAGGGACAGCTGATTGGTGCAGCAGTCAAGATGCTGCTTGGGACATCTGCATCCCATAGCAGAGTGCCTGGGTTCAAGTTCTGATTCCACTCGCAACTTCAGCTTCCTGCTAATGCAGAGTATTGGAGGAAGCAGGTAATTTCACCCACAGAGGAGACCTGGACTGAGTTCCCCATTTCCTGTTTCAGCCTGCCCCAGCCCCACATGATAGAGATAGTTGGGGAGTAAAACTGTGGGTGGAAGATCACCATCTTTGTATGCTTTCTAAATTAAAAAAAAAACACACAGAAATTATAAAAAGGAGCCAAATAGAAATTGAGGAGTTGAAAAACATAGTAATTAATATGGAAAATTCACTAGTGAGTGTCAGTGGCAGATCTGACTAAGCAGAAGAAAGAATCAGGAATTTGATGATAAATTGAGATTGTTGAGTTGAAGGAACAGAAAGAAGGAAGAAAGAAGAAAGATGGATGCAATCCTAGAGAGTAGGACACCATCAAGCTTACTAATTTCAGAAGGAGAAAAGAGGAGAAAGAATATTTGAAGAAATGGTGGCCTCAAACTTCCTAAACCTAATAAAACATATGGATCTATACATGGCAAGAAGTTCAAGGAATTCTTAAGTAGGATGAACTGAAAGAGTTTCACATATAGGCGTATCATAATCAAACTATTAGAAGCCAAACACAGAACATCTTGAAAGCAGCAAGAGAAAATAACATCATATACTAGGAATCGTCAAAAGATTAATAGCTGATGTATCATCAGAAACAATAGAGGCCCCAAGGCAGTGAGATGGCACATTCAGTGTGCTGCAGGGAAGAAATGTCAACCAAGAAGTGCATAGTTTTTCCATAGTACACATTTCTGTAAACTTTTGAAGACTCATCAGATGCATGGATTATCTAATATGTTTTAATTCCACTTTCTCAAACTTTTTGTCACCCTGATGGGTAAGAATAGCAGGATATGGTTGAACTCTGTAATTAATACACAATTATTCTTAGGCATTTAAAATTAACAGAAAAATGATCTCTGTTAAATAGAAGAGTGGGAATAAGAGAGGGAGGAGATGTACAGGTCGGCACATGCTCACTCGGGCTTACCTCCAATGGTAGAGCTAGAAATGTGCCAGGGGATTCCAAATCAATCTTATCAAGGAGGCATGTACCAATGGCATCTCACTTGTTAAAGTGATAAGTTTAAGTACATAATTGATCAAAAAGGTAAGTGTCGAAGAGATTTCACAAAAAAGACCAGTGTCTGCAAAGAATGAAGGATAGAATTAAAAGGGAGAGAATGATCCGGCAGGGGAAGCAGGACACACAGCAGACTCATAGAATAGCAAATGTCCTAAACAGCACTCCAGCCTCGGAATCAACCCTTGGGGCATTCGGATCTGGCTAAAAGGCCCATGAGAGTCTCACAGGCATGGAAAGCCAAGACACTGTAGCAAAAACAACCTGAATGAACGATCTCAGTGAACAAGATCCCAGCAGAAAGAATGGGCCATCAAAGAAGGAGTCACCTTTCTTTCTCTGAAGGGAGGAAGGAACCTCCACTGTGATATGGCCTTGACTAAGTTCAGAGTTGGTGATCTCAAGAGGCTTCCATAGCCTTGACAGCTCATGGCAAGAGCCTCAGGTGATTACTGACGTCATAAATAAGAGTGTCAATTGTTAAATCAACAATGGGAGTCACTGTGCACATGCTCCCCATGCAGGATCTCTGTCCTTAATGTGTTTTACTATGAGAGTTAACGATAAAACTACTAGTCGAACAGTACTCTATATCTTGTGTGGTTGTGTGGGTGCAGTCTGTTGAAATCTTTGCTTAGTATATACTAAGTTGATCTTCTGTATATAAAGATAATTGAAAATGAAACGTGATGAAGAGTGGGATGGGAGAGGGAGTGGGAGATGGGATGGCTGCGGGTGGGAGGGAGGTTAGGGGGGAAAGCCACAACAATGCAAAAGTTGCACTTTGTAAATTTACATTTATTAAATAAAAAAATAGTATAAAGGTAGGGGGAGAATGGAGCTATAGAGAAGCAAAGTTTCTGTATACTATTTAAGTTATTTTGATAGTAATCTGAAGAAAAATGTTATAAACTAAGATGTTAATTATAATTCTAGGACAACCACTAAGGAAATAACTTGAATATATTGTAGAAAAAAAGTGGATGGCCATTTGGTCTAGTGGTTAAACCACTGTTTGGGTTGTCTGCATCCTGTATTAGAGTGTCTGCAAAGGAGTCTGAGTTTTGCTCCTAATTCCAGCTTCCTGCCAGTGTGGACCTTGGGAGGCGGCAAGTGGTAGCTCAAGTGGTTGGCTTCCAGTTGCCCATGTTGGGTAGACATGGACTGAGTTGCCAGCTCCTGGCTTTTGCCTTACCCAACCCTGGCCAGTACAGGCATTTAGGGAGTGGGCTGGGAGGTGTGGCACTGGCACCCCATATGGGTGCTGGTTTGTGTCCCAGCCGTTCCTCTTCCCATCCAGCTCTCTGCTATGGCCTGGGAAAGCAAGGCCCCTATACCCGTATGGGAAGACCTAGAGGAAGCTTCTGATTCCTGGCTTTGGATGGGTTCAGCTCTGGCTGTTGTGGCCATCTGGGTAGTGAACCAGTGGGTGGAAGACCTTTCTCTCTGTCTCTCCCTCTCTCTGTAATGCTCTCTCAAATAAATAAATAAAATATTTAAAAAAAGAAAACTTGAATGAATATAAACCATCTAGATGTACCAGACATCTACAGAGCAATTCCCAGCAATGTCGACATAAAAATGCTAAAGATGTATTCTTTTCTAGTGTAAATAGAACATTCTCTAGGAAGATCATATGTTACATCACAAGACCTATCAATACATTTAAAAGGACTGAAATCACACAGAGTATGTTTTCAACTAAAGTAGAATGAAATTAGAAATCAAAGCAGAAAAACATCTGGGAAATTCACATATAAGTGGAAATAAGCACCCATGAATAACCAGTGGTTCAAAGAAGAAATCACAAAGGAAACCAGAAACTATTTTGGTAGGAATGAAAATGCACACAGAAGATATCAATACTACATGATGAGCTGGAGCAGTGCTCAGAGGGAAGTTTATATATGCAAATATAAATGTTTAGAAGTCTCATATCTGTACCTAAACTTCCTCCCAAATCAACTATGAAAAAAAAAAAGGAATGAAACAAAGTTCAGAGCAGAAATATAGAAAAACAATAGAGAAAACTCAATATAATAAAAATTGGTTCATTGAAAAGATCAACACACTTAAGTTCGACTGACCAATAAAATTATTTAAAATCAGGGGCCGGCGCCGCGGCTCACTAGGCTAAACTTCTGCCTTGCGGCGCCGGCACACCGGGTTCTAGTCCCGGTCCAGGCGCCGGATTCTGTCCCGGTTGCCCCTCTTCCAGGCCAGCTCTCTGCTGTGGCCAGGGAGTGCAGTGGAGGATGGCCCAAGTGCTTGGGCCCTGCACCCACATGGGAGATCAGGAGAAGCACCTGGCTCCTGGCTTTGGATCAGCGCAATGTGCCGGCTGTAGCGTGCTGGCTGCGGCGGCCATTGGAGGGTGAACCAACAGCAAAGGAAGACCTTTCTCTCTGTCTCTCTCTCTGTCCACTCTGCCTGTCAAGAAAAAAAAAAATCAGGAATGAAAGGGGACATTACTGTTGACCTTATAGACATCAGAAGTATAAAAAGGAAAACTGAGGACTATATGCCAGTGAATTAGGAAACATGGATGGAATGGACACGTTCTTAGATGGATACAAACTGCTGAACCTGACTTCAAATTAACAAATCTGAATAGACCTATATCAGGTGAAGAGACTGAGGGGGCAGATGTGGTGTGGTAGGTTAGGCTGCCACTAAGAATGCCCACACCCCTTACTGGATTGGCTGGGATCAAGCCCCACGTCCGCTTCTGATACAACTTCATGCTAATGTGCTCCCTGGGAGGCAGCAGATGAGGGTTCAGATTCTTGGCCACCCATGTGGAAGACCCAGATGGAGTTCCTGGCTCTTGGCTTCAGTCTTGCCCAGCCTCAGGTTTGTGGTGAGTAAACTAGCAAATAGAAGATATTCACTCATTCATTCATTCTGATTCTTTCTGCCTTTCAAATAAATAGATAAACTTTCTTTTAAAGAAAAGAGATTTAGTTAGTAATTAGAACTTCTACAAAGAAAAGCTCAAGGACACATAACTTCATTGCAAATCTAAAATAATTAACGTCAATAATTCATTAAGTCTTCTAAAATATAGGGCAGAACATTTCCTAGCATTGTATGAGGTTAGTTTTATGCTGATACCAAAGTCAGACAAAAATATCACAAGAAAAATTATAAACTGGTACCTAATGATATAGATTGAAAAATGCTCAGCAAATACTAGCAAGTATAATCCAACAGAATATATGAAAAGGATTCCATATCTTAACCAACTTGGATTTATCCCAGGAATGAAAAGTTGATTAAACATATCAAAGTAAATCACTGTAATGTGCTGTGTTAATAGAATGAAAGAAAAGATACGTGATCATCTCAATACATACAGTTCTAAAAGTATTTAAAAGCTAGAATAACCTTTCAGTATAAAAACATGGAACTTGGATAGAAGGCAACTCAATAACCTAATAGAGGACAACAGTGAAGATCCCCTGGCTAACTTCGTGCTGAATTATGATGGATTGAAAGCTTTCATCCTAAGATCAAGAACAAAGCAAGGGTGCTTTCTCTTACCACTTTTATTCGATGTTGTTCTGAAGGTTCTAGCTAGGGAAATTAGGTGAGAAAAACATATATTTTGGAATGAATGAAAGAAAACATTCTCTTTTTGGAGATGAGATGATTATCTTACCTGTAGAAAATGAGAAAGAATCCATGCACAAAAAAATCTACTAGAGAAAAAGTTCAGTAGTTTGTGGGACACAGATCAGTCTGCCAAAATTTGCTGTATTTTCAGACTAGCAATTAATAATCTGAAAATGACATTAAGGTAACAATTCCATAAACAATCACACCAAAGAAAAATACTTAGGAATACATCTAATCAGAATGAAAAGGCCTGTACTCTGAAGCTACAACATATTTTTGAGTAATGTTAAAGAAGATCTAAGAAAATGGAAAGACATTCTGTGTTTATGAATCAGAAAGTACAGTGAAGATGTGACTGTTCTCCAAATTTATCCATGATTTTAGCACAATTCCTAGCAAAATCCAAGCTGGCTTCTTGCCAGAAATTGGCATAAGGTCATATGACAATTCAAGGGATCCAGAATAGCTAAAACAATACTTAAAAAAGGAAAAAATCGGGAGGACTCAAACTTCCCAATTTCAAAACCCAGAGGCAGGCATTTGGCCTGACAGTTAAGATGCTGGTTAAAATGTCTGCATCCCATATCCAAGTGCCTAGATTTGATGTCTGGCTTCAGCTCCTGAGTTCTACTTCCTGGTAATGCAGACAGTGGGAGGCAGCAGTGATAGCTCAAGTAATTGGTTCCTGACACCCATGTGGGAGGCCTGGATTGAACTTCCCTTCCTGCTCTACTTTCAGTCTGTTGCAAGCAAAAACTCCACAACAAAACCCAGTTCAAACCTATGGTAATCTCAGTATGGTACTGGAGTAATGATTGACAATCATTGGAATCAATGGAACCGACTTGACACCCCCAAAATGAACCCTCACATATAGAGGGTTATATAGACTATATGTTTTGAAAATTAAAAACACTGGTGCATCCAAGGAGACTGTCAAGAAGGTGGGACAGGTGTGTGGCATAGCAGTTGAGTTGATACTTGGAAAGTCTGAATCTTAGATCAGAGTACCGTATTTGATTCCTGGCTACCCTGCTTCCAATCTAGCTTCCTGCTAGTGTGTACCCTGGGAGGCAGCAGGTGATGGTCAGGTATTGGGTCCTTGCCACTCTTATGGGAGTCTCAGATTGAGTTCTGGGCCCCTGGGTTAGGCCTGACCCACCCTAGTTGTTGCGGGACTTTGGCGATTGAACCAGCAAATGGAAGAATTATCTCTGTCTTCTGTCTCTGTATCCCTTTAAAATAAAATAGGTAAATAATTTTTTTAAAAAAGCTAAGACAACTCACAGTATTTGCAAGTCTTGTATCTGATAAAGGTCTAGTTCTTAGAATGCCCAGAGTATTTAAAGAATTCTTAGGCTTCAAGGAGAAGGGAATAAACATTCATGAAATGAAGATATATAAATGGCCAGCAGTCATAAAATGATGCACAACATCTGAAGTCATTAGGGAAATGTGAATGAAAACCACAATTAGATGCTACTTTAGCCACTTAATAGGATGGTCATAATAAAAAAAGACATACACTGACAGTTGTTGACATAGATAGATAGAATGGGAACTCTCCTACATGGCAGGTGGGAAGGTAAAATGGTGTAGCCAATGTGGAAAAGAGATTGGTGGTTCCTCACGTATGTTAAACATGCCTTAACATAAGACCCAGCAGTATCATTCCTACTTATAGGTTCAGGAATTAAAAAACAAACATGGTTGCACAAAAACTTGTTCCTGAATGTTCACAACAGCATTATTCATAGCAGCCCCAAAGTGGAAATAACCCAGGTGGCTCTTAAAGGATGAGTATGTGAATTGGTATTGTGGTCTGTCTACACCATGGAGCCTTATCAGCATTAGGAAGGCATTAAAGCACTGGTACCTGTTACAACATGGGTGAACCTTGAAACCAGCAGGCTATGGGCAAGAAGTCAGATGCAAAAGGCCACAATACTGTGTTATGCATTTGTATAATTCTGAACATTTTATACAAATGCACCACACAGTATTGTGGCCTTTTGCATCTGACTTGTCCTAGAGGAGGAGGAGAAGGAGGGGAAGGAAAAACCTGGACCCCTTTTCCCTTATAAACCCCAGTCTAGACAAAGACTGCACGTTCAGCTCTCTGCTCTCCCCTGAGCTGCCCGCCTGGCCTGCCAAGTGTATTTTCTCCATTCAAACATGTCACCTTGCTCTCCCCCAGTCCGAGTGACTGGGCAAACTCTCTCTGTCCCTTCCATCCTGACGGATGCCCTGTCCCCAGTGAAACCTTGCTACTTTGCTCTCTGTCTCACACCTGAATTCTTTCTTGCATGAAGACAAGAACCCCACATGACTTCTCTCTGTGACAGAATCAGATAATGGAGATGATTATAGAGCCTTGTGAATGACTATACTAGACACCACTGGATTGTATGCATTTTATGATAAGTGGATTATATTTCAGTTTTGAAACAGAACCATATTATACACAGGTGCCAGAAAACCAGACATGCTGCTATATGGGAAAAGAATGAAACATCTGATTCTTCTGTGATCAAGGTCAGGGTCAGTGGTGAGTTCAAGAACCATGTATTGTCTTGCCTGTGATCTCCCCCATTCCAGTGTGTTCTCGCAGGTATTTTTAGCATCATGAACTTGTTCAACTCATAAAATTCTTTAATAGTCACTAAGGATGCTAGATGAAAAATGTATCACGTGCTTGGTGAAGCAGGGTTTCTCAGACTGGACTTTGACCATCATCTGTTTTGTTCTTTGTTCTTTGTTCTGTGAGATCACGAGGGAGCCTTGTGCAAGAAGGCTCCTTGGCCTCTGCATCTCCCCTTGGCACCCTTTCCCCAAGCTGTGAAGAATGATGGTAGAACATTAAGCAGCGCAGACAATTTGGCCAAGTTTGTCGTTCTCCACTGCTTCCCTCTTCCTTAGCAGCACCCATGGCCTTGTACCAAATGGCTCAGCCTTTCCTTTTCATGGGGCAGCCCTTCTGTAGCTGACGTAGGGGCCTTGCATGTGTCT
Organism: Oryctolagus cuniculus; assembly: GCF_964237555.1. Taxonomy (NCBI): domain Eukaryota; kingdom Metazoa; phylum Chordata; class Mammalia; order Lagomorpha; family Leporidae; genus Oryctolagus; species Oryctolagus cuniculus. The sequence goes on along the minus strand of NC_091448.1, from coordinate 63,269,053 downwards.
CCAGTGAAGTCACACTGCGAGGCCACTCTACTCTCCCACCTCTTCCTCCCATTGCAGAGCATTCACTTCTTCACTAGGGTTGTGCATGGGCAGTGCAGAGACTGAGCAGGAACTGTCTCAACAGCTCTAGGTGGAGGACTCTACAGACGCTCTTTACCGTGAACCATTATGCTTTGAGGATCACATGGATTCCGCACTGAAGATCGCTTCCATTTCTGGCCCCATTCCCTCACTTGATAAATGGCGGTCTATTGAATCCTACTCCACTGCCTTTTTGATAACGCTTGTGGGAGTAAAATGTGGCAGCACAAGCCAAATCAGAGTCAAAGTGTGAGAAATATTGTTCTAGGGGCCGGCGCCGTGGCTCACTAGGTTAATCCTCTGCCTGTGGTGCCGGCATCTCATATGGGTGCCGGTTCTAGTCCCGGCTGCTCTACTTCCCATCCAGCTCTCTGCTATGGCCTGAGAAAGCAGTAGAAGATGGCCCAAGTCCTTGGGCCCCTGCACCTGCGTGGGAGACCCGGAAGAAGCTCCTGGCTCCTGGCTTCAGATCTGCACAGCTCCTGCCATTGCAGCCAACTGGGGAGTGAACCATCGGATGGAAGGTCTCTCTCTCTCTCTCTCACTCTCTCTCTCTCTCTCTCTCTCTCTGATTCTCCTTCTCTCTGTGTGTAACTCTGACTTTCAAATAAACAAATAAATCTTTTAAAAAAGGTACAATGCACAAAAAGGTCAAGTTGCCCTCCTTCAGCTCTTGTTCACCAGGGAACAAAGAACTGCACAGAAAATTTCTTGTAAAGTTCCTAAATAGTTGTATCACACATTAACAGTGTGAACTAATTAGAGATCCTCTGAGAGTAATCTGACGTTTCTCTCTTGCACATTTTAGAATCTTTTCTTTATGTTTCACTGTGGTGAGTTTGATTACAACGTGTCGTGATGAGGATCTCTTTTGGTCATGGTTACTGGGGGTTCTATGAGCTTCCTGTACTAGCATGTCTCTGTCCTTCTCCAAGCCTGGGAAGTTCTCTGCTAGTATCTCAGTTTAACCTCCCTCACCTACACAATAGGGGTCATCATTTCTAAATGGCAAGAGTTGTTGGGAAGATGGAAGCAACGTGTGTAATCATGTACCATTTGCCAAGCATTACTGTGCATTCTTCATGTTATCTCACTTGTGTAAGTACTTAGTATAGTGCCTAAAACGTAATGACCTAATAAAAGGAGGAATTAAAGATGTGTATGGCAGGGGCTGGCGCTGTGGCATAGCGAGTAAAGCCACTGCCTGCAGTGCCGGCATCACACATGGGATGTCAGTTTGAGTCCCCATTGCTCCACTTCCAATTCAGCTCTCTCTATGGCCTGGAAAATCAGTGGAAGATGACCCAAGTCTTTGGGCCCCTGCACCCATGTGGGAGACCTGGAATAAGCTCCCGGCTCCTGGCCTTGGATCAGCTAGCTCAGCTCCGGTCATATTGGCCATTTGGGGAGTAAACCAGTGGATGGAAGACGACCCCCTCCCCCACCTCTCTGTAACTATCTTTCCTTCTCTCCTCTCCTCTCCTCTCCTCTCTCTCTCTCTCTCTTTCTATTTGAAAGTCAGAGTTACACAGAGAGAGGAGAGGGAGAGAGAAAGAGAGAGAGAGGTGCAGGGTCCCAAGGACTAGGGCCATCTTCCCAGGCCATAGCAGAGAGCTGGATCAGAAGTGGAACAGCCAGGTCTCGAACTGGCGCCCATATGGGATGCCAGCGCTTCAGGCCAGGGCATTAACCTGCTGTGCCACAGTGCCAGCCCCATCTCTGACTTTCAAATAAATGAATAAATCTTAAAGAAGAAAAAGTAAAGGCAATGAAGAGAATACTTAGAAACATATGGGGCAGAGGAAGAAGTACCTTAAGAGAAAAGAAGATCTCTTGTTACACAGATGAGAATATGGTGCAGATGAGAAGATTATGAGAAGAAAAGTTGCTGGAAGTGACAATGTGGAAACCTTTGAACCCTTACAAAACACCCCAAAGGGCAGACCTGAGTTTTATTGTGAGAACCAATGAAGTGACTAAAACAATTTTTAAAAATAAGCCATTGGGTTAAGACTTAATGTACAAGGGGCCGGTGCTGTGGCACAGTGGATTAACGCCCTGGCATGAAGCACTGGCATCCCATATGGGTGCCGGTTCTAGTCCCAGCTGCTCCACTTCCCATCCAGTTCTCTGCTGTGGCCTGGGAAAGCAGTGGCCCAAGTCCTTGGGCCCCTGCACCTGCTTGGGAGACCAGGAAGAAGCTCCTGGCTCCTGGCTTTGGATCACCACAGCTCCAGCTGTAGCGGCCAATTGAGGAGTGAACCATTGGATGGAAGATCTTGCTCTCTCTGCCTCTCCTCTCTCTGTGTAACTCTGATTTTCAACTAAATATTTCTTTAAAGAAAACATTTAATGTACATGCATGAAGCAGAAGAAAAAATGTATACTTAATGTTTAGAATTATCAATTACTGCTGATTTTCTGTAATTTATTTCTGATTTCAGCTGAAAGATTTAATGAGTATTACTATTTGAAGAGAGTTATGTCACTGGTAAGCTCTTGGCATGTCTTTGAGGTGGATTTCAGATTCACAATAGACTGATCCTACCACACTGCTGTTTACACAGAGGCTTCATTCAGAAGAATGTTTACTGGGCTGCATGTAGTACGTGCAAAGTAACGGTGAATGCAGATTTTGCTGAGCGTGAGCTTAACCTAATTTGGGGAATCCCTTATAATGAAACATGCAGAATTATGAATATAAAAATTGCTCCAGCCCCTCCCAGGACCTTGGAAGGGGCACGTGCAAGCGTAAAGCCTTGAAGCTTAGGCTCCAGTTCATGATGAATCCAGCTCAGCTGGCACTCTTTTCTGGACTCTGTAATGCAGTGAACAGCATTGTTTTCACTTTAAAAACCCTCATCTTTGGTCATAAGATCACTGGTGTCTTCCTGGGGCAACGGGGATAGCAAAAGTTTCCTTGAAGCAGATTAGCTTTGTCTAATAAAAGAATATGTCCCCAAATAAAGGAGACCAGCTCCCAACACACACTTGGTGTATTACAGCCATTGTGCCAATTTTTGAAGTAACCACGAGTTAGATATGTTCAGATCACATGATAAGAGAATTAGTTTCCAATACCAGCTAGCTCTGGTTTTTGCATCACCATGAAGCAAATGCTTTTTTTTTCCTTTGGCTTAAGATGGACACAGAATCTTGAGATAAATGAACTGGTGCCTTGTGTACTGTGCGCCATCCCTAGCTCTGCTCCTACTTTTCCAGCTCATCTCTCTGGCCTTGCTGCACAGATGCTAGCATGGCTGTCACTCATTTTCCCAACTTCCCCCTGCTGGCATGAAAGTCTCTGGAGACAAAGCTTCTGTCCTGTTCCAATTTGTACCCCCAGCACTTAATATAGCACCTGGCGAAGATGGCGGAATAGTGAGGGCGCGCACCGATAGTCCGGGAAAATTTAGTTTAATAAAAGGGGAGTTACGGTAGCCTCAGAAAAAAGAACCAGGAAAATATTGCAGACAAAACTCTTCTGGATCCAGTGGGCGTGAATCGGAGGACCTACTGGGAGAACAAGGTCGCCCACCGCGCGCGAAAGCCGAACCGCAGGACCGAGCCGCGGGACTGAGCCGCAGAAGCCGAGCTGCGGGACTGAGCTGCGCAAGCTGCAGGGTCTGCGCGCAAGTGCTCGAAGGGGAGTGCAACAGCGGGGAGACTTGGGAAGTCCAGGGCTCCGAGTCCACACATCGGCGCTGGAAGGGGAGCAGACCTGCGTGGAGAGCGTGGGAGCCCACAGTTCGGGACATCAGCGGCAGACTCAACACACCAGCGCTGGAACGCGAGGTGAGCCGAACCTCAATAACCCGAGACACCGGCAGGCAAGCGGAGAGAGGAGACTAGAGGGAACGACCCCCGGGGCGGGGGGGACTTCACCAAGCTAACTGGAAGAGAGAGAGAGGGAAAAAAAAAAAGGTGACTGGTATGGACACGGGTTTCTCTCTCTCCGCTCACCTCTCAAGGGCGAGCAAGACAAAGAGCAGGCGCCATCTTGGACATACGTCATAAGCAGAGCGACCTCAGGTCTGCACCGGCCCTGAGCCTAGCAGTAAAACCTGACTCTGGGTGGGGCGAATTAACAGGAGATTAGGACTTAGTAAATTTATGGTGCTACTGAACTGAGACTGTGAAAAAAGAGACGGTGGGGGAGAGAACTCACGGAATTCACGTGACCACTCTCCAGAGACGCTACAATTCCGTAACTTTGGCAACCCAGTGGGAGACTGAAGGAGAATTTGAGCCCACTCTAAGGGCCGAACAGATTCCCTGTGTGGTCCTTGGGAAAGAGCTTCTGATCTCTGGCTCCTGTGGGTATATCATTTGCCTGCTAACTACCTCCAACTTTGTTCAGCTGTGCAGAATAACTTCCCTGTTGAATCAAAAAAAAGAGAGAGAGAGAGAGAGAGAGAGAGAGAGGTTTACCACGCCTAACCTGGGAGTGTCACCTTTGGCACACCAAACAGAGCTCTCAGGCCACACCCATCTCAAGCCCTAAGGCTCCATCAAAAACAGATAGTCCACTTAATCTAGAGTCATAGTATAACAAGAAAAAGCACCACAGTGAAGAAACCAAATATCTCCAATATGACAAATAACAAACGCAAAAACCAAGGTAATAAAAACAAGGAAGTCACCATGAAGCCCTCAAATGAAAAAGACACCCCAATTCAAGATTATGAGGATGATGACATAGAAGAAATGCAAGAAGCAGATCTCAAAAAATTGATAAGAACATTAAGAAGTTCTCAAAAACAAATTCTTGAACTACAGAAATCCTTAATGGACAAGATAGAAAATCTCTCTCATGAAAATGAAATATTAAGGAGGAATCAAAATGAAACGAAACAACTAGTACAACAGGAAACTGGGATAGTGACTGAAGTGAAGAATTCAATAGATCAAATGAAAAACACAATAGAGAGCCTTACAAACAGAATGGGAGAAGCAGAAGAGAGAATATCGGACTTAGAAGACAGAGAACAGGAAAGGATACAGTCAGACCAAAGAAAAGAAGAGGAAATTAGGAATCTAAAACATATTGTCGGGAATCTTCAGGATACTATTAAAAAACCCAACATTCGGGTTCTAGGAGTTCCTGAAGGCATGGAGAGGGAGAAAGGATTAGAAGGCCTTTTTAGTGAGATATTAGCAGAAAATTTCCCAGGTTTGGAGAAGGACAGAGAAATCCTAGTACAGGAAGCTCACAGAACCCCTAATAAACACGACCAAAAGAGACCCTCACCACGGCACGTTGTAATTAAACTCTCCACAGTGAAACATAAAGAAAAGATCCTAAAATGTGCAAGAGAGAAACGTCAGATTACTCTCAGAGGATCTCCAATCAGACTCACAGCTGACTTCTCATCAGAAACTCTACAAGCTAGGAGGGAATGGCAAGATATAGCCCAGGTACTAAGAGAGAACAACTGCCAGCCCAGAATATTATATCCTGCAAAGCTATCATTTGTGAATGAAGGTGAAATAAAGACTTTTCATAACAAACAGAAATTGAAAGAATTTGTTGCCACTCGTCCAGCCCTGCAAAAGATGCTTAAAGATGTGTTACACACAGAAACAAAGAAACACGGTCATCAATATGAAAGAAGGTAAAGGAAGGAAACCAAGGAAGGAAAGCTCACAGCAAAAGATCACAGGGAATTCAAAGCATATATTAGAACTTATCTTTGGCAAATGGCAGGGCAAAGTTACCACTTATCATTAGTCACATTGAACGTGAATGGCCTGAACTGTCCAGTTAAAAGACACCGTTTGGCTGATTGGGTTAAAAAACAAAACCCATCTATTTGCTGCTTACAAGAAACACATCTTTCCAACAAAGATCCATACAGACTGAAAGTGAAAGGCTGGAAAAAGATATACCATGCCAACAGAAATGAAAAAAGAGCAGGCGTAGCCATCTTAATATCAGACACCATAAACTTTACCACAAAAACCATTAAGAGAGACAAAGAGGGACACTACATAATGATTAAGGGATCAATTCAACAGGAAGATATAACAATTATCAATGTATATGCACCTAACTACAGGGCACCGGTTTATCTAAAAGATTTGTTAACGGACTTAAAGGGAGACTTAGACCCCAATACAATAGTACTGGGGGACTTCAATACTCCACTCTCAGAAATAGACAGATCAATAGGACAGAAGATCAACAAGGATACAGTAGATTTAAACGACACTATAGCCCAAATGGATCTAACAGATATATACAGAACTTTCAATCCTACAGCTAAAGATTATACATTCTTCTCAGCAGTACATGGAACCTTCTCTAGGATTGACCACATACTAGGCCATAAAGCAAGTCTCAGCAAATTCAAAAGAATTAGAATCATACCATGCAGCTTCTCAGACCATAAAGGAATGAAGTTGGAGATGAACAACTCAGGAATCCCTAGAGCATACGCAAACACATGGAGATTGAACAACATGCTCCTGAATGAACAATGGGTCATAGAAGAAATCAAAAGAGAAATCAAAAACTTTCTGGAAGTAAATGAGGATAACAGCACAACATACCAAAACTTATGGGACGCAGCAAAAGCAGTGTTAAGAGGAAAGTTTATATCAATAGGTGCCTACATCAAGAAATTGGAAAGGCACCAAATAGATGAGCTTTCTATTCACCTCAAGGATCTAGAAAACCTACAGCAAACCAGACCCAAATCTAGTAGGAGAAGAGAAATAATTAAAATCAGAGAAGAAATCAACAGGATTGAATCAAGAAAAACATTCCAAAAAATCAGCCAAACGAGGAGCTGGTTTTTGAAAAAATAAACAAAATTGACACCCCATTGGCTCAACTAACTAAAAAAAGAAGAGAAAAGACCCAAATCAATAAAATCAGAGATGAAAAAGGAAATGTAACAACAGACACCACAGAAATAAAAAGAATCATCAGAAATTACTACAAGGACTTGTATGCCAGCAAACAGGGAAACCTATCAGAAATGGATAGATTCCTGGACACATGCAACCTACCTAAATTGAACCAGGAAGACATCGAAAACCTAAACAGACCCATAACTGAGACAGAAATTGAAACAGTAATAAAGGCCCTCCCAACAAAGAAAAGCCCAGGACCAGATGGATTCACTGCTGAATTCTACCAGACATTTAAAGAAGAACTAACTCCAATTCTTCTCAAACTATTCAGAACAATTGAAGAAGAGGGAATCCTCCCAAATTCTTTCTATGAAGCCAGCATCACCTTAATTCCTAAGCCGGGAAAAGATGCAGCACTGAAAGAGAATTACAGACCAATATCCCTGATGAACATAGATGCAAAAATCCTCAATAAAATTCTCGCCAATAGAATGCAACAACACATCAGAAAGATCATCCACCCAGACCAAGTGGGATTTATCCCTGGTATGCAGGGATGGTTTAATGTGCGCAAGACAATCAATGTGATACACCACATTAACAGACTGCAGAAGAAAAACCATATGATTCTCTCAATAGATGCCGAGAAAGCATTTGATAAAATACAACACCCGTTCATGATGAAAACTCTAAGCAAACTGGGTTTGGAAGGAACATTCCTCAATACAATCAAAGCAATCTATGAAAAACCCACAGCCAACATCCTATTGAATGGGGAAAAGTTGGAAGCATTTCCACTGAGATCTGGGACCAGACAGGGATGTCCACTCTCACCACTGCTATTCAATATAGTTCTGGAGGTTCTAGCCAGAGCTATTAGGCAAGAAAAAGAAATTAAAGGGATACAAATTGGGAAGGAAGAACTCAAACTATCCCTCTTTGCAGATGACATGATTCTTTATTTAGGGGACCCAAAGAACTCTACCAAGAGACTATTGGAACTCATAGAAGAGTTTGGCAAAGTAGCAGGGTATAAAATCAATGCACAAAAATCAACAGCCTTTGTATACACAGACAATGCCATGGCTGAGGAAGAAATTCTAAGATCAATCCCATTCACAATAGCTACAAAAACAATCAAATACCTTGGAATAAACTTAACCAAGGACGTTAAAGATCTCTACGATGAAAATTACAAAACCTTAAAGAAAGAAATAGAAGAGGATACCAAGAAATGGAAAAATCTTCCATGCTCATGGATTGGAAGAATCAATATCATCAAAATGTCCATTCTCCCAAAAGCAATTTATAGATTCAATGCAATACCAATCAAGATACCGAAGACCTTCTTCTCAGATCTGGAAAAATTGGTGCTGAAATTTATATGGAGGCACAAGAGACCTCGAATAGCTAAAGCAATCTTGTACAACAAAAACAAAGCCGGAGGCATCACAATACCAGATTTCAGGACATACTACAGGGCAGTTGTAATCAAAACAGCATGGTACTGGTACAGAAACAGAAGGATAGACCAATGGAACAGAATTGAAATACCAGAAATCAACCCAAACATCTACAGCCAACTTATATTTGATCAAGGATCTAAAACTAATTCCTTGAGCAAGGACAGTCTATTCAATAAATGGTGCTGGGAAAATTGGATTTCCACGTGCAGAATCATGAAGCAAGACCCCTACCTTACACCTTACACAAAAATCCACTCAACATGGATTAAAGACCTAAATCTACAACCTGACACCATCAAGTTACTAGAGAACATTGGAGAAACCCTTCAAGATATTGGCACAGGCAAAGAGTTTCTGGAAAAGACCCGGGAGGCACAGGCAGTCAAAGCCAAAATTAACTATTGGGATTGCATCAAATTGAGAAGTTTCTGTACTGCAAAAGAAACAGTCAGGAGAGTGAAGAGACAACCGTCAGAATGGGAAAAAATATTTGCAAACTATGCAACAGATAAAGGGTTAATAACCAGAATCTACAAAGAGATCAAGAAACTCCACAAAAACAAAACCAACAACCCAATTAAGAGATGGGCCAAGGACCTCAATAGACATTTTTCAAAAGAGGAAATCCAAATGGCCAACAGGCACATGAAAAAATGTTCAAGGTCATTAGCAATCAGAGAAATGCAAATCAAAACCACAATGAGGTTCCACCTCACCCGGGTTAGAATGGCTCACATTCAGAAATCTACCAACAACAGATGCTGGCGAGGATGTGGGGAAAAAGGGACACTAACCCACTGTTGGTGGGAATGCAAACTGGTCAAGCCACTATGGAAATCAGTCTGGAGATTCCTCAGAAACCTGAAGATAACCCTACCGTTCGACCCAGCCATCCCACTCCTTGGAATTTACCCAAAGGAATTTAAATTGGCAAACAAAAAAGCGGTCTGCAGCCTAATGTTTATTGCAGCACAATTCACAATAGCTAAGACCTGGAACCAACCTAAATGCCCATCAACGGTAGACTGGATAAAGAAATTATGGGATATGTACTCTTTAGAATACTATACTGCAGTAAGAAACAACAAAATCCAGTCATTTGCAACAAAATGGAGGAATCTGGAACACATCATGCTGAGTGAAATAAGCCAGTCCCAAAGGGACAAATACCATATGTTCTCCCTGATCGGTGACAACTGACTGAACACCAAAAAGGAAACTTGTTGAAGTGAAAGGGACACTATGGGAAACGGTGACTTGATCAGCATAGCCCTGACTGTTAATGAACAACTTAATACATTATCCCTCTTAGTAGTTTTTTTGTCTGTTCTACTTAATATGACTGATTTAATTCTGTAATTAATACACAGTTATTCTTAAGTGTTGAAATTTAACTGAAATGTGATCCCTGTTAAACATAAGAGTGGGAATAAGAGAGGGAAGAGATATATAATTTGGGACATGCTCAAGCTGACTTGCCCCAAATGGTAGAGTTAGAAACATACCAGGGGACTCCAATTTAATCCCATCAAGGTGGCATGTACCAATGCCATCTCACTAGTCCAAGTGATCAATTTCAGTACGCAATTGATCATAATGAAAGGACTAAGAGTCAAAGGGAGCACATAAGCAAGTCTAGTACCTGCTAACACTAACCGATAGAATAAATAAAGGGGAGAGTGATCCAACATGGGAAGTGAGATACTCAGCAGACTCATAGAATGGCAGATGCCCTAAATAGCACTCTGGCCTCGGAATCAGCCCTAAAGGCATTCAGATCTGGCTGAAAAGCCCATGAGAGTATTTCAGGCATGGAAAGCCAAGACACTCTGGCAAAAGATCTCTGTGAGTGAGATCTCAGTGGAAAGAACAGGTCTTCAAAGAAGGAGGTACCTTTCTCTGAAGGGAGGAGAGAACCTCCACTTTGACTATGACCTTGTCTAAACAAGATAAGAGTCGGAGAACTCAAGGGGCTTCCATAGCCTTGGAAACTCATGACTGGAGCATAGGGAGATTACTGATGCCATAGACAGGAGTGTCAATTGGTAAAGTCAACAACAGGAGTCACTGTGCACTTACTCCTCATGTAGGATCTCTGTCCTTAATGTGCTGTGCATTGAGATTTAATGTTATAACGAGTACTCAAATAATATATTTCACTTTGTGTTTCTATGGGGGTGCAAACTGTTGAAATCTTTACTTAATGCATACTAAACTGACCCTCTGTAAAAAAAAAAAAAAAAGAGAAAAAGAAAAGAAAAGAAACTATCAACTCCCAACTTGACTCTCACTGGGATTAAACATGACAATAGGTCTGATCTGATTTCATCATCATTAAAAAAAATCATCTATTATTTTTCACTTTATGTTTCTGTGTGGGAGCAAACTGTTGAAATCACTACTTAATGTATACTAAGCTGATCTTCTGTATATTAAGATAATCGAAAATGAATCTTGATGTGAATGGAAGGGGAGAGGGAGTGGGAAAGGGGAGGGTTGTGGGTGGGAGGGACGGTATGGGGGGGAAGCCATAGTAATCCATTATTCGTACTTTGGAAACGTATATTCATTAAATAAAAGTTAAAAAAAAAATATAGCACCTGGCACTCGGTGGGCCTGGCACTCAGTGAATGTTCTTAAATGAATTCATTACTTTTCATATGCTGTGATTCCACAGATTTTCTCCCTGTGTTGTCTACAGAAAACTTAAGAGGCCCCTTAGGAGGGAATCTAATGGAATGATATATGTTGAGGCCATTTTTACTGATGCTACCAAAACCACTTGGTGTAGGAGCCTCAGGAACCAGCTCCCCAGTGTATGGGTGTAGGAAAAACAGACTTTCAGTGTTCTTCCTCAAGATCTGCAGGCACTGTTGGTCCATCCTCCACACATCCTAAAACCTTCCCTCATAACCAGAATGGTTATGACTGGGATTCTGAACTACAGAACAGGTGGATAGTCTTTCAACATCAGGTTGAGTGGAGAATCTTTATCTTGAATCTAAAATTCCCTCTGGCCATTGAACATCACAGAATTATTGAGCTGAAAGGGAATAAAACTCACTTTCTGTTGCAGTTTAGTCAGGACAGAACATGTGGGATTATGTTAGAGCAGTGTATTTTCTTATTTTTTTTATACTAAAGTATAAAGGTTCTTAGTATCCACAGATAATTTATAAATTGAGAGTTAAATACATTTTGGAAAAAGCTCATGATCTGGGTGATGGGGAGAGACATGCCCTTTGGCTGGGTCCCAGGAATTATTTTTGCATTATGATTTAAAAGCAGGTAACCCTGAGAAAGCACCAGAACCTTTTTCTCCCAGAGTACTTTGTGTTAGATTTTTGAAAAAAAAATTGAAATGAAGACCTTCTTTGCAGAGTTTATATACAGGACTTAATACCCAGATAAGCATAACTATATACCATTTTTATACACAAGTGGTTTTTAAATATGTATTCATCATCTATTGCACTTACACATTGTGCAAAAACTGCATTCCATGCCACGCCTGAAATGTCCCAAAGCTCAGTTCTGTCAGTAAATTGCAACCAAGATTTCTACAAAAAAAGACAGAAGTCAAAGAGAATGAAGAAGAAAAAAGGATATATTTGAAGAATACTCCTCTTTCAGGAGGGATTCTAATTTTTATAGATGAAACAACACTTCCACATTTTATCTACACACTAAAGAATTTACTTGTACTGGAAGATTTGGCTTCTAAATTATACTTGCACTTTTACATTAAATTTCATCATATCATTTTCATATTACATGACATACTTGTACTGCGTGATCTTTACTTCTCTGGAACAGAGTTTCACAACTTGAATGCTATTGACATTTTGGGCTCGATAATGCCTTTCTTGTGGAGGTTTGTCCTGTATATAGTAGGTGGCTTAACAGCAGGCTGGCCTTGGCCCACTAGGTGCCAGCAGCATGTGCAGGGCTGCAAAATGTTACCTGAATACAAAATTGAGTTGGTTGAGAAGCCCTGCTCTGTGGGATTCACTCTGACCTTTGTATCTGATAGCATCTGTGCTAGAGATGAAAAGGACCTGTTACAGAATTTTAGTAACCTTCTACTACAAATGTAAAGTAGAAGCTTCACCCTATTTCAAGGTGAACAGCAAGGTGGTTTACAGGGAAGATTTACTCAAATTCCAAATATGATGAAATTGCAACTTACATAGACTGCAAAAAAGGGAGTGACTCAAATGCACGTCTTTCGATAGACTCCATTTTGTTGCAGGATAAATCTCTAGGAAAAGGAAAACATTGCCTTGATTAGCTATTACCTATATAGTCAGTGGGGATAATAAAATTTACATTTGATGAATAGGAAGGGAGCACACTGATAGTCCGGGAAGAGACAGTTTAATAAAAGTGGAGATACTGCAGGTTCAAGGAAGAGTTGTGGAAGAAACAGCAGAGGAAACTCTTCCAGAACTAGTGATTCACGGTGGAGGGCGTGGGAGTCCACAGCTCGGGACACCAGCAGCAGAATCTACCCACCAGTGCTGGATCGTGAAGTGAACCGAACCTCAATAGCTTGAGACAACCGGCAGGAAAGTAGAAGGAGCCTAGAGGGAACGAGGCTTGAAGCCCCGTAGGCGAAAGTTCACCAGGCTAACTACAGGAGAGAGGAAAATAATAAAAGGGACCAGTACGGACAGGAGTTTCACTCTCTCCGCTCACCTCTCAAAGGCGAGCAAGACAGTGAACAGATGCCATTTTGGACATGCATAATAGCAACCTCAGGGCTTAGAAGACAGAACACAGGAAAGCATACAGTCAAACCAAAGAAAAGAAGAGGAAATCAGAAATCTAAAAAATATTGTTAGGAATCTACAGGATACTAGTAAAAAAAAAAAATCCCAACATTTGGGTTCTAGGAATTCCTGAAGGAATGGAGAGGGAGAAAGGATTAGAAGGCCTTTTTAGTGAGATACTAGCAGAGGACTTCCTGGGCTTGGAGAAGGACAGAGACATCCTAGTACAGGAAGCTCATAGAACCCCCAGTAACCATGACCAAAAGAGATCCTCACCACGACACGTTGTAATCAAACTCACCACAGTGAAACATAAAGAAAAGATTCTAAAATGTGCAAGAGAGAAACGTCAGATTACTCTCAGAGGATCTCCAATCAGACTTACAGCAGACTTCTCATCAGAAACCCTACAGGCTAGAAGGGAATGGCAAGACATAGCCCAGGTACTAAGAGAGAAAAACTGCCAGCCCAGAATACTATATCCTACAAAGCTCTCATTTGTGAATGAAGGTAAAATAAAGACCTTTCATAGCAAACAGAAATTGAAAGAATTTGTTGCCACTTGTCCAGCCCTGCAAAAGGTGCTTAAAGATGTGTTACACACAGAAACACGGAAACACGGTCATCAATATGTAAGAAGGTAAAGGAAGGAAACCTCACAGCAAAAGATCACAGGAAGTTCAAAGCATATATTAGAAAATATCTTTGGGAAATGGCAGGGCAAAGTTACTACTTATCAATAGTCACATTGAACGTTAATGGCCTCAACTGTCCAGTTAAAAGACACAGATTGGCTGATTGGGTTAAGGAACAAAACCCATCTATTTGCTGCTTACAAGAAACACATCTTTCCAACAAAGATGCACACAGACCGAAAGTGAAAGGCTGGAAATAGATATACCATGCCAACAGAAATGAAAAAAGAGCAGCCGTAGCCATCTTAATATCGGACAACATAAACTTCAACACAAAAACTGTTAAGAGAGACAAAGAGGGGCACTATATAATGATTAAGGGATCAATTCAACAGGAAGATGTAACTATTATCAATGTATATGCACCTAATTGCAGGCACCGGTTTATTTAAAAGGTTTGTTAAGGGACTTAAAGGGAGACTTAGACTCCAATACAATAGTACTGGGGGACTTCAATACTCTACTCTCAGAAATAGACAGATCAACCAGACAGAAGATCAACAAGGAGACAGTAGATTTAAACAACACTATAGCCCAAATGGATCTAATAGATATTTACCGAACTTTTCATGCTACACTTAAAGAATTTACATTCTTCTCAGCAGTGCATGGAACCTCCTCTAGGATCAACCACATAGTAGGCCTTAAAGGAAGTCTCAGCAAATTCAAAAGAATTAGAATCATATGATGTAGCTTCTCAGACTATAAGGGAACTAAGTTGGAAATTAGCAACTCAGGAATCCCTAGAGCATATGCAAACACAAGGGGATTGAACAACATGCTCCTGAATGAACACTGGGTCATAGAAGAAATCAAAAACTTCCTGGAAGTAAATGAGGAAAACAGTACAACATACCAAAACTTATGGGATACAGCAAAAGCAGTGTTAAGAGGAAAGTTTATAGCAATAGGTGCCTATATCAAGAAAATGGAAGGCACCAAATAAATGAGCTTTCAATTCACCTCAAGGATCTAGAAAAACTGTAGTAAACCAGACCCAAATCTAGTAGGAGAAGAGAAATAATTAAAATCAGAGAAGAAGTCAATACGATTGAGTAAAAAAAAAAAATGACAAAAAAAATCAGCCAACCGAGGAGCTGGTTTTTGAAAAAATAAACAAAATTGACACCCCATTGGCCCAACTAACTAAAAAAGGACCCAAATCAATAAAGTCAGAGATGAAAAAGGAAACGTAACAACAGACACCACAGAAATAAAAAGAATCATCAGAAATTACTACAAGGAATTGTATGCCAGCAAACAGGGAAACCTATCAGAAATGGATAGATTCCTGGACACATGCAACCTACCTAAATTGAACCGGGAAGACATCGAAAACCTAAACAGACCCACAACTGGGACAGAAATTGAAACAGTAATAAAGGCCCTCCCAGCAAAGAAAAGCCCAGGACCAGATGGATTCACTGCTGAATTCTACCAGACATTTAAAGAAGAACTAACTCCAAATCTTTTCAAACTATTCAGAACAATCAAAAAAGAGGGAATCCTCCCAAATTCTTTCTATGAAGCCAGCATCACCTTAATCCCTAAGCCAGAAAAAGATGCAGCATTGAAAGAGAATTACAGACCAATATCCCTGATGAACATAGATGCAAAAACCCTCAATAAAATTCTGGCCAATAGAATGCACCAACACGTCAGAAAGATCATCCACCCAGACCAAGTGGGATTTATCCCTGGTATGCAGGGATGGTTCAATGTGTGCAAAACAATCAATGTGATACACCACATTAACAGACTGCAGAAGAAAAGCCATATGATTAGCTCAATAGATGCCGAGAAGGCATTTGATAAAATTCAACACCCTTTCATGATGAAAACTCTAAACAAACTGGGTATGGAAGGAACATTCCTCAATACAATCAAAGCAATTTATGAAAAGCCCACAGCCAACATCCTATTGAATGGGGAAAAGTTGGAAGCATTTCCACTGAGATCTGGTACCAGACAGGGATGCCCACTCTCACCACTGCTATTCAACATAGTTCTGGAAGTTTTAGCCAGAGCTATTAGGCAAGAAAAAGAAATTAAAGGGACACAAATTGGGAAGGAAGAACTCAAACTATCCCTCTTTGCAGATGATATGATTCTTTATTTAGGGGATCTAAAGAACTCTACTAAGAGACTATTGGAACTCATAGAAGAGTTTGGCAAAGTAGCAGGATATAAAATCAATGCACAAAAATCAACAGCCTTTGTATACACATGCATGGTTTGAGTTCTGTGCTCCCGGCACTGGCCTCCCCACTCTCTGCCATTGCATGCATTTTGAGAATGAATAAGCGAATGAGACCTCTTTCTCTGTTGCACTGCTTCTCGAGTAAATAAATAAAAACCTTTAAAAAGAAAATAGTAGATTAAAATACCCTCCATTTTAAATCATCTTTCTCTTACTCACAAGCTTTTAATGACACTCCATATCTCATTATGAACTTTGAAACCCCTCAGCCAATATTCAAGTTTGTTTGCATATCTTTCATTGCTTCCTAAGTCCATCTCTTGTAGCCAGACAGTCTAAATCTTGATCATTCCATCAGACAAATCTTTGCCTAAAACAGACCCCCCCCCTTTTTTTTTTCTTGATTTTACAAATAATGGCCATGTTGTAAACCTCAGGTAAAGTTTTAGAATAACTGTGCTCTATCTGTGGTTCCTATGACACCCTGGAATGGCACAAAATGGCTACTATGTATAGAGGAACAAAGGTAAGGTCAGGCTACAACTGAGGGGCTCAGCAATAATGGTATTTATTACGAGTTTACATTCACATATGCTTGGAAGTGATGTATTGTATGCATCCACTCATCTAAATACACAACGGTCTAGTGAACTGATCACGGCCATAATCCAGTTTTATAGATGAAGAGATGGAATCCAAGCTAAATAACTTGTCGAAAGTCACAAAGCTAATCACTGGGAGACCTGTGTTCAAAGCCAGGCAACCTGGCTCCAGAATCTATCCTTAAACCTGTTGTATCATCTCTAATATGTTGGGATGAGGGCTGTGTTGAAGAGTGGGAGTAAAGCAATGAGGTAATAATATGGCAAATGTCAATAAATAAAGAATCAGGAAAAGGCTCTTTTGTTCGGCTGAGGGGAGGGCCGTTGGCCGGGGCCTGCGGTACGCCGCTTCAGCGAGGGGCTCGACTGCAGCCACCCGGCTTGTTGCTTTCTGGGCGCCACTCCCCCCCGGCCGGCCCGACGCGACGCGCCAGTAGCGCGACTCCGATTCTTCTCGAGCTCTTGGGCGCTGCTTTGAGCAGCGTCACCCTTTACACCAGAAAGCTGGCGGGCACCATGGGGAAAAAACAAAACAAGAAGAAAGTGGAGGAGGTGCTAGAAGAGGAGGAAGAGGAATATGTGGTGGAAAAAGTTCTTGATCGTCGAGTTGTAAAGGGCAAAGTGGAGTACCTCCTAAAGTGGAAAGGTTTCTCAGATGAAGACAATACGTGGGAACCAGAAGAGAATCTGGATTGCCCTGACCTCATTGCTGAGTTTCTGCAGTCACAGAAAACAGCACATGAGACAGATAAGTCAGAGGGAGGCAAGCGCAAAGCTGATTCTGATTCTGAAGATAAGGGAGAAGAGAGCAAACCAAAGAAGAAGAAAGAAGAGTCAGAAAAGCCACGAGGCTTTGCCCGGGGTTTGGAGCTGGAACGGATCATTGGAGCTACAGACTCAAGTGGAGAACTCATGTTCCTGATGAAATGGAAAAACTCTGATGAGGCCGACCTGGTCCCTGCCAAGGAAGCCAATGTCAAGTGCCCACAGGTTGTCATTTCCTTCTATGAGGAAAGGCTGACGTGGCACTCCTATCCCTCGGAGGATGATGACAAAAAAGATGACAAGAATTAAGTCTCTTGAGTACCAGCCCCGTCACATCCGACTGTGGGTTTCAAGTGAGGAGGGAAGAAGTTCTACTTGTCTTGACACCATAGAGGTGGCTTGAGAAGATGTCCTTTGAAGAGCCAGTATAGTTTCTGTGCCCTGCAGCAGCCCAAGTGCTTTAAGCTGTTCCAAGCTATGTAGTTCACACACCCATCCCAGTGGAGGGGAATGGGGAGAAGTGTTTCAAGGCAGCCCATTCTGTGCTTTGCTGAGAGAAGCAAAGGGCCTTCTATGAAGGACAAAACTTGCAGAATTGGGTGTGTGGGAGAACAAAAAGATACTGTAGGTCTTCAAAGAGCATCTCCACAACCCACAGCCTTCTTCCCAATAGTGTTAACTCTGCGTTTTTACAGCGTAGCATGTGTGTAGTTTTTGGCTATTACTGGTGTATTATTTAGGGGTGGGAGGGATGGGATAGGGAGAAAGGGAAATGGGTTGGATCATTTTGATTAAAATTTGGGGCTTGATTGGGGAAATGATGAAACAGTAGAGAACAACTAACTGAAGATTTGGTTCTATGTCCAGGATATTTTACCTTTTCAAAAAAATGTCATTGACACCATAAATGGGGACTGCGAGAGACTGTTTAAAAGCTGTGAATGCCTGAAACCTGTAAGCCAAGGTGTTCCCTGCCTGAGCTTAATGTCCCCCACAGAGGACTAAGCCAGTTCACAAGTTACCAAAGCTGCCGTTTTGGAGATGGAGACTGACTGGGGAGGGAGAATGTACACAGGCAGATAGAGCATTCTGTCTCAGAGGTGCTAATTCTTGAAATTAGACAAGAAGACCCTTTCTTTTCCAATTATGAAGTTGTATCAGCTTATCCATCCAAACCACTGGCTGAGGTATTGGAAGAGGGGAAGAGTACAGGAGCTGGCAGAGTAGGAAAAAACAAGGACCCATACTCTTAAGGTAGCAAACTCTTGAAGCCTCTGGTTTGTTTTGAATTTTGAACTCTGAAACCATGGGTGGCAGGGTTCAGTCACTGACAGCACAAGTTTCATTGAAACTATTCAAGGGTTGAATTTCAGAAGCCCTGGTCTCAGGAGAAGAAGAATCATTCATACTGGGGCAGAGGTTTACTTTAAAACACCAAACCGGTTTTTTTTTTATCCTAAGAATTAACTGAGACCCAAGATGTTCCGTCTTGATTCCTAAGATCCATCAGTTCTTGACATGGTCTAGACCTGCATCTAGAGCTGCATTGTAAAAATCTCTGTAGGCATGTGTTAGGTTTCTGTGAAAACTTTGTTTAAATGTAAACTTCATACCACACTGTCAGTTTTTGTCTTAATAAAACTATAGATTTATAAAAAAAAAATCAGGAAAAGGAGTAAGGGCAATCACATGAGACTGTAGAAGGGACAGAGAGAAGAAGAGAAGGAGGATCAGGAAAGCTCACAAGCAAAGTGGCCACTTGGGGGGTGAACCAATGGCAAAAGGAAGACCTTTCTCTCTTTCTCTGTCTAACTGCCTGCCAAAACACACACACACACACACAGTCAACATAAGGTGGGGACTTGAGGAGGGCTCAGGAGGCTCTTGAGGAAAAGCTGCTGAGACAGGCAGGCTGTAGGGAACCATGAGGAAGGGAGATTCTTACAATATGCTGAAGGTGCCGTTGTAGCTGTTGGGCTCTGGTACAGGAACTCTGTGAAGCTTCTGCACTGGGCTGAGGCCAGTGCACGAAAGTGTCTCATCTTTGCAGGTGCAGAGCTCACAGACATTTATGGTGGCAGCCGCATTCAGGGGTTGATCTGTGACTTCAGTTAGGGTTGAGTGCTGAGTCTGAACCTGGCCTGGATGCAGATCTGTAGTCTTCTTCAGGGATGGAGAATGGCCAGCTTTTGCAGTGGGTACCAGAGTTATGGTAAGCTCCATCTTGGAAGGCTGAGCTATGACACTGGGTGATGTTGGGTGCTGAGCTTGATGCTGACCTGCTGTTGGAACTGTCATCTCATTGTCCCCTGGGGACTGAGTTACGAGCTCCTTTAGTGGCTCTGTAGACTGAGTTAGGGTCATTTGCATGGTAGTAGAAGGTGTAGCCTCTGTAGTACGTTGTGGAGTTTGGGTAATTTCCAGGTCCAGAGGCTTGACTGTGACTTGAGGCAGGTTTGTATACTGAGTCTGAATCTGGACTGGAGGTGAAAATGTCACCTCAGGGTACATTGGATAAGGAGGAGGAGATATAGACTTGGAGGCTGTAGAATGTTCATCCTGTGTAGTGGGTACCTGAGTTATGGTTGACTCTAACTTCGAAGGTTCAGCTGTGGCACTGGGTGACATTGGATGCGGAGTTTGATCTTGACTTGGTTTTGGAACTACCATCTCATAATAAACTGGAGGCTGACAGACCACTTCATTATGTGGCCCTGGAGGCTGCCCTGAAGTCTCCTGCATGGTTGGGAGTGGTTCACCCTCCACAACGGATTCTGGAGTTAGGGTAAGTTCTACATCATAAGGTTGAACTGTGACTTCTGTCAGGGTTGGATGCTGAGCCTGAACCTGGTCTGGTTGTGAAAGTACCCCCTCATGGAGCACGGGAGGTACTTTAGTCTTCTTCAGGGCTGTAGAATGTTCAGCCTTCCTGGTACGCTTTGCATTTATGGTAAGCACTGTGTCCAAAGTCCAGATGGATACTTTTAAAAAAGTCTTTCAGGGGGCCAGTGCTGCGGCTCACTAGGCTAATCCTCTGCCTGTGGTGCCAGCCTCTCGGGTTCTTGTCCGGTTCGGGTGCCGGATTCTGTCCCGGTTGCCCCTCTTCCAGGCCAGCTCTCTGCTGTGGCCCGGGAGTGCAGTGGAGGATGGCCCAAATGCTTGGACCCTGCACCCCATGGGAGACCAGGAGAAGCACATTGCTCCTGCCTTCGGATCAGCGCTGTGCACCGGCCACTGCGCTCTGGCCACGGCGGCCATTGGAGGGTGAACCAACGGCAAAAAGGAAGACCTTTTTTTTTCTCTCTCTCTCTCACTGTCCACACTGCCTGTCAAAAAATAAATAAATACATAAAGTCTTCAGGGGGGCCATCGCCGTGGCTCAGTGGGATAATGCCTTGGCCTTAAGCGCCAGCATCCCATATGGGTGCCGGTTAGAGACCCAGCTGCTCCACTTCTGATCCAGCTCTCTGCTACGGCCTTGGAAGGCAGTAGAAGATGGCCCAAGTCTTTGGGCCCCTGCATCCAGGTGGGAGACACTGATGAAGCCCCTGACTTTGCATTGGTACAGCTCTGACCACTGCAGCCAACTAGGGAGTAAACCAGCAGATGAAAGATCTCTCTCTCTCTGGCTCTCCTCTCTCTCTGTAACTCTGAGTTTCCAATAAATAAATAAATCTTTAAAAAAAAAAGTCATTCCATGGCCCAAGTGGTTGGGCCCCTGCATCCACGTGGGAGACTTGGAGGAAGCTCCTAGCTCCTGGCTTCAGATCAGCACAGCTCCAGCTGTTGCGGCATTTGAGGAGTGAACCAGCAGATGGAAGACCTCTCTCTTTGTCTCTACTTCTCTCTGTAACTCTTTCGAATAAATAAAATAAATCCTAAAAAAAAAAAAAATGGTTGCACAACCCTGACTATGCTGGAAGCCCAGGCCCTGCCCATTCACAATGGCTCCACTGGTGGTATGTGACCTAGAGCCCCTAGGTATGCAACTGAGGCCTGACATGGCCGGGGCCTCCTGGAAACGCGCTGGGCCCTCTCCACTACATGTCCCTGCGCTGGCTGCGCTAAGCCCATATCTGGGCCTGTGCAGAGGAGCCAGCGCTTGTCAAGGCCACGCCATCTGCACCGGGGAGGGACAAGTCTCCATGCTGTGTGAGGCTGGACCCCGGGGAAGGCCAAGGCTGGCACACCCTCCTCCTCTGAGGAGCCTAACTAATGCTCAGCACTGCAGGGGCTTCCCTTACTAAGGGCGACCTGCTCCTGGAGGACTTCAAAACAACACCAACAGCGTGGGTCACACCGGGACATCATTTACACAGCTTCCTCTGAATGACTTCCGACAGGATGTGCCACGACCACAATGCTGTCCGCTCCCCACGCAGCACAGGTGCTTGGCGACCGACCACGTGCTCTGCTCGGGTCCCGGGTGGGGACAGCCTGCCCCTCTCCCTGTGAGGCTGCGGTGAGTTGGACCCTTCCGGGCTCTGGTTGGAGTGCACAGGGGCTTACCTCGGTGAGGCCTTTAATCTTCAAGTAGCCACAAAGGTAAGAGTTCCCTGTGTCCACGTGCTGCAAAGAGAAGACACACAGATGAACAACATATCCAGCGGGGCACACGCCGCGGTGCTGCGAGATCCCGCCAGGCCAGGCTGGGGAAGGCGGCAGAGCCCAAGGCTCCCCACCAGCCCCCGGGGCCCTCAGGAGTCCCCTGTACACATGCGCCAAGTGGCCTGTAGACAAAGCCAGCTGGTCCCAGAACGCTGTCAGCTCCCTGCAGCTGAGGACCTTGGACCGCTCACTGACCGCTCAGGCCTCTGGCTGGGCTGCAGGCTGTGGCACGAGCCCTCCCCACCCGTGCACGTGGTGCCCGCCACCCCTGACCCCGGCTGACTTCTCTCCCTAGTCCATTTCCGCGTCGGTGCTGCGTGACCGTCCCACGAATGGGCAGAAGACTCCAAGCAGCCTCTTAGCAAACCCCCGTGGCACAGCACGTGCCAGCCACAAACTAAGATGCCAGTCAAGCACCCTGACCACCCTGTGAGTGCCCGCCCTGTCCACACGCTCATGTTTCTAATGACAAGAGCCAGGAGCCCAGGAGGAAGAGGCGCGAGGGGCACAGTGGATTCTGAGGGTGGCAGCCGCCAGCCGATGCCCACCCACCAGCCAATTTCCTCTTCTTCCACGCTGGCCTCCCCCGCCCCAAGAGACCTGCTCAACCCTGCTGGGTGTACAGTAAACTTGCTGCCCTTGGAGCCATTAGGTTAGGGATGGAGGGCTTTCAAAGTGGTGAGTGAGCGAGCAAGGGCTTTTGCTACCCGGTGGCTGGAGGCTCTGTGTGCAGGGTCCATTCTCGGAGACCGAGACAGATGGGACAGGGAATGTCAGGGTTGGCTGCGAGGGAAGGTGGAAGATTACCGGGCCCGCTGTGGGTCCCGCCAGGAGCCAGCCTGCAACCACACCAGCTCCACACGCCTCGAGGTGTGCTGTGACAGCTCCAGTGACTTCTTATGTGGCTCTGAGACCGGCATGGTTACTTTGTGGCTGAACTCGCAGGGTCCACCCGCACCCGTGGCGTCATCCTGAGCGGGGTCCCTGGCACAGGAAACCCTCGGATTAAAGCATCGTGCTCCCTGGAGCACACGCTGAGATGTTTCACGTCACGTGAGGGCTCGGGCTGAGAAACTGGACAAGTTTTTGTGCCATTTATCAGGTCTGAGACGGCAACTACTTCCGGGTAACGCCATAAATCAGACACTAAGGCAAGGCCTCCACGCAGCAATGAACTCGGGCATCCAGAGGATGCCAGCACCGCAGGGACGCCGAGGTGCCTCCAGGCTTGGTGCTGGTGACAAAGGTGTTCCCTGCGAAACCTGCCAGAGCACTTGTAGGTACCGTCATCTGCTGACCTTGGCACTGGGGAAGCGTTTGGAACAGCTGAGCCACACTCGCTCACCCACAGCTCTGACCTGCAGCTCCCGTCCTGTGGGCGATTCTCCCTGAATTCCATAGAGTTTGGGGGTTTCACAGCCGCTCGAGAGGGCGGGGAAGGGCATGGCAGTTAATAAGATGCTGACAGCACCCGGGCGGAAAGTGCCCGGTCTGAGCAGCCAGCAGTCGTGGGTTGCACCGGGAGATCCTGCTCTGCCCGCAGCAAACTCCAGCAGGAGGAGGGCCCCAAGAGGAGGACCCTGGACAGCGGGTCTCGGTCTGGGAGACTCGGGGAGGCTCCCTCAGGGTCTTAGCAGGCGGGAGGACCCGGCCAGAGGGTCCTGCAGCACCACCTCTACGTCGTACGAATTCCCCTTGCTCTTCTGGTGGCCACGGAACTCGGAGCCGCTGTAGAGCAGGCTGGTGGCCACGCCGGGCTGCTGGGTGTTGATGGGCGGCGGCGGGTTGAGCGAGGCCGCGGAAGCGGCAGACGCACTGGCCGGCGGGGGGCACTCGGTGCGCACCGGCATCGCGGGGAAGGGGCAGGGGAGGGGAGAGGAACCGCCACCGTTGCCGCGCGGGTGCCGGGGCGTTAGGGGCACAGCGCGCACGCGCGGGGCACGGGCGGGGGGGGGGGGCGCCCGCTCGCTGCGCACCGAGCACTCCGGCCGCCCCCGCGACCCTGGACCTGCGAGCAGGGCCTCCCGGTACTGAGCTCAGACCCCTACTCTACTTTCCCTCCACCTGCTCTGGAGCGCCGGGGAGGGCGGGAGCAAGCTCACGCGGCGCTTCCGCCCATTGGCGAGCAGAGAAAACACGTGGCGGGCAGCGCGAGGGCACTTCTGGGAATTGTAGTCTTATTCCGGAGGCGCGGCGCGGAGGAGGGGCGGGGCGAGGAGCGTTTGTGATGCAGGTTCTCCGGCGGGGGCGGGGGCGGTGTGCGCAGGAGGCGCGCGGCGGCTACGGTGCGCCGTAGGGCTCATGCGGAAGATGGCGGCGTCCAGAGGCGGCTGAGGGGATCCGGGGAGGCGTGAGAGGTTTCCGTACAGCCGGACAGCGCGGCTTGGTCTCGCGCCCCGCGTGCGCCCGAGGCCCTTGGGGCGCGATGTGGAGGAGCTGCCTCCGGCTGCGGGACCGGGGGCGCCGCCTCCTGACTCGGCCCGTGGGGCCGGGGCCAGCCCTGGGGTCCCCGGCCCGGGCCTACGCGCCGCCGACAGGTGAGGGGCCACGTCGGGCTGGGGTGGGCTGAGAGCGAGCTTTTGGGCGTGCAGGGCCGGGCGGCGGGACCGGGCTCGCATGGTTAATGGGAGCACGAGGCGTCTGCTAAGGGAAGCGAGGGTCAGCCGAGGTTTCAAACGGGGCAGGTTCGGGTCGCGGGTCAGGACTTGGCCAAGGTCACAGGGCAGAGGTCAAGGCTGCAGCTTCCTGGCCGTGTCTAGCCGTCTGTCCTGAACAAGTGGGCGACCCCTCTGCCTCCCAACTCGAGGAGGCCTGTGGGAGGCGGTGACGCTGGTTCCCCGCAGGAGCGGGGTTTGGGGGTGGGGCGGGGGGACATCGGGAGTGGCGTCTCTTTCCGCTGTTTTCCTGGGCCGGGGGCGCAGCAGGGGTGAGTGTGTGTAGCCAGGTGACCAAGCTGAACCTCTAACCCGCCGCGGCGATCCGAAGTCAGGAGCCAGGAGCTTCTTCGGGTCTCTCACGCGGGTACAAGGACTTGGGCCATCCTCCACTGCTTTCCCAGGCCACAGCAGAGAGCTGGATCAGAAGTGGAGCAGCCGGGACTCGAACCGTAGCCCATATGGGATGCCAGCACTGCAGGCGGCGGCTTTACCTACTACACCACAGCGCCGCCTCCTGGTTATACAAATGAGATGTGTCCTGTGTGTGTCGGCCTCCCCCCCCCCCCCCCCCCCCCCCCCCCCGTCAGGGCCCGCAGGTGTGCCAGGAAGAGCCATTAGCAGAAAAGGACGGGCGTCCCCAGTGGGGCCCAGCACCAGCAAAGGGCGCAGAAGGAAAGGGTTGAAATGGAGGCCGCTCACTTGGCCTTGGACCCGCCGGCTTCCTCTGGAGTGCGGATCCCCCGGATGTCCCCGGTGCGTGGTCGGCAGTCAGATGCAGAGAAAACACGCGTGGATGAGGGAACGCAGCAAGGGGCGAGGAGACACGGAGACCAGGCCCCCGCGTGCACGCGCGCGCGTGTGTGTGTGTGTGTGCGTGCGTATGTGTGTGGGTGTGTGCGTGCGTGCATGCCTGTTTGTGTGCGTGCGCTCATGTGTGTGCGTGCATGTGCGCACGTGCGTGTCTGCGTTCTAGAAGGCTCCTCCAGTTCTCAGCTTCAGCGTGGGGGAAGTCGCGCCAGGCCGGTTGTTCTCGGGGGAGACTGCAGTGTGGCCCTGAGGTCATCAGAGGCCGGGGCAGGGGGGTTAGGAGAGGGTCTCTGAGGCGCTGGGAGACTTGATGTGACAGCCTGGCTCCATGCTGCCCCGTGTGGGAGGTGTCCTGGCTGCGTGGGCATGCCCAGTGGGGCCTTGTCTGTCGCCTGGGCCACACGGCTGCTCCAAGTGTGTACCCGCACCCCCTACCCCAGCCCCGGCAGCCTCCTAGGGTGCGCTGTGAAATCCAGGCAGGGTTTGTTATGCGTAGACCAGGAAGCTAGCCTGCTACTTGTTTTCTTTTTTTTTTTTGGAGCAAATGACAAATAAAGTTTTATTGGCACAGAGACAGTGCTCTTTCATTTACCCGTCATTTCCAGGTGCTTTCACCGAACAGGAAGTTGGGAGTTCCCAGCAGAGACCGCGTGGCCTGCAAGGCCTGGAATTTGTGCCTTGTGGTTCTTGTTTTATTTATTCATTTTTATTTGAAAGGCAGAGTTCCGGGGGTGGGGGGAGAGGGAAAGAGACAGAGAGAGAGCGGGTGAGCACTTGGGCCATCTTCCACTGCTTTCCCAGGCCACAGCAGGGAGCTGGATCAGAAATGGGGCAGCTGGGACTCGAACCGGCGCCCATCTGGGATGCCCGAGTCACAGGTGGCAGCTTAACCCGCCATACGCCACAGCACCAGCCCTGCCTTGTGGTCTTGACAGGAAGTTTGTCAGCCCCTGGCCTGCATGTCAGAGCTGTCTGGAAAATAGCGTGTTCGTACATTGGGCTGGGGCAAAAAAAAAAAAAGAGTTGAGCACTTCATCGAGAGCTGATTCGCTTACGCTGCAGGTCATTCTCTTTCGGTCAGATTCAGGGGGTGTTAGTACATTCCGATCGTGCACTCTGCATCACGCTCAATTTTGGAGCATTTCTGTCACCCCCAGAAGGAACTCTTACCCTGCAGTTATCATCTCCCCTTACCCTGTCCACCCTCCAGCCACGGGCAACCGCTACTGCCCTGTCTCCATTTCTAGATTGCTCTGTGTTGGACATTTCAGGTAAAGAGAGTGTAGTCTTTTAAAACCTATTTAGGGGGCCGGCGCTGTGGCGTAGCGAGTAAGCTGACGCCTGCAGTGCTGGCATCCCATATGGGCGCTGGTTCGAGTCCCGGCTGCTCCTCTTCCCATCCAGCTCTCTGCTGTGACCTGGGAAAGCAGTGGAAGATGGCCCAAGTCCTTGGGCCCCTGCACCCGTGTGGGAGACCTGGAAGAAGCTCCTGGCTCCTGGCTTTGGATCGGCACAGTTCCAGCCATTGCAGCCATCTGGGATAGTGAATCAGTGAATGGAAGACCTCTCTCTCTCTCTCTGCCTCTCCTGTCTCTCTGTAACTCTGACTTTCAAATGAATAAATAATTTTTTTTAAAAATCTATTTGTAAAACCTTTATAGCTGATATATAAAAATTGTACACTCTGACGGGGTCCCACGTGATGTGTCAGTGCATCGCACACGCTGTGAGAACTCAAATCAGTTACCATGGGAGTCCCGGGGCCGGCAAGGTTTCAGCCCACAGGCCGTGTAAGGAACACAGAACCATGTGGTCTCAGCAGGGCTGGACAGAAATTCAGTAAACCTGCAGCAGGCTGAGTTTCTTTCTTTCTTTTTTTTTTTTAAAGATGTATTTATTTATTTGAATGTCACAGTTACACAGAGAGAGAAGCAGAGGCAGAGAGAGAGAGGGCAGGTCTTCCATTCTCTGGTTCACTCTCCAATTGGCCACAGTGGCTGAGCTGAGCCGATTTGAAGCCAGGAGTCAGGAGCTTCCTCCAGGTCTCCCTCGCGGGTGCAGGGCCCCAAGCACTTGGGCCATCTTCTACTGCTTTCCCAGGCCACAGCAGAGAGCTGGATGGGAAGTGGAGCAGCAGGACTTGATCTGGTGCCCATATGGGATGCCGGCGCTGCAGGCAGCGGCCTCACCCACTCTGCCATGGCGCCGGCCACCTGTGGTGGTTCTAGCTGTAGTTTCTGGAGAAGCCTTTGTGTTGCCTTGCACCGCGACTGCACAGATTCCCACCCGCAGCCTCCGAGGGTGCCCTCCCTCACCTCCTCGCCGGTGTGCATTATCTCCTGCACCTGACAAGGGAGACGCTCTCTCCCCGGGCTGGCTCTGCGCTCCCGTGACGATTCACCGTGCTGAGCCTTTGCTCGGGTCCCTTTGGGCGTCTGTGTGTCCTCCTTCGAGGGGTGTCTGTGTACAGCTCTTGCTCTCTCTCTGGCTCCTTTGGGTGCTGTTTTTGGGCTGAAGTTGCTTCTCTGTGCCCCCTCGTCAGGGGCAGAGTTTGTGAATATTTTCTCCTGTTCTGTGGGTTGTGCCTTCGCTCTGTTGATTGACTGTTGCACTGCTGTAAGAGGGTTTTTAGTTTGATGGGACCCCACTTGTCTGTTTTTTGCCTTCGTCTTTAAGGTCGTATCAAGTATTCGTACTTTTGGTTCTTTAAAGATTGATTGATTGATTTGAAAGGCAGAGTTACAGAGGGAGAGAGAGAAGAGAGAGGTCTTCCACCCACTGGTTCACTCCCCAGATGACTGCAATGGCTGAAGCTGTGCTGATCTGGAACCAGGAGCTTCCTCCAGGTCTCCCACGTGGGTGCAGGGGCCCAAGTCCTTGGGCCATCTTCTACTGCCTTCCCAGGTCATAGCAGAGAGCTGGATCGGAAGAGGAGCAGCCGGGACTAGAACCAGTTCCCATGTGGGATGTTAGCACTGCAGGTGGCATTTTAATCTGCTACGCCTCCATTACTTTTTGTCACTTGATGTTCCACTGTGTACATGGACTGTATTTCATTTTATCCGTTCATTCACTGATAAGGCATTTGGATTGGTTCTACTTTTTGCCTATTATGAATAATTTTGCTGTTGACATTTGTGTACACTTTTCAAAAAATTGTATTTTCATTCTGTCTGAAAGGCAGAGACAGACAGAGGTCTCCCACTCACCAAAGGCCCACAACGGCCAGGGCTGAGCCCAGGAGCCCAGGGACTCCACCCCAGTCTCCCCACAGGAGTGACAAGGAAGCAAACTCCTGAGCCATGAGCCTCCGCCTCCAGCACACTGGCGGGAAGCTGGATTGGAAGCAGAGTAGCTGGGGCTCGAATGGGCAGCTCTGATCCAGGGTGTGGGTGTGCCAGCAGCCATCTACGCTGCCGTGCCAGGCACCCGCCCTGTGCGTGCAGGTTTTCTGTGGGCCCTGGAACTGCCGGGTCAGATGGTGACATTAACTTTCTCCCGACGGGGGCTGCGCTGGGTCACAGGCCCCGGCAGCAATGCGTGGGGATTGATTGCTCCACATCCTTGCCAACAGTTACTGCTATTTTTAAAATGTTTATTCGGGGCTGGCGATGTGGTGCCGTAGGTTAATCCTCCACCTGCCGCACCACCATCCTATATGGGTGCCGGTTCTAGTCCCAGCTGCTCCTCTTCCCATCCAGCTCTCTGCTATGACCTGGGAAAGCAGTAGAGGATGGCCTAAGGGCTTGGGCCCCTGCACCCACATGGGAGACCCGGAGGAAGCTCCTGGCTCCTGGCTTTGGATGGGTGCAGCTCCGGCTGTTGTAGCCATTTGTGGAGTGAACCAGCGGATGGAAGACCTCTCTCTCCCTCTGCCTCTCTGCAACCCTGCCTTTCAAATAAATAAAAATCTTTAAAAAGCAGAAAGCCCAGAGCCGGTGGTGGGAACGCAGTTGCGTGAGCCATCACCCCTGCTTCCCGGGGTCTGCACTAAGCTGGAGTCGGGAACGAATCAGGTGTCAAATCGGGGCACTCTGACGGGGGACGTGGTGTCTCAGCCTCTACACTAAACAGCTGCCCAGGTCTTTTTGACAACAGCTATGGGACAGGGCGTGAGGCGGGATCTCCACCTGTGGTCTTGGTTTGCATCTCCCTACTTGTGAATGACCTCACGTGTGTTTGCACGTGCTTCTCGGCCACGTGTATATTTTCTTTGAGAAAAATGTCTATTTTAAAATCCCTCTTCCATTTTTTAATTGGGTTGTCTTTCTATTGTGGATTTGTTAAGGGTTCTTTATGTTATCTCGCCTGGAGATTTTGCTACCTAGAAATACAGCTGCCCCTAGGGGTGCAGACAACAGAGGCGGCCACCAGATGGCACTGTTTTAAAGGATAAAGGCGCTGGGGCTGCGCTGAGACCGGCACTTCCTCTTCCTGGTGCACTGTGGGAGTTGTAGTTCCTGAGACTTTGGGCCGGTCCAAACAGAAGGCCAGCCTGGACACTGGCGGCTGCTAGGTTTCCAGGCCATTAGCAGGAAGCTGCTTAGTTGGTTGGGGACACGGCGTCCCCGTCCTTACTCTACGGGAAAGCAGAGAGACAGAGACCCCCAGTCTGCACTGCCTGCAGCATGCATGGCCGTGCCGGGCTGAAGCCAGCAGCCTGGGACGCAGGCCGGGTCTCCCCCGTGGGTGCAGGGACCCAGCCGCTTGGGCCATCGCCTCCTGCCTCCCAGGCTGCACTGAGGCAGGGAGCCGGGACTCGTGACCCAGGCACCCTGACGTGGATGCCGCCGTCCTATGTGACGTTCAAGTGCCCACCAAACACCCACCCCGGCTTCCTGTCTTTAACAGGAGTGACACCGGTGTGGCGTGGAAACATGGGAACCCTGTGTCTGGCGAGAAACCCACGCCCTCTGCCCATCGTCCTGGGCCCATGATGCACACGGCAGGGCCTTTGAATCTTCAGAGTCTTTGGATGAGTGAAGTGTTTAACTTAACATTGTCCTTTTTAAAGCTTGAGAGCAAACTAAGGGATCTCCTTTTCCTCCACACACTGCATTGCCATTTTCTGTAAAGATTTATTTATTTATTTGAAAGACAGAGTTACAGAGAAGGAGAGACAAAAAGACAGACATCTTCCATCCGCTGGTTCACTCCCCAGAGGGCCACAAGGGCCAGGGCGGGGCCAGACTGAAGCCAGGAGCTTCTTCCAGGTCTCCCACGCAGGTGCAGGGGTCCATCTTGGGCCATCTTCCACTGCTTTCCCAGGCCATAGCAGAGAGCTGGACCAGAAGTGGAGCAGCCGGGACTCGAACCGGTGCGCATATGGGATGCCAGCACTGCAGGCAGTGGCTTTACCCGCTACGCCACAGCGCCAGGCCCAGGCCTTAGGTTTTAATCCTTGCAGGGTAAAGGAGTATGTGTTTACAGCATCGTCGAAGATATTATTCAAGTTGTTTTCAAAAGAAAATGCTGAACACTGATTTTTTTTCTTCCCCTTCTTAAAGCAAAGGTTTGGAGTTCCTGCTGAATAGATGCGCAAGCCGGTTAATTAGATTAATTAATTGGGGAGAGGGGGTGGGAGGCGCTCCTGGGAGCTCTACCTCCTGCCCACACACCACACACGCGTGCACACACACACGTGCACTGCACACGCACACACTGGCTTCTCCTGAGAGGCCCAGAGTCTTGCCCGAATGGGTCTATGACTTTCACCCAGTCTGGGATGTGTGCGGGGCGTGGGCGGCCGTGGGGGTGGCCCAAAATCCATTCGCGCTAGCGAGCCGTCTGCACACACGGGGCGGGGGCCCCCAGAGCCGCGGCGGCGTGGTTTCAACTGCCTTAATGAAGCAATCGTCTCTTACAGAGAGGAAGAGGTTTTACCAGAACGTGAGCATCAGCCAGGGCGAAGGTGAGTGTCTGAGCTCTGTGCGTGGACGGCCGGCAACGCGGGCTCCTTTGCTTGCTTGCTTGCTTGCTTGTTTTATTTTTTTCTTCATCCGCTGCCACTTCAGTGGCGGGATTGTCCTTTGCGCTTTCTTCCCTACGCGTTTCCGTAAAGGGACTCCGGCCAAATACAGGCTCGGCCCCCGCTGCCCCGTGACGACCCCTGAGAGGCCTTCATTTGCTGTCTCGAGGTGGCTTTGAGATAAACCTGGACCACAGGAAGCTGAAGACGCCCCAGGCCAAGCTCTTCACCGTGCCCAGCGAGGCCCTGGCCATTGCCGTGGCCACCGAGTGGGAGTCCCAGCAGGACACCATCAAGTCCTACACCATGCACCTGGTAACAAGCCCGGGGCTCCCTTCCACGTCCTGGCAGGGCCCGGGGGTGGGGGTGGGAGGGCTCCGGCCTGCCCGGGACAGCCGCACGTCTCGCCAGGCTCTCTCTCCAGCGGCCTAGCCACCTGCAGTCCCTCGCGTGGCCCCTCGCATGGCCAGCTCTGGTCTGAGGACATTCGGACATTTGTCACCTCTGTCGGCTGCCCGGCCCTCTTCTCTGTCACGGCGGCTCATCCTGCGTCCGGGTTGTCGCTGTTGCTTTTTTTTTTTTTTTTTTTTTGGCGTCTGCACAGGTCCTGTCTGTCTCCCCTGCTGCCCGCTGAGCGACAGAAGGGCAGGGGCCACGTCCCTTGCACTCTTAACCAGCGACAGCCAGCCCCTGGCGGGAAGCCTCGTTGGCACTTGGTAAATCCTGGCTAAAGGCAGCAGGGGCAGGAAGGCTCCCATAGTGCCAGCCCCGCCCGTGCCCGCCGAGGGGGCTGCTTGAGGCCCCCAGGTCCAGCCCGCAGCTGCCTGACGGTGACCCTGGGCAAGGGGCTCCCTGACGGTGACCCTGGGGAAGGGGCTGCCGCTTGCTCGGCCCTGGGCCCCCCGCCTCTAAAAGGTGGGTGAAGAGCGCTCGCCTCAGGGAGCTGTGGTCAGCGCAGGGGGCGCCCCGCCTGAGGATGGTGGCTCCCACCCTAGCCCACCAACCCGGAGGGCGTCCTGTTGAGGGGCCAGCCTGCTCCTTGGCCAGCAGATGAGCTGGGGGCGACCAGGGCCGCAGACAGCGCACTGAGCAACCTCTTATTGTCCAGGCAGATCTCAGAACCAGTGTGGGTGCGGCCTGGATGTCAGCGTCCCCGCTGCCTGTGTGCTAAGGGCGCCCGCTGGAAAAGCCGTTCTGTCAGATCTGTGTCCCATTCCTGCCTACGGGTCTTATTCACTGTGTCTGACCGCCCCGGGCCTCAGTCTCTTACATCTGTGAAATGGGTATGATAATTGTACTTACTCCAGAGCTTTGTCATGGGGATTAAATTAGATAGGTACTTTGTTTGTTTTTAAATTTTTATTTATTTTAAAAGTCAGAGCTACAGAGAGAGGGACAGACACAGAGAGCAGTCTTTCATCTGGGGGTGAACTAGCGGGTGGAGGATCTCTCCCGCTGTCACTTCTCTCGTTCTGTAAATCAATGAATCCCGAGACCTCGGGGAGGCCCACCGCGCTGCTGCGAGCATCCCACAGCTGCCCCGGCACACGGGAGCACAGTCCCCGCCGCTCCAGGGCTCCCCGCCCTGCTGCCCTGCACCCGGCTTTCGGCCGAGCCCAGCCGGTGCTGACGGCCGCCCCCTCCCCTCACCCACCTCTTCCCGCAGACCACCCTGTGCAACACGTCCTTGGACAACCCGACCCAGCGGAGCAAGGACCAGCTGATCCGAGCGGCCATCAAGTTTCTGGACACTGACACCATCTGGTAAGTGACGCCCTGGCGGTAGCAGGTCCCGGGGGCCCTGGTGGGTGGGGAGGGGCCCGCTGTTCTGCACACGCACGGCCTCTCTCCTCCTCTCCCTTGTGCGAGACCATGGCTTTCCACGGCGTCCACCTGGGTTGGCGGTCTGGGGACACCCCTGCAGCCCGGCTCCCCCTTAGCCAGCTGGGTCTCCGTGTCTCTCGGTCAGCGCGAGGGCCACAGCCTGGCCTTGAGGACCGTGTGTCCACACCGAGAGGGGGGCGGGCTCCTGAGAAGGCAACAGGCCATTCGTGTGCGTCTCTGGGAAGGCGGCAGCCACCGGGCCGGGGCTCAGCCTGCGCGCTGTGGCTCTCGCCCCAGAGGGTCCGGTTTCTGTAGATGGGTGGGGTGGGGTGTGTGGCCTGGGAACATGCATTTCTCACGGGCTCCCAGGTGCTGCCGCTGCCGCTGGCCCCAGGACTGCCACTTTAGGGGAGAGCCTTGCAGGGCTGGGGGCGGGGCCAGGGCGGAGCAGCCTGTGCCCTCCCCCTTTGTGGTTTCCTTTGCGGTCACCGAATGAAAGAATTGTACTTTTCCATTAATGAAGGTGGTTTTTTGCCATGAATTAGCTACAGGGTGGAAGAGCCCGAGACCTTGGTGGAGCTCCAAAAGAATGAATGGGATCCAGTTATAGAGTGGGCTGAGAACAGGTAAGAGGTGGCACAGACCGGCCGG
Source organism: Oryctolagus cuniculus (assembly GCF_964237555.1). Classification (NCBI taxonomy): domain Eukaryota; kingdom Metazoa; phylum Chordata; class Mammalia; order Lagomorpha; family Leporidae; genus Oryctolagus; species Oryctolagus cuniculus. The sequence goes on along the minus strand of NC_091448.1, from coordinate 63,235,099 downwards.
CCCGGGCAGGCCGTGGAGGCCTGGCTGGTACCACACCGCCAGCGCCCCGAGCGTTCGGAGCTCAGGGTGCCCTTGGGGCCCGGCTCCCCTCGGGCGTTCTGAGACCGCGCGCCTTGCAGAACAGCGGTCCCTTGGGAGACACGTTCAGCGAGCCCGCAGCAGGCGCAGGGCCAGTCCAGCGCCCTCCGGGAGGGGCAGGATCCCGGCAAGATCCGCCTAGGTCCGGGGCAGGAGCAGGGCAGCGGTGCCGGTCTGCGCGCCAGCTCCGCGACCGTGAGCGGGAGCCGTGTGCCTCTGGGCCGCTGAGTCCGTCCAGCTTCAGTTTCCTCATCTGCGAGTAGGGCCGGTGGTGTGGGGAGGACCCCAGGAGTGGGTGCGTTCAGTGCCGAGCCCACAGTTAATGCGCAGATTTGGGGGACACTTTTCATTCTTCTCTTCATCGCCATGACTGCAGTGTCGGGTGCTGCTCATGCGTCACGGGTCACGTCCGTGGGCGCAGGGTTCAAGGAGTTGCTGATACCCGGCGTCTTCCTTAATGGGAAGAGCTTTTTTTTTCTTTTAAAGATTTATTTATTTGAAAGGTGGAGTTAAGAGGCAGAGAGAGAGAGAGAGAGAGGTCTTCCATCCGCTGGTTCACTCCACAAATGGCCATGATGGCTAGAGCTGTGCCGATCTGAAGCCCGGAGCCAGGAGCTTCTTCTGGGTCTCCCATGTGGGTGCAGAGGCCCAAGCGCTTGGGCCATCTTCTACTGCTTTCCCGGGCCATAGCAGAGAGCTGGATCAGAGGTGGAGCAGCCAGGACTCGAACTGGTGCCCACATGGGATGCCAGCACTGCAAGCGGCGGCTTTACCCACTGCGCCACGGCTCTGGCCACCCTAAAAGGCTTTTTTTTTTTTTTTTTTTTTTTTTTTGACAGGCAGAGTGGACAGTGAGAGAGAGAGAGACAGAGAGAAAGGTCTTCCTTTGCCGTTGGTTCACCCTCCAATGGCCGCTGCAGCAGGCGCACTGCGCTGATCCGAAGGCAGGAGCCAGGTGCTTCTCCTGGTCTCCCATGGGGTGCAGGGCCCAAGCACCTGGGCCATCCTCCACTGCCCTCCCTGGCTACAGCAGAGAGCTGGCCTGGAAGAGGGGCAACCGGGACAGAATCTGGCACCCCTACCGGGACTAGAACCCGGTGTGCCGGCGCCGCCAGGTGGAGGATTAGCCTATTGAGCCGCGGTGCCGGCCACCCTAAAAGGCTTTTAAAATATTTGAAAAACAAGTATCCCATGCTGTATTTAAAAAAAATTAATTTGATGTATTTTTAAAAATTATTTATTTGAAATGTAGCAAGACAAGATAAAAAGGGTCTCACTGCTGGTTCACTCCCCAAATGCCTGCAACAGCCAAGGCTGAGAGCCAGGCCAGAGTCAGGAGACAGAAACTCCACACAGGTCTCGGGCAGGCTTTAAGCCTTCTCCTTGCAGGTACGGCGTGGAGATCGGCTCCTCCACCAGTATCATGGGACCCAGCATCCCCGCCAGGACTCACAAGGTGCTGGCCAACCACCTGGCATCCTACAACATGTGGGCCCTCCAAGGTGTGCCCGGAGAGCGCGTGCGCAGCTTCCTGTGGGCGGGTGACACACACTACACTCAGCACCCCGAGTGAGGGGTGGGGCCCGGGCGGGGGGAATGTCTGGGAGCTGGCCATCCACACAGCTCCGCGCCTCCTAGCAAGAAAGCCGGGCTTGGCTCTCCAGCCGATGTCTGCAATTACAAGCCCTTTGGGAACCCGCTGCAGGGCTGTGGGGCGGGGCTGCTCTAGTTGGCCAGGCTGGGCGGAGGAGGACGCCAGGGAAGAGGGCGCGGACCCCAAGGGCCGCAGCACACTCTCCCCCTCCCTTTCCCTGCTCGGGGGTGCAGGGGCTGCCTGAGGGCGTGGGCCTGACTCCACTCGCGGCCCCGCAGGGATCGAGTTCGTGGTGACCCAGCTCAAGTCCATGGTGCTGACCTTGGGCCTGACCGACCTGCACCTGACGGTGGAGCAGGCCGCGCTGCTGTCGCGCCTGGAGGAGGAGTACCAGGTGAGGGTCGCGGCCCGGGGGGGGGGGGCACCGCACGTTCACCTAACCCTGGCCTGTGTTGCCGTCGAGTAAGTCCAGCCACCAGAATAAGGCCCGTCCGAGGCACCGGCAGGCACAGGAAGTGCCCCCACCTCCTCTTGTGCACAGCCCGGCCAGCTGGGGGCTGTGCGGGTGCCCGTTCTACACAGGGGGCCCCTGAGTCACAAGGCTGTCCCTCTGGGACCTGTGGGAGCAGGTTGGAGGGCTGCTGGCTGCCTGTGGGTGATCACCACGCCACCCTGGCCTGACTCAGCCCCTGCTTTGGCCAAGCCTGCCCACCCCGAGTCTCTTCCCGGCAGGGGCTGCTGCGTTCGCGGGCTCGGGGTTGCCGTCTTGCAGCCGTGCCTCCAACCTCGGCTGCTCTGAGGACTAGACAGAGAAATGCCTTCCTGTACCGTGTGCCCCTCCCCCGGCCGCTCAGGAGAGCCTCCGGGACAGGCACTGCCTGCGCCTGGCGGAGCATGCTGGGTACTCTGGATGCCAGGACCCACCACGCAGGAATGGGGAGGGGAGGGGCTGTTGGGAGCCGGCTCGTGTGGTGTGGCAGAGTCCAGGTCCCTGGGCAAGCGGGGGCAGCAGCCGGCCTGGCCTGCCGGGCCCTGGCCGGGGATGAGCCCGCAGGCCAGTTTGGAGTCAGAGATGTTCAGACGGCCATGTCGCGTGTCTGAGGAGCACTCAGTCACAGGCCACTCCACGCCGGGGTCCTGGGAGCAGGGGCTGCAGGCGGGCTGGGTGCCCTCCCAGGAAATCCATGGGTGGTGTGGGTGCCCAGCCCGCCCAGCCGTGGGCAGCCACCGCCGGCCTGGGCCTATGCGCAGCTCCTAGACCACACAGGGAGGGTCGCCTGCTCTGGCCATCCACAGGAGTGGGTGACGGGGGGTCCTCCCCCAGCGCCCCTCAGCCACGCCGGTCTCCCACGTGATGGACCCGGCCAGGTGCCCGTCAGCGGCTGCTCTCCTCCTCCTCAGATCCAGAAGTGGGGCAACGTGGAGTGGGCCCACGACTACGAGCTGCAGGAGCTGCGGGCCCGCACGGCCGCCGGCACCCTCTTCATCCACCTCTGCTCCCAGAGCTCCACGGTCAAGCACAAACTCCTGCAGGAGTGAGGCCGGGCGTCCGGGGGCGGGGGGGCAGGACAGAGGCTGCATGGCCACAGCCCCCATCCCGGCCTGCACATCCTCCCCGAGTCACCCCAGGACTGCAGCCGACTCGGGGTGCCGCAGGCTGGCCAGCGGTGACGGAGGGTTGGGGCCGAGAGACTGGGCGAGAGACTTCCCCTCGACCCTAACTTTATTAAAATAGCCCTTTGCACTGGCAGTGTCTGGTGCCCCCAGGTCTCCCCCGCCGCGGCTCGGGGTCCCGAGATGGAGCAGCAGGGGAGCTGCAGGCTGCACGTGTGTCCCTGGCTGTGACGAGGCCGCCTGTGGAAGGGCGCCCCCTCGGGCCAAGCTGCTCGCTTCTTACTGTTCTGGAGAGCGACCCCTCGCTCTGGAAACAGCCCAGCGGGCCGGCACAGTCGCCAGGCGTGGGTGTGTGCGCTCAGCCTCCCCACGGGAGCCCAGAAGCCTCCGTGGCCCCGGGAACAGGCAGTGGGGCGAGCCCAGGCTTCCTCCGGCTGAATGTCCTCCCAGCTGCTCATCCCTGCTTCCCACGCGCTGTCTCCCGGGACCCCAGGACACCCCGGGGGGGAAGGCACTGTCCGGTGTTGTAAAATAGGCCACTCTGCCCACCCCAGCTCAGAGAGCAGCATGGTCGGCGGCACCCGCTCCTGCAGGGGTGAACAGGAGCCACAGCGCCCAGCTGGGCGGCTTGGCCCCGGCACCCAACACTGGGGGCAGCTGCAGCGTCTCCTGCAGGCCTGGCTCCGCAGCACCCACGGGCCTCGGGCTCGGCCCCCCGACCTGCAGCCCGCACTGGCGGTGCCCGGGTCCCAGGGGCAGCCGACGCCGGCCCCGCCCAGGCCCCAGCCTCTTCCTCCCATTCATACACGAACGTGGACTCGGGTTTGAAAGCACAGGGGAAGGGCGGCTCGGCCGTTTATTTCTCTCCGTATCTGGATGTTTTCCCACGAGCAGGGGAAAGACAGGTGCGAGGGGGCTGAGACCCCCTCCCCCCCAGCCCCATGGCCGTCCTGGGACAGCCGGGGGCGCATGCGCGCTGCCGCCGGCTGGGGCCGCCGCGGCCGCTAGTCCATGTCGGGGCTCTCCAGGCTCTCCAGCTCTCTCTGCGCGTGGTCGATGTATTGATTGATCTCCCGCACCCGCTTGCGGTTCCGCGTGATCTCATCCCTGTGAATCTGAGGAGTGAAACCGAACCCCAGCGCCCTCCGTCAGACCCCTGTTAGCCGCAGCCCTCGCGGCGGCGGGGGTGGGGTGGGGGTGGGAGGGGTCCAGCGCCGGCCCCGCGCGAGCTCACCTTGTCCACCAGCTGCGTGCACCAGGAGTTGATCCTGGTCACCAGCTCGTCCTCTCGGTTGTCGATCTTCAGCAGGTGAATGTCGTGCGAGGCCCCGACGGCGTTAACGATCGTGTCCTTGTCCACGAACAGCTGGGGGGGGCGGAGGGGGGGTCAGCACGCTGCTCCGAGCCCACCGAAGGGTCCCCCACCCCCGCCCCGGGTGCACATGTGCCAGCCCTGCCTCGGCTGCCCCGGGCACCAGCAGGTGGTACCCCGCACCCTCCCTGGCTACCAGGGCAACCTCGCTGAGCACGCCTGTTCCCACAATGCTCCCCTCCCTCGGGCACTGACAAGGCTCACCTGCCCCAAACCTGTCAGCCAGGTGGAGACCGCTGGTGGCCGGCGGAGGACAGCGGGAGCCCAAAGCCGCGGGTGCTTGCCCGCAGTTGTCAGGCTACACTGCCTCTCACGTCCACAGCAACACACTTGGGAGTCCAGGAGGGGTCTCCTCCTGCCTGCCCTTGCTCCTGACCTTGGTTTTGCCTTACGAAAAGCTGCCAAGGGGCTGGCATTTGGTGTCGCAGAGAAGACACTGCTAGGGACACCTGCATCCTGTATCCTCCGTGCCGGGCAGCGCTCCTGACCCCAGCTTCCTGCTGAGGCAGACCCTGGGAAGCAGCAGTGACGGCTCCAGTCGTCGGGTGCCCACCAGCCTCGGCCTGGCCCGGCCTGGGCTGTTGTTGGGGTATAAACCAGCGAATAGGAAATCTCCATTTCCCTGCCCGGCATGTCAATAAAAATTTAAGACACAGCATGTTACGGCTCTGCATCTCATGTCGGGGTGCTGGTGTCAGTCCCAGGATCCCAGATTCCAATGCAGCTCCGTGCTGATGTGCCGAGGAAGGTAGTGGAGGGTGGCCCAAGTGCTTGGGCCCCTGCCACCCACGGGGGAGACCCAGAGGGCGCTCTGGGCTCCATCTTGGCCCAGCTGCACCTAATTTTTTTTTTTTTTATTTGAAAGAGTTACACAGAGAGAGGAGAGGGAGAGAGAGGTCTTCCATTCACTGGTTCACCCTCCAACTGGCTGCAACAACCAGAGCTGCACTGATTGGAAAGCTGGAGCCAGGAGCTTCTTCCAGGTCTCCCACACGGGTGCAGGGGCCCAAGGACTTGGGCCATCTTCTACTGCTTTCCCAGTCCATAGCAGAGAGCTGGATCAGAAGTGGAGCAGCCGGGTCTCGAACTGGCACCCATATGGGATGCTGGCACTGCAGGTGGTGGCTTTACCTGCTACACCACAGCGCCAGCCCCTGAGATGTCACTCTTTCTGCAAAAAAATACTCTGGCCAGACAGGTCAGATGCATTTGCGAAAACCGGCACAGCCTGGGCTGCTCCTGAAGATTCCCCAGGCCCAAGGGGTTCTGGGTCTCGGCAGAGTCTGGTGGGACAGAAACCGTTTGCACCTTGTCTGTCTCGCTTCCCTGACTGGTCTGGCCATGGCTCCTTCTCAGAGTGCATGCTAACTTCTGGGGTGCTGGTTTTCTGCACCATGCCACATCGGGGGGACCAGGGGTTGGGGGGCCAGGTCAGCTGCCGTGGGGCACAGGGCATCTGGACCCGGATAGCACAGTTGTGGAGAGAAATGAGAGGAAATGACCAGGTTCCTTCTCTGTATGTCAGAAAGCCATGCCAGGCAGCAACAAGGGTTCAATGACACAATCGGCCGGTGCCGTGGCTCACTTTGCTAATCCTCCGCCTGTGGCGCCGGCACCCCGGGTTCTAGTCCCAGTTGCCCCTCTTCCAGTCCAGCTCTCTGCTGTGGCCCAGGAAGGCAGTGGAGGATGGCCCAAGTGCTTGGGCCCTGCACCCGCATGGGAGATCAGGAGGAAGCACCTGGCTCCTGGTTTCGGATTGGCGCAGTGCGGCTGTAGTGGCCATTTAGGGGGTGAACCAACAGAAGGAAGACCTTTCTCTCTGTCTCTCGCTGTCTATAACTCTCTGTCTGTCTGTCTCTCTCTCTCACTGTCTAACTCTGCCTGGCAAAAAAAAAAAAAAAGCAATCTCAGGGCAGGCGTCTGGCGCAGCAGTTACGTCATCGCTTGGGATGCCCATGTTTCCATACTGGAGCACCTGATTCAAGTCCTGCCTACCCTGCCTCCCATCCAGCTCCCGGCTGCTGCCCGTGCGTCCTGGGAGGACAGAGGTAGCTCAGGGACCCGGGTCCCTGCCACCCACGTGGGAGACCCCGATCGAATCCTGGGCTCGCGGCTTTGGCCTGGCCCAGCCCCAGTCGTGGGTCTTCGCGGGGAGTACTCCAGTATACTGATCACCCCACCGTTTCCCTCTCTTGCTCTCTCTCTGTCTCTGCCTTTCACATGAAAATGAAAAAAGAACAAGTGTGCCATCTGCCCACCAAGAGCCTCAGGCAAGGGCTCAGAAGTGGGCGTCCTGGTTATTCTAGAAATAGCCGCCAGCGCGTCAATCCGTCCTCCCGGCTCCTCCTTCACCCTGGGAAGTGGGTTGTCGTGGCTGCCCTCTGAAGCCAGGCGGAGCGATGGGTCTCCCCCGGAGCCCGAGCGCAGAGAGGGGCTCTGGAGAGGCCGTGCGCCCGGCCGGCAGCCTGCTTGGATACCATGGCCTGCGTGCCATTTGTAAGGGGCCAACGAAGGCAGCCTGGACCAAGGTGGTTAGGTAGGAATGGGAGCTGTCAGTTCTGGTCTCCAGGTGACCTGGAGGGGGCGGCCACTTCTGTTCTCTCCTGGACTGTGCTGTGCTTGGGATCGGGCTGGCCTCTGCTGCTCATACCGGAATTATTATTATTTTTTTAAACATCTATTTGAAAGGCAGAGTTACGGGGGCGGGGGATGGTTTTCCATCTGCTGGTTCATGTCCCAAATAGCTGCAATGGCCAGAGCTGGGCCAGTCCGAAGCCAGGAGCCAGGGTCACCCATGTGGGTGGTAGGGGCCCAAGCACTCGGGCCATCCTCTGCTGCTTTCCCAGGTGCATTAGCAGGGAGCTGGACTGGAAATGGAGCAGCCAGGACTCGAACCGGTGCCCCTATGGGATGCCAGTGTCGCAGGTGGAGGCTTAGCCCATTACACCATAGTGCCAGCCCCCTTTGTGGGCCAGCCCTTCCCCACTCCTGCGAGACAGCCTGCGTTGTTAGGGAGGGCCTGGCTCCTCCCGCCAAAACCTGCTTGCTTTGTCCGACGCGAGGTAGAGCAGCAGCAGGCCCCGCCGGGGCTCTGAGCCTGTCCTGGTATCCTGTGCCCTGGGAGCCCGGACACGCCCCTCCTCTGCCCCACCCCCCGGTCTCCAGTATGCCCCCGTACCCACAGCAGCCCAGGAGTAGTTCTTACGGAGAGACTGTTCCAGACTCCCCTGCAGCTGCTGCAGAATTCCGGGGCGAGGCAGGGGCCACTGCTGCGCCACCCCCCGTCTGTCTGGGTCTCACAGCTGTGCAGATACATGTCTTCCCAAGCCACTGCTCAGGGGCGCTTCTGAGAGCTGGTACCCCACCCCCACCCCGGAGAGCCCCTGTGCTGCCTGTGCTGCCAGCAATCAATCAGGTCATCCTACCCATCTCCCACCCCAGGGCGCCCAGGACCCCACAAGTCCTCACCCCCACCCACAAAGGAGCCGCTCAGCCTGATGGGGCAGGGACTTGTGCCAGGGGAGGGAGGCAGCCTCCTGGGCCCGGCTGGGGCTCCTCAGGCCTGCAGTCACTTGGGCCCTCCCTGGCCGCCAGCTCCAGGCGAGTCTAGCCCTAGGAACACAAATCCCTTCTTGAGAGACGGCCTCATCCATGGGACTCCACCGGGTGGCGCTCATCACCAGGTAGGAGGAGCTCAATTTTTGCACAGTGGACATTGTTGCAAAATCTTGGGGTCAGGCTGGAGCTGTGGCGTAGTGGGTAAAGCCGCCCCCTGCAGTGTCCACATCCCATATGGGCGCCAGTTTGAGTCCTGGCTGCTCCACTTCTGATCCAGCTCTCTGCTGTGGCCTGGGGAAGCAGTAGAAGATGGCCCAAGTCCCTGGGCCCCTGCACCTGCATGGGAGACCTGGAAGAAGCTCCTGGCTCCTGGCTTCAGATCAGCGCAGCTCCAGCAGTTGTGGCCAATTGGGGAGTGAACCCGCGGACAGAAGACCTCTCTCTCTCTCTCTCTCTCTCTCTCTCTCTCTCTCTCTCTGCCTCTCCTTCTCTAACTCTTTCAAAAACAAACAAACAAAAAAAAAGTGCAGTTTCACTTGAGGTCAAGTGGCCTGTGGGCTCAAGTCCAGCGCCTGGACGCCTCCCCCCCAACTGGAGTCCACTGTGAGGGTCCCCGTGGTGGCTCTACAGTGACAACAGCCCAGGCTCTGCTTAAGTCACCCTAGAGCCTGGTCCTTGAAAGCTCTGGCACCTCGGCCAGTACGCCCAACCTCTGCCAGCCCCAGGTGCACCTGCTGTCCCTCATCTGTAAACAAGGGTGATAGACAGGTCGGGTATGCCCCATGCAAAAGTGCCCAGGCCGGAAGTGCTTCCAGTTTTGAAGCTTTTTTTTTTTTTTTTTTTGAGATTCTTGAAATATCATTTGCATAGACTTTACCAGTTTGAACATCCCCAGTATGTGTATGTGTGTGTGTGTGTGGGGGGGATTCGTAAATCCAAAATGCTCCCAAAAGTGACAGTTTTCAAGGTGCCTACCGAAGCACCTCTGTGGGTGCAGTGAGTGACACGGATCATGGGGCCCTCGGGGGGGGGGGGCTCTGCACTGCCGGCTGCCTCGGTCAGCAGGTGCCACCCCAGGGTTCCCAGGCCTCACGAGCCGGCGGTAGATGGGTGGGAAGGGGGGCTGGCCACCGGAAGCACCAGCCCGGCCTGGTTCTCAGCCCTCGGCCTCCGGGACCCATGTTTCTGGCAGTGTTGCGGCCGTGGGAGCGAGCACCTGTCTGTCCTGTACCCACTGGGTGTCACAGAGCTGCGGCGGGGCGTGGCGGTCGGCATTGCTGTGTGGACGATTCCAGAGCGGGCTCTCTCTGGGGCAGCCTTGCCTCCCGGCTCCAGGAGGGTGGCACTCTCCTCTGCTGGCCCACAGCAGTCAGCTGGGGTTAACACTGTGGCGTAGCAGGCAAAGCCGCTACCTGCAGTGCCAGTATAACCTGTGGGCGCCAGTTCGAGTCCCAGCTGCTCCTCTTCTGATCCAGCTCCCTGCTAGGGCCTGGGAAAAGCATCAGCAGATGGCCCAAGTGCTGGGGCCCCTGCACCCACGTGGGAGACCCGGATGGAGTTCCAGGCTCCTGGCCCAGCCCTGGCCATTGCGACCACTTGGAGAGTGAACCAGTGGATAGACGATCTTACTCTCTGTCTCTCCCTCTCTGTGTAACTCTGACTTTCAAATCAAGAAATAAATCTTAAAAACACCGCCATCAACAACACACAGCACCATTCAGCTGTGGTTCGTGGCTGAGAGAGGCAAAGCCGGGGACAGAGAAGCCCTGTCCCCCATGCTGTCGGGCGTCTGTCTGTCTGTCTGTCTGGGACCGTGGGACAGAGGCTGTGTCTGCAGGAATCAGCCGAGCACGTGACAGAGGAGGGCGTGGTGCACACACCTGCACCATCTGGGGACGCCTCCCGGCTTCCATGCTGTGCCCCGTGCCCTGCTGCCCGCACAGAGAGACAGACAGAGGGAGACCCACCTACACCAGACAGTGAGGGATGGCAATGCAAGACAGAGACCCTGAGGGTGTCTCCTCCAAGGGGCGGACACTGGAGCTGGGGTCTCAGGGGCATAGAGACCACAGGAAGAGCACACCGGAGAGCTGGACTCTCAGCTGCCCGGGAGATGGGACTGGCTCAGGCCGGGGCACTGGGAACCGGGCATGAGAAGGGCGAGAGGCAGTTGCTGACGCAGGGCAGGCCCGGTCATCGGCGTGTGGTGGGCTGCAGGAAGAGCTTGATCTAGGAGCCACAGGAAGCCATTAGCAGGCAACAGTGTCACAGGCTGGAGGGCAGCCTGAGAGGGTTGTTCTGGGGCTGAACGCACAGGGTGGCGGTGGCCGGGCTCGGCGTGACCAGCAGGGTGGGGGAGAGAAGCTGAGAATGTGGAATGCCAGCAGCAGGCATGCCGGGACACCTTCCAGGCCCTGGGCCCTTCCTGTCAAAGCCTGGGCTTTGTCCCAAACACACACACAGGCCAGGGCTGTGGCTGCGCTTGGGCCCGCCCATGCACAGGCCCCAGGCAAGGAGCGGGGAGCCTGGGCTGCCTCTTGCTTCCTGCCCACGTCCATCCCTGGACCGGGCCGGTGGGAAGCGGGAGAACGTCCCGTTGCATCAGGAACCGTGCTGCTAAAAGTAAGACGACCTGCACGCGGGGGCCACCTCAGACGCGACACGTTTGTAGTGGTGTCTTGTAGAAAGTTCCAGAAGCCCCGGCCTGCTGGAAAACTGACGCCACCCCCTCCTCGCGCCCTCCTTGGCTGACGGCGCCCCCACCGGGCACCTGCTGCGGGCTTCCTGTCTTGGGGGGGCCCTCCCCCGCGGCCGCACTCACTGCTCGCACGTCGTCGGGCAGGTCCTCGTCCGGCTCGCCCTTGACCATCTTCTCCAGGGTGTTGATGGAGATCTCCAGCAGCTTCTCATGGTGGTGGTTCTCCAGGTCCCGACACTGCGCCATCGTCCCGCCGGGAGTCAAGCAAAGGTCCCAGGACAGCTGGCCGGGGCTGCCCTGTGCCCCTGGGGTGGCGGCCGGGGCGGGGGTAGGGGCTCTAGCAGGTGCATGGCAGGCCGAGTGGCTCAGCCAGGGCCAGGCTGCCAGGGCCAAAGGTGGCTTCATCGCCTTCACTGCCCACAGGGTAGGAGGAGCTTAGGGGGCTGAGTGGGAGGTGCCTAGGACACTGGGTAGGAGGAGCTTAGGGCATGGGTGGGAGGTGCCTAGGACACTGGGTAGGAGGAGCTTAGGGGGCTGAGTGGGAGGTGCCTAGGGGACTGAGTGGGAGGAGCTTAGGGCACTGAGTGGAAGGTCTCTAAGACACTGGGTGGGAGGTACCTAGGGCACTGGGTGGGATGTCGCTAAGACACTGGGTGGGAGGTACCTAGGGCACTGAGTGGGAGGAGCTTAGGGCATTGGGTGGGAGGTGCCTAAACACTGGGTAGGAGGAGCTTAGGACACTGAGTGGAAGGTCTCTAAGACACTGGGTGGGAGGTGCCTAGGGCACTGAGTGGGAGGAGCTTAGGATACTGAGTGGGAGGTCTCTAAGACACTGGGTGGAAGGTACTTAGGGCACTGAGTGGGAGGAGCTTAGGGCATTGGGTGGGAGGTGCCTAAGATACTGATTGGGAGGAGCTTAGGGCACTGGGTGGGAGGGGTGAGGGCATGACCCTGCAGACGCTGCCGGCAAGGGGTCCTTGCTGGGTTTGCTTCACCCTTCCTGGCCTCCTGTTAAACCCCTCGCTCCCCCTGGAGGCCAGGGCAGCCCTCCCTACCCTGGGCCGCAGCAGCTAGGATATAGGCTTTGCACGTTCTCAATGAAGAGCCCCACCAGGTCGACAATGTTCCTCTCAAACATGCTTATGGTCTCCTGGAAATGAGAACGCACAGTCACCGTGCGTCTTCAGACGCCCAGCACCACGGCATAAACACCCTAGGGACCGAGCAGCCATCTGCCCGCTCACACACCAGCCACCGTGCCCTCTCAGGCCCGACTCACTCACCGCCAGCACCCTCCGAAGTGTCATGTCGGTGCCCTGTGCCGGGCCCACCTGTCACAGCCTGACTCCTCTCAACCCCCCCCCCCCCACCACACACACACTCAACAGACAAACGCTGGAGGCAGCCCTCAGGGGCCGCGTCCCAGCTCCACCACTGTGTGTGACTCTGGGAAAGTCACCTGACCTCCCCGAGCCTCGACTTCCTCATCTGTGAAATGGGTTTCCCACAGAATGCTTTGCAGGCTGCTGAGCAGAGTGGGCCCCCCACGCCCGCCATGAGCTCTCCCCATCAGTGTTGCTTCCTGCGCTTAGAAGGGCACAGAGGCCTACGTGGGGACTTTGCTGGCTCCCTCTGGAGCGCGGACACCCCCCCCCCCTGCCCCGCCTGATCCGCGGTGGGCCGCAGCTGGTGCAGGTGCACAGGGGAGGGGGGAGGGGGCCGAGCGCGGGTCTGCAGGCCCAGCCGCTTCCTGGTAACACAAATAGGGCAGTGCCTGGGCTCCGGGAGACACGTGGATGTTGGAACGTGGTCTCCCTGCCTGGACTGCGTGGGAGAGCCGCGGCCCAGCCCTCCCCAGGGCCGCCAGCCGGCCAGCGCTCAGCTGCCTTTGCAAGTCCCCAGCGGGGGGGCGAGCCAGCCTCTGCCTGGGACGGGAAGGGGGGAATCCATCCCCCAGCGGCGGAGGAATCACTTGAGTATCGATTCGGCGCTACCTCTTGGCCCAGCCGTGGCAGCCCCTAATGAGGTTCCAGTCATTGTCACATCCCTTCCCACTCCGGGCCCGCGCTCCTCCTCCCGGGGAACACGCGAGGCTCGCCCGGCTGCTCCAGCAGCCATCCGGGTATCATTTCTACCGCGTGCTGAGCGGCAGGTGCTTCGGTCTGGTCCCCAAGCTGCGTGCGCGCGCGTGAGTGGGGGTGGGGTGGCTCGCCTGGTCTCGTGGGCACCCGGCCCCGCTCCTGAGGTCGCATCAGAAACCCTTCCCCACGGAGGAGGCTCGGGGCTCTCCCAGGATGTGGGGGAGAAGGTGATGTGGGAAGGGGCTCACTCTTCAGTTCCCCTGCAAGGACCCCTTCCCGTCTGAGTTTTTTAAATGGATGAAAAGCAGACGCCGGGCTGGCAGGCGCCGAGTGTGCAACAGGGGCGCGCGCCCAGGGTGGGTGGGTGGTCTGCGGGTCACAGGTGCGCGCGCAGCTGCGGGACCAGGTGGCACCTGCGCCCGCCCATCCCCCCCCCCCCCCCCCCCGGCCCGCCTCACCTCCAGCTGCTCCGCCAGCTGCATCTCCAGGGTCATGAGCGCGTTGAACAGCTCGGTGATGTCCTGGTCGCACTCCGCGATCCTCTCCGCGGTGGGCAGCTCTGATGCTTCGCGGATGTTGCTTAGGCTCTGCGGGACAAAGCCAGGGCTTGAGCCAGCCGCGCGGGAGAGCTGAGGTTCCCCCCCGGCAGGTGCCAGCCTTGCGAGCTTGCAGAAGCCACCGGCCCTCTCCTGCCTCAGTTTCCCTGTCTGTAAAAGGGGAATGCTGAAGCACAGGCTCACGGGCACCAACCGGGGCTCGCCGCTGCTCGCGTGGGTTTCTGTCCCTGCGAGCAGGGCCAGGTGGAAGGTGCCGGGGCTCGGGGGGCTTCTGAGCGCAACCCCCTACGCCACACCACTTTGCCATGTGGATCGCTTTTGAGCCGAAGACACTTGAAGACTGCAGCTGCAAGAAGTCATCTGTCTCCTCCACTTTTTTACCTTGAAAGAGCAGGTGAGACGTGCCCTTTCCTGTGCCCCCCCCCCCGCCCGGAAGAAGCCATTGCTGTCCGCAGCAACCAGAGCTTGGAGGCGGGGGGCCAAGGGACCACTGCGCACGTGAGCCTTCTCTGTCTGTTGGTCCTGCGCCGCCGTGCCCTGCCCTGGTCTAACCACACTGTTTTGGTCGTTTTCACTGTTTTGGTCATTTTCACAGGGTGCGGCTCTTTGTCCAATTTTGTGCTAAGATTCCAGCCCCAGCTGTGTCTTTGGGTCTTCCCGTTACTCTGGTGCGTAATATAGAGATCACTAAATAAAATGTACATGTGCACATCATGGAATAAAATGTGTATGCTTTTCCCCTCTTCATCTGTCTCGTGCAGGTTGCCATTTTTTTTTTATTTTTTTATTTTTTTATTTTTTTGGACAGGCAGAGTTAGACAGTGAGAGAGAGAGACAGAGAGAAAGGTCTTCCTTCTGCTGGTTCACCCCCCAAATGGCCGCCATGGCCAGTGCTGCGCCGACCCGAAGCCAGGAGCCAGGTGCTTCTCCTGGTCTCCCATGGGGTGCAGGGCCCAAGCACTTGGGCCATCCTCCACTGCACTCCCTGGCCACAGCAGAGAGCTGGCCTGGAAGAGGAGCAACCGGGACAGAATCTGGCACCCCGACTGGGACTAGAACCCGGTGTGCCAGCGCCGCAGGTGGAGGATTAGCCTAGTGAGCCGCGGCACCGGCCAGATTGCATTTTTTAAAAAAATGTATTTGCTTTTATTTACTTGAGGGAGACACACACAGAGAGAGACAGAGAGAGAGAGAGAGAGAGAGAGAGAGGGAATCTTCCATCCACTGGTGCACTCCCTAAATGCCCCCAACAGCCCTGGCTGGACCAGGCTGATGGCACGAGCCTGCAGTGCCATCCAGGTCTCCCACACGGGTGACGGGGACGCCGGCACTTGAGCCATCAGCTGCTGCTGACTCCCAAGGTGAGCACAAGCAGGAACTGGACTGGAAGTGAAGTAGCTGGGACTCGAACCAGGTACCCTGATACGTGATAGCCTGACTCCAGCGGTGACTTAACCTGCTACTAACATGACACCTGGTCCTCAAGGTATTTCATTCTTGGTCCTGGTCAGAGACCCCCTCCCCCCAAAGAGGGCAGACAAGCAATTTTGTCTGTCCTGTAATATCGGAGTCAGGTGGAGCCGAGCCCACGATGTGCAGTGTAAGCTTGGCACGGCCGCTTAGCGTCTCCCAGGCTTCCTGCGCTCACAGGGTCCTGGGGACCATGGGCCTTGTGCGGGAGGCCTGGCACACACCGTGGGCTCCAGGGGCTCCTATAGCAGGCACAGGTCAGGAGAGGTGCTGGACAGGGAAGAGGCAGCCGCACCCACAGGGAACCCCAGGGGGCAAGTGGGAGACGTGGATCCTGGACCCGTCTGGAGGGAGAGGGTGCTCTTGCGGGGGGAGAGAACGAGCCAGGCTGAGGGTGGCACTGAATGCCAGCTGTCACCAGGGAAGGCCTGGAACACCCCTGGTGCCAGGTGCCACGTCCACTTGTCTCGTGGATGCTTGGCGTCAGTCCCGGAGGAGGACAGAGTAACTGGGCATGATTCGGAGGGATGAGCGCTGTTCTCATCATGGTTTCCCCATCGGGAGAAAGACAGAGCTGGCTCCCTGACCTGATGGGAGGGAAGATTCCCATGAAAGACATAAACCCATGGGGGACCGGCGCTGTAGCGTAGCGGGTAAAGCCACTGCCTGCAGCGCCGGCATCACAAATGGGCACCAGTTCGAGTCCCAGCTGCTCCACTTTCAATCCAGCTCTCTGCTGTGGCCTGGGGAAGCAGTAGAAGATGGCCCAAGTCCTTGGGCCCCTGTACCCATGTGGGAGACCTGGAAGCAGCTCCTGGCTCCTGGCTTTGGATCAGCGCAGCCCTGGCTAGTGCGGCCAATTGGGAACCAATGGATGGAAGATCTCTCTCTCTCTCTCTCTCTCTCTCTCTCTCTCTCTCTCTCTCTCTCTCTTCCTCTCCTCTCTGTGTAGCTCTTTCAAATAAATCTTTAAAAAAAAGAAAGAAAGCAAGCAAACCATGGAAGGGCTAATAGAAGAACACGGGGTTTTTCCAATGATCTCTGAGTGAAGAATTCCTTCCCGAATACTAGCAGCAAAACAGACTGACAAATAGCACGTTAAAAAAATTAACACTGAGTGGCCAGGTGGGTGCTGGGTGCAGGAGTTGAGTCTCTGCTCAGGGTGCCCACCTCGCATACCCAAGTGCTAGGTTCGAGTTCCAGCTACTCCACTTCTGATCCGGCTTCCTGCTGATACAAACCCTGGGGAGCTGTTGGTGACCGATACAGCACATGGGTCCCTGCCCTGCGTGGGAGATCCCGATTCAGCCAGACCCATACCTGGCTGAGGGGACATTTGGAGAGGGAACTAGCAGCAGGGATGGGGGACATTTTTTTTCTGCCAAGGGCCTTTTGGGTATTTGTAATATCATTCATGGCCCATACGAAATTAATTAGCCTGCTATAACTTGACTGGATTTTGAGTCCTGCCTATGGTTGCCTCGGCAAGGCCAGACTTAATGATTTGGAGGGCCTTATGTGGCCCCTGGGCTGGATGTTCCTCACCCCTGCAGTACGTGAAAGCTCTCTCTCTGTCCCCACCCTGCTTCAAATAAAGTGAAAATTGCAATAAAAATCGCAATGGTGAGATGCAACACAGACAAGATGGCAAGACGAACAGCAAAGTGGGGGAAATGTTTGCGACTCATCTCACGGAGACAGGGCTCACCTGGAAATCTCTAAAGCACTCCTATATGGTAATTTTTTTTCTTTTTAAAGAAAGAGGCACAGAGAGTGAGAAAGACCGAGAAACCAAAAACCAAATAGAAAAAAAAATGGGTAAGGGCAAACACAGGCAGACGTAGTTGACAGAATAGGAGATAACGATGGTTGGAGGACAGGTGCAGCTTGCCTTGCTCAGGAGAAAATAAAACGGCTCTGCGGGGCGCAGCTGGGCCACAAGCATTGTGGGAGTCACTGTGTACCAGCAGCAGGTGTTACGTGCAACGGGGAGGGGTAGGGGGCCTTCAGGGCCTGTGGGTCCTGGGATCTCCCCAGACAGTGGACTCTGAAACACCTGGGGAGCTCTGGCCAGCCCCAGTGCCCGCAGGCCACGCCCACAAGGCCTTCAAGGAGGGCGCCAGGCCCTAGGCCCGCTCTGTGCAGCTGGGCAAGCTCCACTGCCCTGGACCCAGGCTCAGGCGAGTCAGCTCATGCCTGGTGGCCTTGTAGGAGGAGGCAGCCACTCCAGACCCTGGGAGCAGAGTCCTCATCAGCCCCGTTCTAGCTGCTCCTGCTTCCCCAGAGGTACCTGTTGCTCCAGGAAGCACTGACCGGCTGACCCCCTGCCATCCTAAACCCAATGGCCACTGGGACCAGAAAAGAGGCATCACAAGTGTGGGGCCAGGGTCGCGACACTGGCACCCCATACGAGCGCCAGTTCCAGTCCCTGGCTGCTCTGCTCCGATCCAGCTCCCTGTTTAAATGCCTGGGAAGCTCCTGTCCCTGTTTGGAGAGCTTGATGCAGTGGCTGGGATTTCTCTGTCTCTCTCCCTCTCTCTCTGCCGCTCTGCCTTTCAAATAAATAAAAAAGGACATCCTGGGGCCAGCGCTATGGCGTAGCGGGTAAAGCTGCCACCTGCAGTGCCGGCATCCCCTATGGGCGCCGGTTCAAGTCCCGGCTGCCCCACTTCTGATCCAGCTCTCTGCTATGGCCTGGGAAAGCAGTGGAAGATGGCCCAAGTCCTTGGGCCCCTGCACCTGCGTTGGGAGTCCCGGAAAAAGATCCAGGCTCCTGGTTTTGAATCGGCTCAGCTCTGGCCATTGTGGCCATTTGGGGGAGTGAACCAGGAAGACCTCTCTCTCTCTCTCTCTCTCTCTCTCTGCCCCTCTTGAACTCTGCCTTCCAAACAAATAAATAAAATAAAATAGCGGCAGTTAACAGATGAGGTCATGCAGGGCGAGGATGACCTTGAACCCCTGGGCATGTTATAGGATGGAGCCACAGCCCCACCTTCGTGGCCACAGTGGAGCAGCAGGGGAGGCGGTGAGTGGGCTGGGCCTTGGCTCTGCTGCTCGCGGCTGCGTGACCCCCTGGCCTGGGCCGCAAGGGCCAGCAGGGGCACAGGTGCTACAGCCCTTCGGTGGGTGCAGAGCCGCGGCTTCAGGAGGGGTGGGCCCTACCAGCGAGTGCTTCTCCTCGAACTGGGCGATCTTGAGTTTGCCCTGCTCCTGGTTCTCCTGGATCGCCTCCTGGATGCACCCAGTAAACGTGTCCAGCTCGATCTTCCGCTTTTCCTGCTGTTTCAGGCCATACTCGAAAATGTTCACGCAGATGGTGACAAATTTGTCCTTGTAGGTGGGTGGGCGTTAAGGAAGCTCAGGGCAGCGTCTCTCTCCCTTGGAGCAGGCCACCGGGGAGGGCCACAAGGGTGCAAGGGCTTGCTACGCTGAACGTGTGTGTGTGCAGGACTCGAACTCAGGGTCTCGTCTGATGGAGGAAGCCACTGAGGGCCCAGAGACCTGGCACTGGAGATTCAGAGGGTAATGGTGTGGCTGAGGTCTCGCCACCATCGGAGGCCTGGTGGGGGAAGGAGCTGGGGACCACGGGCAGAACCCACAGGGCAGAGCAGGCCCCAAACAGACTGCCTGGGGACCTGGCGGGACAGGGAGGGGCTGGCAGCCCGAGGAGCCAGCCCTGGCCAGGGGATGAGGTGGTGTGCATTGTCTCTGGTGTGTGACCGAGATGGGCTCTTGGGCAGAGGGCCCGTTTTGCTGCTCAGCTGTGCTGGGGTGGGGTAGGTGGGGGTGGAGGGGCCAGGGGTGGAAGTGGAGGATCCAGGTTCAAGTCCTGGCCCCGCCACTGCCACTGGGAAAATTGTCAAGATTTGAAAACAGAGTCATCCGTGTCATACCTTGGCAAAGCAGAGCCAAGGCAGGCTGTGGGGCGGGGGGGGGGGGGGGGGGGCTGGCAGCGCAAGATGTGCCTGATCAAAGGGACTGTCACACACCCGCTGGGCCACTTTCACGAGAGCACCTGCCGGACAGCGGCTCCACCAGCCCCACCCCCACACAACAGGCTGCTTAGGCCTTGAGGTGTCAAGTCTCGCCCAGTGACTGCTGGTATCCACGAACCTTCTGTTGTAACAACTTAACATGGGGCGGGGCCGGTGCCGTGGTGCAGAGGGCAAAGCCTCTGCCTACAGTGCTGTTATCCCATATGGGCGCCGGTTCTAGTCCCAGGTGCTCCACTTCCGATCCAGCTCTCTGCTATGGCCTGGGAAAGCAGAAAATGACCCAAGTCCTTGGGTGCCTGCACCTGTGTGGGAGACCCGGAAGAAGCTTCTGGCTTCAGATCAGCCCAACTCCGGCTGTTGCAGCCATTTGGGGAGTGAACCAATGGATGCGAAACCTCTCTCTGTCTCTGCCTCTGCATCTCTGTAACTCTGCCTTTCTAATAAATAAATAAAATTTAAAAAAGAAGATAGCCCTCCTCCGCCTAGCGGCGCCAGCACACCGGGTTCTAGTCCCGGTTGGGGCACCGGATTCTGTCCCGGTTGCCCCTCTTCCAGGCCAGCTCTCTGCTGTGGCCAGGGAGTGCAGTGGAGGATGGCCCAAGTGCTTGGGCCCTGCACCCCATGGGAGACCAGGAAAAGCACCTGGCTCCTGGCTCCTGCCATCGGATCAGCGCGGTGCACCGGCCGCAGCGCGCCGGCCACGGCGGCCATTGGAGGATGAACCAACGGCAAAGGAAGACCTTTCTAAGACCTTTCTCTCTGTCTCTCTCTCTCACTGTCCACTCTGCCTGTAAAAAAAAAAAAAAAAAAAAAAAAAAAAAAAAAAAAAAAAAAAAAAGAAGATAGCCCAAGTGCTTGGGCCTCCGCCACTGACATGGAAAACCCAGATGGAGGTCCAGGCGTCTGACTTCAGCCTGGCCCAGGATGGGGAAACAGTCCCAGCAGGGGCTGGGGGCTCCGTGAGCAGGCTCTGCCAGACAAGAGGCGGCGAGAGCCGGGGCGGATATGTCTCCAGCAGCTCCCCGACGCCGGACAGGTAGGACAGCTTGTTGCCTTCCACATCTTCAGTGTACATGCTGTCAAACAGGAAGGAGTCGTTCAGGCGGTCCACGAAGGCAGCCTGCGGGCAGAAACAGGGCCCCGCGGTGACCCAGGCGGGCTCCAGGGAGGACGCGCTGGGCACGGCCCCCCGGCTGGGCACTAACACAGACACTACCCCTTGGGCTTCAACCCTCTCCGAGGTAGAGGGGCGGCGGGAGGGGGTGGTGGAGGGGTGCCTCCCAGGCAGAAGGAACAGCAGGTGCGAGGCTGCTTCGGTCTGGCTGCACGGAGGGGTGGGGCTCATGGCGGGAGGCCATGTTCAGCCTGTTTCTGGCATGCCATGCCGTGCTGGAGGGTGTGTGGGGAGGGGACGTCTGCCCGAGGGTCTTAAGGCGCAAGACTGTAGCACCCTCTCGCAGCCGAGTGTTGGACGCAGGGGTACGCCAGCAAGCGCGGGACAGGACCGACCGGGAGTCTGCGCTGTGGTTGGAGCCAGCCCCAGGGAGGTGGGCGGGGCGGGGAGGGCTTCGTGGCCTGTGCGTGGGGCACGATTTCTCCCAGGGCGCCCAGGGATCCCGGCGGGCCTGCGTTGAACGTGTCCGTCCGCGAGAGACCTTGTGCGCCTCCAGCTCCGCGCGCTGGGCCTGCTCGGCCTCCAGCCGGGCCTGCGCCAGGTGCTCCCGGTGTTTCAGCTCGTCCGTGCTGTACTGGTGCTTTGCCTCTGCGAGTTCTTTCTGGCCGGAGAACAGCAGGTGGCACTGTTAGCGGAGCTCGCCTGGTTGTCCCCACCACCACCACTTCCCTCCCTGCCGTGGGCTGGGGGAGGGGCCAGGGCCGGACAGACCCCTTCACAAGGCAAGGTTGGCTGAGGGGTCCCAGGGAAATTAGGGAGCTGAGAAGGCCCCTTCAAGAGCCTGGGTTTCGTTTCCGATTTGTCCGGATGATTCTAGGCGAGGGTCTGAGTCTGGAGGGGGCCTTGGTTTGCTTCTGGGACCCTGAGCGCCCTCCCCTGCCCCTCATCCCCCAGCCCCCGACCCCTGCTGTGCTGGGGGGGGGGGGCTGGGGCACTGCTCAGTGAGAGGCTTTCTTTTCTAAATTATTTTATTGTTAGATTTTAAAATAAAAAACATTGAAAGGCAGTGAGAGAGAGAGAGAGAGAAAGACATCTTCCATCTGCTGGTTCACTCCCCATATGCCTGTTAACAGCCAGCGCTGGGCCAGACTGAAACCAGGAGCCCAGAACTCCATCCGGGTCTCCCACGTGGGTGGCAGGGACCCAAGTATTTGGGCTGTCTTCCGCTGCTTTCCCGGGATGGGCATCGGCAGGGAGCTGGATCAGAAGGGGAGTAGCCGGGGCTCCCGATATGGGATGCGGGCGTCCCAAACAACTTACAGCTAACACCTTCCTCTGTCCTATTTTTATGATGTTTTTATTACTATAAAGAGAACAGATTTTATGCTCTCTATAGGTGCAGGTCCAAGGTGCCCCATGGTTTCATAACAAGAAGAGCACACTCAAACAGGTATGTGGCCAACCCAGCATCCGAGAGCACCGTTGCCTTTAAAACTGGCTCAGGGGCCCGTGCTGTGGCTCAGCGGGCACAGCGGGTCAAGCACTGGCCTGCGATGCCAGCATCCCCCGTGAGCCCCAGCTGCTCCACTCCCTACTGATGCACCTGGGGAACCGGAACATGACCCAAGTGCTTGGGCCCCTGCCACCCACGTGGGAGACCCGGATGGAGTTTCCGGCTCCTGGGTTTGGCCTGTTTGCAAGCCATTTAGGGAGTGAACCAGCAGATGAGAAATCTCTTCTGTCTTTCTGTAACTCTGCCTTCCAAAGAAACAAATCAACCAATAAATCTTTAAAATAAAAAAAAAGGGGTGAGGCATTGCTGTGGCATCACAGATAAAGCTGCCGCCTGCAGTGTCCGCATCCCATATGGGCGCCGGTTCTAGTCCCGGCTGCTCCACTTCCGATCCAGCTCTCTGCTGTGGCCCGGGAAGGCAGTGGAGGATGGCCCACGTGCTTGGGCCCCTGCACCCACGTGGGAGACCCGGAAGAAACTCCTGGCTCCTGGCTTCGGATCAGGCCAATTGGGGAGTGAACCAGCGATGGAAGACCTCTCTCTCTCTCTCTCTGGCTCTCCTCTCTCTGTGTAACTCTGACTTTCAAATAAACACATAAATCTTTTTAATAAAATAAATAAAATAGATACAGCTGTAGTCTCAGCTTCCGGTCCCATGCAGGGACAAGAGAAAGCCTGTGGCGGGAGGAGGGGACTCCCCCTGAGGTCACCTCCTCTCTAAGCCTCCACAGCAGTGCTGGTGGGCAGGGGACCACGTGCTTGGACGGCACCTTGGCCCACCCAGGAGAGAGGGGCTCCTCTCACTGTAGGTTCTAGGGGCTCAGAGTTGAGGCTGGGGGCCCACCCTCCTGCCTGCCTCTCCAGGTGTCCCCCACCCTGGGGGTCATTTTAGTGCTCAACACAGCTCCTGTCTGCAGGACAGGTACCAGCAGGCAGGTCAGCTGGCCCGACTCAAGGTGCCACCCCAGTCCCAATGGGTCAGTACCCCCCACCCCCTGCCACTCCTTCCCACAATGGATGGCACGGCCCAGAGTGAGAAGCAAGGGCTTCACAGCAGGGGATGGGGGGCGGGGAGGGAGGCAGGCAGGGGGCAGCAGGAAGACCCTCCCACAGGCAGGCAGCTCACTCACAGGGACTGACTCCCAGCTCCAGCCCCGCCCACTGGAGTCCCCGCCCTTGAGCGCCAGTTTGGCCACTGGGACGACAGCAGGGTCCCGGCTGGCTGGTGGTGAGACGGCGCCATGGGCTTGATTGATGAACGCCCAACAACAGCTAGCTCTTAATATTGCTCCCGGGGTCACAGAGACCAGGGTGGAGGGGGTAGGGGGGAGCCCTCTTCACTGTTTCCTTTAGGAAACCACACAGTGGCTGCGAGGTGGCCTTGGGACAATGCGCAGAGATGGGGGAGCCCTGGTTGCTGGGAGCCTGGGCGAGAGGGCACCCACGCAGGTGCTGCGGGACCCCACGGGGGTGGGGGAGGGGGAAGACACGTGCCATGTGGTCACCGATGCGCCGGAAGTCCAGGTACACGAGGTCGGGCAGGTAGGCATAGATGAACATCTTGTAGTCCTCCGCTTGGGCGATGGGGTTCCCGGCGAGGCTGAGCGTGCGCAGGCACTTGAACCGCCGCAGGTAGACGAGCTGGGGAGGAGAGGACGCTCCGTCCTGGCTGCCTGGAAACACACCCCCGCCTTCTCCCTGCAGCCGGGAGGGCCCTGGCACCTTCAGGCCTCAGGCAGGGCGGGGGGTGGGGCACAGGTGCAGAGTGGGTGGGTGGGGGTCCAGGCCTGCAGGTAGGGGACTAGGTATTGCCCTGAGATATTGGATCAGGCACGGACAGACGGGAGCTCCAATCCCAGCTATGGGGCCTTGGGCAAGTTCCCCTAAGCCTCAGTGCGTGTAGAATGAGGAATGAGCGGAGGGATGTTACGTGTGTTACAGCCGTCGTAAAGCAAGGCCCAGATGAAAGGCGCCTGACATCCAGACACAGAAGCCAAGTTAGGGCTGTGGTGGTTGTCGTCTGTGGGCCCTCGGGGCAGGGCTTCGTGGATGCCCCACCCCCACCCCATCTCATCCATCAAATGGATCAAGACCGGCGGCCAGCCAGCGGGAGACAGCCATGCGCAGCTGCGCTAGAACCGCAGCGCACAGCGCCTCCCAGCGCCCAGTGTCGGAACTGCGCCCAAGGCCGTCAGTCATAATAAATAGCATTCACGACCAAGCAGGCAGCAAGCCTCAGGTGTGTGCCCAGGGAGACCAAAGCCCACGTGGACCCCAGAGCTTACACGGTGGGTGGTGCTGGGAGTGTTTTTAAAATTAAGTAGTATCATCACAGACTAGGCAAAGTGCTACAAGGAACGTAAAGACAGCACCAACCGTGAGAGGTGGCATTTATGGGAGACGGGAGGGAGCCAGTGGTGGTAGTGCAAGGAGAGCACTTTCTCAGGAGCCAAAACAGCACGGGCAAAGGCCCTGGGGCAGCGACAAGTTCAGGGTACACCAGGAACAGAGAAAGGCTGGGGCAGCTGCAGTATGATGGAGGAAAGACTTGATACAAGTGTGGAGACAAGGTCAGGGGCTGGTTCATGTAAGACCATGCTGGCTGGGGCCAGTGCTGTGGTACAGTAGGCTAAGCCTCCCCCTGTGGCGCTAGCATCCCATATGGGCACCGGTTCAAGTCCCAGCTGTTCCACTTCGGATCCAGCTCCCTCTGTGGCCTGGGAAAGCAGTAGAAGATGGCTCAAGTGCTTGGGCCCCTGCTACCCACGTGGGAGACCTGGAAGAAGCTCCTGGCTCCTGGCTTCAGATCGACCCAGCTCTGGCCATTGCGGTCATCTGGGGAGTGAACCAGCGGATGGAAGACCTTTCTCTCTGTCTCTCCCTCTGTCTGTCTGAAACTCTGCCTCTCAAATAAATAAATAAATCTTAAAAAAAAAAAAAACATGCAGGCTGTGGTCGAGGGTTTGGATTTTGCTCTAAGGATGATGGAAGCCAGTGGAGTTTGAAGCGTGTATGAGAAAAGACGGGGCCTGATTTCATTTTTTAGAGATCTCCCGGTGAGATTCCATTTCTCAGCTTGTTGGCAGGCAAAGAGAAAAGCCTCAGAAGCGAGCGCACTATAGAAAGTTGACAGGCAGCGGGCCACACCGGGGGGTTTGTAAACGGTTCCACTTCCCCGGAGCCGAGCTGGCAGAGAGCCGTCCAAATTGAAGATGCACCTGCCTTCTGGTCCAGCAACCCTCGCCGGGAGTGTATCTTACATGTGGGCTGACCCAGGCGCACGTGACCCCTGCTCGAGGTCATCCTGGGGTTCAAGGACATCTGAGGTGGTCTGTGTGATGCCACCAGCTTGGAGCAACTTCAGCGTCCACCTCCGAGGGACGGGGGAAGTACATCGCGTGGCATCGGAATATGGCGCAGGCAGCGGAGTGGGCTGCTAACGGGGGTGGAGACAGGACATGAGGGCGGGGCTTGGAGGGCAGCTGGACAGAGCCAGGATGCCTGGCCGCAGCTGTGGTCTCGGCCAGGGACGCAGGTACAGAGGGTGAGGGGGTAACAGAGGCTCTTTCCCGGGGGCCCTGATTTTGCTTCAAAGTCCGCGTGTTTTGAAATGGGCGCTGTGGCTCATGGGTTGAGATGCTGTCTGGGGACCCCACACTGGAGTACTGTCTGAGTCCCAGCTGCTTTGCTTCTGATCCGGTTCCATGCCCCTGCGCCTGGGAAGCACCCGCTTGGATCCCTGTCACTCAAGTGGGGGATCTGAATGGAGTTCCCGGCTCCTGGCTTCGATGTGGCCCTCCCCTCGGCTGTTGTGGCCATTTGGGGAGTGAACTGGCAGAGGAGAGCTCGCTCTCTCTCCCCTCCCCTCTCTTTCTCTGCCTTTCAAAGGCGCACGCACACATGTGCACACACACACAGACCTTGCATTCACTGTTTTCACTCCCCACATGGCAGCAACAGCCAGGGGCTGGGCCAGGCCGAAGCTGGGAACCAGGAGCTCCATCCGGATCTCCCACGTACGTGGCACGGAAGCCGTCACCTGCCCACCCTCCCAGGCTGCACAGCATAAGACGCTGGAACTGACAGCAGAGCCAGGACCCAAACCCAGGCACTCGGATACAGCTAGGTGGAGACAACCGGGGGTCTCCAGGACCCGGGTGCAGCCTGGCCGCAGGAGCTTCTGGCCCCGGCTGCTTCTCCCTAGGGGCCTTCTCTCTCCCCGACTCTGGGAACCAGCAACCCTGCCTCTCACACATGTCAGGTACTGAACACTCTGGGGTCCACTCGGTCCTCGCTACAGCTCTACTGGCTGAGCCCATTTCACAGATGGGCAAGTGGACGCTGGCCCCAGCTCAGACAGCTGGGAGGTGGCTAAAATCTCAGCCCTTGATCCAAGGCCACGTCCTTGGTCCACGGTGGATCTCCCCCACCCCAGCAGAGCAGGGAGGGGGCAGGCTGTGCGACCAGTTCTGGACCCCCGACAAGCACGCTGGCTTCCATGGGGCATACAGGGCAGACTACTGAGACTACACTGCCTCCAGGATTTGCCCCGTCAGATGGATGGATTTACGTATAGGGACCATCTGGGTGACTGACCTCCTCCCCCGCCGCCCCGGGCCATCCATCTCAGTCAGCCTCACGTAGAGCTGGGATTCCAGCCCAGGCCATCCATCTGACCCAAGCAGTAATGGAATTCGGGGCAGCTCCCAGGGGCCCTGGCCAGGAACCACAGGGGAAGGTCTCTGTTGGGTCACCTCTGATGTGGGCCCCTTCCCGAGGCTGCCAGACCCCCAGCTATTGGGGGGGGCGGTCTCAGCCCCAGCCTGCTGAGCTGGGAGCCCCCTGTGGGGAGTGCAGGGGCAGCCAACCAGCCTTCCCTGGAGATGACCACTGTCAGTGTCGCACAGATGCCCCCGGCGTCCGCGGACACGGGACACCAGGGGTTCTTTTAACCTGTGGGCTGCTCAGCCCCGAGGGGAACCCGCCTTGTCCGGCTCTGTCCCCACTGAGAACAGAGCAAGTGCACCCAGCAGGCAAACGTTGGCTAAATGAGCCAGAGACCGAGGGGGCAGAACGAGACGTTGCCGTGGCAAAGGCTGTGAACGGGCAGCCACAGACAGATTTTGTGAAGCGTGCTGTCCCAACACGATCGGGTCCCTGGTGGACTAAGCCGGCTTGTCAAGCGACGCGGAGGTGGGTTAGGGGTAGGGGGGAGAAGACTTGCGATGCTCCAGGTGCACCTGCCCACGCGGCAGACCCCGCCCTGTCCGAGCCCCGCGCATGCGCACGGGTGTGTGCGTGTCGTCCACTCACATTCATTATGTTGTCGATCTGGTTGTTGCCCAGCGACAGCACCTGCAGCTTGCCCAGCGCGTCCAGGGAGTCGATCCTGGAGATCCGGTTGTTGAACAAGCTCAGGTCCTCCAGGTTCACCAGGCTGTCCAGGCCCTTGATGACCTCGATGTTGTTGAAGGACAGATCTGGGGGAAGGGAAGGGGCGGATCTGTGAAGAGGCTTTGCTGTCCGGTGCCTGGGCTGGGCGGTGGGCGCTCCTCGAGCGAGGCCATCAAGGGGACTTGGTGCTCTGCGGACCGGCAGCAAGCGGCACGCCCTCCACACCCCCGGGGCAAAGCCTGCGATTATTTCTGGAAGCCTCACACGCTCACCACATCACCCCTGTGGGCGGCGCTCGCTGGGTCAGAGCTCGGAGGAGACCGGCAGCTCTGAGGCAGCAGACCATGGGCTCAGGGACGCCCCTAGCCTCAGGCCTCCCATCCGCGTAGCAATTCCGGGTTTATCCAGTGCTCTGTGTGTGTGCATCTCATCTACCCCGCTTAGGTATTGTGAAGTAATCCAGAGATACTTTAAAGTACTCGGAAGGATGGGTGTAAGTTACACACAAATATAAGGGTACTTTAAGAAGTTCACGGATGGGGCCGGCGCTGTGGTGTAGTGGGTAAAGCTGCCGCCTGCAGTGCTGGCATCCCATAGGGGCACCGGCTCGAGTCCCGGCTGCTCCACTTCCGATCCAGCCCTCTGCTGTGGTTTGGAGAAGCAGTGGAAGATGGCGCAAGTCCTTAGACCCCTGCACCCGCGTGGGAGACCCGGAGGAAGCTCCTGGCTCCTGGCTTTGGATCGTGCAGCTCCAGCTGATGTGGCCATCTGGGGAGTGAACCAGCGGATGGAAGACGTGTGTGTGTGTGTGTGTGTGTGTAACTCTTTCATATAAAATTAATAAATCTTTAAAAAATTATTTACACCAAATAAAGTGTTTTTTTTTTTTTAAAAAAAGATTTATCTTATTTGTTTGAAAGGCACAATGATGGTGGGAGGCGGGTGAGAGAGACAAAGAGAGGTCTTCCATCTGCTGGTTCACTCCCCAAATGGCTGCAACAGCTGTGGCTGGACCAGGCTGAAAACAGAAGCCTGGAACTCCATCTGGGTCTCCCACACGGGTGGCAGGGGCCCAAGCACTTGGGCCTCTTCTGCTGCTTTCCCAGGTGCATTTGCGGCAGCTGGATCAGAGCAGCCAGGACTGGAACCAGCACTCCAATATGGGATGCTGGTGACATAGGCCTCGGCTTAACCCACTGTGCCAGGACACCAGCCCCAAAATAAAGGTTTCTTTTTAAACACCAATTTATTTATCTGAGAGGCAAAAGAGAGACTACCATTTGCTGTCTCCTCCCTAGATGTCCACAATGATCAGGACTGGGTTGGGCCAAAGCTGGGCCAGGCTGAAGCCTGGAGTCGGCAACTTAGTCCAGGTCTTCTAGGTGGCTGGCAGAGGTCCAACTACCTGAGCCGTCACCACTGCCCCCAGAGGCCGCAGTGGGAGGGCACTGGGGTGGGGGGTGGAGCCTGGCAACAATGCAGGTGTCTCACTGCAAGGCTACATCCTGACTCCGAAACTTTTAATTTCACTTTTCCACTAACTTTTTGAAGTGTCCTCCTGTTATGCCATTCCCCCCCTCAGATTTATTTATTCTTATTTATTTACTTGAGAGGCAGAGTTACAGAGAGAGGGAGAGACAGAGAGAGAGGTCTTCCATCTGCTGGCTCACTCTCCAAATGGCCGCAATGGCCAGAGCTGTGCCAATCCGAAGCCAGGAGCCAGGAGCTTCCTCCAGGTCTCCCACATGGGTGCAGGGGCCCAAGCACCTGGGCCATCTTCTACTGTTTTCCCAGGCCATTAGCAGGGAGCAGGATCAGAAGTGGAGCAGCCAGGACTTGAACTGGCGAACCTATGGGATGCTGGCACTGCAGATGGTGGCTTAACCTGCTGCCCCACAGCGCTGGCCCTGTGTTATGCCATTCTACACAGGGGACTTGAGCATCCAGGGATGTGACCTCAGGGGGTCCTGGAACCCATCTGGCACGAGCTTTCGGGCTTGGCTGGTGGCTGGGGTTGTAACCCTGTGCAGGAGGCCAGTGGGCCAGCGGCCGGCACTGGGGATTTGTCCTGAGCTTGGCAGTATGGACAATCCTGGCAGACAAGCGGTCACTTTGCAAGGGTGAGTTGGGAGTCAGCTTAACCCCAGCATCATTGGTCTCGTCTGCATGTCCACGACGCCCATCTGTGCACGGGTGACACTGCCAACATCTCCTTGTCCCCTGCTCTGTGCCAGGCCCTGGACTGGCACCGCCTTATTTAATCCTCATAGCACAGGTGTCGTCATCCCACCGCAGATGAGGGAACTGGGACTCAACGGCGCCCCCTGGCGACCTGCTGCAGATAGCACAGCACAGAAACTGAGGCGATGTCTGCAGTCAGTTCCGAGTCCGCAGGGGCAGGCAGCTGGCCCGATGGTTAAGAGGCAGGTTCGGGGCCAGCGCTGTGGCGCAGCGGGCAAAGCCACCGCCTGCAGCGCCGGCATCCCATAGGGCGCCGGTTCGAGTCCTGGCTGCTCCACTTCCAATAGAGCTCTCTGCTACAGTAGATGTTCCAAGACCTTGTTGGGGAACCCAGAAGAAGCTCCTGGCTTTGGATTGGTTTGGGGAATGAATCAATGCATGGAAGATTCTCTCTGCCTAAATAAATCTAAGAGAGAGAGAGAGAGAGAGATGCAGGTTAAGATGTCCACATCACGTGTTTGATGCCTGCCTCTGGCTGCATCCACTGGTTCACTCCCCAAATGGCTGCAACAGCTCGGGCTGCATGGTAGAGGCCCAAGCACTTGGGCCATCTTCTGCTGCCTTTCCAAGGCACATTAGCAGGGAGCTGGATGGGAAGTGGAGCAGAACTGGTTCTCACGTGGGAGGCTGGTGTCCCAGGCAGTGGCTTCACCTACTGCACCACTACATTCGCCCCCAGGTTCTGTTCTTGAGGGGCCTGGCCCAGCCCCTAAGAACGCGTGGTGAGTGTTTAACAGCAGGGGTTGGGGGAAGCCCTGCTTTGTGGTTCTTTCTCAGTTCCGGGGGATGGGTGGGTGTCCATACTCCCACTGTGGCCAATTCCAAGCTACCCACAGAGCATCCCAGGATGCAGGACACTAGGCACACCTGGCACCCTCGGCCCTGTGTCCCAGGTGGGTGTGGGGGCTGGGCTGCTGGCTAATGTGCCAATTAAGATGCCCGCGTCCCACAGTGGAGATCCTGGGTTTCACACCCAGCTCTGGTCCTGACTCAGCTTCCTGCTAAATGCAGACCTGGGAGGTCCCTGCCGTGGGTTCCTGCCACCCACGTGCCTCCTAGCTTTGGCCCAGCCCGGCCCCTGACGCTGTGCTGGGGGGTGCAGAACTTGTAGATGGAAGCTCTCAATGAAACTTTAAAAGGAAAAAAAAAAAAAACAGTGGCATTCAGATGGCCCGTGCAGGGTGGCCTTGGGTGGGGGCGGTGGCTCAGGGCTGGCTAGAGAGAGAGAGGCCTCCTGATGGTGTGGACAGGCCACCGTGCCCAGGAATCAGCAGTAAGGAATGCTGGGTAAGGTGTGTGTGTGTGTGTGTGTGTGTGTGTGCTGGGGGCGGGAAGAACATGGGCTTTGGGGTCAGACTGGTGTGGGTCCGAGTCCCAGCACTGCTACTGCTTGGTCCTTGGCTCTGGGCACACGCCTTGGCCTCTCTGAGCCTTGGCTCCTCTTGCGTAGACTGTACCAGGCACCTGTATCCTAGGGTTGTTGTGGGAACGCAGCAGGCCCATCCTTTTCTCCCTGTTGGGTGCCTACCTGCCCCTCACCAGATGCCCCTGGGAGGCCAGTGCATGGCCCCTGTTCATCCAAACGGCCTCATCCTCCCCACCCAGGCCTGGGCAGGGAGGGCCAGAGCCCATGTCGCTCTTAGGCACTGTGACCTCTGTTTGCTTATCTGCACAGTGGGGGTGCTGGGTGCTTGTGTGGGGTCACGGAGCTCACGGAGCCCACGCACAGGCCCACCGGCTTCTGCGATGACTATTGCTGCTTTGCTCCCGGGGCCCTGCCAGTCAGTGGCTACCTGTCAATCCGAGTGGAAATTGAAGGGGAGGAGTCTGTAGCAGCCCCCTGAGCGCCCCGCCCAGCCTGAGAGGCCGGCGGGCGGCAGCAGAATGGCCCGTCTGTGCTGTGCTCTGTCCAGTGTGGATCCCGGGTCTTTTGAAAGACAGCAGCCGTGCCCAGGCTAAGGACCGTGCCCAGGTAGCTGAGGGTCAAGCGTGAGAGTGCCGTCTCCCGGGGTGGGGGGCAGAGGCGGGGAGGCGGGGCGGGGCGCGGCACAACCTTGGCAGGTGGGCGGGAGCAGACGCATGCGCAGAAGGGGCCTCACCCAGCTAGACCAGGTGGACGAGGTTTTCCAGGCCCTCGATCCTCTCGATGATGTTGTTGTCCAGCTGCAGCTTGCGCAGGTTCTCGAACTGCCAGAGGTTGTCAATGTGCAGGATGTCTACAAAGACCAGAGGAGAGAGGCGCGTGGGCTTCTGGGCCGGCGCACGGCGGCCCCGAGACGCCTCACCTTCTCTTGCCCTGCCCTGGAGGAAGAAGCTAGGTGCCCTGGCGGCGAAGGCTGAGCACCCAGGACGGGGGAGGGGCGGTCAGCCACAGGCTTCTTAATTAAGGCCGGCCTGGACCACACCCCGTCTTGCCCACCAGGGAATCCCGCTCCCTCCTTGTTGCTGGCTGGTCGCCTGGGCAGCCTGGAGGGCTCAAGACGGAGCAGGGATGAGGATCAGAGCAGGTGCACAAAGCACGGGGGGTTCAGGATCCCCGCAAAGTTCTCCCCACTTCCTCTCGAAACGCCCTCGCTCTGCCCGGCAGGGCTGTCTCCCGTCGGGAGCTGCAGGCGCCCATTCCACCGCTGGGGACGCGAGGCGGGAGGGATCCACCTGTCCCCAGCCCCATCGTCCACGGGCTGCCTCTCGGCCTCAGGCGCCCTGCGCCCTCCTGCTTCCCTGCCCGTTCTTCAGCCACCCCGCCCCCGCCCCCCACCAAGGCTACTGGGCCCCTGCTTCCTATCTCCAGCTGCCGGCTGCATAGGACCCCAAGCTTCTACCTGCTGGGAGCTCCCTGCTGCAGACACCAGTGTGGGGTCCCCTCGGGGCTTAGACTGGCAGCGGGACGGGTTTCTAATCTGTTCTGTTCTCAATCAGGTCAGGGGCGCTGTGGACAGTCACACGACGACGGCACTAAGTATGGCGTCCTCAGCGCATCCGTGCTGGGACCCGCAGTGGGTTCCTGGGGGGGGGGGGCGAGGGGGCTGCTCCCGGGCGGGGGGACCAGGGGACATGGACACGCACTCTGGAAGTCCAGCCGCAGGGTCAGGACATCTTTGAAGAGGATGCCCTCCTGTTTGGCCAGCTGCCCGGCCTCCTCGCGAGGCCCCTGCTCGCTCACGGCCAGCTTCAGCATCTCGTCGTCCATCACGCGCGGCTCTATGGAGTTGTGCAGCCAGCTCATGTTCCCTGCAAGACAGCGCCACGCCCTCCTGAGGCCCCGCCCTCCTGAGGCCCCGCACCCCTCCTCCGTCGGGGGACAGGCACTGCTGAGGTCTCCCTTGCTTATTTTTTTAAATATTTATTTGAGAGGCACAGTTAAAGACCGAGAGAGAGAGAGAGAGAGAGAGAGGGGTGTCTTCCATCCACTGGTTCAATCCCTATATGGCTGCAATGGTCACACCTGGGCCAATCCAGAGCCAGGAGCTTCTTTCGGGTCTCCCATCGGCATGCAGGGATCCAAGCACTTGGGCCATCTTCTACTGCTTTCCCAGGCCACAGCAGAGAGCTGGATTGGAAGAGGAGCAGCCAGGCCTCAAACCAGCGCCCCTAAGGGATGCGGGCACTGCAGGCGGCCATGTTACCCGCTACACCACAGCGCCGGCCCTCCCTGAGGTCTTCTCTTAAGGTTTCTCTCTGTTTCCTGTTGTTTTTTTTTTTTTTTTCCCCAAGATTTCTTTCTTTGAAAAGAAGGACAGAGAGAGAAGGAGGGGAGGGGGGAGGAGAGAGGGAGGGAGAGAGAGATCCTCCATCTGCTAGTTCACTTCCCAAATGGCCACAACAGCCAGCGCTGGGCCAGGGCAAAGCCAGGAGTCTGGACTCCATCCAGGTCTCCCAAGCACTAGGGCCATCATCTGTTGTTTCTCAGGCGCATTAGCAGGGAGCTGGATGGGAAGTGGAGCAGCCAGGACTCGAACCAGTGCTCCAATATGAGATGTGGGCATTACAAGCGGCGGCTTAACCCACAACGCCAGGTCCTGTGACGGCGTCTTAACTCGGAGGGCTGCCCCTCAGGGTCCGTACATGTGTCCCCAGGGAGCTCTGGGTGCTCCTGGCAAGCACCTGGGCCACCTGCCGGGGTCCATCTCTCGGCCCCACAGCTACAGCTTGTCCCACTGGGCTGTGGCCTGGTGCCAGGCCTCCCCGTCCAGGTCTCTTGGTGCCAACCATTGGCAGCCCCGGTCAAGTTGCCGGCTGACAGTTGCCTTGTCCCCTGCAGGTCCAGTGCTCAGTGAGGCACTGACCCAAGCTGCCCACTCGTGTCCCTGCCTCCTGAGACTCGGGACTGGGGATGAGGGTGCTCAGCAGAGGTGGGGACCCCACAGCTGGCCTGGCCGGGCACAGGGCGAAGCCAAGAACAGGAGGAACAGACACAGAGGCAGAGAGAGGAAGATGGGGGCTGGGGGGTACACACAGGACAGACAGACTGACACAGACAGA
This sequence comes from Oryctolagus cuniculus, assembly GCF_964237555.1. Lineage (NCBI taxonomy): Eukaryota > Metazoa > Chordata > Mammalia > Lagomorpha > Leporidae > Oryctolagus > Oryctolagus cuniculus. The sequence goes on along the minus strand of NC_091448.1, from coordinate 63,201,338 downwards.
CACTGTCTTCCTCCTGCTGGCTTTTCAGTCCCTAACGTGCCCGAGTCCAGGCCTTGCGAGTTCTGTGTCTCCTTCTGTGGGCATTTCCCATCCCTTTCTCTTAAGGTCTCTGTGATCTCTTACATTTCTTTTTGGGGGCCGGCGCTGTGGCATAGCGGGCAAAGCCGCCCCCTGCAGTGGCCGGCATCCTATATGGGCACTGGTTCGAGTCCCAGCTGCTCCACTTCTGATCCAGCTCTCTGCTGTGGCCTGGGAAAGCAGAAGATGGCCCAAGTGCTTGGGCTCCTGTACCTGCGTGGGAGACCCGGAAGAAGCTCCTGGCTCCTGGCTTCGGATCAGCACAGCCCTGGCCGTTGCGGCCAATTGGGGAGTGAACCAGTGGATGGAAGACCTCTCTCTCTCTCTAACTCTGCCTTTCAAATAAATAAATAAATCTTAAAAAAATTGTTTTCGACAAGCAGAAACAGAGACGGGGGGCAGGGCGGGGGGGGGGACACGAGTGCAAGCAGGTGCTCCCAATGGAGGGGGTGGGCAGGGTGAGAGGGTGAAGCTAAGAGCCCTAAACTCCATCCAGGTCTCCCGCACCGGCAGCAGGGACTCAACCACTCGCACCATCACTCCTGCTTCTGGGGTGTGGGATGTCGGGAAGCAGAGCTGGAAATCAAATACAGGCCCTGTGAGGTGGGACAGGGGGCGTCCTCACCGGTTCTTCCTCCTCGCCCCCCGCCTGGATGCACCTGACACAGGTATGCACCTTCCACTCCCAACCTGGCCCTGGCCACACGTGCCACTGCTATCCCACCTTCTGCCCACGGAAGCAGCACAGCCGTCACATGCCTGTGACGGTGAGGGCTGGGCTGAGCTGTGCTGAGGCCAAAGCCAGAAGAGCTAAAAACTCCATCTGGATCTCCCACGTGGGTGGCAGGAACCCAAGCACTCGAGCCCTCCCCTGTTGCCTCCAGGGTCTGCATTGATGCGGGGCTGGAGTCAGGAGCCAGGGGTGGCTACTTACCCTGGGCCCTGGTTAAGCCACCCATGCCCAGACTTTAATAATTATTATTTTTTAAAGATTATTTATTTCAGAGGCAGAGTTGCAGACAGAGAGAGAGAGAGAGAGAGAGAGAGAGAGAGGTCTTCCATCTGCTGGTTCATTCCCTAAATGGTTGTAATGGCTGGAGCTGCGCTGATCTGAAGCCAGGAGCCAGGAGCTTCTTATGGGTCTCCCACGTGGGTTCAGGGGCCCAAGCACTTGGGCATCTTCTACTGCTTCCCCAGGCCATTAGCAGGGAGCTGGATCGGAAGTGGAGCAGCTGGGTCTCGAACCAGCACCCATGTGGGATGCCAGCACTGTAGGCCAGGGCGTTAACCTGCTGCACCACAGCGCCGGCCCCTGGACTTTAATAATTCTAAGAAGCACATTCCAGCTACAGTACTGAGAACCCCAAGAGGAGTGAGGTTGGTGACAACCGAGGTGGGGGTCACACTTGAGAGCTCCCTGGGGACTCGATTTACACATAGGACGAACCCCAGTTTCCAGGTAAGAAATGGACCCATCTTCCTAAGCATGGCTCAGCTGTACCCAGGGTTCCAGACACTCTCACTGCCACCGTGCACAAGGTTTCTCACAGCTGTCCCAGGTCAGGGATGAGGCCCGAACAGCCCTGTGCTGTGGGGATACAGTCAGTAATTCCCCACCCAGGCCAGGTCCCTGCCGACTTGCCTGTCAGTGGCGTCAGTGAGCCCAGAGTTAGGCGGCAGAGACAGCAGCTTCGAGTCCGACGCCGCTGCGACCTGAAGAGCCTCTTCGCCGGGAAGCAGGTGCAGCAGTTTCCTGGGAAACAGGAACCGTGGGCCAATCGGCTCTGCGACGCACAGTTCCCAGTGCCCATGAATTACTAAGGAGGGGAGCAGCCACTAACAGGGTTTGCGTGGACTCTGCGCACACGCACTATTGAATTACACGCCAGCTCTGCAGGCCGGGACACGGCACAGGGTTCAGATACGCGGTGGAGGGGAAGAAGGTACTTGGCCAAGGTCACACAGCGGAGTAACTAACAGGGACGACCCTGCATTCCCAGCCAAAGCCAAGGGAGAATGATCACACGGACGTGCAGAGGTTGACGATGACAGCCGGAACCTGGAGGAATGATCAGCAGACAGGAGAGCAAGCACACCGTGTATGGAAAGGTTTAAGGGGCTGGCGCTGTGGCGCAGCGGGTTAATGCCCTGGCCTGATGTGCCAGCATCTCATATGGACGCCGGTTCTAGTCCCGGCTGCTCCTCTTCTAACCAAGCTCTCTGCTACGGCCTGGGACAGCAGTGGAAGCTGGCCCAAGTCCCTGCACCAGCGTGGGAGACCTGGAAGAAGCTCCTGGCTCCTGGCTTCGGATTGGTGCAGCTCTGGCTGTTGTGGTCATTTGGGGAGTGGGCCAGTGAAGGGGAGACCTCTCTCTGGCTCTACCTCTAACTCTGTCTTTCAAAGAAATAAAATAAATCTTTAAAAAAAAAAATCTAGCCGGCGCCGCGGTTCACTAGGCTAATCCTCCGCCTAGCGGCGCCGGCACACCGGGTTCTAGTCCCGGCAGGGGCGCCGGATTCTGTCCCGGTTGCCCCTCTTCCAGGCCAGCTCTCTGCTGTGGCCAGGGAGTGCAGTGGAGGATGGCCCAGGTGCTTGGGCCCTGCACCCCATGGGAGACCAGGAGAAGCACCTGGCTCCTGGCTCCTGCCATCGGATCAGCACGGTGCGCCAGCCGCAGCGCACCCGCCGCGGCGGCCATTGGAGGGTGAACCAACGGCAAAGGAAGACCTTTCTCTCTGTCTCTCTCTCTCACTGTCCACTCTGCCTGTCAAAAAAAAAATAAATAAATAAAAAAAAAAATTAAAAAAATAAAAAAAAAAATCTTTTCTGGCCCTGCGCCCTTACCCTCTCCTTCCTCACCCAAAGAAAGCCCAAGACTAAGTGATGTGGCCGGCTGAAGCCAGCGTGAGGTGGCTGGCCCAGGAGCCGTGAGCTCACTTCGCAGAGGTGGGCGTGGGATTCGGCAGCCCTTAGGACACCGCTGGGGCACCCACGTCTCGTGCTGGGGTGCCGGGGTTCGAGTCCCGGGAGCTCCTGGCTCCCGCTTCCTGCTAACAATGCACACCTGGGAAGGGGCGGGTGCCGGCTCAAGTGCTCGCGGCCCCACCGCCCACGCGGGAGACCTGGGCTTTTGAGGTTATCTGGGGAGCACACTAGTGGACCGACCTCTCTTCCCACTGTCCGCCCCGGGTCTCCTCTCCTCTCCTCTCAGGCGCCGGCTTCCGGGCTGGGTCTGCGCAGCAACAGCGTCCCCCGGTTGCTAGGGAACCAAGCGCCGCCGCTTGGTCGCTAAGGGGAAGTTAAGAGGTAGACATCCTGGGTGAAAGTGGACGCATCACGTGATCAGTTCTCGGGGCGGGGAAATCCTACCACACCAACCAGGCTTAGAGAAAACAAACGTTTACCCAATCAGCACTTTCTGTGGGCGGGGATCTTCGTGGATCCACCTCCTCTCCCTGTCCCTATTTAAGTGATTGACTCGTCTTTTATCCAATAATACTAAGGATTCTCTAGCTTGACCGATATATGGACGAATCAACACGCAAAGCCTCTCTTTCGGAGGCGGGCCAGGGGAGGTGCCGCTACGCCTGACGGGGACTCCAGCGACCTAGCTCGCTCTCCGGCCAATCGGACGCCGCGGGGTGGGTGGGAGCTTCACTGAGGTAGAGGCGAAGGCCAATCGGATGAGGGCTGTGTAGGCGTTGCCCAATAGAGACGCGACAAGGGGGCGTGGTCAAGGGCCCGGGGCTCGGCGTTCCTGAGGGTGGGGCGGGGGCAAGTGTCAGTCAGGTGGGGACCGCGGCTGGGGACGGCGGAGACCCGGGCGGGCAGACTGGACGCCCCGTCCGCCGCCGCGCTTTCCGTGCAAGATGGAGTTCCTGCTGGGGAATCCGTTCAGCACGCCGGTGGGGCAGTGCCTCGGTAAGGCCCTGGAGCGGCGAGCGGCGAGCGCCGGGGTGGGCGACGGCGGCGGCTGTCGAGGCTGGTGCGGACCGCGCGGGCCGCTACCGGCTGAGGGTCCCCCGCCTCCAGCCCCGCAGCATCTGTTGGCGTCGCGCCTGGGCCGGGCAGCGGGGCCAGCTCACGGGACGGGTCCGGCATCCTGGTCGCCAGGCCTCCGCTGGGCAGCGGGATGCCCTGCCAGGAGGCGCCCCTGGGGCCCAGCTCGTACTCTTGCGAGACTTCCAGCGGCCCTAGCCATCCGGGCCGGCCCTCCCTGTCCCCTCGAGGTGGTGCTACGCTGAGCGCCCTCCTCCACCCTGCCAGCCTCGCGGCCCTGCCCCCCACCCCGCCAGGACCCGCTCACCCGGCCGTCCCGGACGCCTGTCCCTCCCCGTCAGTACCAGCAGCCCTCAGACTGGGCGTCTCCCCAGAAAATGCCCCGGGTTGCAAGACTCGCTCTTGGCGAGGCGACTCAGCCGAGCTGTAGAGGGGGTCGTGGTGGGGCGGGATGCCGGGGGGTGGCGGGGCGCCCTCTTCCACCCTGCCAGCCTCGGGGAGAGAGAGAGAGAAAGGGAGAGAGCGTTGTGTGTTCAGCATAGTATTGGGCATTACGTTGACTCCAGAGTAGAATAGAAGTCCTCTCCCTGCGGCTGAGTGCTGAACGTTTATTTTGTGCAAGCGTGGGTCAGCCTCAGTGAGAACTCACCCATGTTACTCATTTCTTTCCCCTCCTCACTAAACTGAGAAGGCCCCCGAGAAGTAGTGATGACGTTTAGAATTACCAGGTTGGTGCTAGCAAAACACTTGTTAATTGCTGTCATTAAAGAGCAGATTGGTGACTGTTAGACACGCTAGCATGTCATTTCTTTCTGTAGTGGTGTCTTATTACCCCCAGCCACAGGAAAGTTTGAAGATTTCTGTATATTTTTGATTACTTCATTGATGAGTAAATTGGAGTGTCTCCAATTTTCATCCTATTAAATAATTATTTTAATAACAAATAATATTTTTGAGATTGCAGATCTTAATACTAATATACCTATGTAAAAATGAATTTTGGTGGACTACACATCTGAATATTAATAAAAATAAGACTTGTATATACATGATTTTGAATTAGAGGACAATGATATATCCATCTCTTAGAGTTACTAATTATTACATGCATAATAATAGCAAGCTTTTTCCACGATCACTAGACTTAATGTATACTTTTTTCCTTTTTAGTCACGATATCATTGGAGAATTTACAACAAGCTACCGGGAACTTTCTAGAGGGCAGTCCCAATTCAATGTATACGAGGTGAGAAGCATTTTATTTTAATCACTTCCAGTAACTCTATGTCTTAAAAATATGGATTTTGCAAAGGATAAGGATAAGTGCCACAGGTTAACTTAGCAACAATATATGATTTTAAGAATATTTAAATTCCTTTAGCCAACTTGTTTCTTAGACTAAATGATATTATTTCTCTTCAAGTCCCAAGGCCTTTTAAATCTGGAGTGATTTTGAATTTTTGCATGTGAAACTTTAAAAATTAAGTATGGATATGTTAATTTTTTAAGCTTCATCTTTTATATTTTGTCTTCCTACCAACTTGCCCACCAAAACTTCCCTAATAAGAAAAGAGAATGTGCTTCAGTTGTGATCAGTGGCACTGCACAGTGGCCTGTGATCTGCAGAGTGCCTTCGCTCTCATTCACGTGCAAACTAGAGGGAGTGACAAGGCCATGCACAGTCAATAAGAAATCATGCTGGGGCCTGCAGTGTGGCCCTGGATTGAGCTGCTGCTTGTGACACCTCTGGCGCCCTTATTTGGAATGCCAGTGAAGTCCCTGCTGATCTTCTGATCCACTTCCCTGCTAATGGGCCTGGAATGCAGTAGAGGATGGCTCAAGTACTTGGGCCCACTTCCCATATGGGAGACCAGGATGGAGTTCCTGGCTCCTGGCTTAGGGAACGAACTAGTGAAGAGATCTCTTTTTCCGTCTCTTCCTCACTTTGTATGTCTCTGCCTTTGAAATAAATAAATCTTAAAAAAATCCATTTATTAAAGCAAGTCCACAGTAGTTACTTCTGCCTTAAAGCACTCCACTAGTTGATCAGCAAGCATGTGTTGGGACACCTGGCGTAGTTTAGCACTGTTCATCCTTGAGCTGTGGTATTGCTGTGTTCCTATAATTTAATACTTGTGGAGGTCAAAGGAAAATATTATTATTAGTGTTTCATCAAGAATAATAACCTTTCTCTGCCGAGTGGACATTAAAATTGGCCTCTTTTAAGTTAAAAGTGAAGGAGTCTCCTTCACCTACCACCTTCTTACTGCACTAAGTATTCCACACACTAATTTGTACACTTGTAAAAATTACTAAATGTCTTCCATAGTCCATATTTTGTGTATCCCTCTGGGGATACAAAGATGACTAGAAAATGTCAGTGTGTAATGGGAGAGGCAGACATATGAAGTACAGCTGACATAGGCCCTCTGTAGTGGTGGTCCTAATCCAGTTTAATCTGTTTTCTGAGTTCTCCTTGGGAGCCAGGCTTCCTGGCACTGCTTTATCCAGTGCCTCGTTACCTCTTCAGAGGTGGTTAGAAATAGAATCCTGACTGTTGTCTCCAGTTTCTCTACGTGGATCTCTGTGCTGTCGACTGAGTAGACTGTGCTCTGGTTGAAACCTCAGTTGAAGAGCGTCCCAACCCTGCGCTCTGATATTTAGGATCTCCTCAACATGGCTCCCGCTCACTTTTTCAGACTCATTTTGAATCTGTTTGTCTGTGACCTCTGTTTCAGTCAAACCCTTTCTAGACTGCTGTCTTTGTTCATTTCATTTTTATTGGAACCCTGGTTTACGTTAATAAATTCTGGCTCAAATAGTACTTACTCATAAAGTCTTTCATCTTTCTTTCCCGGTCAAGTGCTGTCCCCATGCTGTGGATTGAGAAGAGCTGGCAGAGCCTCTTAAGGCACTACTGTATTTTATTGATCCTGTGAGATTGACAGGTGGCACTCTCTTGTTCCTTGGTGCCTTCAATTTTGTTCAAATGTAGGAGTGCATTGATACTGCATTGATACTTCTTCGCGAAACCAATGGTCAAAAAAAAAAAAATCAGTCTTGTGTCAATAAAATAGACTACCTACTAGGTAGCATGGGCATTCCGTGGAAATTACTAACATGATGAAGCAATTGATAGGTTGGTAAACCTCTTAGATACTCACATGTTGGGTGATCTGTTGTATTAGGGTATTTAATTCTAACAAGCTACATTTCTTAGATATGCATCACTTTAAATTTTCTAGAAAGTAATAATAATTATTGTGGGCCTTGGATGTTAACAACCTGTTCCCAAGAAGCAGATGGTAAAAGATACTCAGTGCATCAAGTGAGTGAGGAGAGTACCTCTGACAAACGAAGCTCTCTTTCCCGAGTCTCCCCAGCAAGTGTGCAGAGAAGCAGTGCCCAGATAACTGGCCAGGAGTCCTCAAAGCATTTGTAAAGCAATACCTGCACCAGACGCCAAGGCAGCCGATTAAACTACCGTCTTCAAAATTACCTAACGGGTTTGAATTGTTTCATCTTTTTTTTAGGTGGTGAATCCCAAAAAGAAAGGAAAAAAGAAAAAGTATACGAATTCTGGAACAGTAAGTCAATTTTTGTGTTACCCATTAAACATTAAAATTAATGAATAAAGCCCAAGTGGACATTTTAAATCAGGCTGGAAACAAGTAAGACTGGGGCTTTGTTTCACGTAGGATTGCACTGTGAACATGACACAGGAGTCGCCTGCCTAGGGAGTGATCACAGGGGAGCACACCCGCTGGGGCTGGTGGCCTGGCTTCCTGCAGGTCCTCCTGTGGGCTGAGTTCCTGGAGGGAAGCTCATGTGTTCTTCAGTGGAGTCAGAGTACAGAGAATCAGGCAGACATGGAAAAGTTCAAGTCATATTTAGAAAGACCTGGGGCCGGCGCCATGGCTCACTTGGATAATCCTCTGCCTGTGGTGCAAGCATCCCATATGGGCACCAGGTTCTAGTTCTGGTTGCTCCTCTTCCAGTCCAGCTCTCTGCTGTGGCCTGGGAGGGCAATGGAGGATGGCCCAAGTACTTGGGCCCTGCACCACATGGGAGACCAGGAAGAAGCGCCTGACTCCTGGCTTCAGATCAGCGTAGCTCCGGCTGTTGCTGCCATTGTGGTGGGGGGTGAACAAAGGAAGGAAGACCTTTTTCTCTGTCTCTCTCTCTCTGTCTAACTATATCTGTCAAATAAAATTTTTTAAAAAAGGTAGAAAGACCATACCCTTAATGTTTCCCTTAACTGTTAAGTAGATTTATTTTACGGGTGTGAAGGTGCTTGTTGATAATGCATTAAGCGTTACAACTGTGGGAATGGATGCTGTGCTAAATCAGTGCAGTAGGGTGCAAAGATGAATGTATCTGAAAATTGTGTTAAAAAAAAAGAAATCTTCTTATTGAGTAATAAAATACTGAAATTTTCCCCCTGAGATTAACTTTCCTTTGGAGAGGCAAAATCTGAGTTTTCTCTGCGTTCTTGTGTAAGGATTCCCGAGAGGCAGGACACCCGCAGGGTAGATGATCGTGCACAGAGCCGAGTCAGAAGCGCCGGGCCCCTCCCTCTGCAGGGTGGCTCACTGACTCTGGGTTTTCAGTTTGAACCATTTTCCAGCGCCCTTTCGTCTCCCCTTTGATCTAAAATCAGAAGGAGCACAGTGTCCTCTTAGATAATTTTCAAGCTGTTCTTCAAAGCGAGAAAACTGGTCATAGAAAGGAGTTAATTTTTTCTTCTTTTCTGGTCCAGTCTCTTCTGCTAATTTTCAACGTAAGAGCAGTCAGTCCTAGCAGATTTTAATAAACTATCATATATTTAGTGCTTTTTCCAAACGCTAGGAAGTAGGGTTTTCTCTGTGTCCTTTAGGGGAAAAATGTCCTTCGGGGTTACAGTTAGTTCTGCTAGAGCTAATTCTGGGTTTCTTTTCCAGGTAATGTTACGCTCCTTCTTGGTAGAAACGGAAGTTTCTTTGCTTGACTACATCAAGGGATGGTAAGTAATGCTGTGAGATTGTTCGTTGCTTAGGCATTCCTGACGGTGTGTGGCAGGTGCTCCCACGCGGAGCCCAGCCACTGAGCTGAGCTCGCAATGCTGCACCTCTCGCTCTTCTGTTTTAGACTGTGTACATCCCACTGCTGTCATTTGGGGGACAAGCTGCATCTCTAACCAAGAGAAGGGACTTCGTTGTACCATTAATGGTCGTAGGTGGAGCTGTTACGTATACTTTCTTGAGTGTTTTTATTTGCCCAACCTGCAGAACCTTGTGTTATCTTTAAAGGGGGTGAAGTCTGGAGGGCCTGATAGAATGTGGGTGCTGACTGTAGAATGTGAACGGAATGCAGCATATCACAGGGTGACCTGCAGGAGTGGGGGGAACGGTCACTTGCTGTCCCCCAGGCTTCTGGGCAGGAATGCATTTCAGGAACAGACACTGTGGCCATTCTCAGCACCTTCCAGGACCTATCCTGTGCTGGTAATGCATTGTGCATTCTTGCACTCAGGCCAACAGGGAGATCTTCCCAGTTTTGTTTCTGTTTGTAATCTGGTTGGTCCTGTGTTAACCTAAGCAAGCACAGGTGGAGACGGAGAATAGGGTTCCTTGTTCCACAGGATCAAACGTCCACTTTCCCCTGTATTTACCACACACAGAAACATTGAGAGGAAGGTGGAGTGTGTGGGGGGAGTTGATGGGGAGTGATAGTTGGAGGCATCACCCAGGTAAACCACTTCCGAATGACAGTTCAGCGGATGGTTTCCCAGGCCACCTCCCTGAGGCATCACCATCAGGCTGAGGAGAGCACCGGGAAGGAGGGGCCAGGAGACCCAGGCCAGTGTCACAGAGGACACAGCTTGGCCTTTCTCGCTCTAATGAGATAAAACAAAGGAACAAATACCAGTACCTGCCTAAACAGGAAGTCCTTGGGCAAGGGAGGGCTTTCGATGGTTTGTGGGCAAATGAAAGGAAAAGATAAGCTTACTTGGGTGCGAGACGCCTTGGGAGTCCATGCACCGTTTTGTTCATAATATGCATCTTCATAAGCTTTTTGGACACCCCTTCCTGTGTGGGTATCTTGAACCCCACTCTGAAGCCTCAGGTGGCATCCATAAAGTTAGAGAAGTACTAACTAGAAAAAGGAGTTTGCCAACTCTCCTTCATCCTCCAGCATCTGCAAATTTTTAATCTTTAGAAGATGGGGAAATCAAGAGTTGATTTTGTTATACAAATAGATCTTTTTTGTCTTGTGTCAAAGGCTTAATAGCCGTAGGAGACAGTTGAAGAAAAGGAAAGGAGGACTATGGATAACCCCAGGCACATGCTTTGTATGCTGAAGGGAGAGGCTCCATGATGAGGCTGTGGTTTGCATGTCAGAGCAACCAAGTCTGAAAGGCTAAGAACGCCCTTCACAATTTGTTCTTTCTTGTCCCTTGTGAGCATGTGAGAGGCATGCGTCTATTAAGAAATTTTCCGTGCGTTTGGTCAGTGGTGTGGATCGAGTTGTAGTTTATTGAGTCTATCAGTAATAGTCGCTTGACTGTGTTACCCCTGAAATCACTGTGAGTTAATCATGTTCCTCTTTTGGAAATCCTTTGTGTTAACCTGGGCATGTGGGCTTCTGCAGTACAAGAACGGTGGTGACCTTAACGAATCTTGTCGTCATACATCTCCACTGCTGTCGACCTCGAGGTTCCTGCTCTCAGCTTGCACGCTTCCTCCTCCCAGTGCTGCCTGTGCTGGCGGGAATGCCAATACCTTTTCTGCTACAAGTCAGTGTGTAAGCAGAGCCCCAGCTTAGGAAGTACCCTTTGTTCAAATCTGACTTTGAGAATTTTATAAGAACCTATTTAAAAAAATATTTATTTGGGGCAGGCACTGTGGCGCAGCAGATTAACGCACTGGCCTGAAGCACTGGCATCCCACATGGGCACCAGTTCAAGACCCAGCTGTTCCACTTCCCATCCAGCTCTTTGCTGTGGCCTGGAAATGCAATGGAAGATGGCCCAAGTCTTTGAGCTCCTGCACCCCTGTGGGAGACCCGGAAGAAGCTCCTGGCTTCAGATTGGCACAGCTCTGGCTGTTGGAGCCGATTGGGGAGTGAACCATCGGATGGAAGACCTCTCTCTCTCTTTCTTCTTCTCCTCTCTCTGTGTAACTCTGACTTTTAAATAAATAAATATATCTTTAAAAAAATTTGGTTAATTCAAAGGCAGAGTTTCAGAGAGACAAAGATGAAGAGATTGTATATTCGCTTGTTTGTTCTCCTAATGGCCACATGGGTGGGGGCTAGGCCAGGTCATAGCCAGGAGCCCGGCACTCTGGGTCTCTCACAAGGGTGCAGGGGCACATAGACTTGAGCCACCTTCCACTGCTCTCCCAGGCACAATAGAAGGGAGCTGAATCAGAGGTGGAGCAACCAGGACTGGAACCGATGCCCAGGTGGTTTGCTGGCATTGCACAGGGCTGCTTAACCCACTCTGCCACAATGCCAAGCCCCAGAAACCTATCTTTGATTTGCAAATGTAGTCTTAAGATTTAGGTTAAATTTCACCACATAACCATTCTAACTGGAATTCAGTTAATTTCTATAGAATCAAATTATCTGCAAAAGATAATGAAAAAGATATATATATATAATGCAGTATTTTATGTGGAATATTTAATAAATGTGTATATATCTTAAATATATTAGAATTTTACATTTATATATCATTTACCACTATTTATAGTATTTGTAACTAAAACACAGAACTTTTTTTAAAAAACTTTTATTTAGTAAGTACAAATTTCATAAGTACAACTTCAGGAATATAGTGATTGTTCTCACCATACCTGCCTTCCCACCCCCACTTCCACTGCACCTCCTCTCTCTCCCATTCCCAGTCCTATTCTCCATTAAGATTTGTTTTTGGTTAACTTTTTTTTTTTTTTTTTTTTTTTTTTTTTTTTTTTTTTTTTTTTTTTTTTGACAGGCAGAGTGGACAGTGAGAGAGAGAGACAGAGAGAGAAAGGTCTTCCTTTGCCGCTGGTTCACCCTCCAATGGCCGCCGCTGCAGCCGGCGCACCGCGCTGATCCTGGCAGGAGCCAGGAGCCAGGTGCTTTTCCTGGTCTCCCATGGGGTGCAGGGCCCAAGCACCTGGGCCATCCTCCACTGCACTCCCTGGCCATAGCAGAGAGCTGGCCTGGAAGAGGGGCAACCGGGACAGAATCCGGCGCCCCGACCGGGACTAGAACCCGGTGTGCCGGCGCCGCAAGGTGGAGGATTAGCCTATTGAGCCACGGCGCCGGCTCTGTTTTTGGTTAACTTTATACACAGAAGACCAACTCTATATTATGCAAAGATTGTAACAATTTGCACACTCACATACACACAATATTTTAAAAAAACTATTGGAGAACAAGTTTTACAGTTAACTCTCCTAATACAACTCAGTGAGGACAGAGGTCCTGCATGGGAAGTTAGTGCACAGTGACTCCTGTTGTCATACATTCTTATGTATGATGTCAGTGACCACCCAAGACTCTTGCCATGAGCTGCCGAGGCTGTGGAAGGCATTTGAATCCACAGTCCCCATTAGTATCTAGACAAGACCATGAGCAAAGTGGAAGTTCTCTCCTCCCGTCAGAGAAAAGTACATCCTTCTTTGATGGCTGCTTCTTTCCACAACACAGAGCTCTTAATGTACAGTCCAAATCGCTAGCAGTAATTATTCTTAAATGACTTTATGTGTTTCTGCTCAAAAGGACTTGCTGCAAGTTACTGAGCAGCACAGTTGAATTGTGAGTTTTTTATTAAGTTTTATTAAGGAGATCATCTCTGTCATGGCAGTCCTTATGTTGTAATGACAGGCAAATCACTTTATAGTTTAGATATCAGTTTTCTGTACTTTACATGACTCCGGTATTCTGAGGTCCACTGGTAAAATGATTTGATTCCAGTAGATCTTCCAAACAAACCTACCGTGGCCTTAATGATACCTGATGTGTTTTTCTTGGTTCTGACCATACTGTTTATGTCCTTATAGAGGACTCACTCCAACGTACGGATGTACCATACATGGTCATTTGCTGACCTCTTATCCTGTGCCTGGCCAGTGAGCTAAGTGCCTTCAGAGAACTAACTGTCCCCTCTCTCCATGGCCCCTTTGCCCTGACCTCTCCTTACTCCTTCCCTCTCTTCCCCCCTTGAGAAATAGACATGCTGATAATTTGCTCTTTCTAGAAATAATTACAGTAAAGTTCATCTCTTTGTACTGTTTACTTTTCGGTATGTGTATACTTGATGTGTAATTTCTGTTCCCTGCTGAAGTCCTGTTTAGTTTACATAGCCTGAGTGTAAATTCATATCTTGACTCTCAGAAAATGTAAGAATGTTATTAGAAGACACTTAGGAAGATTGAATCTTCATTGAGCTATTAGTTACAGGGATTGGTCAAGGCATGTACTTCATGGAATACCTGATGTGTTTTACATGTAAGAAATGAGAACTCAAGTTTCATATTCCAAGGGTTTTAAAAAGATTCAGTTGGATAGGGAGGACGCAAGATGGCGGAGTAGGAAGGGAGCACACTGATAGTCCGGGGAGAGACAGTTTAATAAAAGTGGAGATACTGCAGGTTCAAGGAAGAGTAGGGGAGGAAATAGCAGAAGAAACTCTTCTGGAATGCGTGATTCACAGTGGACCTGCGTGGAGAGCGTGGGAGACCACAGTTCGGGACACCAGCGGCAGACTCAACACACCAGCGCTGGAACGCGAGGTGAGCTGAACCTCAATAGCCCAAGACACCGGCAGGCAAGCGGAGAGAGGAGACTAGAGGGAAAGACCCCCGGGGGGGGGGGAACTTCACCAAGTTAACTGGAAGAGAGAGAGAGAGAAAAAAAAAGGTGCCTGGTACGGACACGGGTTTCTCTCTCTCTGCTCACCTCTCAAGGGCAATCAAGACAAAGAGCAGGCGCCATCTTGGACATACGTCATAAGCAGAGCAACCTCAGGTCTGCACTGGCCCTGAGCCTAGCAGAAAAACCTGACTCTGGGTGGGGCGAATTAACAGGAGATTAGGACCTAGTAAATTTCTGGTGCTACTGAACTGAGACTGTGAAAAAAGAGACGGTGGGGGAGAGAACTCACGGAATTCATGTGAGTACTCTCCAGAGACGCTACAATTCCATAACTTTGGCAACCCAGTGGGAGACTGAAGGACCTAAATCTACGACCTGACACCATCAAGTTACTAGAGAACATTGGAGAAACCCTTCAAGATATTGGCACAGGCAAAGAATCTCCGGAAAAGACCCGGGAGGCACAGGCAGTCAAAGCCAAAATCAACTATTGGAATTGCATCAAATTGAAAAGTTTCTGTACTGCAAAAGAAACAGTCAGGAGAGTGAAGAGACAACCGTCAGAATGGGAAAAAATATTTGCAAACTATGCAACAGATAAAGGGTTAATAACCAGAATCTACAAAGAGATCAAGAAACTCCACAAAAACAAAACCAACAACCCACTTAAGAGATGGGCCAAGGACCTCAATAGACATTTTTCAAAAGAGGAAATCCAAATGGCCAACAGGCACATGAAAAAATGTTCAAGGTCACTAGCAATCAGGGAAATGCAAATCAAAACCACAATGGGGTTTCACCTCACCCCGGTTAGAATGGCTCACATGCAGAAATCTACCAACAACAGATGCTGGCGAGGATGTGGGGAAAAAGGGACACTAACCCACTGTTGGTGGGAATGCAATCTGGTCAAGCCACTATGGAAGTCAGTCTGGAGATTCCTCAGAAACCTGAATATAGCCCTACCGTTCCACCCAGCCATCCCACTCCTTGGAATTTACCCAAAGGAATTTAAATTGGCAAACAAAACAGCGGTCTGCACCCTAATGTTTATCGCAGCTCAATTCACAATAGCCAAGACCTGGAACCAACCTAAATGCCCATCAACGGTAGACTGGATAAAGAAATTATGGGATATGTACTCTTTAGAATACTATACCGCAGTAAGAAACAACAAAATCCAGTCATTTGCAACAAAATGGAGGAATCTGGAACACATCATGCTGAGTGAAATAAGCCAGTCCCAAAGAGACAAATACCATATGTTCTCCCTGATCGGTGACAACTGACTGAGCACCTAAAAGGAAACCTGTTGAAGTGAAATGGACACTATGGGAAACGGTGACTTGATCAGCATAGCCCTGACTGTTAATGAACAACTTAATACATTATCCCTCTTAGTAGTTTTTTTGTCTGTTCTACTTAATATGACTGGTTTAATTCTGTAATTAATACACAGTTATTCTTAAGTGTTGAAATTAAACTGAAATGTGATCCCTGTTAAACATAAGAGTGGGAATAAGAGAGGGAAGAGATATATAATTTGGGACATGCTCAAGCTGACTTGCCCCAAATGGTAGAGTTAGAAACATACCAGGGGACTCCAATTCAATCCCATCAAGGTGGCATGTACCAATGCCATCTCACTAGTCCAAGTGATCAATTTCAGTTCACAATTGATCATAATGAAAGGACTAAGAGTCAAAGGGAGCACATAAACAAGTCTAGTGCCTGCTAACACTAACCGATAGAATAAAGGGGAGAGTGATCCAACATGGGAAGCAAGATACTCAGCAGACTCATAGAATGGTAGATGTCCCGCTAAACAGCACTCTGGCCTCAGAATCAGCCCTAAAGGCATTCGGATCTGGCTGAAAAGCCCATGAGAGTATTTCAGGCATGGAAAGCCAAGACACTCTGGCAAAAAAAAAAAAAAAAAAAAAAAAAAAAAAAGAAAGAAAGAAAAAAAAAAGAAAGAAAGAAAAAAACAAAGCAAAAAACAAAACCTAAATGAAAGATCTCTGTGAGTGAGATCCCAGTGGAAAGAACAGGTCTTCAAAGAAGGAGGTACCTTTCTCTGAAGGGAGGAGAGAACCTCCACTTTGACTATGACCTTGTCTTAACAAGATAAGAATCGGAGAACTCGGAGGGCTTCCATAGCCTTGGAAACTCATGACTGGAGCATAGGGAGATTACTGATGCCATAGACAGGAGTGTCAATTGGTAAAGTCAACAACAGGAGTCACTGTGCACTTACTCCTCATGTAGGATCTCTGTCCTTAATGTGCTGTACATTGAGATTTAATGGTATAATGAGTACTCAAACAATATATTTCACTTTGTGTTTCTATGGGGGTGCAAACTGTTGAAATCTTTACTTAATGCATACTAAACTGATCTTCTGTTAAAAAAAAAAAAGAAATTGGGGGGCGGAGCCAAGATGGCGGAATAGTGAGGGCGCGCACCGATAGTCCGGGAAAATTTAGTTTAATAGAAGGGGAGTTACGGTAGCCTCAGAAAAAAGAAACAGGAAAATATTGCAGACGAAACTCTTCTGGATCCAGTGGGCATGAATCGGAGGACCTACTAGGAGAACAAGGTCACCCACTGCGCACGGAAGCCGAGCCGCAGGACCGAGCCGCGGGACCGAGCCGCGGAAGCCGAGCCGCGGGACTGAGCTGCGCAACCTGCAGGGTCTGCGTGCAAGTGCTCGAAGGGGAGTGCAACAGCGGGGAGACTTGGGACGTCCAGGGCTCCGAGTCCACACATCGGCGCTGGAAGGGGAGCAGACCTGCGTGGAGAGCGTGGGAGCCCACAGTTCGGGACACCAGCGGCAGACTCGACACACCAGCGCTGGAACGTGAGGTGAGCCGAACCTCAATAACCCGAGACACCGGCAGGCAAGCGGAGAGAGGAGACTAGAGGGAACGACCCCCGGGGGGGGGGAACTTCACCAAGTTAACTGGAAGAGAGAGAGAGGGAAAAAAAAAAGGTGACTGGTACGGACACGGGTTTCTCTCTCTCCGCTCACCTCTCAAGGGCGAGCAAGACAAAGAGCAGGCGCCATCTTGGACATACGTCATAAGCAGAGCGACCTCAGGTCTGCACCGGCCCTGAGCCTAGCAGAAAAACCTGACTCTGGGCGGGGCGAATTAACAGGAGATTAGGACCTAGTAAATTTGTGGTGCTACTGAACTGAGACTGTGAAAAAAGAGACGGTGGGGGAGAGAACTCACGGAATTCACGTGAGCACTCTCCAGAGACGCTACAATTCCGTAACTTTGGCAACCCAGTGGGAGACTGAAGGAGAATTTGAGCCCACTCCGAGGGCCGAACAGATTCCCTGTGTGGTCCTTGGGAAAGAGCTTCCGATCTCTGGCTCCTGTGGGTATATCATTTGCCTGCTAACTACCTCCAACTTCGTTCAGCTGTGCAGAATAACTTCCCTTTTGAATCAAAAAAAAGAGAGAGAGAGAGAGAGAGAGGTTTACCACGCCCAACCTGGGAGTGTCACCTTTGGCACACCAAACAGAGCTCTCAGGCCACACCCATCTCAAGCCCTAAGGCTCCATCAAAAACAGATAGTCCACTTAATCTAGAGTCATAGTATAACAAGAAAAAGCACCACAGTGAAGAAACCAAATATCTCCAATATGACAAATAACAAACGCAAAAACCAAGGTAATAAAAACAAGGAAGTCACCATGAAGCCCTCAAATGAAAAAGACACCCCAATTCAAGATTATGAGGATGATGACATAGAAGAAATGCAAGAAGCAGATCTCAAAAAATTGATAAGAACATTAAGAAGTTCTCAAAAACAAATTCTTGAACTACAGAAATCCTTAATGGACAAGATAGAAAATCTCTCTCGTGAAAATGAAATATTAAGGAGGAATCAAAATGAAACGAAACAACTAGTACAACAGGAAACTGGGATAGTGACTGAAGTGAAGAATTCAATAGATCAAATGAAAAACACAATAGAGAGCCTTACAAACAGAATGGGAGAAGCAGAAGAGAGAATATCAGACTTAGAAGACAGAGAACAGGAAAGGATACAGTCAGACCAAAGAAAAGACGAGGAAATTAGAAATCTAAAACATATTGTCGGGAATCTTCAGGATACTATTAAAAAACCCAACATTCGGGTTCTAGGAGTTCCTGAAGGCATGGAGAGGGAGAAAGGATTAGAAGGCCTTTTTAGTGAGATATTAGCAGAAAACTTCCCAGGTTTGGAGAAGGACAGAGAAATCCTAGTACAGGAAGCTCACAGAACCCCTAATAAACACGACCAAAAGAGATCCTCACCACGACACGTTGTAATTAAACTCTCCACAGTGAAACATAAAGAAAAGATCCTAAAATGTGCAAGAGAGAAACGTCAGATTACTCTCAGAGGATCTCCAATCAGACTCACAGCTGACTTCTCATCAGAAACTCTACAAGCTAGGAGGGAATGGCGAGATATAGCCCAGGTACTAAGAGAGAAAAACTGCCAGCCCAGAATATTATATCCTGCAAAGCTATCATTTGTGAATGACGGTGAAATAAAGACTTTTCATAACAAACAGAAATTGAAAGAATTTGTCGCCACTCGTCCAGCCCTGCAAAAGATGCTTAAAGATGTGTTACACACAGAAACAAAGAAACACGGTCATCAATATGAAAGAAGGTAAAGGAAGGAAACCAAGGAAGGAAAGCTCACAGCAAAAGATCACAGGGAATTCAAAGCATATATTAGAACTTATCTTTGGCAAATGGCAGGGCAAAGTTACCACTTATCATTAGTCACATTGAACGTGAATGGCCTGAACTGTCCAGTTAAAAGACACCGTTTGGCTGATTGGGTTAAGGAACAAAACCCATCTATTTGCTGCTTACAAGAAACACATCTTTCCAACAAAGATCCATACAGACTGAAAGTGAAAGGCTGGAAAAAGATATACCATGCCAACAGAAATGAAAAAAGAGCAGGCGTAGTGATCTTAATATCAGACACCATAAACTTTACCACAAAAACCATTAAGAGAGACAAAGAGGGACACTACATAATGATTAAGGGATCAATTCAACAGGAAGATATAACAATTATCAATGTATATGCACCTAACTACAGGGCACCGGTTTATCTAAAAGATTTGTTAACGGACTTAAAGGGAGACTTAGACCCCAATACAATAGTACTGGGGGACTTCAATACTCCACTCTCAGAAATAGACAGATCAATAGGACAGAAGATCAACAAGGATACAGCAGATTTAAACGACACTATAGCCCAAATGGATCTAACAGATATATACAGAACTTTCAATCCTACAGCTAAAGATTTTACATTCTTCTCAGCAGTACATGGAACCTTCTCTAGGATTGACCACATACTAGGCCATAAAGCAAGTCTCAGCAAATTCAAAAGAATTAGAATCATACCATGCAGCTTCTCAGACCACAAAGGAATGAAGTTGGAAATGAACAACTCAGGAATGCCTAGAGCATATGCAAAAACATGGAGATTGAACAACATGCTCCTGAATGAACAATGGGTCATAGAAGAAATCAAAAGAGAAATCAAAAACTTTCTGGAAGTAAATGAGGATAACAGCACAACATACCAAAACTTATGGGACGCAGCAAAAGCAGTGTTAAGAGGAAAGTTTATATCAATAGGTGCCTACATCAAGAAATTGGAAAGGCACCAAATAGATGAGCTTTCTATTCACCTCAAGGATCTAGAAAACCTACAGCAAACCAGACCCAAATCTAGTAGGAGAAGAGAAATAATTAAAATCAGAGAAGAAATCAACAGGATTGAATCAAGAAAAACATTCCAAAAAATCAGCCAAACGAGGAGCTGGTTTTTTGAAAAAATAAACAAAATTGACACCCCATTGGCCCAACTAACTAAAAAAAGAAGAGAAAAGACCCAAATCAATAAAATCAGAGATGAAAAAGGAAATGTAACAACAGACACCACAGAAATAAAAAGAATCATCAGAAATTACTACAAGGACTTGTATGCCAGCAAACAGGGAAACCTATCAGAAATGGATAGATTCCTGGACACATGCAACCTACCTAAATTGAACCAGGAAGACATCAAAAACCTAAACAGACCCATAACTGAGACAGAAATTGAAACAGTAATAAAGGCCCTCCCAACAAAGAAAAGCCCAGGACCAGATGGATTCACTGCTGAATTCTACCAGACATTTAAAGAAGAACTAATCCCATTTCTTCTCAAACTATTCAGAACAATCGAAGAAGAGGGAATCCTCCCAAATTCTTTCTATGAAGCCAGCATCACCTTAATTCCTAAGCCGGAAAAAGATGCAGCACTGAAAGAGAATTACAGACCAATATCCCTGATGAACATAGATGCAAAAATCCTCAATAAAATTCTCGCCAATAGAATGCACCAACACATCAGAAAGATCATCCACCCAGACCAAGTGGGATTTATCCCTGGTATGCAGGGATGGTTTAATGTGCGCAAGACAATCAATGTGATACACCACATTAACAGACTGCAGAAGAAAAACCATATGATTATCTCAATAGATGCCGAGAAAGCATTTGATAAAATACAACACCCATTCATGATGAAAACTCTAAGCAAACTGGGTTTGGAAGGAACATTCCTCAATACAATCAAAGCAATCTATGAGAAACCCACAGCCAACATCCTATTGAATGGGGAAAAGTTGGAAGCATTTCCACTGAGATCTGGTACCAGACAGGGATGCCCACTCTCACCACTGCTATTCAATATAGTTCTGGAGGTTCTAGCCAGAGCTATTAGGCAAGAAAAAGAAATTAAAGGGATACAAATTGGGAAGGAAGAACTCAAACTATCCCTCTTTGCAGATGACATGATTCTTTATTTAGGGGACCCAAAGAACTCTACTAAGAGACTATTGGAACTCATAGAAGAGTTTGGCAAAGTAGCAGGGTATAAAATCAATGCACAAAAATCAACAGCCTTTGTATACACAGACAATGCCATGGCTGAGGAAGAACTTCTAAGATCAATCCCATTCACAATAGCTACAAAAACAATCAAATACCTTGGAATAAACTTAACCAAGGACGTTAAAGATCTCTACGATGAAAATTACAAAACCTTAAAGAAAGAAATAGAAGAGGATACCAAGAAATGGAAAAATCTTCCATGCTCATGGATTGGAAGAATCAATATCATCAAAATGTCCATTCTCCCAAAAGCAATTTATAAATTCAATGCAATACCAATCAAGATACTGAAGACCTTCTTCTCAGATCTGGAAAAATTGGTGCTGAAATTTATATGGAGGCACAAGAGACCTCGAATAGCTAAAGCAATCGTGTACAACAAAAACAAAGCTGGAGGCATCACAATACCAGATTTCAGGACATATTACAGGGCAGTTGTAATCAAAACAGCATGGTACTGGTACAGAAACAGATGGATAGACCAATGGAACAGAATTGAAATACCAGAAATCAACCCAAACATCTACAGCCAACTTATATTTGATCAAGGATCTAAAACTAATTCCTGGAGCAAGGACAGTCTATTCAATAAATGGTGCTGGGAAAATTGGATTTCCACGTGCAGAATCATGAAGCAAGACCCCTACCTTACACCTTACACAAAAATCCACTCAACATGCATGAAAGACCTAAATCTACGACCTGACACCATCAAGTTACTAGAGAACATTGGAGAAACCCTTCAAGATATTGGCACAGGCAAAGAGTTTCTGGAAAAGACCCGGGAGGCACAGGCAGTCAAAGCCAAAATTAACTATTGGGATTGCATCAAATTGAGAAGTTTCTGTACTGCAAAAGAAACAGTCAGGAGAGTGAAGAGACAACCGTCAGAATGGGAAAAAATATTTGCAAACTATGCAACAGATAAAGGGTTAATAACCAGAATCTACAAAGAGATCAAGAAACTCCACAAAAACAAAACCAACAACCCAATTAAGAGATGGGCCAAGGACCTCAATAGACATTTTTCAAAAGAGGAAATCCAAATGGCCAACAGGCACATGAAAAAATGTTCAAGGTCATTAGCAATCAGGGAAATGCAAATCAAAACCACAATGAGGTTTCACCTCACCCCGGTTAGAATGGCTCACATTCAGAAATCTACCAACAACAGATGCTGGCGAGGATGTGGGGAAAAAGGGACACTAACCCACTGTTGGTGGGAATGCAAACTGGTCAAGCCACTATGGAAGTCAGTCTGGAGATCCCTCAGAAACCTGAATATAGCCCTACTGTTCGACCCAGCCATCCCACTCCTTGGAATTTACCCAAAGGAATTTAAATTGGCAAACAAAAAAGCGGTCTGCACCCTAATGTTTATTGCAGCTCAATTCACAATAGCTAAGACCTGGAACCAACCTAAATGCCCATCAACGGTAGACTGGATAAAGAAATTATGGGATATGTACTCTTTAGAATACTATACCGCAGTAAGAAACAACAAAATCCAGTCATTTGCAACAAAATGGAGGAATCTGGAACACATCATGCTGAGTGAAATAAGCCAGTCCCAAAGGGACAAATACCATATGTTCTCCCTGATCGGTGACAACTGACTGAACACCAAAAAGGAAACCTGTTGAAGTGAAATGGACACTATGGGAAATGGTGACTTGATCAGCATAGCCCTGACTGTTAATGAACAACTTAATACATTATCCCTCTTAGTAGTTTTTTTGTCTGTTCTACTTAATATGACTGGTTTAATTCTGTAATTAATACACAGTTATTCTTAAGTGTTGAAATTTAACTGAAATGTGATCCCTGTTAAACATAAGAGTAGGAATAAGAGAGGGAAGAGATATATAATTTGGGACATGCTCAAGCTGACTTGCTCCAAATGGTAGAGTTAGAAACATACCAGGGGACTCCAATTTAATCCCATCAAGGTGGCATGTACCAATGCCATCTCACTAGTCCAAGTGATCAATTTCAGTTCACAATTGATCATAATGAAAGGACTAAGAGTCAAAGGGAGCACATAAGCAAGTCTAGTACCTGCTAACACTAACCGATAGAATAAATAAAGGGGAGAGTGATCCAACATGGGAAGTGAGATACTCAGCAGACTCATGGAATGGCAGATGTCCTAAATAGCACTCTGGCCTCAGAATCAGCCCTAAAGCCATTGGGATCTGGCTGAAAAGCCCATGAGAGTATTTCAGGCATGGAAAGCCAAGACACTCTGGCAAAAGATCTCTGTGAGTGAGATATCAGTGGAAAGAACAGGTCTTCAAAGAAGGAGGTACCTTTCTCTGAAGGGAGGAGAGAACCTCCACTTTGACTATGACCTTGTCTAAACAAGATAAGAGTCGGAGAACTCAAAAGGCTTCCATAGCCTTGGAAACTCATGACTGGAGCATAGGGAGATTACTGATGCCATAGACAGGAGTGTCAATTGGTAAAGTCAACAACAGGAGTCACTGTGCACTTACTCCTCATGTAGGATCTCTGTCCTTAATGTGCTGTGCATGGAGATTTAATGCTATAATGAGTACTCAAACAATATATTTCACTTTGTGTTTCTATGGGGGTGCAAACTGTTGAAATCTTTACTTAATGCATACTAAACTGATCCTCTGTAAAAAAAAAAAAAAAAAAAAAAAAAAAGAAAGAAAGAAAAGAAACTATCAACTCCCAACTTGACTCTCACTGGGATTAAACATGACAATAGGTCTGATCTGATTTCATCATCATTAAAAAAAAATCATCTATTATTTTTCACTTTATGTTTCTGTGTGGGAGCAAACTGTTGAAATCCTTACTTAATGTATACTAAGCTGATCTTCTGTATATTAAGATAATCGAAAATGAATCTTGATGTGAATGGAAGGGGAGAGGGAGTGGGAAAGGGGAGGGTTGTGGGTGGGAGGGACGTTATTGGGGGGGAAGCCATAGTAATCCATCATTCGTACTTTGGAAACTTATATTCATTAAATAAAAGTTAAAAAAAAAAACACACACACACAAAAAAAATCTATGGTAAATGGAATTAAAAACTTTATTTTAGTGCAAAAGCAAATGGAAATTGGCACTTCTATTTTCATAATCATTTGCCATGAACTTTTTGACAATTGTTGCACATTGCTGTGTAGCAAGTTGTCACCAATAAATTTTATGCTGAAATTGTCTGCAAAAACAAAAAAAAAAAAAAAGAAAGAAATTATCAATTCCCAACTTGACTGTCACTGGGATTAAACATGACAATAGGTCTGATCTGATTTCATCATCATTTAAAAAATCATCTATTATTTTTCACTTTATGTTTCTGTGTGGGAGCAAACTGTTGAAATCTTTACTTAATGTATGCTAAACTGATCTTCAGTATATAAAGAGAATCGAAAATGAATCTTGATGTGAATGGAAGGGGAGAGGGAGTGGGAAAGGGGAGGGTTGTGGGTGGGAGGGACGTTATTGGGGGGGAAGCCATTGTAATCCATAAGTCATACTTTGGAAATTTATATTCATTAAATAAAAGTTAAAAAAAATGTACACACACAAAAAAAAAGAAAGAAAAAGAGTACTTAAAACTCATGTCCACTCTCACTGTATTCTAAACTTTTCACTCTAGTTCTAAATTAAAATTGCATCAAAATTTATTTTCAGGCTCCATAAATACTCAGAATGTAAGTCTACTGCCTGGATGGGAACATCAGTTGTGGCTGCCCTACATTGCAGTGGGTGAAACATGGGGAGATTTGGAAAGTACATGGAAGGAGACTTAAAAGTATGAGTTTACTTTGGTATAGTTTTTTGGCAAAAAAGACATTTTTTAATATATGGAAAGTGTAAGCTAAAAATGCATTTTATGAATTCCAAATTGTTACTGCACCAAAATAAAATCATATATTTAATTTAATTTTATGAACCCTTAAAATATTTTTATATTTGTTTATTTGAAAGAGCAACAAAGAGTCGGGTAAAGCATCTTCTCTTTCTCGGCAGAATTTTTAAAGAGGGATGTGGTAACCTTGAGCAGAAAGACCCAAGGCGGCCTGGGCCATAAGCTGCAGGAACGACGTCGGGGGAAAAAGCGAGGCACCAACAACAGCTGTGCAGCAGTATCGGCGGCGGCCAGAGAGAAATGGAGCACCGTGGGCAGAAGAAGAAAGGCGCGGGCCTGGTGAGGAAGAGGATTCGTCCGTGTCACACCGCAGAGCGCCCCAGCGAGAAAGATGAGAAGAGGCAGAGAAGGAAAAGACCAGAGAGAAAAAAGGGAAACGCGACCACGAGGGGAGGCCGAGTATGGTCATCATCTGCCTCCCACTAGAATTAGTATGAAAATGGAGGAGAAGCAGAGGTGGGACTTATCCTCAGCACTCTGCAGTTGTATGTGACATCCCAAATGGTGTGTTAATCTGTTGCACGTCAAGTCAGCTACTCTTCTAGTGGTTTGTAGAACGTGCATACTTTGATATTACCATGTCTCTGATATTCCAGATGTGACTTATTACCCACACAGGACCTACTTTCCCCTGTCCAGCAAAGAATATCATGAATGAGTACCTTGAAAAGAAAGGTTAGCAAAGACAAAACAAGTCTTGAAACGTGATGATTAATAAGGAAACTAATTTCAGAGGATTAAAACAAAAAGATTTTTCTATGCAGGGTCAAATATTTGGTAAAATTTTTATTTAGTAGATAGAAATAGTGTGAAAGCAGATGATTCCATTAAATAATAGTAAAAAAAATAGTGTTCAGCAATGTGATGATTTCTAGGATGGGAAAATTTGCTTTCAAACCCCAAGCATGAAGCAATCAATTTCATGAGACTTTGATATAAAAACTGAGTAAGAATTTTAAAGAAAATAGTGTGCTCTAGTTTAAAGACCACATTGAAGGAAATATTTCTTACTATCATTTTTCCACTGTGCTAAGGGCATTTCCATTAATTTGAGATGAAGTATCATGACCAGGAGAGAAGCAATAAAAAGATGGCTTGTGTCTGTCATGAAAATGACTTGTAACAAGGTACTCTTTGGAGCCAAAGTGCCACAAGGCCCACTGAGTCTTTGAAGGCATTATTTTATTAATAAACCATGAGCCCCTGCCTGAATTTTTAGTTTATTTCCCATGAAGGAAAACCTGAGGAGGCTGGGGCCATATTAGAATATGTGGAGGGTGGTATCAAGATCATTATTTCAAAGTGGTTTTTCTATGTCAGTAAATAGATCCCTCAAGGGACTAAATATGTATATGGCCAATACACATAACCACAATTCTTTTTTTTTTAAAGTAAGAAGTATCCAAGATCCAAAATTCCCAAGAAAAGTGAAGTCTTCATCCTGAGGAGAAATTTGGTGGGATGCCTTTAAGAGAAAAGCTGAAATCAGCTAAGATGTGTTAAAGAGGAGCAGGTTTTCTGTAAGGTTCATTGATGCTGGTGGGGCCTAGGAAGAAGTAACTCACAAAAGTCATAAGCACATGCACTTGTTTCCGAGCAGAGATCTACAATGAGGAAGCTCCACTGGGAGGAGAATCCAATGTGAATGTTGGCAAAACTAAAATCAAGGTAAAGAGAGAGTTCTAACCTATGATGAAAAAATAGCAGAAAGGAAAGCTTCCAGAAAATAGAGAAGAGCCATGTTTTAGTACAATTCATAAGCTCATACGAAACTTTAAAATATGATGCCAGAAGATTCTTCCCTGCCTGTCTCCTAACAACCTACACAGAAGCCTCCCCATAAAACAGCATAGAGCCATTGTGCTCTAACATGAACATGGAATAGGCACAGTTGCAATTCACACACAGAGCAACAGAGAATAAAAAAGCAAAGTGAAGACACATGAAAGACATTATTACTAAACAACAACAAAAATATATATAGCATTAAAATGATCTGACATAAATAAAAGATTGAAAAAGAACAAATTTGTCATAATCAGAACAATTCAAATATGAATAATTAGATTACTATGTAAATACCCAAAAGAAAAAGAATTAGAATTCAGTAAAAATGAATTAGAGAAGAAAAAATTAAATTAAATTAAATAGGTAATACAAGAGTGGTACATAAAGGAAGGTAATATAAGAATGAACATAAATCAAACAGATTTGAGAGGAAACTAAGCATGTACAGAGTTAGACAAGATTATTCAGCAATGGTGACAACACAGAAGCAAGCTGAAGCAATGGAACAGAATACATGCTGAAAATCTAGAAATAAAATACACTGTAAATGCAAAATATGCTTGTACAGTGTAATGTGTTTAATAAAATCACCCCATAACATTAAAAACTTATACTAGCCACTGATGAGGAAAATGCATGGGAACGAGGGTTTTCATATTATCTGAAACTACAGAAAGAAAAATTTGAAAACATAAAGCATCTCTCACACAGATGTGCTAAATGAGAATCTTTTTTAAAATTCCACTCGATGGCTGGCGCCGTGGCTCACTAGGCTAATCCTCCACCTAGCAGCGCCGGCACACCGGGTTCTAGTCCCGGTCAGGCGCCGGATTCTGTCCCGGTTGCCGCTCTTCCAGGCCAGCCCTCTGCTGTGGCCAGGGAGTGCAGTGGAGGATGGCTCAGGTGCTTGGGCCCTGCACCCTATGGGAGACCAGGAAAAGCACCTGGCTCCTGGCTCCTGCCATTGGATCAGCGCGGTGCGCCGGCCACAGCGTGCTGGCCGTGGCGGCCATTGGAGGGTGAACCAACGGCAAAAGGAAGACCTTTCTCTCTGTCTCTCTCACTGTCCACTCTGCCTGTCAAAAAAAAAAAAAAAAAAAAAGAAAGAAAGAAAATGGAGTGGAAAAAGAAATTCTACTCGAAAAAGGCATTTACAAATTTTATTCTTTTTTCTGTAAAATAATAGCCATGTCTTTAATGTGGTTTAAAGGACACAAATATACTAACACACTTATGAAGTATGATGAATTTTAAATGGAAAGACAGAACAAGAGAGAAATCTCTCTTACATCTGCTGATTGACTACCCAAATGGCCACAATGGCTAGCATTTCTCGAGGTCAAAGCCAGGATTATGGAACTCCATCCAGGTCTCCCACATGGGTGGCAGGAGCTCAACCATATGGGCCATCTTCTACCTTTCTGGGAACATTACTAGGGAGTTGTATTGGAAACAGATGATCTAGAACTCAAACTGACACTCAGATATGGGATACCTGCATTGCGAGCAGTGGCTTAGCACCAACCCCAGATTTTTTTTTTTTTTTTTTGGACAGGCAGAGTTGGGAGAGAGAGAGAAAGAGAGACAGAGAGAAAGGTCTTCCTTTTCCATTGGTTCACCCCCCAAATGGCCACTACGGCCAGCACGCTGTGCCAATCCAAAGCCAGTAGCCAGGTGCTTCCTCCTGGTCTTCCATGTGGATGCAGGGCCCAAGCACTTGGGCCATCCTTTACTACCTTCCTGGGCCACAGCAAAGACCTGGACTGGAAGTGGAACAACCGGGACAGAATCTGGCACCCCAACTGGGAATAGAACCAGGGTACTGGCAACGCAGGTGGGGGATTAGCCAAGTGAGCCGTGGCGCTGGCCCAACCCCAGATTATTTTGATGTTACATCTGGTCATTCAGTGTATCTTCCAGCTATGAAATTCTACAACAGAAAAATATTTATCTTTATCCAGAGCCAAACACTTATAGCACATTATTAGAAAATTGGTTATCATAATGATTAAAACTTCTATGCCCTGAAAGCCACTCTAGAAATAATGGTATTTAGGTACAAGACCTTATTATGTTAATTTAGGTGTAAATTTTATTCAATGACTTTCCATTTAATGACCACTGGTGCTGAAGTAATAATCTAGGCTAAATAACTAATTCTTCTGGAAACTTGGGATTTTCAACTGTATTTAAGGTATGCAAGTTTCATGTTTTTCATATATACAGATTATGGAACATAGTTTAACTTGATTAACACAGTAAGGTTGTCCATTATTCATGAGGCCATTTCCATGGTTTAAATCCCCAAATACAAGCCTCCTCTCTCCCATTCACAATCTTTCTGGTTTTCAATTGTCACTCTTATCCATAGTTTTCAGGAAAAATAAATGACAAAAACAGTAGGCAGCATGAATACTTTTAAAAAATATGAAGTCATTTAGGAAAAGTAGTTTATAAGGCAAAAACTCTAAACTTGATAGGATAATAAATTTTTATTCTATAAAAACAGTTAACCATAAGACAAATTGTCAGTAAGACAGGATGCTTGAAATGTAAATGGCCACAAAATATTGTTTGTAATGGTCAAATTTGTCTCTATGAAGTTGATTGTAATGATTACGATTATAATGGAGAATATCACAAAATCAACACATGTGAGATAAGTCAAGACTTTAAAATAATTATTTCTATATTAATAGAATACATTTTATATTCAATAAAACAAAACATAGAAACATTTTTATGGAGGTCCATAAAGAAAATGATACTCATGGATTCCAGTTAAGAAAACACAACATCAAAGCACTGGCATTGTGGCACAATGGGTTAAGCTGCTATCTGTGATGCTGGTATCCTATATGAGAACTGGTTTGGGTGCCTACTCCCTCACTTCTAATCCTAACCTCTTCTCTTCTTCCCTTCCTTCCCTCCCCTCCCCTCTCTTCTCCAAGCTTTGCTTCTTTGCTCTGCTCTTCTCTCTCTCTCTCAGCTCTGCTTTACAAATAAAATACAACCATAACAAAAAGAAAGGAAAAGCAACATCAAACAAATGTAAAACATTTGTGGCCTTTTAAAAGTATTTACTTATTTATTTGAAAGTCAGAGAGAGAGAGAGAGAGAGAGAGAGAGAGAGAGATATGATTATGTAATTGTTCACTCCCCAAAAGATTGCAATAGGTGAGGCTGAGCCAGGCTGAACCAAGAGCCAGGAATAGAAACTTCCTCTAGGTCTCCCATATAGTTGCAGGGGCTCAAGGACACAGGCCATTCTCTGCCACTTTCCTAGGTGCATAATCAGGGAGCTGTACAGGATTGAATGGGCATCCATATGGGATTCCAGCAATGTAGATAGTGACTTAACCCACTGTACCAAGCTCTGGCCCTTAATTATTTTAGAGGCATGGTTGTGGGAATAGAGAGAGACAGAGATAGAGAGAGATGGAGAGAATCTTGCATTCTCTCACCCCCAAAAAGCTCTACATATGTCAGACGATACTTATCTCTCTTGTTTGTGCCTGCTTGTTATTTTTCTACAGTGATTAGTCTGGCTGTGCGTTCCTAATTGTTATGTTACTAGTTGAACACTAGATTAAATAATAAAAAGCACTGGTTGGAGCTATCCAGCAACTCTCTCCAAATGAAGATGGCTGTGCCTCAGCTCATCATTTGAAACTCCACAGCCACCAGCTGTCAGAGGCCAGTCCTCTTTGAAGTTGGCAGAAAAATCTCTCAACATCACACAGCTCCAGAGAATCACTATACACTTCCCCTTACAGAGCTCCTATCCATCTGGTCAGAGGCACAGACAGCCTTAAAGACAGGTGGATGACAGGAGCTAGACACCTGGAAGGGTGACTTAGCCAATAGAAGTGTCAGAGGGAGAGCTAAATAGAAAAAGTCCACGTCTCACCTCCCTGGTCCACAAAGAGGCAGCTTCTCACCCAATTGGCATTGGGTGGCCACCAGTTAAATTGCCACACTCACAGGATTCATCTGTCTGGTGCATTCATTGCAGGCCCATTGCCCAATACTGGGGTCAGTGCTGACTGCCCAAAGACCCATGATCCAAACACAGACACACCAAGTGTACATGCTCACTCACCCCCACAGGGTCATATTAAGGAATGGGAGAAATTTACACAGTCTCAGTGTGGGGGAGGCTGAATCCGGAGAGGCCTAGAGGAACTTCCTGAGCCTGCCTCAAATTTGAAAATCTGTCTTTAAGTTTCAAATCCCTGGTAGCAAACACCCCAGCCCCAGGGCGCTTCTGCTTAAGGATCATTAAGGTGGTATAATAGGAGTGGCTAAGACCCTTGTGCATCTCAACACCCCACCACTTGCCCGCATCTGCTCATCTGCTCTGTACCATTTGCTCTGTAACTCAGCTATATATACACCTCCCTTTTACAATAAAGTGAGACCCTGCTTCGACTGGGCTCCACACCATGCCTGATTGTCCCCCGGGTTTGGGTTTGGGGAAGGCTGAGTGGTGGGTGGCGTACTTCCCCTCCTCGGTCAAGGTAAGCTGTGGGGAGCCTGCCTAATTCTCCAGCGGTGGCGAGGAACAGTCACCGCAGTCTCAGCACACAATAGGCAGCACTAAGGGATCAACTGTCATCAGTCTCAGCAGAAGATAGGAGATCAGGGCTACACACATGGGGATGGCTGTCCCACATCAGCAGGGCATAAAAAGTGCTATTCCCACATATCTGGATCCAGAATCCTCCCACTCTGCTGATGGTGCCTTCTGCCTAGAGAATGAACACCAGTTCAGTCAGACCCTGGACACACTGGTGGCTTCTAACTGCTACAGAACATGGAGGGAGAGGTGGTAGACAACAGTGACATGATGGAGCTCTGCCAGCCCTGTTACAGTTAAGTTCCCCCTGTCAAGAGTATCCAGGGTCGGCATCCTCAAACCCTCACTACTCACAAATAATCTAAAACTGCTATTGCTGGATACTCTGATTTTTCCAAGCCATGATTGAAGAAGACATGTCTGTACCAAGTGTGCTATAGACCCAGATGAGCCACGGTTGTCATCTATTGAACAAGGTACCAAGTCCCCATGAGCCTCCTCCTCCTACCAGTCATTTTCCACCAGCACAATTTTGTAACAACTTTTAAGCCTTCTCATTTTGTGTTAAAGTTAGTATAATGAATCCCCACTCAAATCTCATGTAAATTGCCAAGTGCCTCGTACTGTGTCAAACACTGCAATGGCCAGAACATGAGAGTACCAGACATGACAAGCCTCAGCACTAAAGATACACAATGGGCCCCTGCTCTGATCCTCCCTGCTACTATAGGTGCAGGGCAACAGAGTTCTGGTACTTGGAGAGGGGTGTAGCAGGCTAAGTGCCACCTGCCTCGGATCATAATTCTGGTCTCAGTTAACATAGACCTTGCTTGCCACTTCCAGAAACTGAGTAGCATTCATGCCTGCAAAGCCCTTGAGTTTCTGGAGCTTTTGATGAATGTCAGGCGCACTTTGAGCACAAAAGTGCTGCTGACCTTCTGTTCATTTTCTGGGGCTTCAGGGTTGAAAGGGGAACAAATCTGAATGCCTCAACTAGCCACTCATAAAAATCTCCTGGTGCCTCATTACTCTTCTGGATGACAGTTATAATTTTGGCTGTGTGGTGAGCTTTCTGGATGCCACCCAGAGACCCCTCAAGAGTATCTCTCAGTAGTGGTCTAGGAGGATTATTTCTTCTGGCTGGTAAACTTTCCAGTATGGAGCCTGGCTAGGAACAACCTGGGGAACCTATGTGTCAGGATGGAATGTCCAAGCTGGGTACTGTTTTTGAGTCCATTTGTGGGCCTTGAGAATTCTCCATCTCTCTTCAGTATTGAACAGGGTCGGGGGTGTTGGCGACAGTCCCTCTATGTTAGATGATGGGTTTGGAAAATGGTCTCAAATAAAATTAAAGTGCCTGCAGTTACTCCAAGGAAGAGGGTATATGATGTTTTCAATTTAAAAGGTTGGTAGTGTTGAATGCCTGATTGTAGATCATGACAGCTGCTGGCTGAACATTGCCATCTGCTTCAATGACAGGGGGTGCCCTTGTCTTTCTCAATGGTATCTGTAGGGCTAGTAGAAGGTTGTTCTGTGATGCCCAGAGACATTGATTTACTGGAAGTTGGGAGACATGGAGCCATAGGAGGTAGAATTGCTTCGGACAGATCCGGGGGTGGCTAGGTGTCCACAAGCCCTGCTAGTGGAGCATGGATACTGAAATTGGTAAGAGTGTGGCAGGACTTTGTCCTCCATTGTTTTGCCCTGGAAAATCTTTGGTGAGGGTTTTCCTAGAGTCAGAGTGAGAATGTTTTGGATCCCAGACCAAAAGAAGCCATGGACAGCCATGATTTGATCTAGGGAAATTGATATGGGTATCTGAGATGTTCTGTAAGGACTCTTCAGACTATTTGATCTATGGCAACATGTTTCATTCCCTCTGAGGGCCAGCCAATACTGAAAGTGGGCCACTCAAACCAACACAAGGTTCTAAGTGTAGCACAGATTGGTTTGATTCCATAATCCTCACTAAACCTGTTTTAAAATGTTTTAACATGTCTAACACAGAAAGGGATCCATCCATTATGCAACCACACTATGATTGTAGACACAGGATAAACAAGGGAGTTGTGCCTCCAATAAAGGTCAGCCAGATGCCTATTTGAGCACATTCCTTATTGGAATTTAGGTGATAATTCACTGTAGCAATGTCAGAATGTGACTCCAACTACCCTTGACCATATGAGGATCACCAGAGAACTTCAGTTTCAGGCCCACTCATAACTCATAGCTTCTACTGGGGACAACAGATTCAAACTGCCAATGCATGCAAAAGCAGCCATACATTCAAACACCTTTCAGAGTGTAAAACATTCCCTCCCTCTAAAGGTGAGTCCCATCTTGAAACCTAAAATAAATATTTCTTGGAGAGTCTGCCATCCACCCATAGGGTCAGGCATGTCTTAGACTCTGGTGACAGGTGATTCTTATCTCATTTGGTGTTTCCAGGTCCAAATGCCCCAAGTCTCTGTGAGTCTGAATGAGCAGCAGTGGTCAGGGTGACAGCAAGCTTTTGCATAGGGAGGAATCTCTCCAAAAGTATTGGAAATGGTGTCTAGTCATCTGTCCTGCAGTGGTCACCTCTGATCTATTTGTCCCCTGTACAAATGGCACAATGGGCCAGCTCATTCAACTTCCTGGTCAGGAAACCAAATGTTACAGAAAAGAGACCAAATAAAATGAAGTCACACATGAGATATTCGGGAAAAAAGACACAGAACTTATTACACGTGCAAACTTGACTGGAATCCTGTCCCAAGTGAACCCTGATTCCCAGCTCTACTTTGTTTTTACATCATAAAATCAGGAAATTGCAGTAATAGGGTTATTCCTTGAGACACCTAAGCATATGTAGATAACCATCTCTAGCACATAGCTTAGCTGTCTGCAAAAGCAATCTCTTGTGGGAATTGCTGACATGTATTATTGAACAGTAAAACAAAACAAAAAAAATCTCTAAAAAGCCGCTGAGCAGTCTTTGGCCACATCCTGTCTGAGACGATAGTGGTGGGTAATGGGAGCTCCAACCCTATAACAGGAATCATACCCTATTAATGCTAACATATAGGAGTCTTGCAGAAAAAAAGAGAAACCTCTGATTGCAATTAACCTTACCAGGGTACAGCCAAAACAAAGCCTCTAGCAAGATCAGTGTTTGAGAAAGGCAGCAACTTTTACCTCGCATTGACATGAGTTCTCCCATATATACTGAATAAGAGGATGTGTTGTGGTGGTCTCCTCCACTGATAATAGTCTGAGGGGGTGTAGGTACTGGAGGTAGATTCATATAACCTAGTGGGAAAAAAAGTAAAGGAGTATATAGGTCAGAATTTTGAAAGGGATGTGATCCACCAGTTGTAGAATATGAACTGTCAATGGTGTGTCCTAGGAATATGATAAGGTATCATGTTTTGTGTCCCCATGAAGAACCCTGCTTCTCCATGAGTGATGCAGACAGTGGGTGTGGAGGTAGTGGCTAGATCTCATGGGGCAGACTAGGAACAAAGCCTACATTGGACCAAGGATTGTTTCCAGTTATGGTCCATGCTATCTCCACATTTTTGTGATGATTCCATCTCTCAGCAGTGTGTAACTAGTTAATTTGAGGCCTCACTGAGCAGGAGGGGAGATCCAACAGGCTCAGAGAGGCAGTCCAGGGTCATGAATTAGAAAGTGATGGAGCTGAGTGACATGAGTGACTTTATTGGCACTTGTGATTATAGCCAGGGTTACATGGTAAACCCACGCTAACTCATTTCAAAGTCTTCAACATAAGCACATATGTAAATTTTTTCAAACATAATATTCATAGTTTCCATGATAAAAACACATATTTAGGTGAGAGCTTAGCAATATTGTGGAAATTGAGTTCTGAGTGAAGAAAATACAGAGGCACATGAGGACTTTCTTTGGAGAGTGGGCCAGAGAAGATGAAGGTGATTTTCATGCCCTGCTGGCTGTTGCTCCAGGAGAAGATCCCACCTCCTCTTTACCCAAACTTATAGGTGATTAGAAAGCACAGGGTACCACCTCCATGTTCTGGGTAAGGAGAAATATTTCCTGGAGAAGGGGTTATCTGACTGACAGGTAGATGGATATAGGAGCATAGGGTGGGTAAAGTGTGGCTTCCAGATCATGAACTTAAACTATCTAACTTACCCTATATCAACATCACTCGTTTGCACTACAATAATGTTGGGCAAAAATCATGCACAGACATCAAAACTAATGTACAACAAATAAATTTATAATTGATTAAGACGGCATTTCAAAAAACTGTTGAAATAACTGTTGTATCAACTGCTGCAAGTGTTGAATATTTGTCAGCAAACTTTATACATGAAAACACAGTTCATTTGTCTGGTTCCATTCATAATAATGGGAAACTAAAAAATGAAGGTAGTATAAGAGAAAGAATCTCTCAAGAATGGTTAACCAGTCTTCATGGCAATTCATCACACTTGCTGAGGTGTGATTCCAAAAAAACAATTCCTCCAGACACTTCACAGTTTCAGAGACTTTTCTGTAAATGTAATCTTGTTTTCTGGAAATTTGCTTTACAGTAAAGGTACTCCCAATTCCATTACATTCATATGCCTTTGTGTGAGTTATCAGTTTACCATCTAGAGGTGACTGGTCGTATAAAACTTTTCTTTTTTTGCAAGTTTTCTCACTTCTGAGCCTCTTCGTGTGAATAGAAGACTGACTTATAGCAGAAAGATTTTTTTCACATTCATTACATTGATTTTTCACTTTATGAATTCTCTGAAGGCTGTTGATGTCTAATTTCTGGCTAATGGAATGTTCATACTTACAGCATTCAAACAATATGACCTGTTGTGAATTCTATATTCATACAAGCCTGAATTCCCAGAAAATGTCTTCCACATTCATTACACTAGACAGGGATGCCCACTTTCACCATTGCTATTCAATATAGTACTGGAAGTTATAGCCAAACCCATTGGGCAAGAAGAAGTTTCACCTCACCCCGGTGAGAATGGCTCACATTCAGAAATCTACCAACAACAGATGCTGGAGAGGATGTGGGGAAAGAAGGACACTAACCCACTTTTGGTGGGAAGGCAAACTGGTCAAGCCACTATGGAAGTCAGTCTGGAGATTCCTCAGAAACCTGAATATAACCCTACCATTCAACCCAGCCATCCCACTCCTTGGAATTTACCCAAAGGAAATGAAATTGGCAAACAAAAAAGCTATATACACCTTAATATTTATTGCAGCTCAATTCATAATAGCTAAGACCTGGAACCAACCCAAATGCCCATCAACAGTAGACTGGATAAAGAAATTATGGGACATGTACTCTATACAATACTATACAACAGTCAAAAACAGTGAAATCCAGTCATTTGCAACAAAATGGAGGAATCTGGAAAACATCATGCTGAATGAAATAAGCCAATTCCAAAGGGACAAATATCATATGTTCTCCCTTATCGGTGACAACCGAGCACCAAAAAGGAAACCTGTTGAAGTGACATGGACACTATGAGAAACAATGACTTGATCATCACTTGTCCTGACTTTCGAGGGAAATCTTACTACTTTATTACTTTTGTTTTTTTTTTTTTTATTGTACTGGATACCATTAGTTGAACTCTTTATTTAACACACAATTATTCTTAGGTGTTTAAGTTTAACTGAAGAGTGACCCTGTTAAATATGAGTGGGAATAAGAGAGGGAGTACAGGTACAGTTTGGCACATGCTCAACTGGACTTACCTCTAATGGTATAGTTAGAAACATGCCAGGGGATTCAAATTTAATTCCATCAAGGTGGCATGTACCAATGCCATCTCACTAGTCAAAGTGATCACTTTTAGTTCATAATTGATCGTAATGATAGGTCTAAGAGTCAAAGGGATCATATAAACAATAGTGTCTGCTAATACTGATAGAATTAAAAAGGAGGGAACCATAAAACATGGGAAGTAGGATACACAGCAGACTCATAGAATGGTAGATGTCCTGCTAAACAGCACTCTGGCCTCAGAATCAGCCCTTAAGGCATTCATATCTGGTTGAAAAGTCCATGAGAGTATTTCAGGCATGGAAAGCCAAGACACTGTGGCAAAAAAAAAAGTGACCTAAATGAAAGATCTCTGTGAGATCCCAGCAGAAAGTATGAGCCATCAAAGAAGGAGGTACCTTTCTCTGAAGGGAGGAGAGAACCTATAATTTGACTATGGCCTTGTCTAAAAAAGACCAGAGTTGGTGAACTCAAGAGGCTTCCATAGCCATGGTAGCTCATGACAAGATTCTCGGTTGATTACTGACATCTATTTATGAGTGTCAATTGTTAAATCAACAACAGGAGTCACTGTGCACTTACTCCCCATGTAAGATCTCTGTCCTTAATGTGTTGTACTATGTGAATTAATGGCATAACTAGTACTCAAACAGTACTTTATACTTTGTGTTTCTCTGTGGGTGCAAACTGTTGAAATCTTTACTTAGTATATACTAAATTTATCTGTATATAGATAATTGAAAATGAATCTTGATGTGAATGGGATGGGAGAGGGAGTGGGAGGTTCGATTGTTGAAGGTGGGAGTGAGGTTATGTGGGACAAAAGCCACTATAATCCAAAAGTTGTACTTTGGAAATGTATATTTATTAAATAAAAGTTAAAAAAAAGAAATCCCCATCTGAATTCTCTGATGTATGATAGATTTGTGACAAATGCTTTTTTAACACTATTAATATTTATAAGCTTTCTCAGTTACATGCGTCCATGTTGGATAAGATGTGATTTCCAGCAGAAAATTTTGTCCTAATACTTACATTATTTGAAGGGAAACTCTTCCACATTCAATATATACATTCTCTCCCTCTCTCTCTCTCTCTCTCTCTCTCCCTCCCTCCCTCCCTCCCTAGCTCTCTCACTCTTTCTATGACAGATAGAGTTAGAGAGACAGAGAAAAAATCTTTCTTATATTGGTTCTCCCCCAAATGGCTGCTGCAGCTGGAATTATGCCGATCCAAAGCCAGGAGCCAGGTGCTTCCTCCTGGTCTCCCATGCTGGTGCAGGGGCCCAAGGACTTGAGCCATCCTTCACTGCCTTCCCAGGCCACAGCAGAGACCTGGACTGGAAGGAGTGACCAGTACTAGAACCTGGTGCCCATATGAAATGCCGGTACCACAGGGGGATGATTAACCAAATGAGCCACAGAGCCAACCCCTTATTATATTCTCAAAGTCTCTCCCATTCAAAATAGATGATGGATTATGAGGTATGACCTATGACAAAAAGCTTTCCCACATTTATTTCATTCATGAGATCTCCACTTTGTGAATTCTCTAATGTTGTACCTGAGATTTTGGCAAAGCTTTCCAACACTCATTACATTCATAAGATTTCTCCCCCATGTGAATTCTCTGATGTCTTGTGGGCTATGACTTCTAAGTAAAGGCTTTTCCACAAGATTACTTTCAAAGGTTTTTTTCCCTGTATGAATTTGATGATGTGCAATGTGGGCTAAGTTATGGTAAAAGACTTTGAGTCATTACATTCATAAGATTTTCCCCATGTGAATTCTGTTATGCTTGATGAGGTATAATTGGCACCAAAGGCATATCCACACTGACTATAATCTTATTGTTCTCCCTTGATGGATTCTGTTATTTAATGAAAAGGAACTTGCACAAAAAGGCAATTGTGTGGAAAATTCCCTGTTAATTCTGTGATGTTTTATTAGTTGAAAATTATAACAAAAGGCTTTCTACTATCATTATTCATGACATTTCTCCCCATGTGAATTCTCTGATGCTTTGTGATGTTTGTCATATGAAGAGGCTTCTGCACAGTCATTGCCATCATAAATTTTCTCTCCTGTGACTTCTTTGATGTTCATTGAGCTCTGAATTGCATAGAAATTTGCAAAGAAAACTTCTCCACAGTCATTACATTCATAAGGTTTCTCCTGTATGGCTTCTCTAATTATTTACAAGGCTTGACTTTTGGCCAAAGGCTTTTCCAAGTCATTGCATTCAGAAGGTTTATCCCCTGTGTGACTTCTCTGATGCCTTTTGAGGTTTGACTTATGGGTAAAGACTTTTCCAGTCTTTACATTCATCAGGTTTTTCCCCTGTGTGAATTCTCTGATGTGGGTGCTAGAGCTGACTTACTCAGAAAGGCTTTTCCAGTCATTACATTCATAATCTTTCTATGCTGTGTGAATTCTCTGATGACTTATGAGGCTTGATTTGTGACCAAATGGTTTCCCACTGTCATTGTATTCATAGGGTTTCTCCTCTGTATTACTTCTCTGATGTAGGATGAGAGATGACTTCTTAAGAAAGGCTTTTCCACAGTCATTGCATTCATAAGGTTTTTCCCCCGTGTGAATTCTCTGATGTAGGATGAGATGTGACTTCCACATAAAGGCTTTCCCACAGTCATTACATTCATAAGGCTTTTCCCCTGTGTGAATTCTCTGATGATTTATGAAATGGGACTTCCGGCCAAGGCTTTTCCACAGTCATTACATTCATAAGGTTTCTTCCCTGTGTGAATTCTCTAATGCTTTGTGAGGGCTGATTTACAGCGAAAGGCTTTTCCACAGTCATTACATTCATAAGGTTTCTCTCCTGTGTGAATTCTTTCGTGATTTATGAGGTGTGACTTCTTCCCAAAGGCTTTTCCACAGTCATTACATTCATAAGGTTTCTCCCCTGTGTGAATTCTCTGATGATTTATGAGGTATGCCTTCTTGCCAAAGGCTTTCCCACACTCATGGCATTCATAAGGTTTCTCTCCTGTGTGAATTTTCTGATGAGTTATGAGCTGTGACTTCCGGCCAAAGGCTTTACCACAGTCATTGCATTCATAAGGTTTTTCCCCCATGTGAATTCTCTGATGTAGGATGAGATGTGACTTCCACATAAAGGATTTTCCACAGTCATTACATTCATAAGGCTTATCCCGTGTGTGAATTCTCTGATGATTTATGAAATGGGACTTCCGGCCAAAGGCTTTTCCACAGTCACTGCATTCATAAGGTTTCTCCCCTGTGTGAATTTTCTGATGCCTTAAGAGGTGTGACTTCTGGCCAAAGGCTTTTCCACACTCATTGCATTCATAAGGTTTCTCCCCTGTGTGAATTCTCTGATGATTTATGAAATGTGACTTCTGGCCAAAGGCTTTATCACAGTCACTGCATTCATAAGGTTTTTCCCCCGTGTGAATTCTCTGATGTAGGATGAGACATGACTTCCACATAAAGGCTTTTCCACAGTCACTGCATTCATAAGGTTTCACCCCTGTGTGAATTTTCTGATGAGTTATGAGGTGTGACTTCTGGCCAAAAGCTTTGCCACACTCATTGCATTCATAAGGTTTCTCTCCTGTGTGAATTTTCTGATGAGTTATGAGGTTTGACTTCTGGCTACAGGCTTTACCACAGTCATTGCATTCATAAGGTTTTTCCCCAATGTGAATTCTCTGATGTAGGATGAGACAAGACTTCCACATAAAGGCTTTTCCACAGTCATTACATTCATAAGGCTTATCCCCTGTGTGAATTCTCTGATGCTTTGTGAGGGCCGATTTACAGCGAAAGGCTTTTCCACAGTCACTGCATTCATAAGGTTTCACCCCTGTGTGAATTTTCTGATGTGTTATGAGGTGTGACTTCTGGCCAAAGGCTTTTCCACACTCATTGCATTCATAAGGTTTCTTCCCTGTGTGAATTCTCTGATGATTTGTGAGGACTGATTTACAGCGAAAGGCTTTTCCACAGTCATTGCATTCATAAGGTTTCTCCCCTGTGTGAATTCTCTGATGATTTATGAAATGGAACTTCCGGCCAAAGGCTTTTCCACAGTCATTACATTCATAAGGCTTATCCCCTGTGTGAATTTTCTGATGCTTTGTGAGGATTGATTTATAGTGAAAGGCTTTTCCACAGTCACTGCATTCATAAGGTTTCTCTCCCATGTGAATTCTCTGGTGATTTATGAGGTGTGACTTTAGGCCAAAAGCTTTTCCACAGTTATTACATTCATAAAGTTTATTCCCTGTGTTAATTATCTGATGCTTTATGAGGTGTGACTTCTGATCAAAGTATTTTCCACAGTCATTACATTCATAAGGTTTCTCACCTGAGTGAATTCTCTGATGATTTATGAGATGTGACTTCTGGTAAGTGGCTTCTCCATGTTCATTAAACACATGAGAGTTTTCCACTATGTGAGTACCATAATTAATTGCACGGCAGAATTTATAACTGAATGATTTTCCACAAGGCTTACATGCATAGGGTTTCTTCCCTATATGTGGTCTATGATTTATTTTAAGAGGTGATTGATCAATGACAGGTTCCAAAGAACTACTATATTCATAAACTTTCTCTCTTCTGGGACTTTGTTGATGCATACTGAGGTTAGAATTTTTATGGAAATCATGTTCTATTTGAGTTGTCTTGCCAATATTGGCAGTTGACTTCTTACTTTCTACCATAAAATGCCTCTCAGATTGACAAAATATATTTTTCCTTTTGAAGACTTTGCCTTTTCCAATTGGTTCAAATGACTGTTGCACAGTCTGATTTTTGTGCTGTTGATTAAGAGCCTCACAGATCTGGAGAGCATTCCCAGGCACATTAGTAGCATCAAATTTTTCTCCAGTTTGTAGTTGAACAGGCCCACAGTGCAGATACACATTGTGACATACATTGCATTCTTCAGGTTTCATTCCTGAATAGATTCTCTTTTTGATACTCAGTTTTGGAATATGGTTTGAACTTAAACGAAGTGTTTTTCTTAATTCAATGATCTTGGGAGTTGATGTCTTATTGTTTTTCATAACATTCTGGTTCAGATTTTTGTCCTGACTTTTCTGGTTTTTCCTAATCAGGTCATCCCTTTTCATGGCAACTGAAGTGAGAAAAAAAAATGGTGCTGTCAATAAATCAAATATAATTCTTTTTCCTGGCATACTCATGTAAAAGGAATGAAGTTACTTGTATTTAAGAGGGATAGAATTAACAAAATGAATACAAGTCATTGCTTGGAATGTCTGCATCCAAACACAGTGCCAATTTAAGCCCAGGATACTCTGCTTCAAATACAGCTCTCTACTAATGTATACCAGGGGGCAGGAGATAATGGTTCTTGTGCTTGGGACCCTGTGATACATCAGATTGGAATAGTTGGAATGCCAGGCGTTTGGCTTCAAATTAGTCAGACCTAACTGCTGCAGGTATCTGGGGAGGTAGCTAATAGGAAATCTCTTTCTCACTGTTTCTCCTCTCACTGACTTTCTGCCTTTCACAAAGGTGAAACAACTATATAAGATTTTAAAGAAAGGACATATGTTTGGTAAAAATAATCAGCTATTGCCAAGAAATCAATTTTTCCTTGTCCTATTCATTCCAGTTCATTTTTCTAAAATTGTCTGTTTTGTACTTCTCTGATATTTCAAACATCAATATGGGAAACTTTTGCTGGATCATTTTCTTGCAGGTGGATAAGAGTTTAATGTGTCTGTATTCCAAGCAGGATCACATTTAAGGGACAAGATTTGCATCTGTGGTTGTCTCATGTTCTGTCTTCCCAGGGAAACAGCATTTGTGGGATTTTTCTAATGAAAAACTGTTTTA
Organism: Oryctolagus cuniculus; assembly: GCF_964237555.1. Taxonomy (NCBI): domain Eukaryota; kingdom Metazoa; phylum Chordata; class Mammalia; order Lagomorpha; family Leporidae; genus Oryctolagus; species Oryctolagus cuniculus. The sequence goes on along the minus strand of NC_091448.1, from coordinate 63,158,549 downwards.
TCTGCACTCTATTACAGTTTCCCCATATTTCTAAGGAAATCTGATATCCTCAGCCTCTGAGAACTACAATAGTTACAGAAAGTCCCAATATACCACCTTCGGTATACATTCACAAGCAATTTAAAGAATTTGTTTCTGCAGACCAGAATCTGCTTAATTTCTTCAAAATTTATTTCTATCTCATTGTGCAGTTGTCATTCCTGGTGACCTCCTTTCATTTTTTACATAAACACTCCTCTGTGATAATATGCAATTCTGGAGATTTTGATCAGTTGCCGATTTACACATGAAACTTCATTTCCTTTGCCTTTACCAGAGATACTGATCTCCATAGATACTGTAGAATAACTGTGTCTGAAGTAAGACTTGGAAAAAATTAAGAGAAAGACCACCACTCAACATCTGCTGCAATGATTCTACTTTGGCCTCCCTGACCATTATGTACACACTCACCTGGGAGGCTATGATGTAAGCATTCTTTCCCCATCCAGGGCTCTGCTCCTTGCTCCAACTTCAAGATCAAGTCAGGTTTGGTCATGCAGTGCCCTAGTAATGGAAATAATGTAACACTTTGTGAAATCACTATCTTGGGTTAATTAAAGGTGAACAGCATGGTCCAGGAGCTATGCAACAAATGTTCCAATTTGAATTCCTTCTCAGATGGTATATAATCAGATTCTTCATGGACTCAAATTCTATTCCTGTCCCTCATTTATAAAGTTTATTAATAGTGCTCACTTATTTGTCAAATAGTGACAAAATGTTACCACTGGGCATGTGATGAGTGTCACTCACCCAAGGAGAACAGGCTGCTGTAGGTCTCCAGCATCACATCCCTGTACAGGATTTTCTGAGCTTGGTTCATGTTCTGCCATTCCTCCCAGGTAAAGTACACAGCCAGGTCTTCAAATGTTATCATCACCTGTGATAGAACACTCCTGGTCAACATGTCAACTCTGTCACATAACAAAAAATGGCAGTTGTATAACTTCTGCATGCATATGGAGGAAGAAGGAAGGATGCCATTTCATTTCAGATTTGTTGAGCATTTGGACAGCCACACAGAAGCATTCAACAGGGGATCAAACCTGTGGTATAAAGGCTGTGAAAAATGCCCAAGCTGGAGGGAAACAGGAATTTCTGTTCAGAAAGGCCAGACTATGTCAAGGGCAATTGCACAGGAGGCTGAAAGGGGGACAATAGTCACTCTGGAATGAGCAATGTTCAGAAGAATGTAGAAGTATTCAGGGAAAAAGACAAGAAACCATCAGGGAAGCTATGAAGAGATTGAACAGAGAAGAATTTCCAGGAAAACACCATGCACAGTAAATGCAATTATGGCAGAGAAAAAAATATTTTAAATTGAGACATTACAGACTTAACTTAGTGTTTATGAAGCCAGCTCAGATACTCTATCTCTGCATCAAATTTCCAAAGAAATTTCCTTGAGAAATTCTGTACTATAATCTGCATTTGTGACTGAGGGAAATGCAGAGAGATTTGTTTGAGAACAGAGTAGGCACCAGTATTATGGTGCAACAGATAAGCCTGCACCCTCCACCTGCAATTCAGGCATCCCAATGTGAACCGTTTGAGTCCTTGGTGCTCCACATGGGATGCCTGTGGTCATTTTGTGAACGAACCAGTAGATGGAAGGTATCTCTTACTACCCATCCTTCCATATCTCTATTTGCCTTTCAAATAAGTTAATAAATAAATCTTGGGGCCAGAGCTGTGGTGCAGTGGGTTAACACCCTTGCCTAAAGTGCTGACATCTCATATGGGTGCCATTTCTAGACCCAGCTGCTCCACTTCTGATCTAGCACTCTGCTATGACCTGGGAAAGTAGTAGAAGAAGAACCAAACCCTTGGGTCCTTTAACCCATGTGGGAGACTGAGAAGAAGCTCTGGCTCCTGGCTTCAGATCAGCACAGCTCCGGGCATTGTGGGCAGCCAGGGAGTGAACCAGCAGATGAAGATCTCTACTCTCTCTCTCTCTCTGCCTCTCTCTCTTTGTAACTCTGACTTTCAAATAAAAAATAAATTTTTAAATAAAAACGTAAAACATAAAAGAACCTGCAATAGATTTTTTTTCCTCACACAGCCCTTATGCTATCTCTGAATCAAGGTCAGCTCCCCCAATTATGAAGGTCTGCATTACTCTAACAATTAAAAAAATAAATGCAACTGATTTGTGTTTTAGCACTAGCTAACTCTTACTCTTGCAGAATGTTCAGTGTTTATTTCCATGGTGGTACTGAAACACTGCCCACTACATCATCTATATAACAATAATGACTGTATTTGACATCATGACCCCCAATTTCGAATATTATCCTTGAAGCCTCATTTAAAAATATAAATAATATGTATTTTGCTATGGCAACAGAAAGATGAGACCAAATTGCCTTATGTTAGATTACTTCAATGCTTGATAGTCATGACAAATTCATTTGTCTTGTTTTTATATATTCCCTAAGAATAAAATTTATCTTTATTTTCCCATTTTTATTAACAAATTATTATAAATCTAAAAAGAAAACTGACAGCAACCTGAGAATAATTAAAAAAAAAACACTTACAGGGCCAGTGCTGTTGCACAGTGGGATAAAGCCCCAGCCCTCAGAGCCAGCATCCCATATGAGTGCCAGTTTGAGTCCTGGCTTCTCCACCTCAAATCCTGCTCCTACAAATATTACTGGGAAGGTACTGGAGGATGACTCAAGGGTGTGGACCCATGCACCTATGTGAGAGATGCAGAAGGATCCTGCCTCTTGCCTATAGATTGGCTCAGCTCTGACCTTTGTGGCCTTTTGGGGAATGAACCAGCAGATGCAAGACTCTCTCTCTCTCTTTTTCTGTTACTCTCTGTGACTATGTCTTTCAAATGCATAAAATAAATATGTTTTTAAAAGTACACAATCTGCAGGTGATGTATTAATTTTCTCTGCTCTTTGAAATATCTGGAGGTGTCATGAATCATTCCTGGAAGAAAACATAAATGCAAGGATTTAAAAGAAAATTTCATGGCTTTCTTTCTACATTGTACTGTAGAAAACGGAGTGCTAGAATGAATAAAGAATCATGAATACATAAATAAAGAAAACATAAATTTCAAGGAGGAAAAATCATTTAAACCTGCAAATATACGGCAACTGAACCCACCTCTATTAAGTGGCAGAGATTAATCAGAAGTTATCTTTGGTTTAATGAAAGCATTGCAAAAAAAAATTTTTTTTTCCCCCAGGAATTACTGTCATATTGTTTTTGTTCCTTTTCCTCATTTTCTGTAAAGTCAATTCCTATGGTCATTTCTGTGATACAGGAAATCATGTTTCAGATAAACAAAAAGTGGAGATAAATGAGAATAGTCAGGGTGATACTGAAGAAAAAAGGACAATTAGGAAAAAGGGAACTTCCAACGTTGAAACTGATTAATGTTACGAGAAATCACTTAAATGTGGGGAATCAGTGTTCAGGAAGACCAGACACTTATTCTTTCTTTTTATATCCAATTACTGCATCAAACTTAACATTGAGCTTTCGTTTTGCAAGTGCCAGGAAACGCTCAGGAAGGATCCTTTCCAATATCATTAAAAAGTGTATAGAAGACGGCACAAAGATCATTTTCTCCTCTGTCAGGATCCCATTCATCAGCTTGTTTACCACTTGCTCAAGTTCCAGGGTGGGTCCCAGGCTGGTGCTTGGATTTTTGATGAAGCCAGTGTTTATGAAATTCGGGCAGAGACATGTCGTCTTGACTCAGGTTCTTTCTAAGGCAGCCAGCTCGTCAGTCAAAGCTCTGTGAAACCCAACAGCAGCAAACTTGCTGGAACAATAAGCCAGTAAGAAGGGGACCACAGTATGTCCACCTGCGGAAGCCACAGTGACAATATGACCATGATTGTTCTTCATCATCGCTGGAAGAAATGCCTTTGTAGTCCAGAAATGCGCAAGCACATTAACTTCAAAAGTTTTTTTCAATCTGAGGGTCTTGTGTAGCAAACAAATCAGATGTGTAGACTACACCAGCATTATTTACTAAGATGCTAACATCTCCAATTTCTGCCTTTACCTTCTTTGCAGAGCTGTAAATATCTTCTTGGTTACTGCAGTCAACCACAAAAGGATGAGCCTGGGCACCCAGTCTCCTGCATTCAGCAGCTGTTTCCTCAATTCCATGCTTTGGAGGTAGTCAGCAGGAATGGAGCATTGCAAAAATTTTATTAAATGATATTGTAACAATAAAAAAGAGTAAAACTTTGTTATTGTTGAAATTAATTACATTCAGTAAAATTTACATTAATGAAAGTTATTTTGGGGACTGGCACTGTGGCTTAGTGGGTAAAGCTGCTGCCTGTATCCCATGTGAGTGACAGTTCAAAACAGTGACAGAGCTGCAATTGACAGTCACCCATACAGGTTTCATCTCAAATGGCCTGAACACCCAGCTCCATCACATTGCCATCTTGGATGAAACAGACTTTCTTTCTTTCTTTCTTATTTTAAGAATTTTATTTATTTATTTGACAGGTAGAATTACAGACAGTGAGAGAGAGAGGCAGAGAGAAATGTCTTCCTTCCATTGTTTCACTCTCAAAATGGACACAATGGATGGAGCTGTGCTGATCTAAAGCCAGGAGTCAGGTGCTTCTTCCTGGGCTCCCACCCAGGTGCAGGAGCCCAAGCACCTGGGCCATCTTCTGCTGCTTTGCCAGGCCACAGCAGAGAGCTGGATAAGAAGAAGAGCAGCCGGGACTAGAAATGGTGCCCATATGGGATGCCCGCACCCCACATGGAGGATTAACCTACTGCACCACAGTGCTGGCTCTGGATGAAACAGTCTTTCTACAGAACTTTTGTAGCTGCCTCTGTACAACTGGAGACACATTGGTCTTGTTTCAGTGCACCAATTTTTGATAAAAATATCTTTAAAATCTCAACCTTATTCACCCGTTCTCCAGCTCCAGAACTGAGGATGTGGCATTGGTGTCCCTTCCTAGGCCAGCCAAGATCTACAGGGTGCATCTGAATGACATAACTTAACACCTCAGATCTATGACTGTCACCTATGCCACCAAGAGCAGACACCTGTCCTGCTCTCCAAGGTTCCTTTCACCCTCACACTAACATCCACAGACACAGAAACCAACCACACAGTTCTTGAGCAATATGAGGAAAGCCCCAGAGTCAGGAATTCTGTGAAGATGGTGGGAGTGGTTGGAATGGCACATGCTGAGAAGGAGGCCAGAGGAGATTTCCCATGGTCCTGACCTGCTGACATCATGGGCAGATGAGGCTAGATTCCCAGATACCAATGCACGTCTCCATTAGAAGCAATGAAGATGATCCATACATCAGCTAGAAAATCAGCCTCCTGGGACATGGAGGGGATACATCAGAACTTGTCTAACCACAAGAGATATCCACATAGTAATCAATTCCTCATTAATGCTTGACATATTTACAACATAAAGAAACATAGTATAAGTGGAGAAATTCAAATGTGGAAAGAATTCTTGGGAATTGTATTTAAATTTATCATGATTTGATCCTATTGAAAACCTAAAATTTGTTTTTAAATTTTATAATGAAAAAGGATAAAAAAAGATGTTCCATCTTACGTCTCTACAGCATAAGATATACATCAACTTTCCCAGGTTCTATATGCATTTATGAACAAAGTTTCATAGGTGTACTCAGTAGTGTGGCTCCAAAAGTCTTAACCAGGGATTCAACTAAATTTAACAAGGAATTTTAGAAGAATTCCAAAATACGTATCAGAAGAAAAATACATACTTTACTTGGTACATCTCATTTTAATTATACTATTGTCTCCATTTCCAATTGTCAGATGTACAAAAAAATCCCAGAAGCAGCAGAGTTAGTCCAACATGATGAGGAATAAAATACTTTTTAAGTTACAATTTGACTAGAGAAAATGAGAATTCACAGATCCCAGATTAAAATAACCAAGATGGCTCAATAAAAGAAAACTCAATGTCTTCTTACACTGACATTTATTACCTCAGATTTATTTAACCAAAAGGAGATTACTCCAGCTATTCCCCATTAGGCATCCCAATTTCATCTGCTAAATCTATTAAAAAAAAAGCACCTCATGATAATTACTAAAATCATACTGCTGTATGCCACCCACCATGTCCACTGTACCTTATACCTAATGTTAACAAATCTGATGCATCTCAATAGATAAATGATGTGTCTTAACTATTACAAGTGTGGCAAATGTGTTTTGTTCAAAGTTTTTCCAAAAGCCCCTCCGTCTCAGTTTGCCTTCACCTTGAAAAGATACTTCTTCTGAGGTATACATGGACACCTCATTGACTTTGCCATCAAACAGAATTTTTGCAAAAAAAATTAACCACACCCACCACTTATCAGGAACACAAGCATGCATCACATAGATGACAAGCTCCATGAATGAGATGATCTGACAGGCTTCTCAAGTACATACAAGCCTAATCATCCTACTTGGGTTTTAGTGCAATGCATACCTCATTTACAAAATTAATTGTCACCTTTGCTACAAATCAATCCAGCTTATATGGGCCTCCCTCTGATGAAAGGGGCTAAAATCCATCAAAATAAACTCTAGAAACTGTCCTTGTGCTCTCAGTGACTTTTTCATTCTAGGGGCTCACAAACCTTCTAAATTCTTTAGATCACCTATGATGATCATTAGTTCTCAAGGACTATGATGCAAGTAATTTCCCCTCTTGGCATCTTGTTATTAACTATGCTGTATGAGAAATGAAGTCTACACACCTTGTGCCTACAATTCTCCAAACCATGTTGTCTGCTAGAACATTGGCCATGAATATAGGACAATAAAATTTGGGCATGGTTGCTGAGGTCTCCTTAATAAAAGATGGACTGGGGCCGCAACTGTGGTGAAGTGGTGTAATCCTCCACATGCAGTGCTGGCACCCCATATATGCACTAGCTCTAGTCCCCACTGCTCCTCTTCCCATCCAGCTCTCTGCAATAGCCTGGGAAAGCAGGAGAAGATAGCCTTGGACCCCTGCACCTATGAGGAAGACCTGGAAGCTCTTGGCTACTGGCCTAGCATCTGCCCATCTCCAGCTGTTGCATTCATTAGGGGAGTGAACCAGTGTATGGAAGACCTTTCTCTCTTTCTCTTTCTCTCACTGTCTGAACTGTACTTGTCAAATAAATAAACCTTAAAAACTATATGTAGGATGGACCAAAATGTGGCATACTCTATTTCAGCTCCAGTATCTACTGTCTATGTAAGTGTCTCAGAGTAACACAGTAGGTCACCCTCTAGCAAACAAGAAAAGCTATTTAAGTTCAGAGGACACCATTCTGCTGCCTGTTGACTTTATTACTGTTAGTCTGGATGCTTTCATCCATTGCAATCCAGAGACCCAATTTTCCCATAGATATTAACATCAGGAAACATAAAAATATGGTAAGAAAAGCTTAAACTGAGAGTTATTATTAATAAGTATTTTAACAAACTTTCTTAGAACCCATCTAGTCCAAACCTTGGACAATTGGAAGCTGTTGTACTTAGCCCACCCATAATCGAGATGCGTTCTAATTCTTTTAACTGCAAGGAGAGTATCATAGACATTAATGCTCCAAACTGATCCAGTTCCCTGCTAATGTGTCTGGGAAAGCAGCACAGGATGACTCAAATTATTTGAGCTCCTGCTCCCATGTGAGAGACCTGGAAGAAGACCCTAGCTCCTGACATCAGTCTGGCCTAGCCACAGTCATTGCAGCCATTTGAGGAGTGAACAAATCAGAAGGAAGATCTCTCCCTCTGTCACTTTATAGCACTGCCTTTCAAAGAGCTGAAAAACTTACCATGACTCATTATGTCATTAATTTAGTACATGACACTGAGAAAATCAGAACTATTTGTTAAAAATTGGTTGCAATGCACTAGATTTATAATTTTTCAATGTATCTTTCCAATGTATAATGTAGTCCTGTGCTAGTTTAGAGTATCAGAAATTTAAAATGTGCAAAGTTTTTAAAAATATTTATTGTGAGACAGAGTTAGAGATATAGAGAGGAAGAGAAAGAGAGAGAGGCTTCTACCCACAGGTTCACCCCCCAAGTGGCCAAAATGGCTGGAGCTGGGCCAATCTGAAGCCAGGTGCCAGAAGCCACGAGTCAGCAGCTTCCTCCAGGTCACCCATGTGGGTGCAGGGGCCCAAGCATTCATGCTATATTCCACTGCTTTCCTAGGCCATTAGCAAAGAGCTGGATTGGAAGTGCAGAAGCAGGGACTCAAACTGGTGCCCACATGGAATGCTGGTGCTGCAGGTGGAGGCTTAATTCTACTATGACACAGTGTGGGCCAGTGACAGGTTTTAGGAAGATGTCTTTTATGTAGACTAGGCTACAATATTGTAAGGTAAGGTTTAGCTTTTATTTTCCACACATCAGTATTCATCTTTTAGCAATTATAAATATTGACTATCATATGCATCTTATGAAGCATTATATTGATGTTACCTGTACACAACCATCAGGCACTTCCACTGTAGAATGCATTAATGTGTATATGTATTTTTGTTTGTGTGTACATGAATGCACAACTTTTGATGGAGTTAGTACTGAAAGTAATACTGTAAGAAATCCTACACTCATTTCAAAACTTCTGTCCTCCCCAGAGTTGGCTGTCTATCAGGCAGACCACAGGGCCCCTTTTGCTGTTATGGATTGAAATGTGCCTCCCTAAAACTCAAACATTGAAGTGCTAACCACCAATGTGACTCTATCTGAAGAAAGTGCTTTTAAGCAGGTTAAATGATATATATATATATATGTCTGTCACATCAGGAGAAAGGCTTCTGGAAAAATCAAGCCTATTAGGGCCTTGATCTGATATTTTCAACCTCTGCAACTCTCAGTTGTAAAATTCCACAATTTAAATCAAATTCTCTGAGGAATTTTGTTAGCAAATTTATACATCCTCATTTCTGCCAGTGTTTTCTGCAGTCATCTGGAAGGTCCTCATGATTAGCAGAGAAATATAGAAACTAAAAACTATGATTTTAGATGACCAAATATCTACTAACACAAAAAAGGATATCCCAGAAGCAACCTACTACCATTCCACAGGACCCAGAAAAAAACAAGAATGAATCAAGTTGCAGGGCAGTGAATAATGAAAAAAAAGTGAATAATGAAAGATAACTGTGGCCGGTGCTGTGGCTCAATAGGCTAATCCTCCGCCTTGCGGCACCAGCACACTGGGTTCTAGTCCTGGTCAGGGCACCTGATTCTGTCCCAGTTGCCCCTCTTCCAGGCCAGCTCTCTGCTATGGCCCAGGAGTGCAGTGGAGGATGGCCCAAGTGCTTGGGCCCTGCACCCACATGGGAGACCAGGGGAAACACCTGGCTCCTGGCATTGGATCAGCGTGGTGCACCAGCCGCAGAAGCCACTGGGGGGGTGAACCAAAAAAAAAGCAAGACCTTTCTCTCCGTCTCTCTCTCACTGTCCACTCTCTGTCAAAAAAAGAAAAAAAATTATGGGGGGAAGCCATTGTAATCCATTAACTGTACTTTGGAAATTTATATTTACTAAATTAAAAAATATTTAAAAAAAGAATGTCAGTGATATATTCTGAGGTAAGCTTTAACAAAGGGAAAGCAAATTTTACTTTTAATTTTTCTCATATTGCTTTTGAGGAACCTGTGATGGTCATAGTTGCATATATGAGTTCTGTGTTCAGGATAAATGTAAATTTCTTTAACAAAATAATAAGTATTAAGTCATGAGGAGTAGATGAGTTTACCCAGGCACTACACATATTTGTAAAGTAGGAGGACAAGCACTGCAATGGTAAACACCTGAGCAATATCCACATCCAATTTTAGGCAGAAGAATTGGCAAATGAACTGAAACAGAGTAATTGAAATGATAGAGAAAAGCCAAGGAGATGAGAGGTGATGAATGGTGAGGGTGCAGTGTTTGAGGAGGGAGCTAAGAAATGTATGCTGCCTTCCAAACCACTTTGTTCTCAATCTCTTTACTCCGCTTCATGTTATATTTTTTAAAGATTTATTTATTTGAAAGTTGGAGTTATGCAGAGAGAAATAGAGAGGGAGGTCTTCTATCTGCTGGGTCACTCCCCAAATGGCTGCAACAGCTGGGGCTGCACAGATCCAACACTGGAATCCAGGAGCTTCCTCCAGGTCCTCCATATGGGTGCAGGGACCCAAGCACTTGGGCCATCTTCCACTGCTTTCCCAGCCCATAGCAAAGAGTTGAACAGCCAGGACTCGAACCAGCACCCATGTGGGATGCTGGTACTGTAGGCAGCAATTTTACCCACTACATCACAGTGCCGGCCCCTCTGCTTCACTTTCATAATGCAACTTATTCTTAAGGAAACTATATTTTACATTTTCCTGTTAGCATATTGTCATATTAACTCCTAAGAGAGAAGTGGCCTGTATTCTGTGCTTAGAAGAGGATTTGGCGCATAGTAGAACTTCAGTGAAGTGCTACATGAATGATGTGCACTCAGTAAATGAGGTATTTAAAGCATACATTGCATGTAACCAACACAGATATCACTAATGACCTTGGGAAGACCAATTTGAGAGGAATAGTGGGGACAAAAATAAGACTCCAATAAGTTGAATAATAACAGAAAGGAAAGGAAGTGAGATGGATGCAAAACTACTGACCACTTTTTGAGGAATTAAATTCACAAAGGGGCTAGCATTGCAGCAAAATGGGTTAAACTGCCACCTGTGATGCCACCATTCCATGTGAGTTGCAGTTTGAATTCAAGCTAATCCACTTCCAATTCAGCTCCCTGCTAATGCACCTGGGAAAGCAGAAGATGGACCAAGGACTCGGCCCCTGCCTCTCATGTGGAGGACCTAAATGAAGCTCCTAACTTCAGCCTGCCCCAGCCACAGTTGTTGCAAATTTTTGGGGTATGAGCCAGCAGATGGTGTCTTTCCTTCTGTAACTCCACCTTTCAAATAAATAAATCTTTAATAAACAAATAAACTGATTAAAAAACAAAAACCCAATATCCTATCATCTTATTCCAAAAAGACAAAAAAGGACAAATCCTAGAGATGATATTGGAAAAGAAAATCCTCACACATGGAGGGTGAAAACATGAATTAGTATAGCTGTTATGGAGAAAAGAATGATCATTCCTCAAAAAAGAAAAATAAATCTACCATTTGACAGAATTATTTTGCTCTTCGCTATATATTAGAAGAAAATTTTATTAGAAGGAAATTATAAGGAAATGAAAAGAGCATATCAAAGAGACAGCAATTTTCCCATTGTCAGTATAACACAGTTCACTGCAGCCATGATTTGGAACCAACCTAGCTGTCCATGAATAAAAAAATGTACAAGGGATCATTATTTAGACACAAAAAAGAATAAATATTGTTACATTAACTGAAATAAGCCAGAAACAGAAACACAAATGTCACATGTACCTTATCACATATGGAAGTGAAAAAAAATTAATGCATCTAAACAGAGAATTGTTCTTGTCAGAGAAGGGTAGAGGCTAGGGACAGACGAGGATTGGATGACAGGTACCAAACTACAGTGATTCACAAGTAACTGCTGGTGTTCCACAAAATCATTAGATGATGATAATATACCATATTAGGTCCTTTGTAAAGAACTGAAGAGGAGCTGGTAGCCTCAAATCATGAAGAAGAAACAGAAACGATAGTTGTTTAGCATAATCACTTTCATCTAATCAAATAGTGCAGTATACCCTATAATAATGAATGCCTAGTACACATTAAAATCAAAAATTATTTCAATAACATTTTAAAATCAAAAGCATCCCATTATACTAACAATGAGCTATTTGAAAATGAAATTAGGAAAACACTTCCATACTTAACAGCATAAAAATAGGAACAAATATCCTCCAGCACTATCTTCATTGGTTAGCAGTGATTAATCAAATACACAGCTCAAAAATCAATAAATTGGGGTAGGTGCTGTGGCGCAGCAAGTTAATGCCCTGGCCTGGAATGCCAGCATCCTTTATGGGCACTGGTACTAGTCCTGGCTGCTGCTCTATGATCCAGCTCTCTGCTGTGGCCTGGGATATCAGTGGAAAGTGGCCCAAGTCCTTGGGCTCCTGTACCCATGTGGGAGACCCAGAAGCTCCTGGCTCCTGGCTTTGGATCAGCACGGTGCACTGGCCACAGTGCACCTGCTGCAGCAGCCACTGGGGGGTGAACCAATGGAAAAGCAAGACCTTTCTCTCTGTCTGTCTCTCTCTCACTGTACACTCTGCCTGTCAAAAACAAAATCTTTAAAAGAACAATAAATCAATATGGTCTTTCAACTTGAAATTTCTGATCAGCCTTACATGGTTTATAACCAACAATGCCAGCATCCCATGAGCACCAGTTCCAGTCCCAGCTGCTTCATTTCAAATCAGTCCCCTATTAATATGCCAGGGAAAGGAAGCAGAAGATGGGCCAAAAGTCGGGTTCCTGCCACTCATGGAAGTCCAAGAGTTCCAGGCCTTTGGCTTCAATCTGGTGTTGTCTGGCCACTGCAACCACTGTGGGAAGTTCTGCAACCATTGGGGGAAGTTTAAAACAGATCCCTCCCTCCCTCCCTCCCTCCCTTTCTTCCTTCCTTCCTTCCTTCCTTCCTTCCTTCCTTCCTTCCTTCCTTCCTTCCTTCCTTCCTTCCTTCTTTCCTTCCTTCCTCCTTTCCTTCTTCCTATCCTTTCCTTCCTCTTTCTTTCTTTCTTTCTTTCTTTCTTTCTTTCTTTCTTTCTTTCTTTCTCTCTCTCTCTCTCTCTCTTTCTTTCTTTCTTCTCTCTCTCTCTCTCCCCTTCTGCCTTTCAAATTCACAAAGTAAGCCTTTTTTAAAACATATTTTTAAAACTATTTTAAAAGAAAGATAGGAGAAACTTTATCAAAGCAAGGAGAGCATACGATGAATAGTAGGACTCCTAATTTCAAAAATCTACACTCAAGAAAAAGCTAATGAAACTCAAATTATAACCAAACATCATTATCTATTATCTACTATAATCTTTATCTTGAGAGTTAGGGAAAAAAATGTTCATTCCCTGTGAAAAAACCAACCTCGGGTGGGCATAGTGGGTTAAGCTGCTGCCTGCAGTGCCAGCATCCCACACAGTACTGGTTGAAGATCTGCTGCTCCATTTCCAACTCAGCCCCCTCCTAATGCACCTGGGAAAGGAGCAGAGGACGGCTCAAGTGCTTAGGCCCCTGTCCCCAAGTGGAGACTAGGAAGAAACTCCTAAATCCTGGCTTCAGCCTAGCCTAGCCACAGCCATTGCAGCCATTTGGGAAGTGAACCTATTGATGGAAGATCTCTCAGCCTAAACTTCTCTCTCGGTACATATGCCTTTCAAGTAAATAAAAGAAATCATAAAAATAAACCATACACAATGTAGTATTTTGGCAATTCTCTCACACAGAAAATCTTTGATAAACTGTAGATGAGTGTTCCCGCATTAATGCAATTCAGAAAGAGGATTCCTTTCTCCCAACCTGTGGTAGACATCATAAATGTAATTAATGGGAAGATGAATGGACACCATCAGACTGCTTCCTCACAAGGCATCTTTCCTTAAAGCCATCACTGCTATGTTACCAGATTATGTACTTCATATGAAATATTTGTCTCTTACAAATTTTGAGTACATTGCCAAAACTGACAGCAGTGCAGGGACTGATGTGCCAAGGACAGCCAGTTAGGGAGATGAATCTAGGAATCCTATTCTTGGCTGCTTCCAAGTCCTATTAACAGGCACACAGCATGTTTGCTCAGAAAAAGGTTTTACTGTTGTTTCATGGGTGTGAAGCAGCTCTTCCCAGCAAAAACACAAAACTACTTGTCCATTCACAAGCTCTGTGATAGGAAGTGCACAGGAGAATAGTTCAAACACACTGGGGTTAAGAGGAGAAATGCTGTCACCCTAATACCTCAAACTGGAATTCAGTTTCTATTTTTACTTTCTAGATGCCCTCATTGTTCTAAATGAGTTTCATAAATTAGTAACTTGGGGGCCAGTGCTGTGGCATAGCCAGTAAACCCACTGCCTGTAGTGCCAGCATCCCATATGGGTACTGGTTTGAAACTCAGCTGCTCCACCTACAATCCAGCTCACTTCTTTGGCATGGGAAAGCAGTGGAGGATGGCCCATGTCCTTGGGTCTCTGCACCCACATGGGAGACTTGGAAGAAGCTCCTGGCTCCAGGCTTCAGACCGGCACAGCTCCGGCCTTTGCGGCCAATTGCAGAAGTGAACAGCAGATAGAAGACATCTCTCACTCTTTCTGCCGTTCTTCCTCTCTCTGTGTATTTCTGATTTTTCAAATAAATAAATAAAGCAGTAACTTGGTGACAACAACTATCTATAAGAACATGTGAAGTATTCAAACACAGTTTGTCACATAAAGTCAGCAAGTTTTCAAGGGCACACCTTCTACACTATGTGGGCATCTCTGTGGGGGGGAGAGGTGCATTTTTTTCTTCCCCTCTTCTTTCTTACCATTCTCACATTAATAAATTCTATAGATGCTTCCACAGACCAGTCTCTATGAAAATGTAGAATATCCTCCCATGACAAAAATGTCATGGGTTTAAACACAGAACCCAAAATAAGAAAAGTATTTGGCCTTCTTAATTAAACACTGGGGAATGTAAGATAATCAGTGGATCATTCAGTAACTGTAAAGACCTGGGCGGAGAAAAACTGTCACTTTTCTATATTTATGATGTTGTAATTCTCCACGTTATGCAAACTCAGATTAAAATAACTCCAGTTAGTGGGCAGCACTGAGGCAAGAGTGTCTACTCTCTACAAATGCTATTCTCTACAGAGTCAGCAAACCATATGGGCGCTGGTTGGAATCATGGCTGCTCCAGTTTCCATCCAGCTCTCTACTGTGGCCTGGAAATACAGTAGAAGATAGCCCAAATACTTCATCCCCTGCACCTAGGGGTAGGAGACCTGGACAAAGCTCCTGGCTCCTGACTTCGAATCAACACAGCTAGAGCCATCTATCTTTACTTCTGCCACTTTGTAACTCTGTCTTCCAAATAAATAAATAATTAAAAGAAAAATAGCTCCATCCTGGAAGAAGCTCTTGGCTCCTGGCTTCGGATCAGCATACCTCTGGCCATTGCCGCCAAATGGGAGTGAACCATCAGGTGGAAGACATCTCTCTCTCTTTCTCTCTCTGCCTCTCCTCTCTCTCTGTAACTCTTTCAAATGAATAAATAAATCTTTAAAATAATAGCTCCAGTTATTGACAACACAGTAGACTTGCATTAATTTTAGTTCACTTTTCACTTTACAAAGGGATCAGTGGCAGGTAAAAACAGTTGACAGCCTTGCTAACAGGAGAAGAAATAGCTGAAGACAGAAAAAGAAAAGCAGCCAAAGAAATCATCAGCTACGATTGCATGGCCTTGTAGAAGAAATACAGCCACAACCTGAGGCAAAGAAAGAAAAGTGGACCCCATCCAACACAAACCTTGAAAAGTGGATGCTCACAATTAATGAGTGAAACAGCTGCCCACTGAAATCTTGTCTAGGGAGGGAAGATGTCCTAAGTTCTGCTTCTGTAAACTCCAGTCATAAATCAGTCCCTGGCATCTTTTTTTTACAAACATACTGGACCCACCAACCATTGGAAACGTGGTCCTAAGTCATGTAGGCTGCATTTAAACCCACCAATGCTGTAACAGCTGAGGTATGATGCTGATGAGCCTATAAATATTCTAAGAAACTTGAGTTTGATGCTCAATTCTCAGGAAAACCCTTCTCCCACATGCGTCCCCGACCCTTCCTGTACCCCAAATCTGCTGCAGAAAGCCCCGGGAGCAGGTACTCTTTCTTCTGCACACACGGGGAGTGAAGCGGGGAGTGCAGGGCAGAGAGTCCCTGCACGTGGGACCCACAGGCGGAGGATGAAGAGGGAAGCAGCAGCAGGAGGCAGGCTCGGAGTGAGCACCTGGAAACTGCCTGGGATCACACGTGCAGAGCAGAAGATGCAACAAATGCAAGAGAAGGCACAGCACAGCCTCCAGGGTTGACTCAGATCAGGGAATGAACTCCCTCTGGTCCCAACTCAGAGGCCCATGGGCGGGCACTAGTACGCGCATGCGCACAGGCATTCGGAACGCAGAATACGCCTGAGCTCCTGGGAACTCTGGGAAATGAAGTCCAGGCCACAGCATCCCTAGAGACACAGGCTGCCCCCCACCCCCAGGGCTGCAGTCTGGGGTGGGTGCCCATGACCAGAGGGTGTTTGCTTTTGTTTATGTCCCTCTTTCCTGTCCTTCCCAACCCAAAATCTCAAGGATCATTTGGTGTCCTTCCTTTCCAGAAGCAAAATGTTTTCTTTTTATATGTGAATTTTCTCTCCTCTTTTTTTAAAGATGTATTTATTTATTTATTTGCAAGTCAGAGTTATGAGAGAAGGTGAGGCAGGAAGTGAAAGACAGGGAGAGAGAGGTAGAGAGAGAGAGAGTGTGTGAGAGGTCTTTCATTTACTGGTTCACTCCCAAATTTGTTGTAACCGCTAGGGCAGAGCCGATCCAAAGCTAGGAGCCAGGAGCTTTTGCCAATTCTTCCACGCGAGTGTAGGGGCCCAAGGACTTGAGTTATCTTCCACCACTTTCCCAGACTACAGCTGAGAGCTAGATGGGAAATGGAGCAGCTGGAATTTGAACCGGCGCCCATATTGGATGCTGACACTTAAGCAGTGGTTTTACCACAGCGCCAGACCCAGAAGCAAAATCTTACAGAGTGACAACCACTGCTGCTAATTGACCCCAAATCCTAACTCTCTTATAACCTCTGTCTTCTTTCAGAAAAAATCTTATTTGCTGCATTGTCCCTGGAAACTTCTCTGAAATCATAAATGACAATGAATAAAATGTAACTTTTAGTGCAGGTGTAAAAGGCACAGTTTAACATCCAGTTCTGAGAATACAATTTTTATTTGTGTTGTATTGATTGTTCTTTTCAAATCATTTTACACCTTCTTTTAATTTACCAAGTACAGAGGCCAACAGAGGAACTGGATGCAGAGCCAACATTGCTGAGTATCTTCAAGGAGCCAGGTTAAGCGGCTAAATGTCTTACATCATGTCATTTATACCTTAGAATAATTCTGGGGTCAATATGATCAATTTTCAAACAGGAAATTGAGTGGAAAGAGTTCAGAAAAAGCCCATGACAACATCATTAAAAAGGTCTAAGCTAAAAGCCAATGAAATATAATACTAATTTTAAAAAATCATTCTTTTGGGGCTCAGTTTCTAACACCTTAAATTTCTCATAGGGCAAAAAAAAAATGAGAGAGAAGAAGAGTACCTACAATAATTTACACTGTAGAGAACCACATATGATTATAACTTTTCTGAAAAAGGAGGAGATTCAAAGTTGCTATTATTCCATGGTCATTTTTTCTTATGTTTAATATAAAAATGGCATGTATGCATTATGAATTCTTAGTTGTGTGTTTTCTGGATTGTTTTATTTTTTAAGTAGAAGTTCAAATGGATAACTGGGTGACATCAAGTTCTTTGCTTATGATTACTTCTCTGAATTAGAGTTCATGGAATTAAATTTGTTGCTGGATTAGGAGTGGTTAAATCTTTATCCACTGACTTCACACTAGTATTTTCAAGGTCAGGCAATATACTTTGGGTAGATTGTTCTCTCTTGCCAGATGGAAAACTTCATGGGGCAAGAAACATATTTGATGTGAAATTAAAATTCAGCATCTTGACAGAGATAGTATTTTAGTTAAATGAATATTTGAAGATATACAAAATAAATAAATAAGATTTCTGAGCTCCAAGAAATACTTAATAGATGGGCCTAGGAAATAGAGATCTATTTGATGACTGCCACACTTAAATGAATATGTAATTTGTTGTTCTGACACAAGTTTGATCATAAAAGGGGCATATTAATAATTATACACTGTTGATATGTATAAACCAGAATCATCTTGGGCCAAACAAGTTAAATGTTCACCCTAGCTATGGAAGGCATTCCATTTCTTTATTTAATAAGCATTTCTTTAAATATTTATTTGAAAGTCAGAGTTACACAGAGTGAAGGAGAGGCAGAGAGAGACAGAGAGACAGAGAGAGAGGGGTCTTCCATCCGCTGGTTCACTCCCCAATTGGCAGCAGTGGCCAGAAATGTACCAATCTGAAGCCAGGAGGTAGGAGCTTCTTCTGGTCTCCCATGTAGGTGCAGAGGCTTAAGGGCTTGAGCCATCTACTACTTTCCCAAGCCACAGGCCACAGCAGAGAGCTGGATTGGAAGTGGAGCATCCAGGGCATGAACCAGTACTCATATGGGATGCCAGCATTGCAGGCGGTGGCTTTACCTGCCTAGCCACAGCACCAGTCCCTTTAATAAGCATTTATCGAGCATTCCTTTGTGTGGTATGTTGAAAGAATTACCAGCCACTTGATTTCCCTAGAAATTGGAGTAAGAGATACTCAGCAGCAAGATGTAGGCAGGGAGAGTGGACTGAATAACAAAAGGCTTTGGACACAAAGGAAAGGAAACAAAAGGTAGGGAGGATAATTAAAAAGTCTATTAAAGGTAATTTAGTAGGACCTGAACCAAGGAACTGTGGCAGTGGGAATGTAGAAGAAGCAAGATTACAATGAGATCTAAAAGGTAGAATCAACAGGAGTTCAATGCTTTACTATGGCAGATGAAAGCAGGAGAAAAGTCATGTGTAAATCTGAATTTGGATTGTATTATTAAAGGACAAAGTGTTCTCAGCACATTAATGTTCATCAGTAATACATGCTTTCTCCAATCCGCTTATAAAATGCCCATAAAGCCAGGACACAATCTCATAGGAATATGTGATCTGTAATCCCTATGTCAATCATCAAGCCAAACATTTTTAACTGCTACTATATACAATTGTCCTCATTATGATGCAGTTATTTAGAAACCAGAAGGCATAATCAGGGGCTGTAAGAACAGTCTTTAAAAAGTTAAATTCAAATTACTTAATTCAAAGCTGACTTTGGAATACCTCACAAATTCAGAGTTCATGTGTCTACCAACTTCAGGTACTCGAAGTACAATAAAGGAGAACATGAGTAAAAATTTTTCCCAGAATAGCCAAAATATGCATTATAAGGTTCAAGTGAGGTGTCCTGCCACAGGCTCACCATAGTGATTCTTAAATAAACTCACTCTGTCTTGGTTGCTCTGGCAGGAGTAGTTGGGCACACAGAGAAGAGGAGAGCAACAGATGTGAACTGTGAATAAGTTGAAAGGGTTCCAACAAGAGTGCTGCGGAGCTCCGTGGCCCTACCTGAATGTAATATGCAGGCAGGCATTTGATTTCTGGGAGACTACAATGCTCTAGGAGAACTGAGCACCATCAGAGCATTCAAGGCCAACATCCACAACTCACTGAGTGATGATGGATCACAGTATCTTGGCTTCATGGACAGAACTAAGCTTGCTGCATCTTTCTGTTTGGAGCCACTGGAACTGAAGAGCACATGGGGTCATAGAGGGTGGAGGAGAATGGTGTGTGGGGGTCTCATGGTGGTGGTAGCTGTGCAGAGGGAGGGGTGGAGGAGGAGAAGATTGAGGGCCCTTAACACTGTGGGAGTGTGGAGCAGAGAAGGGAGGGAGACAGGGATGACTTGTCTGCATCATGCCTGGTACTCTCTTGGGTGTAAGTGACAGAACATGAATGGTGGGAATATAATGCTTTCCCTAACAGCACTTCCAGTCCTGGGGGACAGATGACAAGACATAGACAACTACAAAACCATGTGAGAAAGGATGTAGGGACACAAGAGATTCTCCTACATCATTTGTGAATGCCATGCCAGTGTCAGGTAAGAATATTGGGTTAAGGTCAGATCTCAGGGGTAGCAGAGCCCAGAAATGACAGCACTGTCTGAAATGAGAACAGGGAGATGGTAGTCAGAGGTAGGAGGGGCAGCACTGTGAGGGCTGCATGAAGAGCCCTGGCTGCTTGCACAGTGCCTGCCACCCACTGTGCATGTGAATTTGCCACAATGGCAGAGAGGGCAAGTGTTGTGACAAAGGCAGGAGGGGAGCTGCTGTGTTCCCAGCTACCCTGAGGGGCCATCACTAGCATGTCTTCCCCCAGACCCTGTTGCTACCCTGCCCCCACACTATGCTCCAGCATGCCAGGACCAGGAATATCAGGTTAGCAGCTGTCAGCAGTGCTGGTGCTTGGAGAGACACTGAAATGTTTCCATTTATGAAGATTGGGAGAAAAGTGAACCAGGGAGATTTTTTTTTAAATAAATCATTTATTTTTAGATTTTTTTTAATGTCTTGATCTGAGAGGTAGAATTACAGGCAGTGAGAGGGAGAGACAGAGAGAAAGGTCTTCCATCTGCTGGTTCACTCCCCAAATATATACAATGGCTGGAGCTGCACCAATCTGAAGCCAGGATCCAGGAACTCCTTCCAAGTCTTTCACCTGGGTGCAGGGGCCCAAGGATTTGGGCCATCTTCTACTGCTTTCCCAGGCCACAGCAGAGAGCTGGATGGGAAGAGGAGCAGCCAGGACTAGAACCGGTGCCCATGTGGGATGCCAGCACCGCAGGTGGAGGATTAA
Source organism: Oryctolagus cuniculus (assembly GCF_964237555.1). Taxonomy (NCBI): domain Eukaryota; kingdom Metazoa; phylum Chordata; class Mammalia; order Lagomorpha; family Leporidae; genus Oryctolagus; species Oryctolagus cuniculus. The sequence continues at coordinate 63,137,893 of NC_091448.1, read as the reverse complement.
CTGATTGCTCCACAGCACCGGGACCAAACCAGGGAGATTTTTAAAGAAATATTTATTTGTTTATGTGAAAGCAAAGTACATAGAGAGAAGTAAAGACAGAAAGAGACATCAAAGCAAGGAAAAACTTTTTAAAAGCCCTATGATGAAATCAGTGATAGGGCATTTTGTAAATTACTTTCTATTTACATGTGAGAAGAATAAGTAGTCAGAAAATAAATTATGAATGCATAGGCCAGGATGATAGATGTTTCAAAGGCTTCACAGCATTCCCCCATTCTGTTTTCCCAGGAAACACATTGCTAATCATGGAACTACATTCCTGCACTTTCTGATGCATCTTCTGAATCCTTTACAACAGTGTTCAGAGTCAGAGACCTGGAAGAAGCTTCTGGTTTTTGCTTTGGATTGGTGTAGTTCTGGCCATCATGGCCAGTTGGAGAGTAAATCAGCAAATGGAAGACATCTCTCTCTCTCGCTCTCTCTCTCTTTCTCTCTCTCTCTCTCTCTGCAAATGGGATTGTCACAGAGTATCCAAACTTCCACATTTTTGCAAATTAGGTCTTGTATAAAGTTCTGTAACCTTGAAAGACTAGTGCAAGGCAGGCTACACAATGCAGGAAAACAGACATTTTACTATAAGAAGACATACCATGAAACCCCAAAAATGCAACTGCCACATAGTGTAAGTCAGCCTGCACACACCTCACAAGGATTTCTCAGGAAATGCAGGGACATTTCACTAGCAGTGTTAATGTACTCATCTTACAGACAGGTAAAGAGTGACAGAGGTGCAATCAACATTCACCCACACACATTTCATCCAAATGGCCTGAACATCCAGCTCCATCCCATTTCCATCTTGGATGGACAGACTGTCTACAGAACTTTTAGAACTGCCTTCTGTACACCTGGAGACACATTGGTCTTCTTTCAGTGTAGCATTTTCTTACAAAAAAAAATCCTTAAAAGTTCAACTTGCTAAAATATTCTAATAAAAATTCACCCTTTCTGCAGCTCCAGAACTGAGGCTGTAACACTAGTGTCCCATCCTGCACCAGCCAAGATCTACAGAGTGCAACTATTGTGGCCCTTTGGTGAATGAACCAGTAGATGGAAGATATCTCTTTCTCACTACCCATATCTCCCTACCTCTATTACTCTGCCTTTCAAATAAATTAATAAATAAATCTTGGGGCTGGCACTGTGGCACTGTGGGTTAATGCCCTGGCCTAAAGCACTGGCATCCCATATGGGTGCCATTTTGAGACCCAGCTGCTCCACTTCTCATCAAGCTCTCTGCTATGACCTGGGAAAGCAGTTGAAGATGGCCCAAATCTTTGGGTCCTTGAACCCACATGGGAGACCCAGAGAAGCTCCTGGCTCCTGGCTTTAGATCGGTGCAGCCCAGCCATCGCAGCAAATTGGAGAGTGAACCATCGAATGAAAGATTTCTCCTCGCTCTCTTTCTCTCTGCCTCTCCTCTCTCTGTGTAACTCTTTCAAATAAATAAATTGTTAAATAAAATCTTAAAATATGAAAAAACCTTCAGTAGCTTATTTTCCCCACACAGTCCTTACTCTATCTCAGAATCAAGTTCAGCTACTCAAACTATTAAGGACTGCATTATTCTCACAATTAAAAAAATAAGTGCAACTGATTTCTGTTTTAGCCCTAAGTACCTCTTTCCCTTGTAGTATGCTATGTGTTATTTCTAGGGTGGCACTAAAACACGGCCCACTACATCATCTGTATAACAATAAAGATTGTATTGGACATCATGACCCCTAGATTTAGAATATTAACCTTGAAGCTTCATTTGAAAATATAACTAATACATATTTTGCTATGGCAACAGAAAGATGATACCAAAGTGCCTTATCTTGGATAACTGCAATGCTTGATAGTCATGACAAATTCATCATTCATCTCGTTTTTATATATTCCCGGAGAATAAAATTTATCTTTATTTTTCCATTTTTATTCATAAATTATTATAAATCTAAAATGAAAACTGACAGCAAGCTGGGGAATAATTAAGAAAACCACTTGGAGCAGCTAGTGCACAGTGGGCTAAAGCCCCAGCCCACAGAGCCAGCATCCCATATGAGTGCCAGTTTGAGTCCTGGCTTCTCCACCTCAAATCCTGCTCCTGCTAATGAGTGGGAAAGTACTGGAGGATGACTCAAGTGCGTGGACCCATGCAACTATGTGGGAGACGCAGAAGAATCTTCTGCCTCTTGTCTGTAGATTGGCTCAGCTCTGATCTTTGTGGCCTTTTGGGGAATGAACCAGCACATGGAAGACTCTCTTTCTCTCTCTCGCTCTCTTTTCCTAGCACTCTCTGTGACTCTGTCTTTCAAATGTATAAAATAAATATGTTTTAAAAAGTACACAATTAGCAGCTGATGTATTAATTTTCTTTGAAATATCTGGAGGTGCCCTGAATCTGGAAGAAAACATGAATGCAAGTATTAAAAAGAAAATTTCTTGGCTTCCCTTCTACATTGCACTGTAGAAAAAGGAGTGCTAGAATGAATAAAGAATCATGAATACATAAACAGAGAAAATGTCAACTTCACCATGGAGGAGTAAGCGTTTAAACATGGAAATATATAGGCAAGTGCTCCCACCTCTATTAAGTGGCAGAGATTAACCAGAAGTTATCCTTGGTTTAATGAAAGCATTGCCAAAATTTTATTAAATGATAATGTAACAAAAAAAACCAGTAAAACTTTGTTATTGTTGAAATAAATTATGTTCAGTAAAATTTACACTAATGAAAGTTATTTTGGGGACTGGCACTGTGGCTTAGCAGGTAAAACTGCTGCCTGTATCCCATATGGGTGTTGGTTCAAATCCCAAATGCTGCACTTCAGATCCACCTCTCTGCTATGGCCTGGGAAAGCAATAGAAGATGGCCCAAGTCCTTGGGCCTCTGCACCCGTGTCAGAGACCTGGAAGAAGCTCCTGGCTCCTGGCTTGGATTGGCATAACTCTGGCCATTGTGGCCAGTTGGAGAGTAAATCAGCAAATGGAAGACAACTCTCTCTCTCTCTCTCTGCAAATGGGATTGTCACAGAGTATCTAAACTTCCACATTTTTGCAAATTAGGTCTTGTATAAAGTTCTGTAACCTTGAAAGACTAGTGCAAGGCAGGCTACACAATGCAGGAAAACAGACATTTTCCTATAAGAAGACATACCATGAAACCCCAAAAATGCAACTGCCACATAGTGTAAGTCAGCCTGCACACACCTCACAAGGATTTCTCAGGAAATGCAGGGACATTTCACTAGCAGTGTTAATGTACTCATCTTACAGACAGGTAAAGAGTGACAGAGGTGCAATCAACATTCACCCACACACATTTCATCCAAATGGCCTGAACATCCAGCTCCATCCCACTGCCATCTTAGATGAAACAGACTTTACTTTTTTTTTAAACCTTCTTTGACAGGTAGGATTACAGACAGTGAGAGAGAGGCAGAGAGAAAGGTCTTCCTTCTGTTGGTTCACACTCAAAATGGTCACAATTGACAGAGCTGTGCTGATCTGAAGCCAGGAGCCAGGTGATTCTTCCTGGGCTCCCACATGGGTACAGGGGCCCAAGCACCTGGGCCATTGTCTCCTGCTTTCCCAGGCCACAACAGAGAGCTGGATGTGAAAAGGAGCAGCCAGGACTAGAACTGGCACCCATATGGGATGCCGGCACTGTAGACAAAGGATTAAGCTACTGCACCACAGCACCGGCCTTGGATGAAACAGACTCTACAGAACTTTTGGAGATGCCTTCTGTACACCTGGAGACACATTGGTCTTCTTTCAGTGCACCTATTTTTGACAAAAATATCTTTATAGTCTCAACCTTATTCACCCGTTCTCCAGCTCCAGAACTGAGGGTGTGGCATTGGTGTCCCTTCCTAGGCCAGCCAAGATCTACAGGGTGCACCTGAATGACATAATGTAACACCTCAGATCTATGACTGTCACCTATGCCAACAAGAGACAGACACCTGTCCTGCTCTCCAAGGTTCCTTTCACCCTCACACTAACATCCACAGACACAGAAACCAACCACACAGCTCGAGTATATGAGGAAAACCCCAGGGTCAGGAATTCTGTGAAGATGGTGGGAGTGGTTGGAATGGCACATACTGAGAAGGAGGCCAGAGGAGATTTCCCATGATCCTGACCTGCTGACATCATGGGCAGATGAGGCTAGATTCCCAGATACCAATGCACGTCTCCATTAGGAAGCAATGAAGATGATCCATGTATCGGCTGGAAAATCAGCCTCCTGGGACACGGAGGGGATACATCAGAACTTGTCTAACCACATGAGATACCCACATAATAATCAAGTCCTCATTAATGTTTGACATATATACAACTGAAAGAAACATAGTATAAGTGGAGAAATTCAAATGTGGAAAGAATTCTTGGGAATTGTATTTAAATTTATCATTATTTTTAAATCTCATAATTAAAATATGGTTCTAAAAACCTCACATATTTCTTGTGCTTTTTTTTATTTTAACTATTTGAAAGACAGAGTTATAGAGAGGGGTAGAGCAAGAGAGAGAGGTCTTTCACCTGCTAGTTCATTCCCCAAATGGCCACAACAACCAGAGCTGAGCTATCCAAAGCCAGGAACTAGGAACTTCTTCTGTGTCTTCCATGCAACTGCAGGGGCCCATGAACTTGAGCCATCTTTCACTGTTTTCCCAGGCCATAGCAGAAACAAGGTTCAGAAGTGGAGCAGCTGGGACTCCAATCAGGCCCTATATGAGATGGCAGCACTGCAGGCTAGGGCTTTCACCTGCTGCACAATAACACCAGCTCGCTTAAATATATAATTCTTACAGATACTCAGGAAAAGACTCCAAGGATTCTTTGTAACTTAAAATATTCAAAGAAACCAATCTTCCTGAACAACCCATTTTTAATCTTGTAAAATGATGCTTGATTTTACCTACTAAAACAATTTTTCAGCTATCAATGCATCCTGTTTCACAGTAAGGAAATTTATTTGAATACATTCAGTAGATTAAAATGGCTGGAAGTTGGGCTGAGTGCCTTCTAAAATCTTCATGAATATTTAAAATTGCGCTAACTGGTAATTCCTGAAATTCATCTATGAATCACTCCATTTAGTTACATATTTATTAAAACTTTATTTTTTGAGATTTGCACTTAACTTGTAGTTTCTATGAAAAATTAGGCAGAGAGACAGATATAGAGGTGCCACAGAACTCCCGCTTTTCTCCTTTTCCTGTATAAATGAGAATGGACATGAAATTATGATCAAGTTCTTGAGGATTTGAGTGGCAATGTAAATGGGCACTGACACTTGGCCCACAGCTTTTGGTCAGTTTTTACTAGATATAATGTCTGAATTGTGCTGTTCAAATTCCTGTATCATCTCTGAACTCAGTGACTTTATTCTGCAAATTGAGGGAGGACAGTCTTCTTTATTTTTTATTTTTAAATATTTACACAATTTATTTATTTGTCTATCTATTGATCAATCTATCTATGTATCTGAGAGGAAGAGTTACAGATAGGGAGAAGCAGAGACAGAGACACCTTCCAGCCACTGGTTCACTCCCAACTGGCCACAATGACCAGAGCTGGGCTTGACCTGCTATATCACAGCACTAATCTCAGTAAAGCTTTTTAAAAATCTGAAGAAGGAAAATGTAAAATCATAAATTATAGTGGTCTGCATGTGTACATTTCTGAAAAGTACATAATTTGATCCTATTGAAAACCTAAAATTTGTTTTTAAATTATATAGTGAAAAAGGATAAAAAAAGACGTTCCATCTTATGTCTCTACAGCATAAGATATACATCAACTTTCCCAGGTTCTATATGCATTTATGAACAAAGTTTCATAGGTGTAATCAGTAGAGTGGCCCCAATAAGTCTTAACCAGGGACTCAACTAAATTTAACAAGGGCACTCAATAGGAATTTTAGAAGAATTCCAAAACATGTATCAGAAGAAAAATAAATACTTTACTTGGTATATCTCATTTTAACTATACTATTGTCTACATTTCCAATTGTCAGATGTACTAAAAAAATCCCAGAAGTGGCAGAGTTAACATGATGAGGAATAAAATCAAGTTTTTAAGATACAACTTGGCTAGAGAAAATGAGAATTCACAGATCCCAGGTTAAAATAACAAAGATGGCCCAATAAAAGGAAACTCAATGTCTTCATACACTAACATTTATTATCTCATATTTAATTAACAAAAGGGTGATTACCCCAGCTATTCACCATTAGGCATCCCAATTTTATCTGCTAAATCCTGTAAAAAAAAAAATAGCACCTCACGATAGATTACTAAAATCATATTGTTATATGCCATCCACCATGTCCATTGTACCTTATACCTAATGTTAACATATCTGTTGCATCTCAATAGATAAATGATGTGTCTTAACCAGGTATGGCAAACGTGTTTTGTTCAAAGTTTTTCCAAAAGCCCCTCCGTCTCAGTTTGCCTTCACCTTGAAAAGATACTTCTTCTGATGTATACATGGACACCTCATTGACTTTGCCATCAAACAGATTTTTTTGCAAAAAAAATTAACCACACCCACCACTTATCAGGAACACAAGCATGCATCACATAGATGACAAGCTCCATGAATGAGATGATCTGACAGGCTTCTCAAGTACATACAAGCCTAATCATCCTACTTGGGTTTTAGTGCAATGCATACCTCATTTACAAAATTAATTGTCACCTTTGCTACAAATCAATCCAGTTTATATGGGCCTCCCTCTGATGAAAGGGGCTAAAATCCATCAAAATAAACTCCAGGCACTGTCCTTGTGCTCCCAGTGACATTTTCACTCTAGGCGCTCACAAAACTTCTAAATTCTCTAGATCACCTGTGATGTCCATTAGTTCTCAAAGACTATGATGCAAGTAATTTCCCTCTTGGATCCTTGTTATTAACTGTGCCATATGGGAAATGAAGTTCCTACACATTTTGTGCCTATGATTCTCCAAACCATGTTGTCTGCTAGGACTTTGGCCGTGAATATAGGACAGTAAAACCTGAGCATGGTTACTGAGGTCTCCTTAATAAAGGATGGACTGGGGCTGGCACTGTGGTGCACTGGTGTAATCCTCCACCTGCAGTGCCAGCATCCCATATGTGCACTAGTTCTAGTCCCCACTGGTCCTCTTCCCAGCCAGCTCTCTGCAATAGCCTGGGAAAGCAGCAGAAGATGGTAAGTGCCTTGCTCCCTGCAAAAATATGGGAGACTTATAAGCTCCTGTCTAAGATTGGCCCAGCTCCAACCATTGCAGTCATTAGGGGCGTAAATGAGCATATGGAAGACCTTTCTCTCTGTCTCTTTCTCTCACTGTCTCTAACTATATCTGTCAAATAAATAAGTAAATCTTTATATATATATGATATATATATATATATGCATGTATATATATGATGGACCAAACTGTGTCATTCTCCATTTGGCAGAAGAATGGGCTCAATACCTACTATCTATGTCAGTGTGTCAGTATAATGCAGGAGGTAACCCCTCTACCAAAAAAGAAAAACTTTAAGTTCAGAGGACACCATTCTGCTGCCTGTTAACCTTATTACTGTTAGTGGATGCTTTCATCTGTTGCAATACAGAGACCCAATTTACTGTTAGATATTAATAACAGCAAAAATGAAAAATTGGTAAGAAAAGCTTAAACTGAGAGTTATGATTAATAACTATTTTAACAAACTTTCTTAGAACCCATCTAGTCCAAACCTTGGACAATTGGAAGCTGTTGTACTTGGCCCACCCATAATCGAGAGGTAGTCTAAATCCTTTAACTGCAAGGAGACTATCATAGACATTAATGGTCCAAACTGATCCAGTTTCCTGCTAACGTGTCTGGGAAAGCAGCTCAGGATGACTCAAATATTGGGGCTCCTGCACCCATGTGAGAGACCTGGAAAAAGCCCCTGGCTCCTGATATCAGTCTGGTTTAGCCACAGTCATAGCAGCCATTTGAGGAGTGAACAAACCAGGAGGAAGATCAACCTCTCCCACTCTCTCTTTCTAGCACTGCCTTTCAAATGCATAAATAGATCTTTTAAATATATTTGCCATTGCTCAGTCATGATGACTTTTACTACCTTAAGTTCTTTTTCAAAAAATTTATTTATTCAAAAGGCAGAAAGAGGAGCTGGTGTTGTGGTGCAGTGGACAAAGGTATTATCTGTTACATTGGCATCATGTATGTGCACCAGTTCAAGTACCAGCTATGCCACTTCTGATCCAGTGCCCTGCCAATGGACTTAAAAGCAGTGGAAGATGGCCCAAGTGCCTGGGCTGCTGTCACACACATCAGAGGAGAAGCTCCTGGTTTCAACCTGGCCACACTCTGGCTATAGAAGTCATCTCAAAAATGAATTAGGTGGTGGAAGATTTCTGTCTCTTCCTTTCTCTGTAACACTTTCAAATAACTAATTAAATATTTTAGTATGATAAAAAAAGGCAGAGAGACACAGAGACAAAGAAAGAAGGAAAGAGAAGCATAGAGATCTCCCATTTGCTGGTTCACTTTCTACATGGCTACAACTGTGCAAGACCAGGTTCTCAAGTCCCCATTTAGGTTACAGTTCTCCAAATTAGATGACAGGAATCAAAGAATTTGAGCCATCATCCATTGTTTCCAAGGGATATTAACATGAAACTCATTTGGAAGTGGAGTACCCAACTCAGATTAGCACTGCAATATAGGATGTGGGCATCTGTTGTGATGACTAACAAATTGGAAAACCTAGAAGAAACCAACAGATTCCTGGACACACACAGTATACCAAAATTGAGTCATGAAGACACACAGAGAAGCTAAACAGATCAAAAACCAAGACAGATTGGATGAGTAATAAAGACCCTCCCAACAAAGAAAAGTCCAGGATCAGACAGCCTCACTATTGAATTCTACTGCACATTTAAAGAAGAACTACTTCCATTTCTTCTCAAACTATTCAAAAACAATTCAAAGAGAGGCAATCCTCTCAAATTCCTTCTATTAAGCCTGCATCATCTTAATTCTTAAACTAGAAAAAGATACAGTGGAGAAAGAGAACTATAGAAAAATATCCCTGATGCGGGCCAGTGCCGTGGCACACTGAGTTGATCCTCCACCTGTAGAGCTGGCAACCCATGTGGGTGCTGGTTCTGGTCCTGGTTGCTCCTCATCCAGTCCAGCTCTTTGCTCTGGCCTGGGAGGGCAGTGGAGGATGGCCCAAGTTCCTGGGCCCCTGCACCCGCATGGGAGACCAGAAAGAGGCATCTGGCTCCTGGCTTCATATCAACACAGCTCTGGCCACTGTGGCCATTTGGAGAGTGAGCCAGTGAAGGGAGGACCTTTCTCCCTGTCTCTCTCTCTCTCACTGTCTGTAACTCTACCTGTCAAATAAAAAAATTTAAAAAAAAAGAAAGAAAAATATCCCTGATGAACATAGATGCAAAAATCCTCATAAAAACATTGCTAATTGAATCCAAATGACCACAATACCTGGAGCTGGGCTGATCTGAAGCAAGGAGCCAGGAGTTTCTCCAGGGTTTCCCATGTGGGTGCAGAGGCCAAAGTACTTGAACCATTTTCCACTGACTTCCCAGCCCATTCACAGAGAGCTGGATCATTAGAGCAGCAGCCAGGATACAAACTGATGCCCATGTGATATGCCAGTGTGGGTGGCAGAGGCTCAATCTAGTACACCACAGCACCAGCCCCCAAAAGCAATTACAGATTCAATATGATCCCAATCAAAATACCAACAACACTCTTCTGAGATCTAGAGAAAATCATGCTAAAACTGGTATGAAAATGCAAGAGACCCCCAATAGCTAGAGGAATCTTAAACAACAAAAACAAAGTTGGAAGCCTCACAATACCAAAATTCAAGACCTATTACAAGACAGCTAGAATCAAAAGAGCCTGGTACTGGCACCAAAAAGTCATGTAGATGAATGAAGCAGAGTAGAATCCCCAGAAATAAATCCACAAATCCATAACCAACTAATTTGTGACAAATGATCTAAAAGAAATCCCTGGACAAAGAACAACCTTCAAAAATGGTGCTGGGAAAATTTGACCTTCTGATGCAGAAAAATGAAACAAGATCTCTACCTTACAACTTATATAAAAATACATTGTAAATGGATCAGTGATCTAAATCTATGATGTGATACCATCAAATTCCTAGAGGGAAACTCTGCAAGATATTGGCATTGCCAAAGCCTTCTTGGAAAAAGCTCCCAGAAGCACAGAAGAAAAGTATAAATACTCAAATGGGATTACATCAAGCTAAGAACCTTCTGAACTGCAAAGTAAACATTCAACAAGATGAAGCAACTGACAGAATGGAAGAAAATATTTGCAAACTAGGCAACTGAAAAAGTAAAATATCCAGAATCTAGAAGGAGTTCAAGACTCAACAAGAAACCATCCAGTCAAGAAATGGGCAAAGGATATAAATCGGCATTTTCCCAAGGATGGATTTCAATTAGCAAGCAGACACGTGAAAACATGTCAGGAACAATAGCCACCAGAGGACTGCAAATAAAAGCCACAAAGACCTTTTGCCTCACTCAGTTAGAATGGCTCTCATACAGAAACCAAAAGTCAGGGGAGGGAGGTTTTGTGCAGCAGGTTAAGCTGCTGCCTACAGTGCTAGAATCGCACATAAACACCATTTTGAGTTCTGGCTGCTCCGCTTCTGATCCGGCTCCCTGCTAATGTGCTTGGGAAGGCAGCAGAAGATGGCCCAAGTGCCTGGGCCCCTGCACCCACTTGGGTGACCAGGGAGATGCTTCTAACTCTGGCTTCAGATTGGACCAGCACCACCTGTTGGGCCATATGGAGAATAAACTAGCAGATAAAATACATATGTCTCTCTGCCTCTGCCTCTCCACCTTTCAAATAAAGAATTCTTTTGAAAAAGTCAACAAACAATAAAGGCTGGTGGAGAGGTAGAGAAAAAGGTATCCTAACCCACTGTTGGTGGGAATGAAGCTAGTAAGACATTATGGAAGGCAGTATAAAAGTTCCTCAGCAATCTGAAAACAGATATACCATAATGATCCTGCCATCCCACTCCTGGGAATTTATCCAAAAGAAATGAAATTGAATATGCATGCATTATCTTTACCCTCATGTTTATGACAGCTCAATTCACAATAGCTAACATGGAATCAACCCAGATGTCCATCAGCTGGTTTCTGGAAAAAGAATATGAGCTATATACACAGTGTAAAATACTATTCAGCCATAATTGAGAATGAAATCCTATCTTTTGCAACTAAATGGATGCAACTGGAAACAATTATGCTTCGTGAAAGAAGCCAGTCCCCAAAAGACAAATACCATATGTTTTCTCTGATTTGTGGTAATTAATATATAGACAGCAAAAAGTAGCATCTGAGTTAAATTGATATTTTGAGATTTGAGTATTGTTCATAGCCCTTTTCTGTACTCTTTGATAGAGTATAGAAAATATACTCATTGATATTTCTGCTACTACGTGCTGAATTTTTTTATTTTGTAGAAGGTTAAAGCTTGTGATTCTAAAATAAACTCAAAGCATGCAGTTGTAAAAATTAAAAGAAAATAAAACAAGAAGGAGGGAGTTGGAAGTATATGAGGCAAAGGAAGATAGAGCAGGATGTATCATTTTGGTCTTAAATCTATATATATAAATTACATGAAATTTGTTCACTTAATATGAATTCTAAAATATAAACTTAACACTAGAAGAAAAAGACCTGATCAGTGTTTTCTGGATCAACACTAATAAAATTTAGTCTTCATTTATGTCTGACCATATTTGATTTTATATTTATTTATTTTATAAGAAAATTAACATCACCATTCCTAATGAGGCATCCTGAATCATCTATATCTATTGGCTCCTACTATGCTAATACTTTCTCATGAACTTACATCCATATCATCTTTTTTTTTTTTAAGGGAGAGTGGACAGTGAGAGAGAGAGACAGAGAGAAAGGTCTTTCTTTTGCCATTGGTTCACCCTCCAATGGCCACCACGGCCCGCGCGCTGTGGCTGGCGCATCGCGCTGATCCGAAACTGGGAGCCAGGTGCTTTTCCTGGTCTCCCATGTGGGTGCAGGGCCCAAGGAATTGGGCCATCCTCCACTGCACTCCTGGGCCATAGCAGAGAGCTGGCCTGGAAGAGGGGCAACCAGGACATAATCTGGCACCCCAACTGGGACTAGAACCTGGTGTGCCGGTACTGCAAGGCAGAGGATTACCCTATTGAGTCACGGCACTGGCCCCATCTATATCATCTTAAAAAGATGCAATGTGCGACCGGCACTTTGGCATAACAGGTAAAGCTGCTGCCTGCAGTGCTGGCAACCCATATGGGTGCCAGTTCAAGTCCCAGCTACTCCACGTCTGATCCAGCTTTCTGCTAGGGCCTGGGAAAGCAATAGAAGGTGGCCCAAGTCCTTGGGTTCCTGAATACATGTGGGAGACCCAGAAGAAGCTCCTGGCTCCTGGCTTTGGCCAACTGGGAGTAAACCAGCAGATGGAAGACCTCTCTATCTATCTCTGTCTCTCTCCCTCTCTCTGCCTCTCCTCTGTTGGTGCAACTCTGATTTTCAAATAAATAAATAAATCTTTAAAAAAAAACCTGATTCATGTTATTATTTATGTGTTGGAGGCTTTTCAGATATTGATTACATGTGCCATTAAAATGCATTAAAATGCAAATCCTATAATAGGCAACTCCATATTCACTACACTGGTAAAATCCAGGGCATGTGTTGAAAAGAACACACTAGAAATAAATTTGAAAAAGTATTATAAGTGGCTGTCAAAGAGCTAAAACTCTGACAATGACTCATTATGTCATTAATTTAGTATATAATGCTGAGAAAATCACAAGTATTTGTTAAAATTTCTGCTCCAATGCACTAGATTTATAATTTTTGAATGTGTCTTTCCTACATGTAATGTAGTCCTGAGCTAGGTTAGAGTATCAGAAATTTAAAATGTTGGGCTGGCGCTGTAGCAGGGCAGATTAACGCCCTGGCCCGAAGCACCTTCATCCCAAATGGGCGCTGGTTCGTTACCTGGCTGCTCCACTTCTGATTCTGCCCTCTGCTATGGCCTGGGAAAGCAGCAGAAGATGGCCCAAGTCCTTGGGCCCCTGCATCCATCTGGGAGAACTGGAAGAAGCTCCTGGCTCCTGGCTTTGGATAGGTACAGCTCCAGCAGTTGCAACCAATTAGGGAGTGAATGTCAGATGGAAGACCAATCTCTCCTCTCTCTATAACTATGACTTTCAAATAAATAAATATTTAAAAAGTAAGAAATTTAAAATGTGAAAGGTTTTTGAAAAATTTATTAATTTATTGTGAGGCAGAGTTACAGATATAGAGAGGAAGAGAAAGAGATGTCTTCTATCCACTGGTTCACCCCTTAAGTGGCCACAATAGCTGGAGCTGGGCCAATCTGAAGCCAGGTGCCAGAAGCCAGGAGTCAGCAGCTTCCTCCAGGTCTCCCATGTGGGTGCAGGGGCCCAAGCATTCAGGCCATATTCCACTGCTTTCCTAGGCCATTCACAAAGAGCTGGATTGGAAGTGCAGAACAGGGACTCAAACTGGTGCCCACATGGGATGCTGATGCTGCAGGTGGAGGTTTAATCTACTATGCCACAGTGTGTGCCAGTGAAAGATTTTAGGAAGACACCTTTCATGTAGACTAGGCTGCAATATTGTAAGGTAAGGTTTAGCTTTTATTTTCCACATATCAGTATTCTTCTTTTAGCAACTATTAATATTCAATATCATACATATATACATAAATATAGGTACCTGCAGATTTTGTTGTCATTCTTTCTAATTCTCTTTTTAATATCTGCTTATAGGCTTCTGGAAAAATCAAGGCTATTAGGACCTTGATTTTGTAGTTTCAACCTCCACAACCCTCAGAAGTAAAATTCCATGATTTAAATCACAGTATCTGTGGTATTTTGTCAGCAAATTAATACATCCTCATTTCTGCCAGCATTTTCTGCAGTCATCTAGAAGGTCCTCATGATTAGCAGAGAAATATAGAAACTAAAAACTATGACTTTAGATTACCAGGTATCTCCTAATGTAAACAAACATATCCCAGAAGCAACCTACCACCATTCCCCAGGACCCACAAAAAAACAAGAATGAGTCAAGTTGCAGGGCAGCAGAAAAACATGAATAATGAAAGATCACTGCAGAAATAAATAAGGAAGGGGCTGGTACTGTGGTGCAATGGGTTAGAGCCATGACCTGCTGTGAATGCATCCCATATGGTGCTGCTGGGAGACCAGGTGCTCCACTTTCAATCCAGCTCCCTACTAATGCACCTAGGAAATTGGTGGAAGATGGCCCATGTTCTTGGGTGCTGGCACCCACATGAGAGACTTGGAAGAAGTGTCTGGCCTTTCAAATAAATAAATAAATCTTTAAAAAAAATAGAAGCAGTGTTTGTACTTTTGTAAAAACAGACACATAGTTCAATGGAAAATAGGTTGCCAAAATAAACCGACGTTTCTACAGGCAACTCACATTTAACAAAGGAAATAAAACAGACAGGAGAAAGAAGAATCCCTTTAGCAAATGGTTTAGAGGAAAGTGAATATCCATATATAGAAGCCTGAAAATATACCCCAACACCTCATACACTATGTTAAAGCAACTCAAGGTGAATTAAAAGTCTAAATATAAAACCAAAACTAAGTAATCATAGGAGAAACTGTAAAGCATTAGCATAGACAACAGTTTTGGGTAAGAGTCCAAAAGCACAAGTAACAAAAATAAAAACATACAAATTTGAGTGTATCAAATTAAGATACATCTTCACAACAAAGTAATCATCAGAGTGAAGATACAATGAACGGAATGGTAGAAAACATTGAAAACTCTGAATATGAAAAAAGATTGATAGGCAGAACTTACATATACAGAACTGTAAAAGCCCCAAACAAGAAGCAAAATGTACAGTTAAGAAAGAGACCCGGAGGAAGCACCTGGCTCCTGGCTTTGGATAGGCACAGAGCAAGCCATAGCGGCCATTTGGGGGGGGTGAACCAACAGAAGGAAGACCTTTCTCTCTGTCTCTCTCTCTCACTATCTAACTCTGTCAAATAAATAAAAAAATTAAAAAAATTTTCATGAAATCATATAACTGGTGCTCATAGAATGTTCTCATACAGGAAAAAGGTAATACTGTGTTTTCATTATGAGATATGGTTGATATTAGTTAAAAATTAATAGAAAATACATACTATAAAATTTATGCTTGGAGTTAAATATTTTTGCACAAAGTACATGTCTTTTAATCCCATTTTCCACAATCTCAATATTCCCTTGTGTGTATATGCTAAGCAACCTCCTATGAATCCCATGTTGTTTTTGCACTACCCAGTATTCAAAGTGAGTCTTAACATACTGTTCTAAGGTTGTACATTATGACTAAATGAAATAAAATACCACATCTGCAGTTGTTAAAGTTTGGACTTTTTATTTTTAAAGATCTATTTATTTATTTGAACGGCAAAGTTACAAAAGGAGAGGGAGAGATAGAGATCTTTCATCCTCTAGTTCACTCCCTAAATGGCCACAGTGGCCAGAGCTGGGCTGTCTGAAACCAGGAGCCAGGAATTTCTTCCAGTTAACCCATAAGGCTGCAGGGGCCCAAATAGTTGAGCCATCCTCCACTGCTTTCCCAGGCATATTAGCAGGGAGCTGGATGAGAAATGGAACATTCGGGACTCACACCAGCACACATATGCGATTCCAGCACCATGGTGGCAGTTTTACCTGCTGTGGCTCTGTGCCAGGTGCCAAAGGACTTTTCAATCAGAGACCTCATTGGTTGGAAATTAAACATGTTGATCTTCCTTTTTCTCACAAATATTTGTTAGTGATTACCAATAAATTCAGGGTGCCAACCTCACTTTTTGAATTGCTGTCTATGCTGATATGCATTTATTGCCAGTTGTCTCTTTTATGTGAAATTTGGTTGTATTTAAACACAAAGCAACAGAAATACCAGTACTGATGACACACATACAATTTATGATGAATTACACAATACCTAAACCTTCAGTTGCAACAATCTGTAGTTTCATCCTGTAAATTTTCAAAGCAGCCAAAGCCAACAAGAATAAAATGAGGAACAATAAGACTCAAAGACAATACTTAGCAATACTATTAATGTCAATGATGCTAACATTTTAGTTACATGCCCTATACTAATTAACTTCTTTCAAATTCTGACCCAAACACACAGATCCCCACAACTACCTTAATGTATACTTAAACATATGAAATCCTATGTAGAAAAGTGCCAATGTAAAGCAGCCTTCATTTGACAAGAGAAGACTTGGAAGTCTACCATATGCACACTGATTTAGCACACTAACAGGGAAAGAAAGCCGATGCAAAACAGTCCAAATGAGGAAAACTCTGCTTATTGTGATTTCAGATAATAAAGCTTTTTTTTTTACTTTTTGACAGGCAGAGTGGACAGTAAGACAGAGAGACAGAGAGAAAGGTCTTCCTTTTGCCGTTGGTTCACCCTCCAATGGCTGCCTCGGCCAGTGCGCTGCGGCTCGTGCACCGCACTGATCTGATGGCAGGAGCCAGGTGCTTCTCCTGGTCTCCCATGGGGTGCAGGGCCCAAGCACTTGGGCCATCCTCCACTGCACTCCTTGGCCACAGCAGAGAGCTGGCCTGGAAGAGGGGCAACCGGGACAGAATCCGGCACCCCGACCAGGACTAGAACCCAGTGTGCCAGTGCCACAAGGCGGAGGATTAGCCTAGTGAGCCGTGGCACCAGCCTCAGATAATAAACTTTACAGTTGTTCTCATGGATAATCCACACATACATAATTATTCTTCATTTTCATATATTTCATTTTCCACATGAGGACAAAATGGTGTCTGTAAGCTTTTTGAAGGGCATTATAAAAATCTATTAGCCGGCCAGCTATATATTATTATCCTGACAGCTTTGTCAGAGTACGTTGAGCCTGGTGTCTGAGCACTGCCCTTTTGCTGGAACTAGCATGAGGCAGCTCATGGAATTCAAGCAGTCTTATGCAAGAGAGAAAATTGCATACCCATTTGCTTACATGTTCACTCTTCTTTTGCTTCTGAAATAATCTTGTAAAATATTCACATCACTTTTATAGAGATTAGCCAAATTAGATTGGTTATTGAAAGTGTTTTCTCTTTGATACCAGCAGTATAATGATATACGCATAACTTAAAATCAGCAAAAAGTTGGATAGAGAGAACACTTCAGTTTTCATAAATATAATAGTTTATAAATTGTTTTTCCTTTCTTAAATAGAGAGAAACCTCCAGAGCACTTTGATAACTTCTCTGAAGACAAATAAAGCAGTGTCTGAACAGTAATACTGACTTTCTTCACCATTACTTTGATGTGTAGATGATAGAGAATAAAGCAAAAATAATGCCCTGTGTTGCACTGTTATCTTTTTTTATCTTTTATTTAATGAATATAAATTTCCAAAGTACGACTCATGTGTTACAATGGCTTCCCCCCCATACCGTCCCTCCCACCCACAACCCTCCCCTTTCCCACTCCCTCTCCCCTTCCATTCACATCAAGATTCATTTTCGATTATCTTAATATACAGAAGATCAGCTTAGTATACCTTAAGTAAGTATTTCAACAGTTTGCTCCCACACAGAAACATAAAGTGAAAAATAATAGATGATTTTTTTTAAATGATGATGAAATCAGATCAGACCTATTGTCATGTTTAATCCCAGTGAGAGTCAAGTTGGGAATTGATAATTTCTTTCTTTTTTTTTTTTACAGAAGATCAGTTTAGTGTACATTAAGTAAAGATTTCAGTCGTTTGCACCCCCATAGAAACACAAAGTGAAATATACTGTTTGAGTACTCATTATAGCATTAAGCCTCAGTGTACAGCACGTTAAGGACAGAGATCCTACATGAGGAGTAAGTGCACAGTGACTCCTGTTGTTGACTTTACCAATTGACACTCCTGTTTATGGCATCAGTAATCTCCCTATGCACCAGTTATGAGTTTCCAAGGCTATGGAAGCCCCTTGAGTTCTCCGACTCTTATCTTGTTTAGACAAGGTCATAGTCAAAGTGGAGGTTCTCTCCTCCCTTCAGAGAAAGGCACCTCCCTCTTTGAAGACCTGTTCTTTCCACTGGGATCTCACTCACAGAGATCTTTTTGCCAGAGTGTCTTGGCTTTCCATGCCTGAAATACTCTCATGGGCTTTTCAGCCAGATCTGAATGCCTTTAGGGCTGATTCTGAGGCCAGAGTGCTATTTAGGACATCCGCCATTCTATGAGTCTGCTGAGTATCTCACTTCCCATGTTGGATCACTCTCCCCTTTATTTATTCTATCGGTTGGTGTTAGCAGATACTAGACTTGTTTATGTGCTCCCTTTGACTCTTAGTCCTTTCATTATGATCAATTGTGAACTGAAATTGATCACTTGGAGTAGTGAGATGGCATTGGCACATGCCACCTTGATGGGATTGAATTGGAATACCCTGGTATGTTTCCAACTCTACCAATTGGGGCAAGTCAGCTCGAGCATGCCCCAAATTATACATCTCTTCCCTCTCTTATTCCCACTCTTATGTTTAACAGGGATCACATTTCAGTTAATTTTCAACACTTAAGAATAACTGTGTATTAATTACAGAATTAAACCAGTCATATTAAGTAGAACAGACAAAAAAAAATACTATGAGGGATAATGTATTAAGTTGTCCATTAGCAGTCAGGGCTATGCTGATCAAGTGACCATTTCTCATAGTGTCCATTTCACTTCAGGAGGTTTCCTTTTTGGTGTTCAGTCAGTTGTCACCGATCAGGGAGAACATATGGTATTTGTCCCTTTGGGACTGGCTTACTTCACTCAGCATGATGTGTTCCAGATTCCTCCATTTTGTTGCAAATGACTGGATTTCGTTGTTTCTTACTGCGGTATAGTACTCTAAAGAATACATATCCCATAATTTCTTTATCCAGTCTACCGTTGATGGGCATTTAGGTTGGTTCCAGGTCTTGGCTATTGTGAATTGCCTGTGTTGCACTGTTATCTTTAAAACTAACTTTAGTTAGTGAGATACACACACACAGAATAAAACCATTTCAAATAGACAATACATGCATAGGGCTGCATATTTCAAATATATTTATAGTAAAAATAATTTTTGTGGAGTTACATAACTCCCAGCATTCTTATTCCTGTCAAGGGAACATAGAATTTCAGTATTTCACAAATTTTGATGGAGCATAACTATTAACTTAACTAGAGAGAAACAATTACAATTGGAAAATGTTAACAGTTGGAAAATCAAACCTTATAAGTATGCTAGAAGTTCCCATACCATCTGAACACTTGAGCCTGAAATGGTATCCATTCCACACATTTATATTCAGTAGTACAAGCTCAAACCTCAACTGCTCAACTCAGAGCCAACTATCCCACAGACAGAAAATAATCAAATTTGATAAGAGTTGAATATTATACTATGGGTTGCAATAATGATGAGAAATATCATGATTTCTCTGATTTTGTATCTCATGCTCATTTAAATTCAGCATGGTATCTTCAAATTCATCAAAGTACTCCATTAAAATTCATAACATTTTTGGAAATAAGGTGAAAACTGTAGTTTGACAGTTATACAATTATTCATGGGCAGGTAAATACATCTGAAAATATATTTAAATTATGCCTTAAAATATGTTGTATATTAGTAACACTGAACAAATCAAATACTCTGATTAGAAAAGAAAACATATCTAGCTTTTGATGATAAAGTAAAATGTAATAATATTTTCTGAGGCTTAATAAGTACTGTAAGTTTGAAATTTTAGAAATTCAATACATGGGTCTGGCACTATGGCACAGTAGATTAAATCTCCACCTGTGATGCCAGCATCCCCATATGGGCACTGGCTCATGTCTTGGCTGCTCCTCTTCCAATCCAGCTCTCTGGTCCAAGGCCTGGAAAGTCAATGGAGGTTGGCACAAGTGCTTGGACCCCAGCACCCACATTGGAGACCCAGAAGAAGTTCTTGGCTCCTGGCTTCAGATTGGCCTAGTTCTGGCCATCATAGCCTTTGGAGAGTGAATCAGTGGATGGAAGACCTCTCAGTCTCTCTTGCCTTCTCTCTGTAACTCAGCCTCTCAAATTAATAAATAACTCTTAAGAAAAATCAAGTCTCAAAACAGCATGATAGGCTGGTGCCATGGCTCAATAGGCTAATCCTCCACCTGCGGCACTGGCACACCAGGTTCTAGTCCTGGTCGGGGCACCGGATTCTTTCCCAGCTGCCCCTCTTCCAGTCCAGCTCTCTGCTGTGGCCTGAGAAGGCAGTGGAGGATGGCCCAAGTCCTTGGGCCCTGCACCTGCATGGGAGACCAGGAGAAGCACCTGACTTCTGGCTTCAGATCAGTGCGGTGCACTGGCCACAGTGGCCATTGAACCAACAGAAAAGGAAGACCTTTCTCTCTGTCTCTCTCTCACTGTCCACTCTGCCTGTCAAAAAAAAATCCATCTACCCATTAAAAAAAAAACAGCATGCTAAAGATTGAATTTTTTTTTAATAGAAAGAAACTGAATATACTTGGGGCCAGCTTTGTGGCATAGCAGGTAAAACTGCTGCCTGTGATTTTACCATCCCACATAGATACCGCTTTCTGTTCCAGGTGCTTCACCTCTGATCCAGCTCCCTGATAACAGTGTGGGCAAAGCAGTGGAAGATGGACCAAGTATTTGATTCTCTGCCCCTCATGCAGGGTAGCTGGATGAGGCTCCAGCTCCTGGCTTTCACCTGGTCCAACGATGGGAGTTATAATCATCTGGGAAGTGAACCAGCAGACAGAAGATTTCTCTCTGTGTCTCTCCTGATCTCTTTAACTCTGACTTTCAAAATAAATAAGTAAATCTAAAAAATGAATGCACTCATCAAGCTGCACCTACTGTTTTATCATAAACTTAATGAATGCACTGATAATTCTAACAGATGGAACTAGACATAAAGAATTAGAATTTTAATACTTACTAATGTATAGAAACCAAGGTGAGGGATTACATTCAAAAGATGAGTATAAAAACATATTTGACTTTGGAATGTGTTGCTGTTATATTAATATGCATATAGTTCATACTTCAGAAAATTCACTTTCTGCAAAATAGTCTATAAAATCAAAGCTTTGAAGGAATCTATCTCAATCAATCATCTCTTTGTATAAAGAACTTTCGAGTGCCCTTGGTAGATACCATTTTGTGCAATAGTTCTAAACGTGAAAATCAGATGATTGACTTGTAAATATCCATTTTATTTTTTCAAGTGAAACTATACTTGAATGCCAATATATGGACAGGAAAAACTTGCTGAAATGAGAAGCCTAATATGCTATCTCTCATCAGCCTCTCCTTTTCTTAGGGGTTGTTTCTGAGCTATTTGTGAGGATGGCTAAGATTTGTAGAACCATTTAAACTTTAAACTTTAGGGAGATTTTTCTTTCTCTAAGATTTTGCTTTAGTTATAATCTAAAAGTGAGTTAAGCATGCATCTACATTTTTATTGAGAGTAAAGTTTGGACTTTCACAGACTGATTTTTGATTTTGTAAATAGATGGCAATAACGAATCTGAGTTTTCATTAATATGTTGTATTTTATTTTTGTAACATTGTACCAAATCTATTTGTTTCAAACAAATAATTTTGAAAATTACTTCTTCCTAAGAGAAGAATTTTAAAAATTATTTTTAAATAGATCTATCTATCTACCAGAAAGGCAGAGTATTAGAAAGGGAGAGACAGAAAGGTCTTCCACCTTCTGGTTAGCTTCCAAAATGACTGTAACAGCCAGCACTGGGCCAGGGTGAATTAAGGAGCCTGGAACTTCATTCAGGATTCCCACATGGGTTATCAGTGGCTGAGTACCTTGGCCATATCCTCTGCCTGCCCAAGTGCATTAGCAGGCAGCTAGATTGGAAATGCAGAGGACTAGGACTCAAACCAGGATTGTGATGTAGGATGGTGGTGTCCCAAGTGGCACTTAACCTGCTGCATCTTAATGCCAACCATAACAGGAGTAATTCTGAAATAATTTTCAGGCTTTCATATTTGCTTACTGCACTTTTCAGAAAGAATTCTTTAAAGTCATCCTGAGTTTTATAGTATGTTTTTATGTGGAATATAAATAAATAAATAAATATGGAAACATATTAGCTACAGCTTCTAGTTTGACAATATTATGTGTTGATTTCAGATTTTGATTGTTCATATGCTGTGCTGTCTTATATTAAGGTGTGATTTGAATTTATTACAGGTGCTGTGCTAGAGATGTTAGCAGTTCTCAAAAGCAATGTTGAAGGCACTAAGCATGTCATGTCTTCATTTTCAATATTGCTTTAAATAGAAATAAATTGTGCTTGTCACACAGAATTGGAAGGATTTACAGGGAAATGGTTTGATGAAAAAAAGTGCTGAAAACATAAACATATCAACATATCAACATGAAAAACACAGCAGTGTTGGATTGTGTTGGGGTGGGATGGTTTACTACAATGAGGCATACAGAGCTCTTATTTGTGCACGGCTGCTTAACATTACAATGTTAGAAGTGAATAGTTGATGGAGAATGGAAATGCACTCATAAGTACATTCCACTGGAATTTCCATAAACTAACATAAGTACTCTTCAATAAGCTCATATATAGTAACCATATATTTAACACTGTAAGTAAATCATTGGCACACATTTTCTTTTTCTTTTTCTTTTTTTTGGACAGGCAGAGTGGACACTGAGAGAGAGACAGAAAGGTCTTCCTTTTGCCATTGGTTCACCCTCCAATAGCCGCCATGGCTGGTGTGCTGTGGCTGGCGTACCGTGCTGATCTGAAGGCAGGAGCCAGGTGCTTCTCCTGGTCTCCCATGCGGGTACAGGGCCCAAGCACTTGGGCCATCTTCCACTGCACTCCCTGGCCACAGCAGAGAGCTGGCCTGGAAGAGGGGCAACCAGGACAGAATCTGGCAAACCGAATGGGACTAGAACCCAGTGTGCCAGTGCCACAAGGCAGAGGATTAGCCTAGTGAGCCGCAGCACTGGCCAGCACACATTTTCAAATTTTAAAAATGCTGCTATAAAAAGTTATACTAATTACACATCTAAAATTAATGTTGGAGCTGGTACTGTGGCACAGCATGTTAAAGCCCTGGCCTGAAGCACTGGCATCCCATATGGGCACCAGTTCTAGTCCCAGCTGCTCCTCTTCTGATCCAACTCTCTGCTATGGCCTGGGAAAGCAGTAGAAGATGGTCCAAGTCCTTGGGCCCCTGCACCCATGTGGGAGACCCAGAAGAAGCTCCTAACTCCTGGCTTTAGATTGGCACAGCTCCAGCTGTTGCAGCCATCTGGGGAGTGAACCAGAAGATGGAAGACCTCTCTGTCTCTACCTCTCTCTGTAACTCTGTCTTTCAAATAAAATAAATCTTTAAAATAATCTGAAAAAAAAAGGTTGAAAATGAATAAATAAATAAATAAATGAATATTTTATTTCCTTTCATTCCACAGCCTACCAGAACAAACCTTATGCCTTAAGTAGGCTTACACATACTCTGAGATCATCTGAATGTCTTATGAGCAAGCTGGGAGGAAAATGACACTGAGAAGCTCTTATACTATATTTGACAGCTGGGACAATTGGCCCACTTTCAGGCACTTAATCAAGACAACCAAACAACCACTCCTTCAAAGGATTGCACAGCAATATTCCAAGTGGCTGTCTGTTTGCCATTACCTGTACTAGACACAATTCAAGTGTACATCAACACTGGGTAGTTAAAACATATTATGGTCCCATCACTGTGGCATAGTAGGTTAAACTTCTGCCTGCAGTGCCAGCATCTCATATGGGCACTAGTTTGAGTCCCAGCCATTCTACCTCTGATCTGGCTCCCTGCAATTAGCCTAGAAAACAGCAGAAGATGGCTCAAGCACTTGTACCCCTGCACCCGTTTGTGAAACCTAGAAGAAGCTCCTGGCTCAGGGCTCCTGATCAGCCCAGCTGCAGCCACAAAAGAACCAGACTTTTCTGGTTTAATCCACATATGACCAGGCAAATTGCTGTAGAATTCTTATTGATTTTAACAAAAAAAATCACAGGCAAACTTGTTTTGGAAAAACTAAAATTCCACTGGTGCCATGGCTAATTTGGCTAATCTTCCACCTACAGCTCCAGTACCCTGGGTTCTAGTCCCAGTTTGGGCACCAGAATCTGTCCTGGTTGCTCCTCTTCTAGTCCAGCTCTCTGCTGTGGCCTGGGAAGGCAGTGGAGGATGACCCAAGTCCTTGGGCCCTGCACCTGCATTGGAGACCAAGAGGAAGCACCTGGCTCCTGGCTTCAATTGGTGCAGTGTTCATAGTAGTGTCCATTAGTGGAGTGAACTAATGGAAGGAAGAGCTTTCTGTCTCTCTCTCACTGTCTAACTCTGCCTGTCAAAAAAAAAAAAAAAAAAAAGAAAGAAAAAAACTAAAATCCCTCAGGTCTACAAAAGCCTTAAATATCATTTCCACAAACACAAAAATCATCTTGGTCGGTGCTGGCTATAGATTTTGAATCATAAAACCACAATTTGTAGTGTTTCTGTGTATCTAATGGGTACTACATCACAACTGTTGTTTTGGGTGAGAATAAAAATGAACGAAAGAGATACGGCAGGAAACAAATAAAAAACCAGAAAAACTAGAGTGATGTGCTGAAGAACAATGGCATAATTGGCTGATGAGCCCAAAACAATAAAACCAACATTGAACTCCAGAAAGCCAAATCATGTGCCCTGATTTGAAAAGACCATTCATCCAGTTACCTGAATTCCATTAGTCAGCATGAAAACAAAATGTAACATCATAAAATTCTTTAAAATAGAGAAATACATGAAAAATATGCAAGAAAACACAAAACAAAGGGGGTATTGCAAGACTTGATACTGGAGCCAAGATGGCGGAATAGTGAGGGCGCGCACCGATAGTCCGGGAAAATTTAGTTTAATAAAAGGGAAGTTACGGTAGCCGCAGAAAATAGAACCAAAAAAAAAATTGCAGGGGAAACCCTTCTGGATGGAGCAGCCGTGAATCGGAGGACCTACTGGGAGAACAAGGTCGCCCACCGCGCGGAAGCCAAGTCGCGGGACCGAGCCACAGAAGCCCCAGGGTCTGCGCGCCAGTGCTCCAAGGGGAGTGCATGCCACACAGACAACAGCGGGGAGACTTGGGACGCTCAGGTCTCCGAGTCCACACATCGGCACTGGAAGGGGAGGTGAGCTCAATAACCCGAGACATTGGTGGGGAAACGGGGGTCAGAATCTAGAGGGGGGCCGGAAAGTGCAGCAAACTCACTACCAGAAAGAAGGAAAAAAAAAAGCTTCGGGGTTTCTCTTCCCCCTAACCTTGCAAAGGTTACAAGGCTGCAAGGCTTGAAGAATTCCCAAGAGACAAAAAGCAGGCCTCCTCTCTGGATTTACATATCAATGGGGGAGAGTTAAGGAACTGAGTCACTACAATTCAGTAGCCTAGGCAACCCAGTGGGAGTCCAGAGGAGCCAAAGACTGGAAGCTAAATACCATCAATTCTGCACAGCCCTGCCCTGCAGTGTTACTTACCCCCTGAATAAATAAAATAAATAAATAAATAAAAAGAGAGAGATTTACCACGCATAACTTGAGGGTGTCACCTTTGCACACCCTTAACCAGGAAGAACCAGGCAGAGCTCTCAGGCCGCACCCATCTCAAGCCTCCAAGGCTCCTCCAACAGCAGGCAGTCCACTTAACACAGACACAGTATAAAAAAAAAAAACGCACAGTGACAAAAGAAGAATTAACTATGCCGAGTAACAAACACAGAAATAGAGGGAGCAAGATCAACGATGACACTATGATGCCTCCAAATAAGCAAAACACCCCAAGCCAAGAGTATGAAGATGATGAGATAGAAGAAATGCAAGATACAGATTTCAAAAAATTTATGATAAGAACATTTAGAAGTTTTCAAAAGCAAATCCTTGAACTACAGAAATCCTTAATGGACAAGATTGAAAATCTCTCTCGTGAAAATGAAATTTTAAGGAAGAGTCAAAATGAAACTCAGAAACTAGTAGAACAGGAAAGTGTAATAGTGAAGAGAAATCAAAATGAAATGAAGAGCTCAATAGATCAAATGACAAACACATTAGAAAGCCTTAAAAACAGAATGGGTGAAGCAGAAGAGAGAATATCGGACTTAGAAGATAGAGCACAGGAAAACATACAGTCAAACCAAAGAAGAGGAAATTAGAAATCTAAAAAATATTGTTGGGAATCTACAGGATACTATTAAAAAAACCAACATTCAAGTTCTAGGAGTTCCTGAAGGCATGGAGAGAGAGAAAGGATTAGAAGGCCTTTTTAGTGAGATACTAGCAGAGAACTTTCCAGGTTTGGAGAAGGACAGAGACATCCTAGTACAGGAAGCTCATAGAACCCCCAATAAACATGACCAAAAGAGATCCTCACCACGACACGTGGTAATTAAACTTACCCCAGTGAAACATAAAGAAAAGATCCTAAAATGTGCAAGAGAGAAACGTCAGATTACTCTCAGAGGATGTCCAATTAGACTCACAGCAGACTTCTCATCAGAAACACTACAGGCTAGGAGGGAATGGTGAGACATAGCACAGGTGCTAAGAGAGAAAAATTGCCAGCCCAGAATATTATATCCTGCCAAGCTCTCATTTGTGAATGAAGGTGAAATAAAGACCTTTCATAGCAAACAGAAATTGAAAGACTTTGCCGCCACTCGTCCGGCCCTGCAAAAGATACTTAAAGATGTGCTACACTCAGAAACACAGAAACACGGCCATCGATATGAAAGAAGGTAAAGGAAGAAAACCTACCAGTAAAAGAGCATGGGAAGCTCAATGCATATACTAGAAAATATCTCTGGGAAAATGGCAGGGCAAAGTCACTATGTATCAATAGTCACATTGAACATTAATGGTCTAATTCTTCAGTTAAAAGACACCGATTGGCTGATTGGCTCAAAGAACACAACCCAACTATTTGTTGCCTACAAGAAACACATCTCTCTAACAAAGATGCATGCAGACTGAAAGTGAAAGGTTGGAAAAAGATATTCCATGCCAACAGAAACCAAAAAAAGCAGGTGTAGCCATATTAATATCAAACAAAATAAACTTTAATACAAAAACTGTTAAGAGAGACAAAGAGGGACACTATATAATGATTAAGGGTTCAATTCAACAGGAAGATGTAACTATTATAAATGTATATGCACCTAATTACAGGGCACCGGTCTATTTAAAAGATATGTTAAGGGACTTAAAGGGAGATTTAGATTCCAGTACAATAGTACTGGGGGACTTCAATACTCCACTCTCAGAAATAGACAGATCATCCGGACAGAAGATCAACAAGGAAACAGCAGATTTATTCGACACTATTGCCTAAATGGATCTAACAGATATCTACAGAACTTTCAACCCTACATCTACAGACTTCACATTCTTCTCAGCAGTGCATGGAACCTTCTCTAGGATTGATCACATACTAGGCCATAAAGCAAGTCTCAGCAAATTTAAAAGAATTAGAATCATACCATACAGCTTCTCAGACCACAGCAGAATGAAGCTGGAAATTAGCAACTCCGGAAACCCTAGAAAGTATGCAAACACATGGAGACTGAACAACATGCTCCTGAATGAACACTGGGTCATTCAAGAAATCAAAAGAGAAATCAGAAACTTTCTGGAAGTAAATGAGGATAACAACACAACATATCAAAACTTATGGGATACAGCAAAAGCAGTACTGAGAGGCAAGTTTATAGCAATAGGTGCCTATATCAAGAAATTGGAAAGGCACCAAATAAATGAGCTTTCAGCGCATCTCAGGGACCTAGAAAAACTGCAGCAAACCAAACCCAAATCTAGTAGGAGAAGAGAAATAATTAAAATCAGAGAAGAAATAAACAGGATTGAATCCAAAAAAAACACTACAAAAAATCAGCCAAGGGAGAAGCTGGTTTTTTGAAAAAAATAAACAAAATTGACACCCCATTGGCCCAACTAACTAAAAAAAGAAGAGAAAAGACCCAAATCAATAAAATCAGAGATGAAACAGGAAACATAACAACAGACACCACAGAAATAAAAAGAATCATCAGAAATTACTACAACGACTTGTATGCCAGCAAACAGGAAAATCTATCAGAAATGGATAGATTCCTGGACACATGCAATCTACCAAAATTGAACCATGAAGACATAGAAAACCTAAATAGACCCATAACTGAAACAGAAATTGAAACAGTAATAAAGGTCCTCCCAACAAAGAAAAGCCCAGGACCAGATGGATTCACTGCTGAATTCTACCAGACATTTAAAGAAGAACTAATCCCATTTCTTCTCAAACTATTCAGAACAATCGAAAAAGAGGGAGTCCTCCCAAATTCTTTCTATGAAGCCAGCATCACCTTAATCCCTAAGCCAGAGAAAGATGCAGCACTGAAAGAAAATTATAGACCAATATCCCTGATGAACATAGATGCAAAAATCCTCAATAAAATTCTTGCCGATAGAATACAACAACACATCAGAAAAATCATCCACCCAGACCAAGTGGGATTTATCCCTGGTATGCAGGGATGGTTCAACATTCGCAAATCAATCAACATGATACACCACATTAACAGACTGCAGAAGAAAAACCATATGATTATCTCAATAGATGCAGAGAAAGCATTCGATAAAATTCAACACCCTTTCATGATGAAAACTCTAAGCAAATTGGGTATAGAAGGAACATTCCTCAATATAATCAAAGCAATTTATGAAAAACCCATGGCCAGCATCCTATTGAATGGGGAAAAGTTGGAAGCATTTCCACTGAGATCTGGCACCAGACAGGGATGCCCACTCTCACCACTGCTATTTAACATAGTTCTGGAAGTTTTAGCCAGAGCCATCAGACAAGAAAAAGAAATCAAAGGAATACAAATTGAGAAGGAAGAAGTCAAACTATCCCTCTTTGCAGACGATATGATTCTTTACTTAGAGGACCCAAAGAACTCTACTAAGAGACTATTGGAACTCATAGAGGAGTTTGGCAAAGTGGCAGGATATAAAATCAATGCACAAAAATCAACAGCCTTTGTATACACAAGCAATGCCACAGCTGAGAAAGAACTGCTAAGATCAATCCCATTCACAATAGCTACAAAAACAATCAAATACCTTGGAATAAACTTAACCAAGGATGTTAAAGATTTCTACGATGAGAATTACAAAATCTTAAAGAAAGAAACAGAAGAGGATACCAAAAAATGGAAAACTCTTCCATGTTCATGGATTGGAAGAATCAACATCATCAAAATGTCCATTCTCCCAAAAGCAATTTATAGATTCAATGCAATTCCAATCAGGATACCAAAGACATTCTTCTCAGATCTAGAAAAAAATGATGCTGAAATTCATATGGAAGCAAAAGAGACCTCGAATAGCTAAAGCAATCTTGTACAACAAAAGCAAAGCCGGAGGCATCACAATACCATATTTCAGGACATACTACAGGGCAGTTGTAATCAAAACAGCATGGTACTGTGTTGCTCCCCCTCTTCACGGAGGAATGACACTAGACACTGCATTGTTCTTTTGTCTACTCGGCCCTTCCCGGGTTTGCTGCTGGTTCTTCCCGGGTTGGCTACCGTCCTTCCACCTCCGTGGAAGGGCGGTTCCCCCTGTCACTTTCCCCACTTCCATGGGGGAGCGGCACACCGCCGGCCAGCTCTCTCGGGGGCTGCTCAGATGTTATTCGGATGTTCCCCTTAGATGTTCCTCGTGCATATTGTCTCTCTCCTCCTTTATAGTCCTCTTCCACCAATCCCAACTCTGCTACCCACACGCCGAGTATGCTGCTCTCCTCCAATCAGGAGCAAGATCAGCTCCTGCAGGTTACTGGTCGAACTGGAGGAGCTGTGTAAAAGTTGTTTACTCCTCTCCCAGTGCCATATTGTGGGAGAGCAGATGCATAGAATAAGTCTTAATTCCTGTAACTTAGTCTAGTCCGAGTTGTTCCCCAAAGTACCGGTACAGAAACAGATGGATAGACCAATGGAATAGAATTGAAACACCAGAAAGCAATCCAAACATCTACAGCCAACTTATATTTGATCAAGGATCTAAAACCAATCCCTGGAGCAAGGACAGTCTATCAATAAATGGCGCTGGGAAAACTGGATTTCCACGTGCAGAAGCATGAAGCAAGACCCCTACCTTACACCTTACACAAAAATCCACTCAACATGGATTAAAGACCTAAATCTATGACCTGACACCATCAAGTTATTAGAGAACATTGGAGAAACCCTTCAAGATATTGGCACAGGCAAAGAATTTCTGGAAAAGACCCGGGAGGCACAGGCAGTCAAAGCCAAAATCAACTATTGGGATTGCATCAAATTGAGAAGTTTCTGTACTGCAAAAGAAACAGGAGAGTGAAGAGACAACCGACAGAATGGGAAAAATATTTGCAAACTATGCAACAGATAAAGGGTTAATAACCAGAATCTACAGAGATCAAGAAACTCCACAAAAGCAAAACAAACAACCTACTTAAGAGATGGGCCAAGGACCTCAATAGGTATCTTTCAAAAGAGGAAATCCAAATGGCGAACAGGCATATGAAAAAATGTTCAAGCTCACTAGCAATCAGGGAAATGCAAATCAAAACCACAATGAGGTTTCACCTCACCCCGGTTAGAATGGCTCACATACAGAAATCTACCAACAACAGATGCTGGCGAGGATGTGGGGAAAAAGGGACACTAACCCACTGTTGGTGGGAATGCAAACTGGTGAAGCCACTATGGAAGTCCGTCTGGAGATTCCTCAGAAACCTGAATATAACCCTACCGTTCGACCCAGCCATCCCACTCCTTGGAATTTACCCAAAGGAATTTAAGTTGGCAAACAAAAAAGCGGTCTGCACCCTAATGTTTATTGCAGCACAATTCACAATAGCCAAGACCTGGAACCAACCTAAATGCCCATCAATGGTAGACTGGATAAAGAAATTATGGGATATGTACTCTTTAGAATACTATACCACAGTAAGAAACAACAAAATCCAGTCATTTGCAACAAAATGGAGGAATCTGGAACACATCATGCTGAGTGAAGTAAGCCAGTCCCAAAGGGACAAATACCATATGTTCTCCCTGATTGGTGACAACTGACTGAACACCAAAAAGGAAACCTGTTGAAGTGAAATGGACACTATGAGAAACGGTGACTTGATCAGCATAGCCCTGACTGTTAATGAACAACTTAATACATTATCCCTCTTAGTAGTTTTTTTGTCTGCTCTACTTAATATGACTGGTTTAATTCTGTAATTAATGCACAGTTATTCTTAAGTGTTGAAATTTAATGAAATGTGATCCCTGTTAAACATAAGAGTGGGAATAAGAGAGGGAAGAGATGTATAATTTGGGACATGCTCAGGCTGACTTGTCCCAAATGGTAGAGTTAGAAACATACCAGGGGACTCCAATTCAATCCCATCAAGGTGGCATGTACCAATGCCATCTCACTAGTCCAGGTGATCAATTTCAGTTCACAATTGACCATAATGAAAGGACTAAGAGTCAAAGGAAGAAATAAACAAGTCTAGTGCCCGCTAATACTAACCGATAGAATAAATAAAGGGGAGAGTGATCCAACATGGGAAGCGAGATACACAGCAGACTCATAGAATGGCAGATGTCCTAAACAACACTCTGGTCTCAGAATCAGCCCTAAAGGCATTCGGATCAGGCTGAAAAGCCCATGAGAGTATTTCAGGCATGGAAAGCCAAGACACTCTGGCAAAAAAAAAAAAAAAAAAAAAACCTAAATGAAAGATCTCTGTGAGTGAGATCCCAGTGGAAAGAACAGGTCTTCAAAGAAGGAGAAGGAGGTACCTTTCTCTGAAGGGAGGAGAGAACCTCCACTTTGACTATGACCTTGTCTAAACAAGATAAGAGTCGGAGAACTCAAGGGGCTTCCATAGCCTTGGAAACTCATGACTGGTGCATAGGGAGATTACTGATGCCATAAACAGGAGTGTCAATTTGTAAAGTCAACAACAGGAGTCACTGTGCACTTACTCCTCATGTAGGATCTCTGTCCTTAATGTGCTGTACATTGAGATTTAATGCTATAACGAGTACTCAAACAGTATATTTCACTTTGTGTTTCTATAGGGGTGCAAACTGTTGAAATCTTTACTTAATGTATACTAAACTGACCTTCTGTAAAAAAAAGAAGAAATTATCAATTCCCAACTTGACTCTCACTGGGATTAAACATGACAATAGGTCTGATCTGATTTCATCATCATTTAAAAAATCATCTATTATTTTTCACTTTATGTTTCTGTGTGGGAGCAAACTGTTGAAATCTTTACTTAATGTATGCTAAACTGATCTTCTGTATATAAAGAGAATCAAAAATGAATCCTCATGTGAATGGAAGGGGAGAGGGAGTGGGAAAGGGGAGGGTTGTGGGTGGGAGGGACGGTATGGGGGGGAAGCCATTGTAATCCATAAGCTGTACTTTGGAAATTTATATTCATTAAATAAAAGTTAAAAAAAAAGAAATATGATAGCCAAATTGAGGAGAGAGTGCTTAGAAGAAACCAAAGGCTACCAGCATCTTGATCTCAGACTTCTGGCCTCGAGATCTGTGAGAAAAGCAGTGTCTATGCTTTACGTTACTTTATTATAGGAACTTTAGCAAAAATAATACAGGGAGTATACTCTCATATGTGTTCTTCCAATTATCTTCAAATGTGTTCTTCAGATTATCAAGTGATATGTAAACGCAAAGTAATGTTGATGACATTGAAAAAACTGTTATATTAAAATATGCTGGGCTTCATGAGAATATTTTAGGCATGGAAAGCCAAGACACTCTGGAAAAAAAAAGAAGACCTAAATGAAAGATCCCAGTGGAAAGAATGGGGCCATCAAAGAAGGAGGTACCTTTCTCTGAAGGGAGGAATGAACTTCCAGTTTGACTATGACCCTGTCGGAATAAGATCGAAGTCGGCGAACTCAAAAGGCTTCCATAGACTCGGCAACTCATGACTAGAGCCTAGGGAGATTACTGACGCCATAAACAAGAATGTCAAATGGTTAAGTCTTTACTTAATATA
Organism: Oryctolagus cuniculus; assembly: GCF_964237555.1. Classification (NCBI taxonomy): domain Eukaryota; kingdom Metazoa; phylum Chordata; class Mammalia; order Lagomorpha; family Leporidae; genus Oryctolagus; species Oryctolagus cuniculus. Next base: position 63,104,557 of record NC_091448.1, on the reverse strand, counting down.
TACTAAATTGATCTTCTGTATATAAAGATAATTGAAAATGAATCTTGATGTGAATGGAATGTTAGAGGGAGCGGGAGATGGGAGGGGTGTGAGTGGGAGGGAAATTATGGTGGGGAAAGCCATTGTAATCCATAAACTGTACTTTGGAAACTTATATTTACTAAATAAAAGTTAAAAAATATGATGGGCTTATTTTTATTATTGAGACTAATAAGAATTATTTAATTTGAGACTGTATTACGTAAAAACATTATCTAAGCCTCACATTGTGTACCATGTTGTAAATACTGTAAGTAAGCCAACATAGAAACCTGCAGCTGTCTGGAATCCTCATCCAGTCTCCGGGAAGCCCAGCAAGTACAAAAGTCTCTATTTGTGATTTCTCCCTGTTTATATCCAACACTCACATTCAAATCAACATCCCCCTCCCCCAGTTATAAAATGTGACCAGCATGGGGGGAGTTTCTGTGACCCTACTGCCTAGTACTGTGCCGGTGCTCAGCTGGTGCTCAGTGAACAGTAGCAGCCACCGCCTTTTCCCATCAGTGTGATCATCACTGCTGTTGTTAGAGTCTGAAAAAGCCCACCGCCCGAGGAACGACTCCAAGAGACTTTTCTCTCATGCAACCAGCAAAGGGTTAAAGATTTATTGATTATCCAGCATGCTGGGGCTGTCTGATCATACATGAACAGAGCAGCCCCGAATAACCAAAGGTTAGGGTTTATAAAGGCAAAAACCGCAAAACCGGGAAGGGGGGAATACACGGTTGCTATGCACGGTTGCTATACACAGTTGCTAAAATCAAAAGAGAGTACATAAAATCAAAAGAGAGTATATGGTTACTGGGGTCAACATAACCTAAAACCTAAGTGAAATTAATATTTATCATAATCTTGACAATACCAGTTGCAATAATACAATTAGCAATTAGGACTTGACATTAATGCAAGACACAGACAAATCACATCTTTATTATTAGCCCAGGTAACCCAGGTGCAACCTTTCTACTTTTAAGCTTGAGCAATCATGCTAGGGGGTTTTTGTGCTCTGCCAAGGGTGATGTAGTGCACTGCTATTGTCCGACTATTTGAGATCATGGTTGCAAACCAGAGTCTCACGGTGGGGGGGGGGTGCTTTCCCAGAATGGAGTCTCAAGTGCTCCAAAATGGAGTCCCTACTGTCAAGGTGCTACTTCACTCTGTCTTATTTTTACAGCTGTATCAGGAGGTTTAAACCTGTACGCTTAAGCTTAATTTTTACACCTGCACATATACAATTTTAACTCTTCACTGTCACCACTTTGGTGGCTCTTCTTTTTTTTTTTTTTTTTTTAAAGATTATTTATTTGACAAAGTCACAGACAGAGCGAGGGAAAGAAAGAGAGCTCTTCCATCCTCTGGCTCATTCCCCAAATGGCCGTAAAGGCTGGAGTTGGGCCAGTCCAAAGCCAGGAGTGAGCAGTCAGGAGCTTTTTCTGGGTCTCTCACATGGGTGCACAGGCCCAGGCACTTGGACCATCTTCTACTGCTTTCTCAGGCCATAGCAGAGAGCTGGATTGGAAGAGGGGCAGCCGGGACTAGAACCTGCACCCATATGGGATGCCAGCACCGCAGGTGGAGGCTTAGCCTACTATGCCACAGCACCGGCCCGGTTGTTCTTTTTCTCTATCCCTGTGCCCTACAGCAGGTCCCAGAGGCTTTGGAGTCTAACAGCCCTGGGTTAAAATCCTAACTCTTCTCCTGGCTTCAGACTGGCACAGCTCCAGGCATTGAGGCCAATTGGGGAGTGATGGGAAGACCCTCTCCCTCTCCCTCTCCCCCTCCCCCTCCCCTCCCCCTCCCTCTCCTCCTCTCCCTCTCCCTCTCCCTCTCCCTCTCCCCCTCCCTCTCCTCCTCTCCCTCTCCCTCTCCCTCTCCCTCTCCCTCTCCCTCCCTCTGCTGTTTCTGTGTAACTCTGACTTTCAAATAAACAAATCTTTAAAAAAAATCCTAACACTTTTGGATGTGTGACTTTGGGCAGGTCACCTCCATGCCTTGAGCCGTGTTTCTTTATCTGTAAAATAATAAAGGCATTTGCTCCCATGGATTGCTGGGATACGTGATACAAGAATGTAAAATGCCAGACATAGAGCCTGGCACAAATTAGGAAAATCCCGAATGGCAGTGGCTGCTGTCACTGCCCATTGGTTTTGGTTTTAAAAAGATTTGTTTATTTACTTTAAAGGAGAGTTACAGAGATAGAGATAGAGAGAGAGAGAGAGAGACAGAGAGAGAGAGGTTTTCCATTCGCTGGTTCACTTCCCAGTTGGCTGCAATGGCCGGAGCTGAGCCAATCCAAAGCCAGGAGCCAGAAGCTTCCCCTGGGTCCCCCACATGGGAGCAGGGGCCCAAGGACTTGGGCCATCTTCTACTGCTTTCCCAGGCCATAGCAGAGAGCTGGATCAGAAGTGGAGCAGCTGGGACTTGAACCAGCTCCCATATGGGAGGCCGGCACTGCAGGTGCCAGCTTGACCCACTACGCCACAGCGCTGGCCTCTGCTCATTGTTATTAGTACCATTTCATCTTATATTTTAGACTCAGGAATACTGGTAGCTTGCTGAAGTGCTTCTCACTCCCAGTGACAAACTTTGGACAGTGACTTGGGAGGTATTAAGATCCAAATATTCTGACCACCCCAAGGCCCTCCGAGACCGACCAGAGGAAGCGGGTCCTCTGTGAGCTGGAGGTCTAATCCCCCTCTGTTGATTGGTTCTCAGTGATCCAGGGGAAAGAAAGCACCAGAACACCCGGTATTTGATTTAAAAGTCTACACCTTGGGGATGTGTTTTCGGGTTCTTGGAGACTGACTTAATGGAAGAAGAGAGGTGAGAGTTCTTGCTGGTGCTGTGCCCCTGGGGAGGGCTTGACTCCCTCGGAGGCTTCTAGAAGCAGTCCTGCTTTTCTTGCCTGTGGCCCCTGTTACTGCATACAATAAATATTTGACAACATTTTAATTTCTCGCCACCTGGCTAGAATTGCTTATGAATATCACACCCATGAATGTAAGCAATTAAGTATTTTATAAGCACTGCTGAGATGCCAATATCAGAAAACAGGACTTGCAGGTGACAGAGGCGGGACGGTCACTCCGTGTTTTCCTCGGGGGCTTCGCTCTCTTCACCTTCTGCCGAGGACTCTGGAGGGGGCGTTTTCTTGGCGGGGGCCTCGCTGAGCTCCCTGTGGGAAGAGAGCAGAGCAAGGCTTCCACTCCTGCCACTCTCCCCGCCTCCCCAAACTCAGTACGGTGAAGTGGCCCTGTCAAGGACCCTGCGTCCTTGTCAGGAAACTCTTCCTTTACGGAAGGCTCCTTGTCTGGGGGCAAGTCCTTGGCTTTCTTGCGTGTGCCACCGAAAGGGCTGAGCAGACGCCTCAGCCAGAGTGGCCACCTCAGCCGGAAGAAGCCCTAGGAAAGACAAAAAGACATGTGAATTGAGCATTTTCCCTGTCTCCAGCCACACACTGCAGCCTCCTCCCATTTACCTGAGTCTCATCTTCCGAACACTTTCTAGGCACTGATTGGTGAAAGCTCCTTGGGGAAAAACACACACAAGACCATTAGAGACGAGTGCCATTGTTCACTTCTCACAGTGTGCATCTCCGGTCTTCCTGGGATGACACATGCACCTCAGCCATCACTGCAGTGAGTGCTCACTACAAGCCTGGGGTCTCAGATGCAGTACCCAGGGCGCTGGGCTTCCAGAAGCCCTCTGTCCCTACAGACCTGCAGTGTCTCTGGGGAGACTTTTGTCTGTTGTCAGTCCCAGTGCCTTTCTCAGCCAAGTGTGCTTGCGCAGTGGGACACACTGCACCACCACATGGGGCAGAAGTATTTTCTCTCTCCAGAGGCATTTGACACCTGCCCCTTTAGGATTTAGCCTCACAAGCATCATTCACTGGGGTGTAGGGAGAAAATGCTTGTGTTTCCATAGCTGCTCTAGTCCCCTATAAATTGAATCCTATGAAGCAATGCCCGAGTCCAATAGCAACGTTACCCAGCTCAAAGATTTTTCTCACTGCAGGGTGTCTGTCACTGATGGAAGATTGAGTTGTGAAACCAGTTTAAAGGGCAAAACCAGCGTGGAAATACAAGGTACCCTTTTTGAATATGATTAAAACAGAAAAAGAGTGCATTGTTTCAGCAACTGCTTGTGTCTACAGAGCGTGTGGGTATTGATTTGCAATAGAAATTGTAGCACACAGCCCAAGCTCACTATGACCAAGGGAGAAGTCCCTGGCTGGGGAGGAACCTTCCTCTCTGTAATACTCACTGGCAGTGTGACTATGGGACCAGTATTGTCCCTTTCTCCTTGTATCCTTACCATAACAGGGAGAGACAAACGGTCTGAGAAGGTGTGAATAAAAGGCATAGGCAGTGGGGGTCTGGAAACCAGTAAGTTTTCCAGCCACCTCATACGTTTTACTCTCCAGCAGCCTTGAGGGCGACTGTCCCCCTTCCCCCAGTGTCATGTGTCTTTCCATAGCCCTTCTCCGAGCCTCTGGAAAGGCCTCTGAACTGGCCAGATGCCACCAGCAGCAGGAACAGCACAAACAAAGCCCCTCCCTAGCTGCTGTGTCTCGGAAGGACCACTGACAGCACATGTGTCCGTGCTGGTGCCGTCTCCCCAGCCATGGCTGGGGACCAGATTTGCTGGAACCAGGCAAAACACTCAGATGGATAGTCTTCTGCCTCTGGCAATGTCCTCATTCTAAAATGAGCAGGTTTAAATAGATGAGTTCTCAGTACTCCTCTACTTCTAAAATTCTAATGTAACAATTGTCAGACTGATACTTACGTTGAAGATTTTTCTAACAATTGTCAGACTGATACTTACGTTGAAGATTTTTCTATGTCTTCTCTTCCTCTTCCTCTATGAGAGTAAATCTTTTTTGTAAGGAAAAGCAATCATTATTCACCATAATGATTCTATCTCCAAATCATTTACCTTCCCTTTCTTTCTCTAAAAGCCTTGCCTGCCCAATAAGATAACTTTTTTGAGGACAGGAATTCTGTCTTGTTAATAGTTCTCACTCTTCCACAGTCCTTGGTCTTGAATGCCTCTGGGACTTAATACATTCTATTGACAGCCAGTCATCAGTGAGTCCTCTTAAAAGTGGAATGGGAGTGCAGCGTCATGCATTTAATCTATACTAATTTGGGAACATGGAAGTTGTAGTCCTTAAACAAAATTTAAAAAATCTGGAAGAAAAAAAAGTGGAGTAGTAGGAAACACCCTTAACCTGCTGAAAGTATGGACCAGAAACCTAAACAATGGTGTTTTAAAGGCAAGAACAGGAGTAGGATACTTATTAGACTGCTACTAGTCATCATTGTTGAAAAGGCTGAAATTAGTGCAATAAGAAAAATAAATGGGGTATAATTACTGCAAAGGAAGAGACAAAACTGTCATCATTTGCATAGGAGATGGTGGACAACCTAAAAAAAAAAGCCCAAGATAATCAGCTGACATTTTGTTGGACGTAACATGTGGGTCCGGGGAGGTGACTAGGTGCTGAGTCAGGAGAGTAGTACAGTGAATCTCCTGTTTGTTGTGCACCACCAGTGACTAGAGGGAAAATGGAGTACAGAGCCCTTCTTTAATAGCAATAGAAAGGAATAAACTATCTTGGAATAAACTCAACGAAAGTTGTGTAAGATTTATGTGATTAGGATGCTCTTCTGAAGTCCATAAAATGTCATGTTTCTAGGGTATCATAAAGATGTCAGTTCTCAAATTAATCTACAAATTCAAGGCAACTTAACTCAAACCCCAAGAAAACTTTTTACAAAATCTGACCAGCTGCCATCTTTTAGGAAAAAATAGATGATAAAAACTACTAAATTTATGAAGCAGGAGCTGCCCTACACTGAAACTGTGTAGTGTTAGGGTGGGCACTGCCCATGCTGGTCTCTTTCTCATCTCTATGCTGTGATCACTTACTTCTTGTGGCTAGACATGTCTTTTAAAAAACTTTCATTGAAGATAGACAGATTTCATGTATACAGATTCAGGAACATAGTGATACTTTCCACCTTACCCTCCCTCCTGCCCACACTCCCATCCCTTATTCTTCCCCCCTCTCCTATTTCCATTCTTATTTTTTATGAAGATCTATTTTCAGTTAACATTATACTCATAAGATTAACCCTACACTAAGTAAAATGTTCAACAACTAGTATGAAGAAAAAAATTCACTGTTCTTCAACAGTTCACACAAGGGCTATTTAAAATCATCACATCTCAGGGATTTTTCAAGATGGTGGCATAGGGAGGCAGCTTGCTGCTCTAGTCTAGGGGTGGATAGTTAAAAAAAAGTGGAAGGAGTGCAATCTCAGGGAAGGTTTAGGGAGAAAATGGTAGAGGAAACTCCATGCAAATTGGATGGACGCTGTGGACCTATGTAGAGGGTGTGGACTTGCACAGTTTGAGACCCCAGCAGCTGAGAGCCTCAGCACCAGCTTTGGAATGAGGCAAGACCATACTGCAACAGCTCAAGCCACTGGCAATAAAGCTGTGGGAAAAGCCTGGCATGGGTCTGGCTTGGAGCTCTGTGGGGGATGATGTACCTGCCAACCTAGAGCAAAAAAAAGTGGGGGAGTTCACGTTTCTCTCTGCCCGACCTCAGGCACTGGCATGCTGTAACTAGCCAAGAGAGGGCAGGCACCATTTTGGAGATACGTAACAGCTGCTCCAGCTAGTGACCGTGAACCCAGAAACCAACCTAGAGGAGATGCCAGACTCTGGGAGAATTGACAGGGGGCTGGGTGCTTGTGGCTGTGGGAGCCTTGTGTGGTGGGACTGTGAAAACACTGGGCTGTGTGGGAGGGTGCAGGCAAGCTCCAGGGAGGGAACACATCTTAGAGCAGCTTGATGCAGGAATCAGCTGCAGTGCATCAGCTGAACTCATTTAGACAAAGTCTTAGACATTGGAGCAGTGGGATGCTACGTAGATCTAATGACTCTGTAAGACAATACTTTTGTCTTTTGGCTGCATCCTTTCTCCCAAGGGCAGAGACAGTTCCTCGAGGGTGGAGAGCATATAATCTCATTGTTTCAGCAATGAGGAAAGAAATCAGTGGTAGAAGAGAGTACATCAAATCCCTGACACAATTTTGGAGAACTTCTGCCACTTTACTCTGGCCTTCTTACACTTAACCTCTCCAAATGTCCAGTCCCTTGTTATCTCGGTTCCAGTTGCACAGAGATTTCCCACGAGTGGGGTTCCTTTAAAAATCTGTGGAATGTGCTTTTCAAGGGAAAGAGTAAAGCGCATCTCGGTCTTGGTGACTAAAGAGGAAGGTCAGCTCATGGTACGTGGAAAGTGGCATTGATGTACAGTCTGTGGATTCCGAATCTATTACAAAGGAAGGATGCACTCTGGCAACCTGAATGAGTCGTCCCTACCTCAATGAGACAGAAGATGATAACCAGCATTGTGACCACTGCCGTCACAGATATTGCCACGATGAGCTTGTTGTGATAGCCGTGTTCTTGAGCTCCTTTTGCGAGCTAAGAAAGAGCACAGTTTAAAAAGACAGAATAAAGAGCTGGAAAATATGGATGCTAAATATTCAGAACCCCGTTCTTCAGGTGAGTGGCGTAAAAGATCTTAAAAGACCATACAAAATCTGCTGTATTATATATAATCTTGGTATTACTCATTTTCTCTACAGTGTGTTAGGTCTGCCTCCTAACAAAGTGTCACCGTCTTGGCAAAAGTTACATTACTGAGACAAGATCTGGACTGGGAGCCCCTGGTCTTCCCGCTTGGGGTCTCCTAAGTGATGGGAAAGTGCAGATCTCCTGTCCTCACCTTACTCGACTCCTGCTCTTTCTGTCCACTCGGGGCTTCTGTACTCTCATTGATATAGGTCTCAGTCCTCCACTGCTCTGTGTCCCATTCTTCCTTGGCTATCTTTTCTTCCTGCTGCTCACTGAGGAGCTTCATCAGGATGCCTGTTCTGGAGATGAGCTTGGCACAGGGCAGTTGCACCTGGGCCTCAGAGCAGTCCATTTTCAGAGTGCGGATGACGTGAGAAATGAGCTTTTTCATGTCCGTGTTGGGGATGAGGGACTGTAGCTGCTGATTCAGCTGAATTTCAAACTGTTCTCCCTGGGACAGCATCACAGGGTAGGTGAAGCCTACGGGCATGGTGGGGGCTTCAGTGCCCTCGCTGGGGTATTCCCACTGTGTTTCCTTGGTTTGGTCCACAGTCGGCATTAGGTTGAACTCGGTCCCAGCAGAATCTGTAGCTGAAGGATCTGTGTGCATTTTGTCACCAGGGAGCGTTTCTTCATGTGCAGTGGTGTTTTCTGGCAAAATGTTTTCTTCAAAAACACGCCCTCTGGAATGGTTTTCCTCCCTAGTGTCTTCTATAGAAGGTTCTCTCAGAGGAGGACTCCCCTGAGAATGCAGGCCTCCAGGGGATGAGAAAGCCTCTCCGGAGGGGGAGTTTATGAGACTCCGCAGTGCAGGGAACGGAGGCCTCTTCCCAGCCATCTGCCTGTTGAGGGAATTTTTCCTTCTGAACTTCCGACTCAGTTTGGCCTTGGGGGTTCGGAGGACCAGGTGAGAGCGAGTTTTGTGAAAGCGGTAATTTTGTCTGGAATGCGAGATTGGTTTCCCTGCCGCCTTATTTTTAGCTCTAGCATTGGCATCTTCTAAGACAAAAATGGTGTAGGTTAAGTCTTTTCCTTTGTTGTTGATCTCAGAGATTTTGCAGGGGAGGTAGAAGGCCTGCCCAGGATGTGTTTCTTCAGGAAAGAGGGGGCTGCAGCCTCACGTTCCTTTGTGAGCAAGGGCTCCGTGTGCAAGGAGTTTCCGGCCACCTGCCTGGGCCTCTGAGCCACTTGAAGCTCCTTCAGCTCCCTGGAGCCTGCTCTCCCAAGCCTTCTTCCCCCAATGCTCTCCGCAAAGGGCCAGGTGCCCCGTCTCCTCCCGAGGCTCTTCCTCATCTCCTGGAGGTGCCTTTCCCGTAAGCCCTTTGGCCCCTTGATGACTTTTTTCACTCTCTGCAGCCTGTACCCCACACTTGGCATGGTTGCCAGGCTGTTCTCCTGTGACGGGGCAGTTTCTGATTTCTTTTGGAGGATTTGAGGGTTAAATTGATGACCTAACAGGATAGGCTGCATAAGCATGGCCTTTTCTTCCTTCTTAACCTCATCGATTTTTTCTTGAATTTCTTCATCTAACAAATTCTGTAGAAAATAGAGCTTTCTCAACTTATTTCTGTAAGGATGAGAGGGCCTCCTTATGTGGGTTTTCACGTAGCTCAGGGACTTATCTCTATCTTGCACATTTGAAAAAAGCAGTGTAATGAATGGTAATAATGTTGATTCTACATTTTGTAGATTTTCCTCTGAGAAATAAGGCAATATGTAATTCAGTGCACTAATAATGTCACTTTCATTGTTGAAGTCCCGCTGTTCACTCATGCGGCCTGGGAAGTCCACGCTGTTTCTCTCTGATACTGGGTTCCCTGGCTCAATAGTCAGCTGCTTGCTGGTGTTGTTCTTCCGGGCTTGCAATATCTTCATGAATTCCCCCTTTGGGTTCCCTATAGATGCTTCTTCAACTGTCAAAAAAAGAAGAGACTGCTTTTTGGTACGGAAGACTGATGGGACAGCTTTATGTCAGTCCACAGCCCTACACTCTCATCAATTAAATTAGGAGTCAAATCCAATATTTGGGGTACCATTGAGACTTTAGAGAGAAAAGTAAAACCACACTCAAACCTATGAAATGGCAACAACAAAGGAGAAAAAGATATTTTTGAGAGTGGCATTCAGAAGAGTTCGCAGTGTTAAAAAGCAGTAACTATGATCAGTATTATTTCATTGGTTTCCAATGACCAACCACTCCAGGCTTAGAATAAGGCTGGAGGACAAATGGCCCCACCCAGCTGCCCCTTCTGTGGCTCTGCCCCTGCTTCTCAGCCACATCATTCCACAGTCCTGCCTCATGCTGAGGGAGCCCAAGGCTTCCTCCCTCCCTTCCTCCCTCCCTGTGGCCCTATGTTCTTGCTGCCATCACAGGTGTCCATGGCAAAATATAGGCATGTAAGGGGAGTGAGGGCAGAGGTGGTCAAGCCAAGGGGCCTTGCTCCTCACCTCAATGTGTTCTTTCCCACCCTTGTAAAGGGAGATTAACAATGCTTGTCCTTCTCACCTCTTGAGATGAAGGGAATAATATAATTGGTAGAATAATATAACTGGTCTGGAAGGTGAGCAACACTGTGTAGATGGGTATACAGTTATCACTGTGCTAATGCCTCAGATCCCTGACTGAGATCCGAATTCAAGCTGTCTAAGGAAGAAAGCGGTCACATTTTGGAAGTCACGACATCAGTGGTAATAACCCTCATCTACAGAAGGATACTTAAAAGTACCCGAGTGTTCTGTGGATAGAAAAGCGTGAGACTCAGAGCAGGTTCAGAGTTGGACAGTCTACAAGTGCATGGAGGAGCCTTCCGACTCCATCAGAGGAGTCAGGCAGCCATTTCTGGTTATGGAACCAGAAACTCCCCGGCTCCAAATAAAACAGCATCACTTGTACTCTTTTATACAAGTGCAAAAACAAACAACCGCGGTGAGCAGTGTAGACCTGTTCTATAAGACAGAGGGCCCTTGAGGCCCAACACATAGAAAACCAGTTTATAGACTGTGTGCAAATGAGTTATCATTGAAAAGCAAAGCACCCAAGAGCACAGAACACCACGTGTGTGGTTCCCAACATTGCTTCCTTCCCCTTCCACCTCTTTTCCATGATCCTTTGTGCATATGTAAATTACATAGCGGTAACTATGTTATTAAATTACATAGCGGTGATTGCGAACCTGACTTTCAGCAAGGGAGCAGTGTAGCAATTTAGGGAGTTTAAATCTGAATGAATGAATAAAAATTCAGCAATTAATTACATTGTTACTTTAAACTTGACCCTAAAATTTTAAAATAAGAAATTTAAAACAAATAAAAATTAAAAAAAGATCCTCAGGAAGTTCCGACTCACGGCAATGTGTCGTATTTGGCAGGCATTCATTGTCACAGTGAAGCTTGATGGTGTTGCAGACAACCTCGATAGTATGTTTAAATTGGCAGAGGCAGCAGGCCATATGGCTGGGTAAGATCCTATGAATAGAGACAGAGAATTAAGTTACCTGTAAAGGGGTTCCTTGGGTGGGTCAAACAGGTGAGCCAAGGTGCCAGCAAAGGAGTTCTTGAGGTATGTGGCCAGGACATTTGGGTAGGAGCCTGGTGGCCAATTGTTGGTCTTGAATATGAGAATAAAGGAAGGAGGGAGAGGTGGCCCAAGGAGGCATAGGCATGGAAGTGGGTGTGGTGTATCCAAAATAAAGTCAACAGGGTGAGCATTGGGCACCATGGATCTGTCGTTTGACTCAGGGGTGTCTCCTTCCAGTTCACAAGTCTCATTGTGGGTTGGGAGTGCACAGGAGGACTTCCCCCAACCTCTGGAGTACTCTTCTCCATCCCTGTTGGAAGTGTTCACTATTAGAAACTACTCTGGTCCCAGAAAAATGACTGACTGCAGTAATTGTTGGAAAAGATGTGGAGAAAAAGGAACACTCGCTCACTGATGGGTGAGTGAAAGTAATTTGACCAGGCAGGTGTTTAGCCCAGCCATGAAGATGCTGCTTGGGACAAGCACATCCACTTCTGGAATGCCTGGCTCCATTTCTGATCCCTGTTTCCTGCCAGGAAGTGCCCTGGGATGTGTCAGGTGGTGCTTCCCTAAATACCCAGAAATGGAAAGACTGCAACTTATGGTAGGTGTGTGTTTTTAAGAAACTGTCAGTCTATTTTCATTATATTTTTTTTTCAAATGTATCATTTCGAAAGTTTCTGTGGAAGGAAGAGAGAGAAACACACACAAACACATCTTTTCTTTTTTTTTTTCTTTTTGACAGGCAGAGTGGACAGTGAGAGACAGAAACAGAGAGAAAGGTCTTCCTTTTGCCATTGGTTCACCCTCCAATGGCCGCCGTGGCCGGCGCATCGCGCTGATCCAAAGCCAGAAGCCAGGTGCTTTTCCTGGTCTCCCATGCGGGTGCAGGGCCCAAGGACTTGGGCCATCCTCCACTGCACTCCCGGGCCATACCAGAGAGCTGGCCTGGAAGAGGGGCAACCGGGACAGAATCCGGCGCCCTGACCGGGACTAGAACCCAGTGTGCCAGCGCCGCAAGGCGGAAGATTAGCCTATTGAGCCACGGTGCCGACCACATGTTTTCATTAGGTAGTTTACTCCCCAAATGTCTGCGACATGCAGGGCTGGGCCAGGCCAAAGCCAGGAGCTCAGAAACTAGTTTGGTTTTCCATGTGAGGAGCAAGAACTCAAGTCCTTGGGGCATCACCCACTGCCTTCCAGGGTACATGTTAGCAGGAAGCTAGGGTGGAGCAGAGCCGGGACTTGGATCCAGGCATTCTGATGTGGGATTGGAGTATCCCAGGTAGTGGCTTAACGGCTGCACCAAATGCCTGCCATCGTAAACAGTTTAATTTTTATTTGTTTTATTTTTTAAAGCTTTTATGTAATGAATGCCAATTTCATAGGTACAACTTTAGGAATATAGTGTTTTTTCCTCCATACCTGCCCTCCCACCCCCACTCCCGTCCTACCTCCTACTCCCTCTCCCATCCCATTCTTCATTAAGATTCACTTTTGATTGACTTTATATACAAAAGAGCAACTCTATACTAAGTAAAGATTTCAACACTTTGCACCAACCCCCCACCCCACAACATAAAAAGTACTGTTTGAGAACAAGTTTTGCAGTTAATTCTCATAGTACAGCTCATTAAGGACAGAGTTCCTACGGGGGGGGGGGGTAAGTGCAAACAGCTTCATTTCTAATACCCCCAAATTGGAACAACCTAAGTGTTCACAAATAGGTGAATAGATAAACTATGGTAGGTTACACGTAGTGGGCCAGGCTCTTTCTAACCAATAGAATAACCAATGGTTGAGTTGTTACAGATGACTAATGTTACTTCTTTGGGTCCAGGGAAAGCTTCATATAGAAAGGAAAAAAAAAAAGAAATTATCAACTCCCAACTTGACTCTCACTGGGATTAAACATGACAATAGGTCTGATCTGATTTCATCATCATTTAAAAAAATCATCTATTATTTTTCACTTTATGTTTCTGTGTGGGAGCAAACTGCTGAAATCCTTACTTAATGTATACTAAGCTGATCTTCTGTATATTAAGATATTCGAAAATGAATCTTGATGTGAATGGAAGGGGAGAGGGAGTGGGAAAGGGGAGGGTTGTGGGTGGGAGGGACGGTATGGGGGAGAAGCCATTGTAATCCATAAATCGTACTTTGGAAATTTATATTCATTAAATAAAAGTTAAAAAAAAACAAAACAAAACAAAAAAAAAGAAAGAATGCACTCAGAATGCTAAGCTAGTGTTTTACTAGACTTCAATTCTAACAGGAAATTTTCGTTAAGTCCTTTCTACCCCTAACTTCGTATTTTGAAAATTTTCAAGCCTACAAAAATATCCGAAAGATTGGTGTCATGAGTTTACATGTTCTCTCACTTAGATTCAACTGTTGCTAACATTTTGCCACATTCACTTTCCACGTGTGTGTCTCTATGCACTTCTTGGACAAACCATTTGAGAATGAGCTGTAGATATGATGACCTTTTCTTGCTAAACCTGAAGTCTGCGTCTCCTAAGAACAAAGGCATTCTCCTGCATATCCACAACACTATTATCACCCAGTCAGCTTTAACATTAACATCACCGTCTATTGTGGTCCACATGCAGGTGCTCTCAGTTGTCCCAAACATGTCTTGGCTACTTTTAAATCAGGCATTGCATTTTATTTTCATGGCTCTTTAATTTTCTTCAGTTTAGAACTGTTCCTTTTTTGCAGTGTTTCATGGCATTGGGATTTTTGAGGCATTCAAATCAGTTGTTTTACAGCATGCACCTCAATTTATCCTTCTAAGACCAATACTGAATATAATCACCAGGGAACATTTATTTTTTTGAGTGGCTAAGATTTTTTTTAAAAAGTTTTATTTATTTGAAAGGCAGAGTGATGGTTGGGTGCAGGAGAGAGAGAGAATGAGTGGAGGGAGAGGGAGAGGGAGGGAGAGAGAGAGAAAGAATGAACGTGAATAAGTCTTCCAGCCACTGGTTCATGCCCCAAATGGCCACCGCAGCTGGGGTTGGGCTGGGTTGAAGTCAGGAGCCAGGAGCCAGGAGCCAGGAACTATATTCAGGTCTCTCCTGGGTGGCAGGGGGTCAAGCACTTTGGTCATCCTGTGCTGCTTTCCCAGGTTCATTAGCAAGGAGCTGGATGGGAAGTGGAGCAGCTGGGACTTGAACTGGCACTCCCATATGGGATGCCAGCATCACAGACAACTTCACCTTATGCCACAACACCAGCCCCACTAGGGACCATTTCTGGCAGGAACACTGCATCTTGCATAGAGAATGTTGTAGTTTTGCTGCTTACTAAAATGGATGCACTAGGGATGATGTCAGTGATAAAATATTTATTTTTTAGAAGATTTTTATTTATTTGAGAGGTAGAGTTACAAACACAGAAAGGGAGAGACAGAGACAAAGATCTTCCATCTTAAGCTGGTTCACGTCCCAAATGGCCTCAATGGCCAGAGCTGGGCCAATCTGAAGCCAGGAGCCAGGAGCTTCTTCCGGGTCTCCCATGCAGGTGCAGAAGCTCAAGCACTTAGGTCATCTACTGCTTTCCCAGGCCATAGCAGAGAGATGGATCAGAAAAGGAGAAGCCAGGACTGGATCTGGTGCCCATATGGGATGCTGGCACCGCAGGTGGAGACAGCCCACTATACCACAGCGCTGGGCCCCAAATCATTATTTTCAAAAATATTGGCAAATCTGGGGCCGGCACCATGGTGCAGTAGGTTAATCCTTCACCTGCAGCACCGGCATCTCATATGGGCACTGGTTCTAGTGCCAGCTGCTCTGCTTTTGATCCAGCTCTCTGCTATGGCCTGGGAAAGCAGTGGAAGATGGCCCAAGTCCTTGGGCCCTGCACCCGCATGGGAGACTGGAAAGAAGCACCTGGCTCCTGGCTTCGATCAGTGCAGCTCCAGCCATTGTGGCCATTTGGGGAGTGAACCATCGGAAGGCTTTTTTCTCTGTGTCTCTCTCTCACTGTCTATAACTCTTATCTGTCAAATAAATAAATAAAATTTTAAAAAATATTGGAAAATCTTTTGAAATTGCTAATGACCTGAGGTATAACTTATTCTTACTAGATAATATTTAAGTATTAAAGACCATTGCACATTAATATGCAATAAAGGGGCCAGCGCTGTGCTGTAGCAGGTTAAGCCTTCACCTGCAGTGTCAGCATCCCTTATAGGCACTGGTTCAAGTCCCAGCTGCTCCGCTTCTGGTCCAGCTCCCTGCTAATGCACTTGGGAAAGCAGCAGAGGATGGTCCAAGTGCTTGGGCTCCTGCTCCCACATGATTCAGAATAAGCTCCGACTCCTGACTTTGGCCTGGCCAAGCCCTGGCTGTTGTGGTCTTTTGAGCTAGGAACCAGCAGATGGAAGATCTTTCTCTCTCTCTGTATTTCTGCATTTCTTTTTTCTTCTTTTTTTAACTTTTATTTAATGAATATAAATTTCCAAAGTACAGCTTATGGATTACAATGGCTCCCCCCCCATAACTTCCCTCCCACCCGCAACCCTCCCCTTTCCCTCTCCCTCCCCCCTTCCATTCACATCAAGATTCATTTTCAATTCTCTTTATATACAGAAGATCAGTTTAGCATATATTAAGTAAAGATTTCAACAGTTTGCACCCACATAGAAACATACCAGGGGATTCCAATTCAATCCCATCAAGGTGGCATGTACCAATGCCATCTCACTAGTTCCGGTGATCAATTTCTGTTCAAATTGATCATAATGATAGGACTAAGAGCCAAAGGGAGCACATAAACAAGACTAGTGTCTGCAAATACTAGCTGATAGAATAAAAAAGGGAGAGAACGATCCAGCATGGGAAGTGAGATACACAGCAGACCCATAGAATGGCAGATGTCCTAAACAGCACTCTGGCCTCAGAATCAGCCCTTAAGGCACACGGATCTAGCTGAAAAGCCCATGAGAGTATTACAGGCATGGAAAGCCAAAACACTCTGGCAAAAAAAAAAAAAAAAAAAAAAAAAACCCTACATGTATTTCTGCCTTTCGAATAAATAAGTAAGTCTTTAAGAATGCATTAAGGACCATCGCTTATGAGTCACGACACAAGTGAGCTGGCCTGCTTTGTCTAAACTCCTGAGGACTTCCAATAATGAACTCCAGTGTAACAATTGCTTTCAGGTTTTTATAGCCTTGGTTGCACATGGCTCCAGAAAATGCTAGCACT
This sequence comes from Oryctolagus cuniculus, assembly GCF_964237555.1. Lineage (NCBI taxonomy): Eukaryota > Metazoa > Chordata > Mammalia > Lagomorpha > Leporidae > Oryctolagus > Oryctolagus cuniculus. The sequence goes on along the minus strand of NC_091448.1, from coordinate 63,088,120 downwards.
TTTCCTGTCCACTGATGGTCAAGTATGAAAAAAAGCAGCTAGAACACCACAGCCTTGGCTAACTGAGAAAGCTTGTTGATGATGAGAGCTTTGACTCTTTGGAGAGGAAGGCCTCTCACTGACCTGGGAGGATCCACTGTGGCAGATGCTGCCCAAGGTTGAGGAAGAGGAGGCTAGAGCAGAAACCAGTGGACTTGATGATGTGGGAACGTTAGTCAAGGAGGTGATCTGACAGAAGTGATTAGGGCAGGGTATGCTGTGAGAGGCCTTTCCCCATTCTTATCTTGTGGAGTCCGCTCAACTAGCCTTATCATAGTTTCTGTTTAGCTTGTCCAATTGGCAGGGGGGAGGTCACAATGGAAGTTGCAGTGAGTTTATGGTAAAATGTCAGAATAGGGCTCTAAGGAAATCCTTTTTAAAACTTCAAAACTTGAGATACTTCAAACTCTGCATGAAAATTAACTAGAAAGGATCATGGACCTAAATGTAACTCTACAGTTTCTACAAGAAAACAGGAGAAAATCTCTGTAACTTTAGATTAGACAATGGGTTATTTGAAAGATTTTTTTCAGGAAAGGCACAATAAAAGGACAAACCATACAAGATAAAAGTTGCTATAGGCTCATCAACATTAAAAAAAAAATTAACTTCTACTCTTCAGAAGGTACACTTAGTAGAGTGAAATGATAACTCACAACCAGAGAGAAGATATTTACTAAACATACATCTGAGAGAAAGTACTCATACCCAGAGCATATAAAACACTCTTAAAACTCCCTAAGATTACCATCAAATTACTACATGGGAACAGATTTGAATAGACACTTGGTAAAGATATTTGCACAACAGTATCGTCAGTTAGTAGAGAAGTCTAAGTTTAAACTGCAGTGAGTGTACCCAAGGTGCCAGCGTTAGGATGACTGAGTCCCGCATTTGAGCACTTGCATTTGATTCTTCTCTCTGGTTCCTGATTCCAGCTTCCTGCTAATATAGTTCTTCTGCCTTTCTTTGGTTGAGTAACTGGGGTTCCTGCCACCTACATGGGAGATCTGGGTTGAATTCCCAGCTGTCAATTCCAGCTTCAGCCCAATGCTGGTCTTGGTGGCATTTGGTGAGAGAACTGATTGACTCTCTAGTAACTATTTTTAAATACTAAAAAAACATATAGAGATTCCACTATTTATCTACTGGCAGAAGAGCTACATTAAAAAAAGTTTTATTTTTTAACTTATTTGAAAGAACGAGAGAGAGAGAGAGAGAGAGAGAGAGAGAAAGAAAGAGATTGATTGATTGACCTTCCATCTGCTGGTTCACTTCCCCAAATGCTGATAACAGCCAGGGTTGGGCCAGGACTATGCCAAGGACATAGGTCTCAATGTGTGGGTCTCCTACATGGGTGGCAGAGACCAGAATACTTGAGTTACCATCGGCTACCTCCCAGGGTGCACATTAGCTGGAAGCAGAGTAGCTGGGACTCAAACTTGGCACTCTGATACGGGATGTAGGCATCCCAAGTGGTATCTTATTTATTTATTTATTTATTTATTTATTTATTTATTTGACATGTAGAGTTAGACAGTGAGAGGGAGAGACATAGAGAAAGGTCTTCCTTCCATTGGTTCACCTCCCAATCACCCCCCAAATGGCCGCTACCGCCGGAGCTGCGCCGAACTGAAGCCAGGAGCCAGGTGCTTCCTCCTGGTCTCCCATGCGGGTGCAGGGTCCAAGCACTTGGGCCATCCTCCACTGCCTTCCCGGGCCACAGCAGAGAGCTAGATTGGAAGAGCAGCAGCTGGGACTAGAACCTGGTGCCCATATGGGATGCCGGTGCCACAGGTGGAGGATTAGCCAAGTAAGCCATGGTGCTGGCCCCCCAAGTGGTATCTTAATGCTGTGCCACAATGTCCAGTTTCTAAATGTTTGTTAAAAAAGTTGAAATCTGAGGACTGGGACAACACATGTTGCAACTGCCACTCTCGAACATTGTTGGTGAGAGTGCAGACTGCAGCAGCTACTTGGCAAACAGTTTAGCTGTGTGTTAAACAGTTCAATATACACTTAGTAGGTAATGAACTGTCCTACCCCTAGATCTTTACACCAAAGAAATGAAGACACATATCCACTCACAGACCTCCATGTGAGTGCTGTTAGTGGCTTTATTTATAATTGCAAAAAGTTGGAAAACACAGTTCTATAAGCTGATGAAATGGATAAACTGGTGTAACTACACAATTGGAATATTACTTAGCAATAGGTAGAGGCAGCAACATGAATAGTAGTTTAATCTCTAAAGGATTATGCTGAGTAAAGGAGCCAGACACAAGAGGCTACACTTACTACATGATTTTGCTTATAAGACACTGTGGAAGGAAAAACTACAAGAATAGAAACAGGATGAGTGGTTTGCAGGGCCTGGGTCTGGGGATGGGAGGAGACGATTGATTGGAAAGGACCATGAGGGACCTTTTTGGGTTGATAGAAATGTTCTACATCAGGAATTTGGTGGTGGTTACATAACCACGTGTTTGCCAAAACTCAGCAAACTTTACAGTGTGAATTGAAATACATAAAAATTATACCTCCATAAGCCTGACTTAAGAAAACAAGTCTACAGACTTACATGGAAATAAACCTAAGAAAAAGATAACTTACAGGTTTTCCAATTGAAGAGTCATCATGAGGATGTTCTCAACTGTGGTAAGTGGTACTTGTGTTGTTCCCAAGTCTCTGAAGGAGAAAGCCCAAACATTCATGGTATGGACCTCAATAAAAAGATCTGTCTTTAAAAAGGTTGTTTCAGGAAGATGTGGTTACATCAGTTTTGGCTTCTCTATAAAGCAAGACAGCTCAAGAGTTTGTCATGGAGACAGTTCCAGAAAGCCCTGGTTGAAATGACTTTACTATTTGCATCATCAGATTAATGACCTTGGCATTGAAGAGTGGAACCTACACCTTTTTCTGCCATTGTCTTATTTTTCATTTTATACTACATTGACCTCTTTTAATTCTTATTTTTTTCTTTAAAAAATTTACATCTATACCTCTTTGCTTGGGATAGATGGTATTCCTAACATGTATTTGCATGTAACACTGTCTCCCTCTGCCAGCTGTCTTTCCCATGATAAATTCTTTCTCAGTTCTTGCCTCAGTCAATAACTTTTTTTCAGTAACCTATTTTTTTTTCAGTAACCTAATTTAAAATCATGACTTTTTAGCCTCAATCTCAAATATTTAATGTTTGATGAAAATAAAAAAGGATTAGTTTAATACTTACAGATATTTTAATGCTGGCAGTTTAAAAAGATACGAATCTTCAACGTTTTTCAGAGGATTACGATTGAGATTTCTGAAAAATGCAATGGAATTAAAGTTATTGGCCTTTCAATAAGCACAAGATTGTATGAGAAATTATATTCTTTTTTGTGTAGACATTTTAGGCTTAAAATTACTTTCTGTGTACTTATAAATCACCCTTAGAATTCAAAAAGCACTTGTTCTTTGGGAACTACCTATGTCTCTTAGAGGATGAATGGAGAAGAGAAAGAGAAAAGATACAAAAAAATGCATAATAAACAAAAAGTATGCAAAAGAACTTTTTAGGTGAAAAGCCTTAGAAGTGGAGCCAGTGTTTTGCCTAGCAATTAACACCCAGATTGGGATACCTACGTCTCAAATCAGATGCCTGGGTTTGATTCCCAGTTCCAGCTTCTAATTGCAACTTCCTGTTAATGCAGACCCTGGGAGGCAGTGGTGATGGCTCAATTGGTTGATTCTTTGCTGCCTACTTGGAGACGTGGACTGGTTTCTGGTTTCCAGCTTCAGCCTGGGCCTGGCCTAGCCTCGCCCGAGCCATTGCAGGTATTTGGGAAGTGAACTAGTGGACGGGAGCTGTCTGTGTCTTAAAAAAGAAAGATGTATAGAAGTGACCACACTGATAGGGAAGCCCTTTTTTGTGTAGGAAACACTAATCCTGTGTTCTCCATAATTCAAGGTGCTTGCCTTTCATCTTTAGAAATTTTAAACAAGCCATGACTTAATTCATTTAGTTGATGGAAAAAGAACCCACGTCAAAGCCATACTCTTGTCACATTCTTCCACTGGTGTTCTCATTTCGCATCACACATCATCACATCACATCACATCACATCACACCACATCATCACGTCACATCACATCACATCACATCACATCACATCATCACGTCACATCACATCACACTGATCATCACATCACATCACGTCACATTGCATCACATCACATCACAGTCTTTGTTACGTTGCTTGTTGGCCTGTCAGTCTCCTGGCCTGTTAGCCCCTTGAGGGCAGGGAACATATGTTATTGTCTTTGTTATGCCTGTGTGTGGCATAGTGCCTGAAATTTACTGCATGGTTAATAAATATTTGTTGAGTAAAGAAATCACATTTTGTTTCCATACCAATACAATGAATAAATTCGTGTTGTGGGAAATTTCATTCCTAAATGCTGTAATAGATTTTTAAAGTTTTTAAAGCAAGCAAACAAAAACAAAAACAGGTAAAAAAAACTGCCTTTAGTTTAACTCTACTCAAAAACGTACTGTACTGTTACAGACTGTGAAAATAATAATTCTTACAGATGATATTGATTGGGCTGCCAAGCATCTGTGTTCAGCATTCAACACTGGATGTTCCCAGTAACCTCTGTGATAGGTATTGTACCCCAGTAGCCTATTGTGATATATATTGTGCTGAGTCACAGAGGCTGTGTAACTTGTTGTAGGTCACTGCACTTGTAAGAAGCAAAGCTGGAGCTGGAGCTCAGTCCTGCCCCAGACTGTGTCTAATATGTGTGCAGAAAAGGGTCCAAATATTTGTCACTTTAATCTGAAGCTTGAGATGACTAAATATAGAAGTACTTTGAAAATTTCATCAACCTTCTCAGGATAGCGCTCATGAAAATTAGTTTCTCTTTTTATTCCTTTTCCCTAATCTTATCCCACGATTAGATATTTAGCTCAGAGTCATTGAGACTAGAGATTTAAAAGCATGTTGTAGGTGACATCAGTGGAAACCTATGTAAACAGTGGAGTGAGAACATTTGAAAATGTATCCCTTCATAAAGGGAACAACAAAATGGTAAAAGTGGTCAGAATCAAGTTTTTGATAATTCTGGAAATTTAACCAAAGGCTTGCAGCCACCTGTGGGGCATTTACTCAAGAAAATTGGCTGACTTTCTCTAAGAATAGTGAGATTTGTGTGGGTTTTGTGTATTTAACTTGCCCTAGACAGTTCCTCCCTGGCAAGCTCAGTGGTAGCCTTAAAAATAGGCTTGGCAGCTTATGACAAGAGCCTCGGGTGATAACTGACGTCATAAATAAGAGTGTCAATTGTTAAATCAACAACAGGAGTCACTGTGCACTTACTCCCCATGTAGGATCTCTGTCCTTAATGTGTGGTACTATGTGAATTAATGGTATAACTAGTACTCAAACAATACTTTATACTTTGTGTTTCTGTGTGGGTGCGAACTGCTGAAATCTTTACTTAGTATATACTAAGTTGATCTTCTGTATATAAAGAGAATTGAGAATGAATCTTGATGAAGAATGGGATGAGAAAGGGAATGGGAGATGGGATGACTGCAGGTGGGAGGGAGGTTATGGGGGGAAAAAGCCACTATAATCCAGAAGTTGTACATTGGAAATGTATATTTATTAAATAAAAGTTAAAAAAAAGAAACATCTGCTTTAGGAATAGACTGATGTCTTAGCAACATTTGGGTTTAGGTTTTTGGATTGTGGATTAATTTTATTTTTGATTTGTTGCTTCTCAAAATTTTTTAAAATTATGAGATGTATTACTTGCATACTCAAAGTCATATGTAACCATGTGAATGTTGGATAATGTTTGAACTTTGTCTAAGTTATTTTGTCTACATTTGAACCAAATCAGGAATTATAATAAGAAAAGAGAAGTATGTGTAAAATGAGCAACAACAACAAAAAAACCTCAAACTCTCCCAAAAAAATAGCCTGTATGCCCAGTATGAGAGAGAGTGAGGGAGAGGGATAGAGGGATAGAGGGACAGAGGGACAGAGGGAGGGAAGGAGGGAGGGAGGGGGAGAGAGAGAGAGAGAGAGAGAGAGAGAGAGAGAGAGAGAGAATGAAAATGAATGGAGATGAGGGCCGGCGCCGTGGCTCACTAGGCTAATCCTCCGCCTAGCGGCGCCGGCACACCGGGTTCTAGTCCCGGTCAGGGCGCCAGATTCTGTCCAGGTTGCCCCTCTTCCAGGCCAGCTCTCTGCTGTGGCCAGGGAGTGCAGTGGAGGATGGCCCAGGTGCTTGGGCCCTGCACCCCATGAGAGACCAGGAAAAGCACCTGGCTCCTGGCTCCTGCCACCGGATCAGCGCGGTGCGCCGGCCGCAGTGCGCTGGCCGCGGCGGCCATTGGAGGGTGAACCAACGGCAAAGGAAGACCTTTCTCTCTGTCTCTCTCTCTCACTGTCCACTCTGCCTGTAAAAAAAAAAAGAAAGAAAAAAAAGAAAATGAATGGAGATGAGCATGCAGAATGAAGCTGAGCCTCTCCAAAGTGCATCCCAGTGAGCTGTCAGAATCTTGGGCCATCTTCCACTGCTTTCCCAGGCCATAGCAGAGAGCTGGATTGGAAGTGGAGCATCCAGGTCTCAAACCGGCACCTATATGGGATGCTGGCGCTTCAGGCCAGGGCTTTAATCTGCTGTGCCACAGCACCAGCCGTGTCTCTGACTTTCAAATAAATGAATAAATCTTAAAGAAAAAAGTAAAAGAACAAAAAAACCCTAAAGCCAATGAAGAGAATACTTTAAGAGAAGCATACGGTGCAGAGGAAGAATTACCTTAAGAGAAAAGAAGACCTCTTGCCACACAGATGAGAATATGGTGCAGATGAAAAAATTATGAGAAGAAAAGTGTAATAGTTGCAGGAAGTGACAATGTGAAAACTTGTGAACCCTTACAAAACACCCCCAAAGGGCAGACCTGAGTTGTTCTCTTCATCTGTAAGGTTTATGCCTCTCTCTGAGTTTGGGGAGATGCTGTTTGGATTCCAGGACACACCACAGAGGGAGGACTGTGCCAGCAGTGTGCAAATGCAGGTGTATCCACAGCTTGCCTGAAGGAGGCTATGCCCATGGCTGAACTTCAGTGTACGACCACACCCAGCTCACCTACAGTGTCAACAGTGGGGCGAATATCTGAGGAGGGAGAAAGCCTGGACTCTCCTCCTAGTCACCCACAGTGCTTGTGAGTAACAGACGAGTGAGCATGTGGATGTGCTCTGTCTGGATAAGGGAGCCCCTCTCTACACTCTAGAGTCCTTCCACTACTAAACTATGAAACTTGTTTTGTGAGGACCAATGAAGTGACTAAAACAATTTTTAGAAAGAAGCCAATGAGTTAAGACTTAATGTACATGTGTGGGGAGCAACTCGGACTAGACTAAGTTACTGGAATTAAGACTTATTCTATGCATCTGCTCTCCCACAATATGGCGCTGGGAGAGGAGCAAACAGCTTCTACCCAGCTGCCTTTCACCAACTTGACAAGCTGCAGGAGCTGCTCCTGATTGGAGGAGAGCAGCGTACTCGGCGTGTGGGTAGCAGAGTTGGGATTGGTGGAAGAGGACTATAAAGGAGGAGAGAGACAACATGCACCAGGAACATCTATCTGAAGGAACACCTGTGCAGCCCCCGAGAGAGCCGGCCGGCGGTGTGCCGCTCCCCCGCAGAAGTGGGGAAAGCGGCAGGGGGAACCGCCCTTCCACGGAGGTGGAAGGGACGGTAGCCAACCCGGGAAGAACCAGCAGCAAACCTGGGGAGGGCTGAGCAGACGAAAGAACAATGCAGGGTCCTGTGTCGTTCCTCCACGAAGAGGGGGAGCGACATAATGGTGCCGTGACTCGGATAGGAAACCTAGGAGGGAAGAAGAGGGAAGAAACGGGAAGAAGTGGGAAAATACCGGAGAGAGAGACTAGCAAAGAACCTAGGGAAAAGCCGGATGGAAAAGGTGCCGGAAGAAGCTATTGAAAGCCTAGGCATAGACTCGGATACGGACTGTGGGAAAGAAGTTAGGATTTAAAGTGAAAGCAAGAAGAAACTTAGACTCAGATACGGACTGCAGGTTGAAAGCGAAAGTGAAACCTAGAAGAAACTTAGACTCGGATACGGACTGTGGGGAAAAGCCAGGAGAAATGAGAGGGGATTGTTGTTGGAAGAAAAGTTAGGAAACATACCGGGTAGAGAAAAATGTTAGGGAGGATGAAGCCGCGGGGGGGCAGGCTGAAGCGGAGACGTAAGCTAGCTTGGAATTCTTCAAGTCAGCCCGGGGAGCAAAAGGCGAAAATCTGGAACCAGAGGCAGAGACGTGGGCCGCCAGGTTGGAATCCGTCAGATTAGCCCGGGGAGCAAAAGACGGGAAGCCAAACTGGGGGGCGCAGACGTGAGCTAGGTTGAATTCACCAGGTTAGCCTGGGGAACTTGGACTGAATGCCGGTGGCGGAAACGTGAGCTGGGCTGTGTGACTCGCGGAAGCCGCCACGCGCAGAGAGAGCGCGCGGGGCACAAACGGGGAGAGCGCACGGGGTGCGAATAGAAGCCGGTAAGCTGCGCAGAGCCGGGAAGCCACCGCAGGGCGGGCCCCGGGAAGCCGCGCAGAGCCGGGAAGCCGCCGCGGGGGAGGCGCCGAGAAGCAGCCTCGGGGCGGGCGCCGGGAAACCGCGGGGATAAGAGAAACAAGTTTAGAAGTAAAATGAGAGAAATAGGAATGCTGGCAGATAGAAGTAAAATAGGAGAAATAGGAATGCCCGGAGGTAGAGAAATAGAGAAAAATAAGGCCTCCCCACAACACGGCAATGAGAGAGCTTGGATTCGGTCTGCCTGATTAGTAAGACGATAAGCACCTGCAGGCAGCTAGCAGCTTATGCGCTGCAGGTCACCGAAGACAGGCACGAATTAACATCAATAAGTCTCCCCACAATACGGCAATGAGAAGGCTTGGATTCGGTTTGCCTGATTGGTAGGGCTTGTAAGCACCTGCAGGCAGTTCTAGCAGAGCAGAGCATGCGCTGCAGGGCACCGAACACAGGCACGCATCAGCGCCTAAAAACCTCCTCACAACATGGCGAAGAGAGGACCCGGATTCAGTTTGCCTGATTGGTAGGGCTTGTAAGCACCTGTGGGCAACTCTAGCAAGCAGAGCAGTGTGTGTGCTGCGGGGCACCAAAGACAGGCGCGTATCAACGCCAAAAATAAAAAGAAAGGGGGATCTGTGGGGAGCAACTGGGAGCAACTCGGACTAGACTAAGTTACTGGAATTAAGACTTATTCTATGCATCTGCTCTCCCACAATATGGTGCTGGGAGAGGAGCAAACAGCTTCTACCCAGCTGCCTTTCACCAACTTGACAAGCTGCAGGAGCTGCTCCTGATTGGAGGAGAGCAGCGTACTCGGCGTGTGGGTAGCAGAGTTGGGATTGGTGGAAGAGGACTATAAAGGAGGAGAGAGACAACATGCACCAGGAACATCTATCTGAAGGAACACCTGTGCAGCCCCCGAGAGAGCCAGCCGGCGGTGTGCCGCTCCCCCGCAGAAGTGGGGAAAGCGGCAGGGGGAACCGCCCTTCCACGGAGGTGGAAGGGACGGTAGCCAACCTGGGAAGAACCAGCAGCAAACCTGGGGAGGGCCGAGCAGACGAAAGAACAATGCAGGGTCCTGTGTCGTTCCTCCACGAAGAGGGGGAGCGACATAAATGAATGAAGCAGAAGAAATAAAGTATACTTAATGTTTAGAATTATCAATTACTGCTGATTTTCCATAATATATTTCATTTCTGATTTCACTGAAAGATTTGATGAGTATTACTATTCAAAGAATGTTATGTCACTGGTAAGCTCTTGGCATGTCTTTGAGGTAGATTTCATATTCACAATAGATTGATCCTACCACACTGCTGTTTTACACAGAGACTTCATTCAGAAGAATGTTTACTGGGCTGCATGTAGTACATGCAAAGTAAGGGTGAATGCAGATTTTGCTGAGCATGAGCCTAACCTAATTTGGGGAATCCCTTATAATGAAACATGCAGAATTATGAATATAAAAATTGCTCCAGCCCCTCCCAGGACCTTGGAAGGGGCACGTGCAAGCGTAAAGCCTTGAAGCTTAGGCTCCAGTTCATGATGAATCCAGCTCAGCTGGCACTCTTTTCTGGACTCTGTAATGCAGTGAACAGCATTGTTTTCACTTTAAAAACCCTCATCTTTGGTCATAAGATCACTGGTGTCTTCCTGGGGCAACGGGGATAGCAAAAGTTTCCTTGAAGCAGATTTGTCTAATAAAAGAATATGTCCCCAAATAAAGGAGACCCGCTCCCAACACACACTTGGTGTATTACAGCCATTGTGCCAATTTTTGAAGCAACCATGAGTTAGATATGTTCAGATCGCATGATAAGAGGATTAGTTTCCAATACCAGCTAGCTCTGGTTTTTGCATCACCATGAAGCAAATGCTTTTTTTCTTTGGCTTAAGATGGACACAGAAACTTGAGATAAATGAACTGGTGCCTCATGCACTGTACGCCATCCCTAGCTCTGCTCCTACTTTTTCAGCTCAACTCTCTGGCCTTGCTGCACAGATGCTAGCATGGCTGTCACTCATTTTCCCATCAATGTCCAACTTCCCCCTGCTGGCATGAAAGTCTCTGGAGACAAAGCTTCTGTCCTGTTCCAGTTTGTACCCCCAGCACTTAATACAGCACCTGGCACTCGGTGGGCCTGGCACTCAGTGAATGTTCTTAAATGAATTCATTACTTTTCATCCACTGTGATTCCACAGATTTTCTCCCTGTGTTGTCTACAGAAAGCTGTACTGGAACTCGGCCCCTTAGGAGGGAATCTAATGGAATGATATATGTTGAGGCCATTTTTGCTGATGCTACCAAAACCACTTGGTGTTGGGGCTCCAGGAACCAGCTCCCGGTGTGTGGGTGAAGTAAAAACAGACTCTCAGTGTTCTTCCTCAAGATCTGCAGGCACTGTTGGTCCATCCCCAACACATCCTAAAACCTTCCCTCATAACCAGAATGAATTGTGTTTGGCTGGGATTCTGAACCACAGAACAGGTGGATAGTCTTTCAACATCAGGTTTAGTGGAGAATCTGTATCTTGAATCTAATATTCCCTTGGGCCATTGAACATCACAGAATTGTTGAGTTGAAAGTGAATAAAACTCACTTTCTGTTGCAGTTTAGTCAGGACAAAATATGTGGGATTAGGCTAGAGCAGTGTATTTTCTTATTTTTTTAACACTACAGTTTAACATATATGCCACTTCTTCCTATTTCAAAAGTTATTAGTATCCACAGATAATTTATAAATTGAGAGCTAAATACATTTTGGAAAAAGCTTATGATCTGGGTGGGTGATGGGGAGAGATGTGCCCTTTGGCTGGGTCCCAGGAATTATTTTTGCATTAGGATTTAAAAGCAGGTAACCCTGAGAAAGCACCAGAACCTTTTTCTCCCAGAGTACTTTGTGTTAGATTTTTGGAAAAAAAAAATGGAAATGAAGACCTTCTTTGCAGAGTTTATATACAGGGCTTAATACCCAGATAAGCATAACTATATACCATTTTTATACACAAATGGTTTTTAAATATGTATTCATCATCTATTGCACTTACACATTGTGCAAAAACTGCATTCCATGCCACGCCTGAAATGTCCCAAAGCTCAGTTCTGTCAGTAAATTGCAACCAAGATTTCTACAAAAAAAGACACGAGTGAAAGAGAATGAAGAAGAAAAAAAGAAATATTTTCAGAATACTCTTCTTTCAGGAGTGATTCTAATTTTTATAGATGAAACAATACTTCCACATTTTATCTACACACTAAAGAATTTACTGGTACTGGAAGATTTGGTTTCTGAATTATACTTGCACATTTACATTAAATTTCATCATATTATTTTCATATTACATGACATACTTGTACTGTGTGATCTTTACTTCTCTGGAACAGAGTTTCACAACTTGAATGCTATTGACATTTTGGACTCGATAATGCTTTTCTTGTGGAGGTTTGTCCTGTACATAGTAAGTGGCTTAACAGCAGGCTGGGCTTAGCTCACGCAGTGTCAGCAGCACGTGCAGGGCTGCAAGCTGTTACCTGAATGCAAAATCATGTTGGCTGAGAAGCCCTGCTCTGTGGGATTCACTCTGACTTTTGTACCTGATAGTATTTTTGCTAGAGAGGAAAAGGACCTGTTACAGAATTTTAGCAACCTTCTACTACAAATGTAAAGTAGAATCTTAACCCTATTTCAAGGTGAACAGTGAAGATTTATTAAAATTCCAAATGTGATGAAATTGTAACTTACATAGACTGCAAAAAAGGGAGTGACTCAAATGCACGTCTTTCGATAAACTCTATTTTATTGCAGGATAAATCTCTAGGAAAAGGAAAACATTGCCTTGGTTAGCTATTACCTATATAGTCAGTGGGGATAATAAAATTTGCATTTGATAATGTTGGATATGCAGTTTTTACCTAAACTGTAAAGCTTTGGACTTGTATTTGACCCTCTGGAGATACTACCCCTTCTTACAACCTCTCCTAATAGTCTCACTGTTAGAACCTTCATCAATGACATACACAACTATAGATCTTGATAGATTGTGGTGGTAAACTTTCCTGAGTGCAGAATTGATTAGATGAACTTTCATAGTCTTCATCCATTTGAAACAAGGAGCAAAGCTGTCATCTCCATTTTTAATGTCTAATATTCCAAAGAATTCTCACATTTTCACATCTTTCCTGGTTTAGTCCTAGTTTTCTAACTTCATTCAATACCAGAAAAAAAGATGCCCTTTTGAATCATTTGAAATGAAATTGGTTCTCTAATTAATTCATTATTTTGAACTGATTCAGAATTACACTTTCTGTCATACTAAAGGAAATTTATTTGTTGCTTGTTGCTTGATAGTCCATGAAAGCCATGATAGAACCGTCAGAAAACAGCATGACACTGGATTCCCACTTGAAAACACTCTTGGTGGTAGAGGACTCTTACTTCCACTGATTACAATTTGACCCTCACTTTTCACCTGCAACTCATCTGTTGGTGGCTCCATCTCTAGAATCTCCTTCTCTCACCTGTCCCACGCGCAGTCACCAGTGGGACTTGCCCTAAGTGACTCTCCGAGGCCAATATCACTAGGTGCTTACAGAAGAGGCAGATTCTCAGCCCTGTTCTAGACCGACTCAGGCAGTTACTGTGGGGGTAGGGTTCAGAGCCCCAGGTAACTGTGGTGCAAGCTCAAGTCTGTTTTAGAGCACTGCTGTGACAGCATGGTTCCCCGTGGTGACTCTTGCTCAGCATTCAAAGGCCTGGAAGACCTGGCTTCACCCTCCAGCTTTCCCTGCATCTCTGTGCCTCAGAAGCTTCCATGTTTTCCCTTTCTCCCACGATATTCTCTCCAAGACGTCTGATGATGCCCACTGCCCCCTTGGAAGTCCTGTTCAACTGGCATTGCTCCCTGGTTCCATCGTCCCTGACCCAGCCCAAAGTCTTCTCCCTCGTCTGGACTCTATATCCATTTCTTTTGATATCGTTACTTGTGCCTTCCATTTCCCCAGAGCATAAACTTCTTGAAAGCATGGATTCGGCCTTGCTCATCTACATTGCCCACTATGTTTAAAACTGACTCATGGAAATAGACTCAGGTGTTTATTAAATGAAGGAATGGTTGAGTAGGTAGAAGAAGGAAAAGTGAATTTTTAAAAAGCAGTGTGGTTTTATTATTCCCTGGTCCCTCTGCAGCACTCTGTCAGCTACATAGTGCTTATTGGGTATTGGTTTGAGCTTGTGTATTTGTTTCCCCTGCAAGATTGTGAGCTCTTGGGAAGGTGGGATCCTGTCTTACTCATTTATGTGTCTCCAGTACTAGGCAAAGTGTTTGGCTTTCTCTTTCAGCTTTAGACAATTGATTGGCATTTTGAAAATGAAGTGAATACATATGCTAGCATAAACTAATTAGGCTACAAAGGATTTTCCAGCAGAAACAATGAAGGGCCTATTCTACCAGCAGTAGTCTCATTTGTTTTTCTCCAAACCATGTTTGCAAGGTTCCGGAGCCCAGATGGGAAAGGTGCTCAAGAGGAACCATGCAGATGTGGTTGTCCCCGTATGGCCTAGAAGTTCTGATCATCATTCAAAGGAGTGTTGTGAGTATCACATGCTATGTTCCTTAAGCCTTGTACTTTTGAGACAAGAATCTATTTGCTGAAGAGGCCCAGTAATTAGCCTAATAAGGATTAATGATGTACACTTCCCAATACTATGTAGCTATTGTTTTAATTATCTATTTCCAACATGGGTATAATAGTTCCTTAATGGAAATCATTAATGCCAAATCTGTTCTCTTGGTAGCTTAGTATTCTTGATAATATTGTTTATATAATTTACCTGTTTAGCAAGTCACTTAATGGCTAAAGGTTAACTTATTCAAGATTAGATCATCTAACAACTTTCAGTTGATGGCATTCAAATTAATGTTGTTGGTTTATGTTTTCTTCCCTTTGTTGTATTAAACCAACTTGTTCAAACCTTGTTTGTAAAGGCCAGATGATAAATGTTTGAGACTTGGTCGGCCACATATTGTCTCTGTTGTATTTTCTTGTTTCTTTGTTTCTCTTTACAGTCCTTTATAAATATAAAACTCATTCTTAACTTAGGACCTGTATGAAGACAGACCTTGGATCCAATTTCATCCATTGCTTGTAAATTAAATACAAATATAATCCGCGGCTCACTAGGCTAATCCTCCGCCTTGCGGCGCCGGCACACCGGGTTCTAGTCCTGGCCTGGGCGCCGGATTCTGTCCTGGTTGCCCCTCCTCCAGGCCATCTCTGCTGTGGCCAGGGAGTGCAGTGGAGGATGGCCCAGGTACTTGAGCCCTGCACCCCATGGGAGACCAGGAGAAGCACCTGGCTCCTGCCATCGGATCAGCGCGGTGCTCTGGCCGCAGCGCACTGGCCGCGGCGGCCATTGGAGGGTGAACCAATGGCAAAGGAAGACCTTGCTCTCTGTCTCTCTCTCTCTCTCTCACTGTCCACTCTGCCTGTCAAAAAAAAAAAAACCACAAAGCACATAGTAGGTATTCCATGTTAGAGATATGAGACCCTACAGTGTAGACTTCCAGAAGAAACCTTGGAGATTATCCAGCTGGGACCCATATTTGTTTTCTAGATAATGTAACTAAAATCTCATAAATAAGTATGATTAACTGACTTACAAGTGTTGGAGGGACAGCAGGCCTTCAAATGAGTCCTTATGTAATTCAGTCAAGTCATTTTCACTGAGGATTCTGGAAAATGAAAGAGGTACTTCTGAATCAAAATGACAACTGCAGCTGTTTGCTTCATAGGACTAACTCTGTATGTAGAGGAAACTTTGGTAATGGTGCTGTTTAAATACCCAGATTCTAATTTACTTCTAGGGTGGCAATGTCTGTTGTATTTTAATTTAAACCATTTTTCCCACTCTCCCTTTTTTGTCCATCTCTATACACCTATCCGTCCTTCCCACCAAATCATAAATGTAATGTCTGCTCTGTAGGTCACAATGTCCCTGTTAGAACCTAACACTGGGAGGCACCAAGATTGGCAGAACTGCCATTTCCTTCTGTTTTTTCCCCAAGCCCTACTACCGAAGCCCCATGTTTGAGGTATGCCGGGGCTACAAGTTAAGGTTGACCAGGGAGGCAGTAATGATGGCTGAGTATTTAAATCCCTGCCATCTATGTAGGAGAACAAGACTGAGTTTGAGGTTCCTGAGTTTGACTGACCCAGTCTCACCACTACAGGCATCTGGGGAGTGAACAGTGTATGATAGCATGCTGCCTTTGCCTCTCAAATAAGAAAAATTAAATTTTCTTCCCCTTCCCTTTATCCCTTAGCCTTTCCAACTCCTGTCTTCACTCTTCAGAGGAAACTAGTGTTATTTACTTTTGTGTCAGATGACTCTGATTTTTCCTTTTTCCAAAGATTTATTTATTTATTTGAAAGTCAGAGTTACACACAGAGAGAAGGAGAGGGGAGAAGGGAGAGGGGAGAGGGGAGAGGAAGGTCTTCCATCCGCTGGTTCACTCCCCAATTGGCCACAAAGGCTGGAGCTGTGCTAATGAGGAGCCAGGAGCTTCCTCCAGGTCTTCCCATGTGGGTGCAGGGGCCCAAGGACTTGGGCCATCTTCCACTGCTTTCCCAGGCCATAGCAAAGAGCTGGATCGGAAGTGGAGCAGCTGAGACTCGAACCGGCACCCATATGGGATGCTGGCACTGTGGGTGGTGGCTTTACCTGCTATGCCACAGTGCCAGCCCTGACTTTGATTTTTCTTACAAGTTTGGGACATCTTTAAATGAAGCATAACCAAAATATATACAAACTGTGTGTATTGCATTTAAGAAACATCATAAATTAAAAGTCACAACTGCCTGATTCTAGCATTTTCCCATCAGAAATGAGATAGTAGGCTAAGGGGAAACTTTTATCTTTTTTAAAAAAGATTTTATTTATTTGTTTCAGAGTTATAATTACAGATGGAGAGAAGGAGAGACAGAAAGGTCTTCTCTCCACTGGTTCACTCCCCAAATGGCTGCAATGGCTGTAGCTGGGCCAATTGGAAGCCAGGAGCCAGGATCCATGAGCCTCTTTGGGGTCTCCTACATGGGTGCACAGACCTAAGTGCTTGGGCCATCCTCTACTGCATTCTCAGGCCATAGCAGAGAGTTGGATTTAAAGTGGAGCAGCTGGGACTAGAACTGGTGCCCGTACAGGATACCAGCGCCGCAAGTAGCAGCTTAGCCCACTGCACTACTGCAGCACTGCACAGGCCCTGGGAAAATTTATCTTAAAGTGATCATAACCCTTCTCCTTTGTCTGTTATATGTCTTGTTTGTATTCAGAAATAATTTATGATGTCTGTACAAGTTGTCCCAGTGATATAACACGCAAACTGTCGTGAAAAATGTCAATTAATTCCTTTTTTTTATTATGTTACACTCAGCACTTCAAAATTTCTAGTTCACTGGCCTAGGTGACATGATAGATTTTTATTTTTAGTTAATTACTTTGAATGTTAAGTATTTTCCCCCAAAATTGGGAGTCTAAACTGATTCCTTTCAAAAATCAGTAAGGAAAAGATAATTCAACAAATGGACAGTGGACAAAACCTCAACGAAACATAGATGTTCAATAAGTATATAAAGACATTTAAATTTATGAGTAATCAGAGAAATCCAGATTCAGCTGGGAACCCTTTTATTTGCCAGTCACATTAGCAAAAAGACAAAGAGCATCCCGAGGTGAAAAGGTGAAGGGAAGAGTCAGTGTTGGGGCATAGCAGGCTAAGCCGTCACTTGAGAAGCGTAAATTCCATATTGGAGAGCCTGGTTAAAGTCTTGGGCCCTCTGCTTCTGAGCCAGATGCCTGCTAGTGCACCTAGGAGGCAGCAGATGATGGCCCAAGTGCTTGATTCCTCGTCATCCCTGTGGGAGACCCAGAATCAAGTATTAGATCTTAGCTTTGGCCTGGCCCAGCCATGGCTGTTTTGGGCATTTGGGGAATAAAGCAGTGGATGGAAGATTCTCTCTTTCTCTCACTCTCTCATTTGCTCTCGCTCCATCTCCCCCTCCCCCCACTCCCATAGTTCAAGTAAACAAATACATCTTTTTAAAAAGGATGAAGGGAAATGAATGTTCTTATATTCTGTTAGCTGGAGTGTAAGTAAGTGTGCACAGCTTTTCTGAGGGCAATTAAAATTTCCTATTTCCGTAGTCTTCATCCATTTTCATTCTTTTTTTTTTTGAGATTTATTTATTTATTTGAAAGTCAAGTTACACACAGAGAGAAGGAGAGGCAGAGAGAGAGAGAGAGAGGCAGAGAGAGAGAGAGAGGTCTTCAATCCACTGGCTCACTCCCCAGTTGGCCACAATGGCCAGAGCTGTGCTGATCCGAAGCCAGGAGCCAGGAGCCAGGAGCTTCTTCAAGGTCTCCCACATGGGTGCGGGGTCCCAAGCACTTGGGCCATCTTCCACTGCTTTCCCAGGCCATATCAGAGATCTGGATCAGAAGTGGAGCAGCCAGGACTCAAACCAGCGCCCATATGGGATGCTGGCATGGCTGGTGGAGGCTTTTCCCACTATGCCACAATGCTAGCTGCCCCATTTTCTTTCTAGACTTCTATTTTGCAAAATGCTTGTCCATGTTCACAAGTGTGCACAAGGATTTTCCTTGCAGCAATACATGAGAAGTGGACATAATCGAAAATCCATCAATAGAGGGATTATTAAGTAAACTGTGAAATGGCCATCCATACTATAGAATATCATGCAGGAGTTAAATGAATAGGGTAACTGACTGAGTACTAGGAGGGAAAGAAATCCAGAAGAAACCATGAAGTGAAAGAACCAAGTTGCAGGATGTTACTATTTAGGTTAAAAAAAGAAAGAAACCACACAACACAACTATTATGCTCTATGTAAATATGTTTGTAGGTAATTTTTTGGAAGGATATATGCCAAACTCAGAGCAGTAATTATTACCTCATAGGTAGGGAGTTAGGACACAATGAAGGTCTTCACTATCCCTATCACTTTTTATCTACTAAGAATGTAATGGTATTACTGATAAAATGCAAATAAATAGAAGTAGTTTCTTATTTCAAATTCTGTGCCTTGTTAAAACAACCATAGAATTATAATCAACAGATGTTGATTGTGACATGGAGAGGGAATACTTTTTCTGACATACTGACCTCAAAATAGTAGAACAAGAAAGCTCTTACAATGCAGTTAGTTTTGTGTATTCATGTTTGGGAGCGTGTACTCACAGTGTCTCAGCCCAGCGGTATGCTTTCCATACATTTTCATCAATGAAAGAAATCGAGTTTCCTTGGAAATTTCTGTAAAGGAACACAGTTCACATCCTTGAATGGGTTGGAAAAGAATGAACAGAATGAGGAAAAAAATCATGGCACCCTCATGGGGGAGTATTGAAATACAGAAATATTATCAGCTTTCTAATAAATACCAGTGCTTTTATGTTCCGTAGCTCTCTGCTTCCCAGTTTGCTCACTCAATAAATAATGAGGGGCCACTGACATAAACAATGAAGCATCCTCTCAGAAGCTTAACTTCGTCTCTGTCCAGTCTCTTTGACAGTAAAGACAGTCAATCACTTTGAATATTAAGTATTTTCACCAAAATAACTCAGGTGTCTACACTGACTTCTATAAATCAGTGAGAAAAGGATAAATTATTCAAGAAAAAATGGGCAAAATGTATTGTCACCAATAAGAATAATGAAAACCTATGCAGGTATACTAGTGCTTTGGCCAAGCGCCCTCTGCTGAAATCTTTCCAAGTACTGAATGGATACAGACAATTTAAAATCAGAGGGACTAATGTGCTGATGTGGAAAGCCTTTTGGAATACAGCATAGGGTAAAAGTGCCGATCAC
Organism: Oryctolagus cuniculus; assembly: GCF_964237555.1. Classification (NCBI taxonomy): domain Eukaryota; kingdom Metazoa; phylum Chordata; class Mammalia; order Lagomorpha; family Leporidae; genus Oryctolagus; species Oryctolagus cuniculus. The sequence goes on along the minus strand of NC_091448.1, from coordinate 63,068,589 downwards.
TGAGCCAGGAGCCAAGCATTACCTCCATAGGAAAAAAAAAAAGAGAGGAGGTTGGAAGGAAAGACGCACACCTGGGTTACAGGTAATAGAGTGAGGACCAGGGGATGATGAGGGTGTGTGGGGGTTCATACTTTCACATTTTATCCTACATTCTGTGCACTTTTTAAAAAGTGGAAAGGTGCTCATAATCGATACTTGTTTACAAGAAGCTGTTAAATGACTTATATTTAGCTTCAACTTTGAATTGCTGTGAGTGCTTAGCTTTAACTCTGTCCTCACTCCTCAGCAACAATGAACCTATTTGTTTTAGGTACACATTTTCCTGGAAGCAGGAGCAGCAATAAAACAGATACCTGTATGCTCACCTGCCTGGTGGATATGTCCTCTCGGGTTACTTTATGCTCATCAATAAAAAGTGCCTAACACTGAACACATCTCCCACTAACGGGCTCTTCTTTCTGACTGCTGTGCTTCTGCCTTATAGACCACCATCATTCTCGCTGTCATCCAGGGAAAGACTGTGGAGTCATGCATTTTTATTTTCTGTTACAATCCATCACACAATTCTTTAAGCCAGCTTTACAGATGAGGATATTGAATCCAAGCTAAATAACTTGTCCAAAGTCACAAAGCTAATCACTGGGAGACCTGTGTTCAAAGCCAGGCAACCTGGCTCCAGAATCTATCCTTAAATCTGTTGTATCATCTCTAATAAGTCGGGATGAGGGCTGTGTTGAAGAGTGGGATTAAAGCAATGAGGTAATAACATGGTGAATGTCAATAAATAATGAATCAGGAAAAGCAGTAAGGGCAATCACATGAGACTGTAGAAGAGACAGAAGAGAATAAGAGAAGGAGGATCAGGAAAGCTCACAAGCAAAGTGGCCACTTGGGGGTGAACCAACGGAAAAAGGAAGACCTTTCTCTCTGTCTCTCACTGTCCTACTCTGTCTGCCAAAACACACACATACACACACACACAGTCAACATAAGGTGGGGACTTGAGGAGGGCTCAGAAGATCTTGGGTAAAAGCTGCTGAGACAGGCAGGCTGTAGGGAACCATGAGGAAGGGAGATTCTTACAATATGCTGAAGGTGCCATTGTAGCTGTTGGGCTCTGGTACAGGAACTCTGTGAAGCTTCTGCACTGGGCTGAGGCCAGTGCACGAAAGTGTCTCATCTTTGCAGGTGCAGAGCTCACAGACATTTATGGTGGCAGCCGCATTCAGGGGTTGATCTGTGACTTCAGTTAGGGTTGAGTGCTGAGTCTGAACCTGGCCTGGATGTAGATCTGTAGTCTTCTTCAGGGATGGAGAATGGCCAGCTTTTGCAGTGGGTACCAGAGTTATGGTTAGCTCCATCTTGGAAGGCTGAGCTATGACACTGGGTGATGTTGGGTGCTGAGCTTGATGCTGACCTGCTGTTGGAACTGTCATCTCATTGTCCCCTGGGGACTGAGTTATGAGCTCCTTTAGTGGCTCTGTAGACTGAGTTAGGGTCATTTGCATGGTAGTAGAAGGTGTAGCCTCTGTAGTACGTTGTGGAGTTTGGGTAATTTCCAGGTCCAGAGGCTTGACTGTGACTTGAGGCAGGTTTGTATACTGAGTCTGAATCTGGACTGGAGGTGAAAATGTCACCTCAGGGTACATTGGATAAGGAGGAGGAGATATAGACTTGAAGGCTGTAGAATGTTCATCCTGTGTAGTGGGTACCTGAGTTATGGTTGACTCTAACTTCGAAGGTTCAGCTGTGCCACTGGGTGACATTGGATGCGGAGTTTGATCTTGACTTGGTTTTGGAACTACCATCTCATAATAAACTGGAGGCTGATAGACCACTTCATTATGTGGCCCTGGAGGCTGCCCTGAAGTCTCCTGCATGGTTGGGAGTGGTTCACCCTCCACAATGGATTCTGGAGTTAGGGTAAGTTCTACATCAAAAGGTTGAACTGTGACTTCTGTCAGGGTTGGATGCTGAGCCTGAACCTGGTCTGGTTGTGAAAGTACCTCCTCATGGAGCACGGGAGGTACTTTAGTCTTCTTCAGGGCTGTAGAATGTTCAGCCTTCCTGGTACGCTTTGCATTTATGGTAAGCACTGTGTCCAAAGGCTGAACTGTGATGTGAGGCAATGTTGGATATTGAGCTTGATTATGACCCAGTGTTGGAACTGTCACCTCTTGATGTATTGGAGATTGGGTTACACCCTCCATGGGAGGTTGACTGGAGGTCTCCTGCATGTCTGTAGAGGGTTCAGTCACCATACTGCTGGTTTCTGGAGTTATGGTAAGTCCCAGGTCCAGATGTTGAGTTGTGACTGGAGTCAGGTTTGGAGATGGAGCTGTAGTCTTGCTCAGGTCTGCAGGATGCTCAGCCTCTGTAGTAGGTTCTGTAGTAATGGTAAGTGCCAGGTCTAAAGGTTGATTTGTGACACTGGGTGATAGTGGAGGTTGATTTTGACCCTCATGATGCACTGGTGGCTGAGCTACAGTTTCTTTAGGTGGAGTCTCCTGCACATTTGTGGCAAGTTCAGCCTCTGTAATGGGCTGTGGAGTTATTGTAAGTGCCAGATCAAAAGGTTGAAATGTGATGCGGGGTGATTTTGGAAACGGAGCTTGATCCTGAGCTGGTGTTGGAACTGTCACCCCCTGATATCCTGGGGGTTGAGCTATACCTTCCTTAGATGGCCCTGGAAGCTGAACTGGGGCCTCCTGCATGATTGGAGAAAGTCCGCCTTCCATTCCAGGTTGTGTAGTTATGGTGAGTTCCACATCCAAAGGTTGACCTGTGACTTTGGTCAGGTTTGGTTGCTGAGTTTGAAGCTCCTGCTGGGTTACAGATGATTGAGTGTCAGGGAAGTCTTGTGGCTTGGCTGGGGCTACATTTTGCACTGGAGCTTGTTCTGCATTCTTGAGGGGCTCTAGAGGCTCAGCTGGAGAAAGTTCCATCTTTTCAGGCAGTGCTGGAGGCTTGGCAAGAGGAGGCCCAAGCTGGGTTGGAGAAAATTCAACTTGCTTGGTGGGAACTGTAGGCTGGGCAGGTCCTTCCTGCTGACTCCAGTAAGGATAAACTTCTGGAGTGGGCTTTAGGGTTCTGGTAAGGTCAATATCCACATGTTTTGGTTTGGTTTTAGACATCCTTAAATGCTGAGTTCTGAGTATTTCTTCTGGAATATGAGGTGAAAATGTCATATTCATTGGAATAGCATCACTCATCTCTGGGAAGATATCTGAAGGCTGGTTTGTGTTTCCCTGTTGGAGTGGTAATTGGTAAGCACTCACGGGGCGCTCTAGAGGTGGAACGGAAATCCCCTGCTGGCTTGGTGAAGGTTCCTTCAGTTGTTCAGGCTGAGCTGGGACCCCTGGAAGTGGGGAGTGCTCATCCTCTTCTGGGGGCTTTGGCTGCTGAGCTGTGTCTGCCTCCTGGTCTTTCAAAGGCTCATGCTCCGTAGGGAACACTGAGGCGTGAGCTTGGGCTTCCTGATGGATTGGAGAAGGTGCAGCCTCTTCGGGGGCCTGTAAAATTTCAGCTGTTTCCTCCTGCTGGGTCATAGAGGGTTTCTCATCCTGCATAACTTCTGGAGATTGAATTGGCAGTGGTTCAACCTCTTCAAGAGGCGTTGGAGGCAGAGCTGGGACTGAGGCCTGAGTTGTTGTGACCTCGTGGCTGACTGGAAATGTTTCCACTTCTGCAGGGTTTGTTTTTTTTTTTTTTTTTTTTTTTTTTTTTTTTGACAGGCAGAGTGGACAGTGAGAGAGAGAGACAGAGAGAAAGGTCTTCCTTTGCCGTTGGTTCACCCTCCAATGGCCGCCGCGGCCGGCGCGCTGCGGCCGGCGCACCACACTGATCCGATGGCAGGAGCCAGGAGCCAGGTGCTTTTCCTGGTCTCCCATGGGGTGCAGGGCCCAAGCACCTGGGCCATCCTCCACTGCACTCCCTGGCCACAGCAGAGAGCTGGCCTGGAAGAGGGGCAACCGGGACAGAATCCGGTGCCCCAACCGGGACTAGAACCCGGTGTGCCGGTGCTGCAAGGCGGAGGATTAGCCTAGTGAGCCGCGGTGCCGGCCGTGCTGCAGGTTTTGGTGTTAGGGTCAGCTGCAGGTCTGGAGGTTTAGTAGTCACATTGGGCAAGTCGTACTGCTGAACTTGATGGTGACCTGGAGGTAAAATGGTCACTGTGTGAGGACTTGGAAGCTGGGCTGGGACTTCTGTCTTCTTTCCAGAAGATTCAACCCCCTCAGAAGACTCAGAGGGCCGCATTGGTTGCTCCTGCTCACTGATATAGGGTTCTGTCTCCACAGGAGGGCCCGGAGTCTGAGCAGAGCCCTCCTGCTGCGCTGGAGAAGAGTCCCGCTCCATGGTAGGCTCCGGAGTTATGGTCAGCGCCACATCTGCAGGCTTGATGGTCACGTTGGGCAGGTTATAACGGTGAACTTGATTCTGATCTGGAGACCAGTCCATCCCCTTCTGAATCTGTGGAGTCTGAGCTATGATATTCTCTTCAGGAGATTCTAGCGCTTGAGCTCGGGGATCTTGCTGTACTGGAGATTTGACTTCCACAGGGAGTGCCGAAGGCTTCTCCGGGGCTTCCAGTTGGCTTCTAGAAGGTTCGATCTCAGGAGACTCAGAAGGCTGAGCAGGCTGCTCCTGATTGCTGGAGGAATATTCAGTGTTCACAGGCAGGCCTGGAGGCTGAGCTGGGGCCCCCTGCTGGGCTACAGATGGGCTGACTTCCTCAGCATACTCTGAGGGCTGAGCTGTGGCATCGTTTTGGGTAGAGAAAGGTCCAGTCTCCTCAGGGAGATCTGAGGTCTGAGCTAGACCCTCTTGAGTCCAAGATTCCACCCTCCCAGGGAAGTCCGGAGTCTGCACTGGGGCCTCTTGTTGGGCTGAGGGGAGTCCCACTCCCTCAGGATGCCCCAGAGGCTGAGCTGGAGCCTGCTCCGTGCTTGGAGTAGACTGAACTTCCTCACCTGCCCCTGAGGCTTCTGTCAGCTCCGTGTCTGCAGGTTTCAGTGTGACGCTGGGGAAGTTTGCTTGGAGAGCTACAATCTGAGGTGAGGATGGAGTGTTAGGATCATGATACACTGATGCCTGACCTACTACTTCTGCAGTAGCAAATGGATTCTGAGCGGGGGCCTCCTGCTGCAACGGAGATGCTTCTTCCTCGGGCTGCTGCAGGTCTGCACCTGGGCCCTCTTGCTGGGGTGAAGAAAGTTCATCTGGTTCAACGGGCTGTGGAGGCGGAGCTTGTTCTTCTTGCTGTGCAGAGGAGGATTGGATGGGCTCCTGAGTCTCTGGATTTTGAGTCTGGCCTTCCATCAGGAATTGAGATGGTTCAGCCTGCTCAGAGGGCTGTGCAGGTTCTCCTGGGTTCTCCTGGGATTCTGTAGGAAAACCACCAGGATAGACCCCATAGTCAGCCAGCAAAACTTGATTTTGACCCTGAAGCTTGGCCGCTTTGTCTGGAGTTCCAACAACAACCTTAGGAAGCCGTTGACGCCGAGCTAGATCTTTCTTGGGGGTCAGGGGTGAAACAATCAACTTGTTTCCTTGTGAAGACTGTCTAGAGGCGGAACGAGTGCTTCCAATGACTGGTGAGCATTTCCTTCCAGTCGAGGAGGCAGAGCCGGAGGCTGATCCTGATCCCCGTCTAGCACGGGAATCGCCTCTGGTAGCCTCTGTTGTCGAGTCAGCCTATTGAAATACTGCTTTGGAACAGCAAGCTGTTCTGGCTCTGGGGGCAGTTCCAGAAAAAGGAAGCAAACTCACAGTGGACTCTTGAGGCGAGGTCAGCACCCGGGAGGGAGCAGAAGACCCCAGGTCATCAAAGCCGCCAGGGTCTGCCATGGGTGTGAGCGAGTCAGGCGATTCAGGTGGGACATTCAAGGAGTGGGAAGACCAGGGCTCAGAGAGCCAAGGGATCTGGACTGGGAGCCCCTGGTCTTCCCGCGTGGGGTCTCCTAAGTGATGGGAAAGTGCAGGTCTCCTGTCCTCACCTTACTCGACTCCTGCTCTTTCTGTCCACTCGGGGCTTCTGTACTCTCATTGATATAGGTCTCGGTCCTCCACTGCTCTGCGTCCCATTCTTCCTTGGCTATCTTTTCTTCCTGCTGCTCACTGAGGAGCTTCATCAGGATGCCTGTTTTGGAGGTGAGCTTGGCACAGGGCAGTTGCACCTGGGCCTCAGAGCAGTCCATTTTCAGAGTGCGGATGACGTGAGAAATGAGCTTTTTCATGTCCGTGTTGGGGATGAGGGACTGTAGCTGCGGATTCAGCTGAATTTCAAACTGTTGCCCCTGGGACAGCATCACGGGGTAGGTGAAGCCTGCGGGCGTGGTGGGGGCTTCAGTGCCCTCGCTGGGGTATTCCCACTGTGTTTCCTTGGTTTGGTCCACAGTCGGCATTAGGTCGAACTCGGTCCCAGCAGAATCTGTAGCTGAAGGATCTGTGTGCATTTTGTCGCCAGGGAGCGTTTCTTCATGTGCAGTGGTGTTTTCTGGCAAAACGTTTTCTTCAAAAACACGACCTCCGGAATGGTTTTCCTCCCTAGTGTCTTCTATAGAAGGTTCTCTCAGAGGAGGACTCCCCTGAGAATGCAGGCCTCCAGGGGATGAGAAAGCCTCTCCGGAGGGGGAGTTTATGAGACTCCGCAGTGCAGGGAACGGAGGCCTCTTCCCAGCCGTCAGCCTGTTGAGGGAATTTTTCCTTCTGAACTTCCGACTCAGTTTGGCCTTGGGGGTTCGGAGGACCAGGTGAGAGCGAGTTTTGTGAAAGCGGTAATTTTGTCTGGAATGCCAGATTGGTTTCCCTGCCGCCTTATTTTTAGCTCTAGCATTGGCATCTTCTAAGACAAAAATGGTGTAGGTTAAGTCTTTTCCTTTGTTGTTGATCTCAGAGAGAGATTTTGCAGGGGAGGTAGAAGGCCTGCCCAGGATGTGTTTCTTCAGGAAAGAGGAGGCTGCAGCCTCACGTTCCTTTGTGAGCAAGGGCTCCGTGTGCAAGGAGTTTCCGGCCACCTGCCTGGGCCTCTGAGCCACTTGAAGCTCCTTCAGCTCCCTGGAGCCTGCTCTCCCAAGCCTTCTTCCCCCAATGCTCTCCGCAAAGGGCCAGGTGCCCCGTCTCCTCCCGAGGCTCTTCCTCATCTCCTGGAGGTGCCTTTCCCGTAAGCCCTTTGGCCCCTTGATGACTTTTTTCACTCTCTGCAGCCTGTACCCCACACTTGGCATGGTTGCCAGGCTGTTCTCCTGTGACGGGGCAGTTTCTGATTTCTTTTGGAGGATTTGAGGGTTAAATTGAGGACCTAACAGGATAGGCTGCATAAGCATGGCCTTTTCTTCCTTCTTAACCTCATCGATTTTTTCTTGAATTTCTTCATCTAACAAATTCTGTAGAAAATAGAGCTTTCTCAACTTATTTCTGTAAGGATGAGAGGGCCTCCTTATGTGGGTTTTCACGTAGCTCAGGGACTTATCTCTATCTTGCACATTTGAAAAAAGCAGTGTAATGAATGGTAATAATGTTGATTCTACATTTTGTAGAATTTCCTCTGAGAAATAAGGCAATATGTAATTCAGTGCACTAATAATGTCACTTTCATTGTTGAAGTCCCGCTGTTCACTCATATGGCCTGGGAAGTCCACACTGTTTCTCTCTGATACTGGGTTCCCTGGCTCAATAGTCAGCTGCTTGCTGGTGTTGTTCTTCCGGGCTTGCAATATCTTCATGAATGCCCCCTTTGGGTTCCCTATAGATGCTTCTTCAACTGTCAAAAAAAGAAGAGACTGCTTTTTGGTACGGAAGACTGATGGGACAGCTTTATGTCAGTCCACAGCCCTACACTCTGATCAATTAAATTAGGAGTCAAATCCAATATTTGGGGTACCATTGAGACTTTAGAGAGAAAAGTAAAACCAAACTCAAACCTATGAAATGGCAACAATAAAGGAGAAAAAGATATTTTTGAGAGTGGCATTCAGAAGAGTTCGCAGTGTTAAAAAGCAGTAACTATGATCAGTATTATTTCATTGGTTTCCAATGACCAACCACTCCAGGCTTAGAATAAGGCTGGAGGACAAATGGCCCCACCCAGCTGCCCCTTCTGTGGCTCTGCCCCTGCTTCTCAGCCACATCATTCCACAGTCCTGCCTCATGCTGAGGGAGCCCAAGGCTTCCTCCCTCCCTCCCTCCCTCCCTGTGGCCCTATGTTCTTGCTGCCATCACAGGTGTCCATGGCAAAAGATAGGCATGTAAGGGGAGCGAGGGCAGAGATGGTCAAGCCAAGGGGCCTTGCTCCTCACCTCAGTGTGTTCTTTCCCACCCTTGTAAAGGGAGATTAACAATGCTTGTCCTTCTCACCTCTTGAGACGAAGGGAATAATATAATTGGTAGGAAACTGGTCTGGAAGGTGAGCAACACTGTGTAGATGGGTATACAGTTATCACTGTGCTAATGCCTCAGATCCCTGACTGAGATCCGAATTCAAGCTGTCTAAGGAAGAAAGCGGTCACATTTTGGAAGTCACGACATCAGTGGTAATAACCCTCATCTACAGAAGGATACTTAAAATTACCCGAGTGTTCTGTGGATAGAAAAGCGTGAGACTCAGAGCAGGTTCAGAGTTGGACAGTCTACAAGTGCATGGAGGAGCCTTCCGACTCCATCAGAGGAGCCAGGCAGCCATTTCTGGTTATGGAACCAGAAACTCCCCGGCTCCAAATAAAACAGCATCACTTGTACTCTTTTATACAAGTGCAAAAACAAACAACCGCGGTGAGCAGTGTAGACCTGTTCTATAAGACAGAGGGCCCTTGAGGCCCAACACGTAGAAAACCAGTTTATAGACTGTGTGCAAATGAGTTATCATTGAAAAGCAAAGCACCCAAGAGCACAGAACACCACGTGTGTGGTTCCCAACATTGCTTCCTTCCCCTTCCACCTCTTTTCCATGATCCTTTGTGCATATGTAAATTACATAGCGGTAACTATGTTATTAAATTACATAGCGGTGATTGCAAACCTGACTTTCAGCAAGGGAGCAGTGTAGCAATTTAGGGAGTTTAAATCTGAATGAATGAATAAAAATTCAGCAATTAATTACATTGTTACTTTAAACTTGACCCTAAAATTTTAAAATAAGAAATTTAAAACAAATAAATATTAAAAAAAGATCCTCAGGAAGTTCCGACTCACGGCAATGTGTCGTATTTGGCAGGCATTCATTGTCACAGTGAAGCTTGACGGTGTTGCAGACAACCTCGATAGTATGTTTAAATTGGCAGAGGCAGCAGGCCATATGGCTGGGTAAGATCCTATGAATAGAGACAGAGAATTAAGTTACCTGTAAAGGGGTTCCTTGGGTGGGTCAAACAGGTGAGCCAAGGTGCCAGCAAAGGCGTTCTTGAGGTATGTGTGTGGCCAGGGCATTTGGGTAGGAGCCTGGTGGCCAATTGTTGGTCTTGAATATGAGAATAAAGGAAGGAGGGAGAGGTGGCCCAAGGAGGCATAGGCATGGAAGTGGGTGTGGTGTATCCAAAATAAAGTCAACAGGGTGAGCATTGGGCACCATGGATCTGTCGTTTGACTCAGGGGTGTCTCCTTCCAGTTCACAAGTCTCATTGTGGGTTGGGAGTGCACAGGAGGACTTCCCCCAACCTCTGGAGTACTCTTCTCCATCCCTGTTGGAAGTGTTCACTATTAGAAACTACTCTGGTCCCAGAAAAATGACTGACTGCAGTAATTGTTGGAAAAGATGTGGAGAAAAAGGAACACTTGCTCACTGATGGGTGAGTGAAAGTAATTTGACCAGGCAGGTGTTTAGCCCAGCCATGAAGATGCTGCTTGGGACAAGCACATCCCCTTCTGGAGTGCCTGGCTCCATTTCTGATCCCTGTTTCCTGCCAGGGAGTGCCCTGGGATGTGTCAGGTGGTGCTTCCCTAAATACCCAGAAATGGAAAGGCTGCAACTTATGGTAGGTGTGTGTTTTTAAGAAACTGTCAGTCTATTTTCATTATATTTTTTTTTTCAAATTTATCATTTCGAAAGTTTCTGTGGAAGGAAGAGAGAGAAACACACACAAACACATCTTTTCTTTTTTTTTTCTTTTTGACAGGCAGAGTGGACAGTGAGAGACAGAAACAGAGAGAAAGGTCTTCCTTTTGCCATTGGTTCACCCTCCAATGGCCGCCGTGGCCGGCGCATCGCGCTGATCCAAAGCCAGAAGCCAGGTGCTTTTCCTGGTCTCCCATGCGGGTGCAGGGCCCAAGGACTTGGGCCATCCTCCACTGCACTCCCGGGCCATACCAGAGAGCTGGCCTGGAAGAGGGGCAACCGGGACAGAATCTGGCGCCCCGACCGGGACTAGAACCCAGTGTGCCAGCGCCGCAAGGCGGAAGATTAGCCTATTGAGCCACGGTGCCGACCACATGTTTTCATTAGGTAGTTTACTCCCCAAATGTCTGCGACATGCAGGGCTGGGCCAGGCCAAAGCCAGGAGCTCAGAAACTAGTTTGGTTTTCCATGTGAGGAGCAAGAACTCAAGTCCTTGGGGCATCACCCACTGCCTTCCAGGGTACATGTTAGCAGGAAGCTAGGGTGGAGCAGAGCCGGGACTTGGATCCAGGCATTCTGATGTGGGATTGGAGTATCCCAGGTAGTGGCTTAACGGCTGCACCAAATGCCTGCCATCGTAAACAGTTTAATTTTTATTTGTTTTATTTTTTAAAGCTTTTATGTAATGAATGCCAATTTCATAGGTACAACTTTAGGAATATAGTGTTTTTTCCTCCATACCTGCCCTCCCACCCCCACTCCCGTCCTACCTCCTACTCCCTCTCCCATCCCATTCTTCATTAAGATTCACTTTTGATTGACTTTATATACAAAAGAGCAACTCTATACTAAGTAAAGATTTCAACACTTTGCACCAACCCCCCACCCCACAACATAAAAAGTACTGTTTGAGAACAAGTTTTGCAGTTAATTCTCATAGTACAGCTCATTAAGGACAGAGTTCCTACAGGGGGGGTAAGTGCAAACAGCTTCATTTCTAATACCCCCAAATTGGAACAACCTAAGTGTTCACAAATAGGTGAATAGATAAACTATGGTAGGTTACACGTAGTGGGCCAGGCTCTTTCTAACCAATAGAATAACCAATGGTTGAGTTGTTACAGATGACTAATGTTACTTCTTTGGGTCCAGGGAAAGCTTCATATAGAAAGAAAAAAAAAAGAAATTATCAACTCCCAACTTGACTCTCACTGGGATTAAACATGACAATAGGTCTGATCTGATTTCATCATCATTTAAAAAAATCATCTATTATTTTTCACTTTATGTTTCTGTGTGGGAGCAAACTGCTGAAATCCTTACTTAATGTATACTAAGCTGATCTTCTGTATATTAAGATATTCGAAAATGAATCTTGATGTGAATGGAAGGGGAGAGGGAGTGGGAAAGGGGAGGGTTGTGGGTGGGAGGGACGGTATGGGGGGGAAGCCATTGTAATCCATAAATCGTACTTTGGAAATTTATATTCATTAAATAAAAGTTAAAAACAAAACAAAACAAAAAAAAAAGAAAGAATGCACTCAGAATGCTAAGCTAGTGTTTTACTAGACTTCAATTCTAACAGGAAATTTTCGTTAAGTCCTTTCTACCCCTAACTTCGTATTTTGAAAATTTTCAAGCCTACAAAAATATCCGAAAGATTGGTGTCATGAGTTTACATGTTCTCTCACTTAGATTCAACTGTTGCTAACATTTTGCCACATTCACTTTCCACGTGTGTGTCTCTATGCACTTCTTGGACAAACCATTTGAGAATGAGCTGTAGATATGATGACCTTTTCTTGCTAAACCTGAAGTCTGCGTCTCCTAAGAACAAAGGCATTCTCCTGCATATCCACAACACTATTATCACCCAGTCAGCTTTAACATTAACATCACCGTCTATTGTGGTCCACATGCAGGTGCTCTCAGTTGTCCCAAACATGTCTTGGCTACTTTTAAATCAGGCATTGCATTTTATTTTCATGGCTCTTTAATTTTCTTCAGTTTAGAACTGTTCCTTTTTTGCAGTGTTTCATGGCATTGGGATTTTTGAGGCATTCAAATCAGTTGTTTTACAGCATGCACCTCAATTTATCCTTCTAAGACCAATACTGAATATAATCACCAGGGAACATTTATTTTTTTGAGTGGCTAAGATTTTTTTTAAAAAGTTTTATTTATTTGAAAGGCAGAGTGATGGTTGGGTGCAGGAGAGAGAGAGAATGAGTGGAGGGAGAGGGAGAGGGAGGGAGAGAGAGAGAAAGAATGAACGTGAATAAATCTTCCAGCCACTGGTTCATGCCCCAAATGGCCACCGCAGCTGGGGTTGGGCTGGGTTGAAGTCAGGAGCCAGGAGCCAGGAGCCAGGAACTATATTCAGGTCTCTCCTGGGTGGCAGGGGGTCAAGCACTTTGGTCATCCTGTGCTGCTTTCCCAGGTTCATTAGCAAGGAGCTGGATGGGAAGTGGAGCAGCTGGGACTTGAACTGGCACTCCCATATGGGATGCCAGCATCACAGACAACTTCACCTTATGCCACAACACCAGCCCCACTAGGGACCATTTCTGGCAGGAACACTGCATCTTGCATAGAGAATGTTGTAGTTTTGCTGCTTACTAAAATGGATGCACTAGGGATGATGTCAGTGATAAAATATTTATTTTTTAGAAGATTTTTATTTATTTGAGAGGTAGAGTTACAAACACAGAAAGGGAGAGACAGAGACAAAGATCTTCCATCTTAAGCTGGTTCACGTCCCAAATGGCCTCAATGGCCAGAGCTGGGCCAATCTGAAGCCAGGAGCCAGGAGCTTCTTCCGGGTCTCCCATGCAGGTGCAGAAGCTCAAGCACTTAGGTCATCTACTGCTTTCCCAGGCCATAGCAGAGAGATGGATCAGAAAAGGAGAAGCCAGGACTGGATCTGGTGCCCATATGGGATGCTGGCACCGCAGGTGGAGACAGCCCACTATACCACAGCGCTGGGCCCCAAATCATTATTTTCAAAAATATTGGCAAATCTGGGGCCGGCACCATGGTGCAGTAGGTTAATCCTTCACCTGCAGCACCGGCATCTCATATGGGCGCTGGTTCTAGTGCCAGCTGCTCTGCTTTTGATCCAGCTCTCTGCTATGGCCTGGGAAAGCAGTGGAAGATGGCCCAAGTCCTTGGGCCCTGCACCCGCATGGGAGACTGGAAAGAAGCACCTGGCTCCTGGCTTCGATCAGTGCAGCTCCAGCCATTGTGGCCATTTGGGGAGTGAACCATCGGAAGGCTTTTTTCTCTGTGTCTCTCTCTCACTGTCTATAACTCTTATCTGTCAAATAAATAAATAAAATTTTAAAAAATATTGGAAAATCTTTTGAAATTGCTAATGACCTGAGGTATAACTTATTCTTACTAGATAATATTTAAGTATTAAAGACCATTGCACATTAATATGCAATAAAGGGGCCAGCGCTGTGCTGTAGCAGGTTAAGCCTTCACCTGCAGTGTCAGCATCCCTTATAGGCACTGGTTCAAGTCCCAGCTGCTCCGCTTCTGGTCCAGCTCCCTGCTAATGCACTTGGGAAAGCAGCAGAGGATGGTCCAAGTGCTTGGGCTCCTGCTCCCACATGATTCAGAATAAGCTCCGACTCCTGACTTTGGCCTGGCCAAGCCCTGGCTGTTGTGGTCTTTTGAGCTAGGAACCAGCAGATGGAAGATCTTTCTCTCTCTCTGTATTTCTGCATTTCTTTTTTCTTCTTTTTTTTAACTTTTATTTAATGAATATAAATTTCCAAAGTACAGCTTATGGATTACAATGGCTCCCCCCCCCCATAACTTCCCTCCCACCCGCAACCCTCCCCTTTCCCTCTCCCTCCCCCTTCCATTCACATCAAGATTCATTTTCAATTCTCTTTATATACAGAAGATCAGTTTAGCATATATTAAGTAAAGATTTCAACAGTTTGCACCCACATAGAAACATACAAGGGATTCCAATTCAATCCCATCAAGGTGGCATGTACCAATGCCATCTCACTAGTTCCGGTGATCAATTTCTGTTCAAATTGATCATAATGATAGGACTAAGAGCCAAAGGGAGCACATAAACAAGACTAGTGTCTGCAAATACTAGCTGATAGAATAAAAAAGGGAGAGAACGATCCAGCATGGGAAGTGAGATACACAGCAGACCCATAGAATGGCAGATGTCCTAAACAGCACTCTGGCCTCAGAATCAGCCCTTAAGGCACACGGATCTAGCTGAAAAGCCCATGAGAGTATTACAGGCATGGAAAGCCAAAACACTCTGGCAAAAAAAAAAAAAAAAAAAAAAAAAAACCCTACATGTATTTCTGCCTTTCGAATAAATAAGTAAGTCTTTAAGAATGCATTAAGGACCATCGCTTATGAGTCACGACACAAGTGAGCTGGCCTGCTTTGTCTAAACTCCTGAGGACTTCCAATAATGAACTCCAGTGTAACAATTGCTTTCAGGTTTTTATAGCCTTGGTTGCACATGGCTCCAGAAAATGCTAGCACTTTTCCTGTCCACTGATGGTCAAGTATGAAAAAAAGCAGCTAGAACACCACAGCCTTGGCTAACTGAGAAAGCTTGTTGATGATGAGAGCTTTGACTCTTTGGAGAGGAAGGCCTCTCACTGACCTGGGAGGATCCACTGTGGCAGATGCTGCCCAAGGTTGAGGAAGAGGAGGCTAGAGCAGAAACCAGTGGACTTGATGATGTGGGAACGTTAGTCAAGGAGGTGATCTGACAGAAGTGATTAGGGCAGGGTATGCTGTGAGAGGCCTTTCCCCATTCTTATCTTGTGGAGTCCGCTCAACTAGCCTTATCATAGTTTCTGTTTAGCTTGTCCAATTGGCAGGGGGGAGGTCACAATGGAAGTTGCAGTGAGTTTATGGTAAAATGTCAGAATAGGGCTCTAAGGAAATCCTTTTTAAAACTTCAAAACTTGAGATACTTCAAACTCTGCATGAAAATTAACTAGAAAGGATCATGGACCTAAATGTAACTCTACAGTTTCTACAAGAAAACAGGAGAAAATCTCTGTAACTTTAGATTAGACAATGGGTTATTTGAAAGATTTTTTTCAGGAAAGGCACAATAAAAGGACAAACCATACAAGATAAAAGTTGCTATAGGCTCATCAACATTAAAAAAAAATTAACTTCTACTCTTCAGAAGGTACACTTAGTAGAGTGAAATGATAACTCACAACCAGAGAGAAGATATTTACTAAACATACATCTGAGAGAAAGTACTCATACCCAGAGCATATAAAACACTCTTAAAACTCCCTAAGATTACCATCAAATTACTACATGGGAACAGATTTGAATAGACACTTGGTAAAGATATTTGCACAACAGTATCGTCAGTTATTAGAGAAGTCTAAGTTTAAACTGCAGTGAGTGTACCCAAGGTGCCAGCGTTAGGATGACTGAGTCCCGCATTTGAGCACTTGCATTTGATTCTTCTCTCTGGTTCCTGATTCCAGCTTCCTGCTAATATAGTTCTTCTGCCTTTCTTTGGTTGAGTAACTGGGGTTCCTGCCACCTACATGGGAGATCTGGGTTGAATTCCCAGCTGTCAATTCCAGCTTCAGCCCAATGCTGGTCTTGGTGGCATTTGGTGAGAGAACTGATTGACTCTCTAGTAACTATTTTTAAATACTAAAAAAACATATAGAGATTCCACTATTTATCTACTGGCAGAAGAGCTACATTAAAAAAAGTTTTATTTTTTAACTTATTTGAAAGAACGAGAGAGAGAGAGAGAGAGAGAGAGAGAAAGAAAGAGATTGATTGATTGACCTTCCATCTGCTGGTTCACTTCCCCAAATGCTGATAACAGCCAGGGTTGGGCCAGGACTATGCCAAGGACATAGGTCTCAATGTGTGGGTCTCCTACATGGGTGGCAGAGACCAGAATACTTGAGTTACCATCGGCTACCTCCCAGGGTGCACATTAGCTGGAAGCAGAGTAGCTGGGACTCAAACTTGGCACTCTGATACGGGATGTAGGCATCCCAAGTGGTATCTTATTTATTTATTTATTTATTTATTTATTTATTTGACATGTAGAGTTAGACAGTGAGAGGGAGAGACATAGAGAAAGGTCTTCCTTCCATTGGTTCACCTCCCAATCACCCCCCAAATGGCCGCTACCGCCGGAGCTGCGCCGAACTGAAGCCAGGAGCCAGGTGCTTCCTCCTGGTCTCCCATGCGGGTGCAGGGTCCAAGCACTTGGGCCATCCTCCACTGCCTTCCCGGGCCACAGCAGAGAGCTAGATTGGAAGAGCAGCAGCTGGGACTAGAACCTGGTGCCCATATGGGATGCCGGTGCCACAGGTGGAGGATTAGCCAAGTAAGCCATGGTGCTGGCCCCCCAAGTGGTATCTTAATGCTGTGCCACAATGTCCAGTTTCTAAATGTTTGTTAAAAAAGTTGAAATCTGAGGACTGGGACAACACATGTTGCAACTGCCACTCTCGAACATTGTTGGTGAGAGTGCAGACTGCAGCAGCTACTTGGCAAACAGTTTAGCTGTGTGTTAAACAGTTCAATATACACTTAGTAGGTAATGAACTGTCCTACCCCTAGATCTTTACACCAAAGAAATGAAGACACATATCCACTCACAGACCTCCATGTGAGTGCTGTTAGTGGCTTTATTTATAATTGCAAAAAGTTGGAAAACACAGTTCTATAAGCTGATGAAATGGATAAACTGGTGTAACTACACAATTGGAATATTACTTAGCAATAGGTAGAGGCAGCAACATGAATAGTAGTTTAATCTCTAAAGGATTATGCTGAGTAAAGGAGCCAGACACAAGAGGCTACACTTACTACATGATTTTGCTTATAAGACACTGTGGAAGGAAAAACTACAAGAATAGAAACAGGATGAGTGGTTTGCAGGGCCTGGGTCTGGGGATGGGAGGAGACGATTGATTGGAAAGGACCATGAGGGACCTTTTTGGGTTGATAGAAATGTTCTACATCAGGAATTTGGTGGTGGTTACATAACCACGTGTTTGCCAAAACTCAGCAAACTTTACAGTGTGAATTGAAATACATAAAAATTATACCTCCATAAGCCTGACTTAAGAAAACAAGTCTACAGACTTACATGGAAATAAACCTAAGAAAAAGATAACTTACAGGTTTTCCAATTGAAGAGTCATCATGAGGATGTTCTCAACTGTGGTAAGTGGTACTTGTGTTGTTCCCAAGTCTCTGAAGGAGAAAGCCCAAACATTCATGGTATGGACCTCAATAAAAAGATCTGTCTTTAAAAAGGTTGTTTCAGGAAGATGTGGTTACATCAGTTTTGGCTTCTCTATAAAGCAAGACAGCTCAAGAGTTTGTCATGGAGACAGTTCCAGAAAGCCCTGGTTGAAATGACTTTACTATTTGCATCATCAGATTAATGACCTTGGCATTGAAGAGTGGAACCTACACCTTTTTCTGCCATTGTCTTATTTTTCATTTTATACTACATTGACCTCTTTTAATTCTTATTTTTTTCTTTAAAAAATTTACATCTATACCTCTTTGCTTGGGATAGATGGTATTCCTAACATGTATTTGCATGTAACACTGTCTCCCTCTGCCAGCTGTCTTTCCCATGATAAATTCTTTCTCAGTTCTTGCCTCAGTCAATAACTTTTTTTCAGTAACCTATTTTTTTTTCAGTAACCTAATTTAAAATCATGACTTTTTAGCCTCAATCTCAAATATTTAATGTTTGATGAAAATAAAAAAGGATTAGTTTAATACTTACAGATATTTTAATGCTGGCAGTTTAAAAAGATACGAATCTTCAACGTTTTTCAGAGGATTACGATTGAGATTTCTGAAAAATGCAATGGAATTAAAGTTATTGGCCTTTCAATAAGCACAAGATTGTATGAGAAATTATATTCTTTTTTGTGTAGACATTTTAGGCTTAAAATTACTTTCTGTGTACTTATAAATCACCCTTAGAATTCAAAAAGCACTTGTTCTTTGGGAACTACCTATGTCTCTTAGAGGATGAATGGAGAAGAGAAAGAGAAAAGATACAAAAAAATGCATAATAAACAAAAAGTATGCAAAAGAACTTTTTAGGTGAAAAGCCCTAATTAGAAGTGGAGCCAGTGTTTTGCCTAGCAATTAACACCCAGATTGGGATACCTACGTCTCAAATCAGATGCCTGGGTTTGATTCCCAGTTCCAGCTTCTAATTGCAACTTCCTGTTAATGCAGACCCTGGGAGGCAGTGGTGATGGCTCAATTGGTTGATTCTTTGCTGCCTACTTGGAGACGTGGACTGGTTTCTGGTTTCCAGCTTCAGCCTGGGCCTGGCCTAGCCTCGCCCGAGCCATTGCAGGTATTTGGGAAGTGAACTAGTGGACGGGAGCTGTCTGTGTCTTAAAAAAGAAAGATGTATAGAAGTGACCACACTGATAGGGAAGCCCTTTTTTGTGTAGGAAACACTAATCCTGTGTTCTCCATAATTCAAGGTGCTTGCCTTTCATCTTTAGAAATTTTAAACAAGCCATGACTTAACTCATTTAGTTGATGGAAAAAGAACCCACGTCAAAGCCATACTCTTGTCACGTTCTTCCACTGGTGTTCTCATTTCGCATCACACATCATCACATCACATCACATCACACCACATCATCACGTCACATCACATCACATCACATCACATCACATCACATCACATCATCACGTCACATCACATCACACTGATCATCACATCACATCACGTCACATTGCATCACATCACATCACAGTCTTTGTTACGTTGCGTGTTGGCCTGTCAGTCTCCTGGCCTGTTAGCCCCTTGAGGGCAGGGAACATATGTTATTGTCTTTGTTATGCCTGTGTGTGGCATAGTGCCTGAAATTTACTGCATGGTTAATAAATATTTGTTGAGTAAAGAAATCACATTTTGTTTCCATACCAATACAATGAATAAATTCGTGTTGTGGGAAATTTCATTCCTAAATGCTGTAATAGATTTTTAAAGTTTTTAAAGCAAGCAAACAAAAACAAAAACAGGTAAAAAAAACTGCCTTTAGTTTAACTCTACTCAAAAACGTACTGTACTGTTACAGACTGTGAAAATAATAATTCTTACAGATGATATTGATTGGGCTGCCAAGCATCTGTGTTCAGCATTCAACACTGGATGTTCCCAGTAACCTCTGTGATAGGTATTGTACCCCAGTAGCCTATTGTGATATATATTGTGCTGAGTCACAGAGGCTGTGTAACTTGTTGTAGGTCACTGCACTTGTAAGAAGCAAAGCTGGAGCTGGAGCTCAGTCCTGCCCCAGACTGTGTCTAATATGTGTGCAGAAAAGGGTCCAAATATTTGTCACTTTAATCTGAAGCTTGAGATGACTAAATATAGAAGTACTTTGAAAATTTCATCAACCTTCTCAGGATAGCGCTCATGAAAATTAGTTTCTCTTTTTATTCCTTTTCCCTAATCTTATCCCACGATTAGATATTTAGCTCAGAGTCATTGAGACTAGAGATTTAAAAGCATGTTGTAGGTGACATCAGTGGAAACCTATGTAAACAGTGGAGTGAGAACATTTGAAAATGTATCCCTTCATAAAGGGAACAACAAAATGGTAAAAGTGGTCAGAATCAAGTTTTTGATAATTCTGGAAATTTAACCAAAGGCTTGCAGCCACCTGTGGGGCATTTACTCAAGAAAATTGGCTGACTTTCTCTAAGAATAGTGAGATTTGTGTGGGTTTTGTGTATTTAACTTGCCCTAGACAGTTCCTCCCTGGCAAGCTCAGTGGTAGCCTTAAAAATAGGCTTGGCAGCTTATGACAAGAGCCTCGGGTGATAACTGACGTCATAAATAAGAGTGTCAATTGTTAAATCAACAACAGGAGTCACTGTGCACTTACTCCCCATGTAGGATCTCTGTCCTTAATGTGTGGTACTATGTGAATTAATGGTATAACTAGTACTCAAACAATACTTTATACTTTGTGTTTCTGTGTGGGTGCGAACTGCTGAAATCTTTACTTAGTATATACTAAGTTGATCTTCTGTATATAAAGAGAATTGAGAATGAATCTTGATGAAGAATGGGATGAGAAAGGGAATGGGAGATGGGATGACTGCAGGTGGGAGGGAGGTTATGGGGGGAAAAAGCCACTATAATCCAGAAGTTGTACATTGGAAATGTATATTTATTAAATAAAAGTTAAAAAAAAGAAACATCTGCTTTAGGAATAGACTGATGTCTTAGCAATATTTGGGTTTAGGTTTTTGGATTGTGGATTAATTTTATTTTTGATTTGTTGCTTCTCAAAATTTTTTAAAATTATGAGATGTATTACTTGCATACTCAAAGTCATATGTAACCATGTGAATGTTGGATAATGTTTGAACTTTGTCTAAGTTATTTTGTCTACATTTGAACCAAATCAGGAATTATAATAAGAAAAGAGAAGTATGTGTAAAATGAGCAACAACAACAAAAAAACCTCAAACTCTCCAAAAAAAAATAGCCTGTATGCCCAGTATCAGAGAGAGTGAGGGAGAGGGATAGAGGGATAGAGGGACAGAGGGACAGAGGGAGGGAAGGAGGGAGGGAGGGGGAGAGAGAGAGAGAGAGAGAGAGAGAGAATGAAAATGAATGGAGATGAGGGCCGGCGCCGTGGCTCACTAGGCTAATCCTCCGCCTAGCGGCGCCGGCACACCGGGTTCTAGTCCCGGTCGGGGCGCCAGATTCTGTCCAGGTTGCCCCTCTTCCAGGCCAGCTCTCTGCTGTGGCCAGGGAGTGCAGTGGAGGATGGCCCAGGTGCTTGGGCCCTGCACCCCATGAGAGACCAGGAAAAGCACCTGGCTCCTGGCTCCTGCCACCGGATCAGCGCGGTGCGCCGGCCGCAGTGCGCTGGCCGCGGCGGCCATTGGAGGGTGAACCAACGGCAAAGGAAGACCTTTCTCTCTGTCTCTCTCTCTCACTGTCCACTCTGCCTGTAAAAAAAAAAGAAAGAAAAAAAAAGAAAATGAATGGAGATGAGCATGCAGAATGAAGCTGAGCCTCTCCAAAGTGCATCCCAGTGAGCTGTCAGAATCTTGGGCCATCTTCCACTGCTTTCCCAGGCCATAGCAGAGAGCTGGATTGGAAGTGGAGCATCCAGGTCTCAAACCGGCACCTATATGGGATGCTGGCGCTTCAGGCCAGGGCTTTAATCTGCTGTGCCACAGCACCAGCCGTGTCTCTGACTTTCAAATAAATGAATAAATCTTAAAGAAAAAAGTAAAAGAACAAAAAACCCTAAAGCCAATGAAGAGAATACTTTAAGAGAAGCATACGGTGCAGAGGAAGAATTACCTTAAGAGAAAAGAAGACCTCTTGCCACACAGATGAGAATATGGTGCAGATGAAAAGATTATGAGAAGAAAAGTGTAATAGTTGCAGGAAGTGACAATGTGAAAACTTGTGAACCCTTACAAAACACCCCCAAAGGGCAGACCTGAGTTGTTCTCTTCATCTGTAAGGTTTATGCCTCTCTCTGAGTTTGGGGAGATGCTGTTTGGATTCCAGGACACACCACAGAGGGAGGACTGTGCCAGCAGTGTGCAAATGCAGGTGTATCCACAGCTTGCCTGAAGGAGGCTATGCCCATGGCTGACCTTCAGTGTACGACCACACCCAGCTCACCTACAGTGTCAACAGTGGGGCGAATATCTGAGGAGGGAGAAAGCCTGGACTCTCCTCCTAGTCACCCACAGTGCTTGTGAGTAACAGACGAGTGAGCATGTGGATGTGCTCTGTCTGGATAAGGGAGCCCCTCTCTACACTCTAGAGTCCTTCCACTACTAAACTATGAAACTTGTTTTGTGAGGACCAATGAAGTGACTAAAACAATTTTTAGAAAGAAGCCAATGAGTTAAGACTTAATGTACATGTGTGGGGAGCAACTCGGACTAGACTAAGTTACTGGAATTAAGACTTATTCTATGCATCTGCTCTCCCACAATATGGCGCTGGGAGAGGAGCAAACAGCTTCTACCCAGCTGCCTTTCACCAACTTGACAAGCTGCAGGAGCTGCTCCTGATTGGAGGAGAGCAGCGTACTCGGCGTGTGGGTAGCAGAGTTGGGATTGGTGGAAGAGGACTATAAAGGAGGAGAGAGACAACATGCACCAGGAACATCTATCTGAAGGAACACCTGTGCAGCCCCCGAGAGAGCCGGCCGGCGGTGTGCCGCTCCCCCGCAGAAGTGGGGAAAGCGGCAGGGGGAACCGCCCTTCCACGGAGGTGGAAGGGACGGTAGCCAACCCGGGAAGAACCAGCAGCAAACCTGGGGAGGGCCGAGCAGACGAAAGAACAATGCAGGGTCCTGTGTCGTTCCTCCACGAAGAGGGGGAGCGACATAATGGTGCTGTGACTCGGATAGGAAACCTAGGAGGGAAGAAGAGGGAAGAAACGGGAAGAAGTGGGAAAATACCGGAGAGAGAGACTAGCAAAGAACCTAGGGAAAAGCCGGATGGAAAAGGTGCCGGAAGAAGCTATTGAAAGCCTAGGCATAGACTCGGATACGGACTGTGGGAAAGAAGTTAGGATTTAAAGTGAAAGCAAGAAGAAACTTAGACTCAGATACGGACTGCAGGTTGAAAGCGAAAGTGAAACCTAGAAGAAACTTAGACTCGGATACGGACTGTGGGGAAAAGCCAGGAGAAATGAGAGGGGATTGTTGTTGGAAGAAAAGTTAGGAAACATACCGGGTAGAGAAAAATGTTAGGGAGGATGAAGCCGCGGGGGGGCAGGCTGAAGCGGAGACGTAAGCTAGCTTGGAATTCTTCAAGTCAGCCCGGGGAGCAAAAGGCAAAAATCTGGAACCAGAGGCAGAGACGTGGGCCGCCAGGTTGGAATCCGTCAGATTAGCCCGGGGAGCAAAAGACGGGAAGCCAAACTGGGGGGCGCAGACGTGAGCTAGGTTGAATTCACCAGGTTAGCCCGGGGAACTTGGACTGAATGCCGGTGGCGGAAACGTGAGCTGGGCTGTGTGACTCGCGGAAGCCGCCACGCGCAGAGAGAGCGCGCGGGGCACAAACGGGGAGAGCGCACGGGGTGCGAATAGAAGCCGGTAAGCTGCGCAGAGCCAGGAAGCCACCGCAGGGCGGGCCCCGGGAAGCCGCGCAGAGCCGGGAAGCCGCCGCGGGGGAGGCGCCGAGAAGCAGCCTCGGGGCGGGCGCTGGGAAACCGCGGGGATAAGAGAAACAAGTTTAGAAGTAAAATGAGAGAAATAGGAATGCTGGCAGATAGAAGTAAAATAGGAGAAATAGGAATGCCCGGAGGTAGAGAAATAGAGAAAAATAAGGCCTCCCCACAACACGGCAATGAGAGAGCTTGGATTCGGTCTGCCTGATTAGTAAGACGATAAGCACCTGCAGGCAGCTAGCAGCTTATGCGCTGCAGGTCACCGAAGACAGGCACGAATTAACATCAATAAGTCTCCCCACAATACGGCAATGAGAAGGCTTGGATTCGGTTTGCCTGATTGGTAGGGCTTGTAAGCACCTGCAGGCAGTTCTAGCAGAGCAGAGCATGCGCTGCAGGGCACCGAACACAGGCACGCATCAGCGCCTAAAAACCTCCTCACAACATGGCGAAGAGAGGACCCGGATTCAGTTTGCCTGATTGGTAGGGCTTGTAAGCACCTGTGGGCAACTCTAGCAAGCAGAGCAGTGTGTGTGCTGCGGGGCACCAAAGACAGGCGCGTATCAACGCCAAAAATAAAAAGAAAGGGGGATCTGTGGGGAGCAACTGGGAGCAACTCGGACTAGACTAAGTTACTGGAATTAAGACTTATTCTATGCATCTGCTCTCCCACAATATGGCGCTGGGAGAGGAGCAAACAGCTTCTACCCAGCTGCCTTTCACCAACTTGACAAGCTGCAGGAGCTGCTCCTGATTGGAGGAGAGCAGCGTACTCGGCGTGTGGGTAGCAGAGTTGGGATTGGTGGAAGAGGACTATAAAGGAGGAGAGAGACAACATGCACCAGGAACATCTATCTGAAGGAACACCTGTGCAGCCCCCGAGAGAGCCAGCCGGCGGTGTGCCGCTCCCCCGCAGAAGTGGGGAAAGCGGCAGGGGGAACCGCCCTTCCACGGAGGTGGAAGGGACGGTAGCCAACCTGGGAAGAACCAGCAGCAAACCTGGGGAGGGCCGAGCAGACGAAAGAACAACGCAGGGTCCTGTGTCGTTCCTCCACGAAGAGGGGGAGCGACATAAATGAATGAAGCAGAAGAAATAAAGTATACTTAATGTTTAGAATTATCAATTACTGCTGATTTTCCATAATATATTTCATTTCTGATTTCACTGAAAGATTTGATGAGTATTACTATTCAAAGAATGTTATGTCACTGGTAAGCTCTTGGCATGTCTTTGAGGTAGATTTCATATTCACAATAGATTGATCCTACCACACTGCTGTTTTACACAGAGACTTCATTCAGAAGAATGTTTACTGGGCTGCATGTAGTACATGCAAAGTAAGGGTGAATGCAGATTTTGCTGAGCATGAGCCTAACCTAATTTGGGGAATCCCTTATAATGAAACATGCAGAATTATGAATATAAAAATTGCTCCAGCCCCTCCCAGGACCTTGGAAGGGGCACGTGCAAGCGTAAAGCCTTGAAGCTTAGGCTCCAGTTCATGATGAATCCAGCTCAGCTGGCACTCTTTTCTGGACTCTGTAATGCAGTGAACAGCATTGTTTTCACTTTAAAAACCCTCATCTTTGGTCATAAGATCACTGGTGTCTTCCTGGGGCAACGGGGATAGCAAAAGTTTCCTTGAAGCAGATTTGTCTAATAAAAGAATATGTCCCCAAATAAAGGAGACCCGCTCCCAACACACACTTGGTGTATTACAGCCATTGTGCCAATTTTTGAAGCAACCATGAGTTAGATATGTTCAGATCGCATGATAAGAGGATTAGTTTCCAATACCAGCTAGCTCTGGTTTTTGCATCACCATGAAGCAAATGCTTTTTTTCTTTGGCTTAAGATGGACACAGAAACTTGAGATAAATGAACTGGTGCCTCATGCACTGTACGCCATCCCTAGCTCTGCTCCTACTTTTTCAGCTCAACTCTCTGGCCTTGCTGCACAGATGCTAGCATGGCTGTCACTCATTTTCCCATCAATGTCCAACTTCCCCCTGCTGGCATGAAAGTCTCTGGAGACAAAGCTTCTGTCCTGTTCCAGTTTGTACCCCCAGCACTTAATACAGCACCTGGCACTCGGTGGGCCTGGCACTCAGTGAATGTTCTTAAATGAATTCATTACTTTTCATCCACTGTGATTCCACAGATTTTCTCCCTGTGTTGTCTACAGAAAGCTGTACTGGAACTCGGCCCCTTAGGAGGGAATCTAATGGAATGATATATGTTGAGGCCATTTTTGCTGATGCTACCAAAACCACTTGGTGTTGGGGCTCCAGGAACCAGCTCCCGGTGTGTGGGTGAAGTAAAAACAGACTCTCAGTGTTCTTCCTCAAGATCTGCAGGCACTGTTGGTCCATCCCCAACACATCCTAAAACCTTCCCTCATAACCAGAATGAATTGTGTTTGGCTGGGATTCTGAACCACAGAACAGGTGGATAGTCTTTCAACATCAGGTTTAGTGGAGAATCTGTATCTTGAATCTAATATTCCCTTGGGCCATTGAACATCACAGAATTGTTGAGTTGAAAGTGAATAAAACTCACTTTCTGTTGCAGTTTAGTCAGGACAAAATATGTGGGATTAGGCTAGAGCAGTGTATTTTCTTATTTTTTTAACACTACAGTTTAACATATATGCCACTTCTTCCTATTTCAAAAGTTATTAGTATCCACAGATAATTTATAAATTGAGAGCTAAATACATTTTGGAAAAAGCTTATGATCTGGGTGGGTGATGGGGAGAGATGTGCCCTTTGGCTGGGTCCCAGGAATTATTTTTGCATTAGGATTTAAAAGCAGGTAACCCTGAGAAAGCACCAGAACCTTTTTCTCCCAGAGTACTTTGTGTTAGATTTTTGGAAAAAAAAAATGGAAATGAAGACCTTCTTTGCAGAGTTTATATACAGGGCTTAATACCCAGATAAGCATAACTATATACCATTTTTATACACAAATGGTTTTTAAATATGTATTCATCATCTATTGCACTTACACATTGTGCAAAAACTGCATTCCATGCCACGCCTGAAATGTCCCAAAGCTCAGTTCTGTCAGTAAATTGCAACCAAGATTTCTACAAAAAAAGACACGAGTGAAAGAGAATGAAGAAGAAAAAAAGAAATATTTTCAGAATACTCTTCTTTCAGGAGTGATTCTAATTTTTATAGATGAAACAATACTTCCACATTTTATCTACACACTAAAGAATTTACTGGTACTGGAAGATTTGGTTTCTGAATTATACTTGCACATTTACATTAAATTTCATCATATTATTTTCATATTACATGACATACTTGTACTGTGTGATCTTTACTTCTCTGGAACAGAGTTTCACAACTTGAATGCTATTGACATTTTGGACTCGATAATGCTTTTCTTGTGGAGGTTTGTCCTGTACATAGTAAGTGGCTTAACAGCAGGCTGGGCTTAGCTCACGCAGTGTCAGCAGCACGTGCAGGGCTGCAAGCTGTTACCTGAATGCAAAATCATGTTGGCTGAGAAGCCCTGCTCTGTGGGATTCACTCTGACTTTTGTACCTGATAGTATTTTTGCTAGAGAGGAAAAGGACCTGTTACAGAATTTTAGCAACCTTCTACTACAAATGTAAAGTAGAATCTTAACCCTATTTCAAGGTGAACAGTGAAGATTTATTAAAATTCCAAATGTGATGAAATTGTAACTTACATAGACTGCAAAAAAGGGAGTGACTCAAATGCACGTCTTTCGATAAACTCTATTT
This sequence comes from Oryctolagus cuniculus, assembly GCF_964237555.1. Lineage (NCBI taxonomy): Eukaryota > Metazoa > Chordata > Mammalia > Lagomorpha > Leporidae > Oryctolagus > Oryctolagus cuniculus. Next base: position 63,041,579 of record NC_091448.1, on the reverse strand, counting down.
TATTGCAGGATAAATCTCTAGGAAAAGGAAAACATTGCCTTGGTTAGCTATTACCTATATAGTCAGTGGGGATAATAAAATTTGCATTTGATAATGTTGGATATGCAGTTTTTACCTAAACTGTAAAGCTTTGGACTTGTATTTGACCCTCTGGAGATACTACCCCTTCTTACAACCTCTCCTAATAGTCTCACTGTTAGAACCTTCATCAATGACATACACAACTATAGATCTTGATAGATTGTGGTGGTAAACTTTCCTGAGTGCAGAATTGATTAGATGAACTTTCATAGTCTTCATCCATTTGAAACAAGGAGCAAAGCTGTCATCTCCATTTTTAATGTCTAATATTCCAAAGAATTCTCACATTTTCACATCTTTCCTGGTTTAGTCCTAGTTTTCTAACTTCATTCAATACCAGAAAAAAAGATGCCCTTTTGAATCATTTGAAATGAAATTGGTTCTCTAATTAATTCATTATTTTGAACTGATTCAGAATTACACTTTCTGTCATACTAAAGGAAATTTATTTGTTGCTTGTTGCTTGATAGTCCATGAAAGCCATGATAGAACCGTCAGAAAACAGCATGACACTGGATTCCCACTTGAAAACACTCTTGGTGGTAGAGGACTCTTACTTCCACTGATTACAATTTGACCCTCACTTTTCACCTGCAACTCATCTGTTGGTGGCTCCATCTCTAGAATCTCCTTCTCTCACCTGTCCCACGCGCAGTCACCAGTGGGACTTGCCCTAAGTGACTCTCCGAGGCCAATATCACTAGGTGCTTACAGAAGAGGCAGATTCTCAGCCCTGTTCTAGACCGACTCAGGCAGTTACTGTGGGGGTAGGGTTCAGAGCCCCAGGTAACTGTGGTGCAAGCTCAAGTCTGTTTTAGAGCACTGCTGTGACAGCATGGTTCCCCGTGGTGACTCTTGCTCAGCATTCAAAGGCCTGGAAGACCTGGCTTCACCCTCCAGCTTTCCCTGCATCTCTGTGCCTCAGAAGCTTCCATGTTTTCCCTTTCTCCCACGATATTCTCTCCAAGACGTCTGATGATGCCCACTGCCCCCTTGGAAGTCCTGTTCAACTGGCATTGCTCCCTGGTTCCATCGTCCCTGACCCAGCCCAAAGTCTTCTCCCTCGTCTGGACTCTATATCCATTTCTTTTGATATCGTTACTTGTGCCTTCCATTTCCCCAGAGCATAAACTTCTTGAAAGCATGGATTCGGCCTTGCTCATCTACATTGCCCACTATGTTTAAAACTGACTCATGGAAATAGACTCAGGTGTTTATTAAATGAAGGAATGGTTGAGTAGGTAGAAGAAGGAAAAGTGAATTTTTAAAAAGCAGTGTGGTTTTATTATTCCCTGGTCCCTCTGCAGCACTCTGTCAGCTACATAGTGCTTATTGGGTATTGGTTTGAGCTTGTGTATTTGTTTCCCCTGCAAGATTGTGAGCTCTTGGGAAGGTGGGATCCTGTCTTACTCATTTATGTGTCTCCAGTACTAGGCAAAGTGTTTGGCTTTCTCTTTCAGCTTTAGACAATTGATTGGCATTTTGAAAATGAAGTGAATACATATGCTAGCATAAACTAATTAGGCTACAAAGGATTTTCCAGCAGAAACAATGAAGGGCCTATTCTACCAGCAGTAGTCTCATTTGTTTTTCTCCAAACCATGTTTGCAAGGTTCCGGAGCCCAGATGGGAAAGGTGCTCAAGAGGAACCATGCAGATGTGGTTGTCCCCGTATGGCCTAGAAGTTCTGATCATCATTCAAAGGAGTGTTGTGAGTATCACATGCTATGTTCCTTAAGCCTTGTACTTTTGAGACAAGAATCTATTTGCTGAAGAGGCCCAGTAATTAGCCTAATAAGGATTAATGATGTACACTTCCCAATACTATGTAGCTATTGTTTTAATTATCTATTTCCAACATGGGTATAATAGTTCCTTAATGGAAATCATTAATGCCAAATCTGTTCTCTTGGTAGCTTAGTATTCTTGATAATATTGTTTATATAATTTACCTGTTTAGCAAGTCACTTAATGGCTAAAGGTTAACTTATTCAAGATTAGATCATCTAACAACTTTCAGTTGATGGCATTCAAATTAATGTTGTTGGTTTATGTTTTCTTCCCTTTGTTGTATTAAACCAACTTGTTCAAACCTTGTTTGTAAAGGCCAGATGATAAATGTTTGAGACTTGGTCGGCCACATATTGTCTCTGTTGTATTTTCTTGTTTCTTTGTTTCTCTTTACAGTCCTTTATAAATATAAAACTCATTCTTAACTTAGGACCTGTATGAAGACAGACCTTGGATCCAATTTCATCCATTGCTTGTAAATTAAATACAAATATAATCCGCGGCTCACTAGGCTAATCCTCCGCCTTGCGGCGCCGGCACACCGGGTTCTAGTCCTGGCCTGGGCGCCGGATTCTGTCCTGGTTGCCCCTCCTCCAGGCCATCTCTGCTGTGGCCAGGGAGTGCAGTGGAGGATGGCCCAGGTACTTGAGCCCTGCACCCCATGGGAGACCAGGAGAAGCACCTGGCTCCTGCCATCGGATCAGCGCGGTGCTCCGGCCGCAGCGCACTGGCCGCGGCGGCCATTGGAGGGTGAACCAATGGCAAAGGAAGACCTTGCTCTCTGTCTCTCTCTCTCTCTCTCACTGTCCACTCTGCCTGTCAAAAAAAAAAAAAAACCACAAAGCACATAGTAGGTATTCCATGTTAGAGATATGAGACCCTACAGTGTAGACTTCCAGAAGAAACCTTGGAGATTATCCAGCTGGGACCCATATTTGTTTTCTAGATAATGTAACTAAAATCTCATAAATAAGTATGATTAACTGACTTACAAGTGTTGGAGGGACAGCAGGCCTTCAAATGAGTCCTTATGTAATTCAGTCAAGTCATTTTCACTGAGGATTCTGGAAAATGAAAGAGGTACTTCTGAATCAAAATGACAACTGCAGCTGTTTGCTTCATAGGACTAACTCTGTATGTAGAGGAAACTTTGGTAATGGTGCTGTTTAAATACCCAGATTCTAATTTACTTCTAGGGTGGCAATGTCTGTTGTATTTTAATTTAAACCATTTTTCCCACTCTCCCTTTTTTGTCCATCTCTATACACCTATCCGTCCTTCCCACCAAATCATAAATGTAATGTCTGCTCTGTAGGTCACAATGTCCCTGTTAGAACCTAACACTGGGAGGCACCAAGATTGGCAGAACTGCCATTTCCTTCTGTTTTTTCCCCAAGCCCTACTACCGAAGCCCCATGTTTGAGGCATGCCGGGGCTACAAGTTAAGGTTGACCAGGGAGGCAGTAATGATGGCTGAGTATTTAAATCCCTGCCATCTATGTAGGAGAACAAGACTGAGTTTGAGGTTCCTGAGTTTGACTGACCCAGTCTCACCACTACAGGCATCTGGGGAGTGAACAGTGTATGATAGCATGCTGCCTTTGCCTCTCAAATAAGAAAAATTAAATTTTCTTCCCCTTCCCTTTATCCCTTAGCCTTTCCAACTCCTGTCTTCACTCTTCAGAGGAAACTAGTGTTATTTACTTTTGTGTCAGATGACTCTGATTTTTCCTTTTTCCAAAGATTTATTTATTTATTTGAAAGTCAGAGTTACACACAGAGAGAAGGAGAGGGGAGAAGGGAGAGGGGAGAGGGGAGAGGAAGGTCTTCCATCCGCTGGTTCACTCCCCAATTGGCCACAAAGCCTGGAGCTGTGCTAATGAGGAGCCAGGAGCTTCCTCCAGGTCTTCCCATGTGGGTGCAGGGGCCCAAGGACTTGGGCCATCTTCCACTGCTTTCCCAGGCCATAGCAAAGAGCTGGATTGGAAGTGGAGCAGCTGAGACTCGAACCGGCACCCATATGGGATGCTGGCACTGTGGGTGGTGGCTTTACCTGCTATGCCACAGTGCCAGCCCTGACTTTGATTTTTCTTACAAGTTTGGGACATCTTTAAATGAAGCATAACCAAAATATATACAAACTGTGTGTATTGCATTTAAGAAACATCATAAATTAAAAGTCACAACTGCCTGATTCTAGCATTTTCCCATCAGAAATGAGATAGTAGGCTAAGGGGAAACTTTTATCTTTTTTAAAAAAGATTTTATTTATTTGTTTCAGAGTTATAATTACAGATGGAGAGAAGGAGAGACAGAAAGGTCTTCTCTCCACTGGTTCACTCCCCAAATGGCTGCAATGGCTGTAGCTGGGCCAATTGGAAGCCAGGAGCCAGGATCCATGAGCCTCTTTGGGGTCTCCTACATGGGTGCACAGACCTAAGTGCTTGGGCCATCCTCTACTGCATTCTCAGGCCATAGCAGAGAGTTGGATTTAAAGTGGAGCAGCTGGGACTAGAACTGGTGCCCGTACAGGATACCAGCGCCGCAAGTAGCAGCTTAGCCCACTGCACTACTGCAGCACTGCACAGGCCCTGGGAAAATTTATCTTAAAGTGATCATAACCCTTCTCCTTTGTCTGTTATATGTCTTGTTTGTATTCAGAAATAATTTATGATGTCTGTACAAGTTGTCCCAGTGATATAACACGCAAACTGTCGTGAAAAATGTCAATTAATTCCTTTTTTTTATTATGTTACACTCAGCACTTCAAAATTTCTAGTTCACTGGCCTAGGTGACATGATAGATTTTTATTTTTAGTTAATTACTTTGAATGTTAAGTATTTTCCCCCAAAATTGGGAGTCTAAACTGATTCCTTTCAAAAATCAGTAAGGAAAAGATAATTCAACAAATGGACAGTGGACAAAACCTCAACGAAACATAGATGTTCAATAAGTATATAAAGACATTTAAATTTATGAGTAATCAGAGAAATCCAGATTCAGCTGGGAACCCTTTTATTTGCCAGTCACATTAGCAAAAAGACAAAGAGCATCCCGAGGTGAAAAGGTGAAGGGAAGAGTCAGTGTTGGGGCATAGCAGGCTAAGCCGTCACTTGAGAAGCGTAAATTCCATATTGGAGAGCCTGGTTAAAGTCTTGGGCCCTCTGCTTCTGAGCCAGATGCCTGCTAGTGCACCTAGGAGGCAGCAGATGATGGCCCAAGTGCTTGATTCCTCGTCATCCCTGTGGGAGACCCAGAATCAAGTATTAGATCTTAGCTTTGGCCTGGCCCAGCCATGGCTGTTTTGGGCATTTGGGGAATAAAGCAGTGGATGGAAGATTCTCTCTTTCTCTCACTCTCTCATTTGCTCTCGCTCCATCTCCCCCTCCCCCCACTCCCATAGTTCAAGTAAACAAATACATCTTTTTAAAAAGGATGAAGGGAAATGAATGTTCTTATATTCTGTTAGCTGGAGTGTAAGTAAGTGTGCACAGCTTTTCTGAGGGCAATTAAAATTTCCTATTTCCGTAGTCTTCATCCATTTTCATTCTTTTTTTTTTTTTGAGATTTATTTATTTATTTGAAAGTCAAGTTACACACAGAGAGAAGGAGAGGCAGAGAGAGAGAGAGAGAGGCAGAGAGAGAGAGAGAGGTCTTCAATCCACTGGCTCACTCCCCAGTTGGCCACAATGGCCAGAGCTGTGCTGATCCGAAGCCAGGAGCCAGGAGCCAGGAGCTTCTTCAAGGTCTCCCACATGGGTGCGGGGTCCCAAGCACTTGGGCCATCTTCCACTGCTTTCCCAGGCCATATCAGAGATCTGGATCAGAAGTGGAGCAGCCAGGACTCAAACCAGCGCCCATATGGGATGCTGGCATGGCTGGTGGAGGCTTTTCCCACTATGCCACAATGCTAGCTGCCCCATTTTCTTTCTAGACTTCTATTTTGCAAAATGCTTGTCCATGTTCACAAGTGTGCACAAGGATTTTCCTTGCAGCAATACATGAGAAGTGGACATAATCGAAAATCCATCAATAGAGGGATTATTAAGTAAACTGTGAAATGGCCATCCATACTATAGAATATCATGCAGGAGTTAAATGAATAGGGTAACTGACTGAGTACTAGGAGGGAAAGAAATCCAGAAGAAACCATGAAGTGAAAGAACCAAGTTGCAGGATGTTACTATTTAGGTTAAAAAAAGAAAGAAACCACACAACACAACTATTATGCTCTATGTAAATATGTTTGTAGGTAATTTTTTGGAAGGATATATGCCAAACTCAGAGCAGTAATTATTACCTCATAGGTAGGGAGTTAGGACACAATGAAGGTCTTCACTATCCCTATCACTTTTTATCTACTAAGAATGTAATGGTATTACTGATAAAATGCAAATAAATAGAAGTAGTTTCTTATTTCAAATTCTGTGCCTTGTTAAAACAACCATAGAATTATAATCAACAGATGTTGATTGTGACATGGAGAGGGAATACTTTTTCTGACATACTGACCTCAAAATAGTAGAACAAGAAAGCTCTTACAATGCAGTTAGTTTTGTGTATTCATGTTTGGGAGCGTGTACTCACAGTGTCTCAGCCCAGCGGTATGCTTTCCATACATTTTCATCAATGAAAGAAATCGAGTTTCCTTGGAAATTTCTGTAAAGGAACACAGTTCACATCCTTGAATGGGTTGGAAAAGAATGAACAGAATGAGGAAAAAAATCATGGCACCCTCATGGGGGAGTATTGAAATACAGAAATATTATCAGCTTTCTAATAAATACCAGTGCTTTTATGTTCCGTAGCTCTCTGCTTCCCAGTTTGCTCACTCAATAAATAATGAGGGGCCACTGACATAAACAATGAAGCATCCTCTCAGAAGCTTAACTTCGTCTCTGTCCAGTCTCTTTGACAGTAAAGACAGTCAATCACTTTGAATATTAAGTATTTTCACCAAAATAACTCAGGTGTCTACACTGACTTCTATAAATCAGTGAGAAAAGGATAAATTATTCAAGAAAAAATGGGCAAAATGTATTGTCACCAATAAGAATAATGAAAACCTATGCAGGTATACTAGTGCTTTGGCCAAGCGCCCTCTGCTGAAATCTTTCCAAGTACTGAATGGATACAGACAATTTAAAATCAGAGGGACTAATGTGCTGATGTGGAAAGCCTTTTGGAATACAGCATAGGGTAAAAGTGCCGATCACTGAGCCAGGAGCCAAGCATTACCTCCATAGGAAAAAAAAAAAGAGAGGAGGTTGGAAGGAAAGACGCACACCTGGGTTACAGGTAATAGAGTGAGGACCAGGGGATGATGAGGGTGTGTGGGGGTTCATACTTTCACATTTTATCCTACATTCTGTGCACTTTTTAAAAAGTGGAAAGGTGCTCATAATCGATACTTGTTTACAAGAAGCTGTTAAATGACTTATATTTAGCTTCAACTTTGAATTGCTGTGAGTGCTTAGCTTTAACTCTGTCCTCACTCCTCAGCAACAATGAACCTATTTGTTTTAGGTACACATTTTCCTGGAAGCAGGAGCAGCAATAAAACAGATACCTGTATGCTCACCTGCCTGGTGGATATGTCCTCTCGGGTTACTTTATGCTCATCAATAAAAAGTGCCTAACACTGAACACATCTCCCACTAACGGGCTCTTCTTTCTGACTGCTGTGCTTCTGCCTTATAGACCACCATCATTCTCGCTGTCATCCAGGGAAAGACTGTGGAGTCACGCATTTTTATTTTCTGTTACAATCCATCACACAATTCTTTAAGCCAGCTTTACAGATGAGGATATTGAATCCAAGCTAAATAACTTGTCCAAAGTCACAAAGCTAATCACTGGGAGACCTGTGTTCAAAGCCAGGCAACCTGGCTCCAGAATCTATCCTTAAATCTGTTGTATCATCTCTAATAAGTCGGGATGAGGGCTGTGTTGAAGAGTGGGATTAAAGCAATGAGGTAATAACATGGTGAATGTCAATAAATAATGAATCAGGAAAAGCAGTAAGGGCAATCACATGAGACTGTAGAAGAGACAGAAGAGAATAAGAGAAGGAGGATCAGGAAAGCTCACAAGCAAAGTGGCCACTTGGGGGTGAACCAACGGAAAAAGGAAGACCTTTCTCTCTGTCTCTCACTGTCCTACTCTGTCTGCCAAAACACACACATACACACACACACAGTCAACATAAGGTGGGGACTTGAGGAGGGCTCAGAAGATCTTGGGTAAAAGCTGCTGAGACAGGCAGGCTGTAGGGAACCATGAGGAAGGGAGATTCTTACAATATGCTGAAGGTGCCATTGTAGCTGTTGGGCTCTGGTACAGGAACTCTGTGAAGCTTCTGCACTGGGCTGAGGCCAGTGCACGAAAGTGTCTCATCTTTGCAGGTGCAGAGCTCACAGACATTTATGGTGGCAGCCGCATTCAGGGGTTGATCTGTGACTTCAGTTAGGGTTGAGTGCTGAGTCTGAACCTGGCCTGGATGTAGATCTGTAGTCTTCTTCAGGGATGGAGAATGGCCAGCTTTTGCAGTGGGTACCAGAGTTATGGTTAGCTCCATCTTGGAAGGCTGAGCTATGACACTGGGTGATGTTGGGTGCTGAGCTTGATGCTGACCTGCTGTTGGAACTGTCATCTCATTGTCCCCTGGGGACTGAGTTATGAGCTCCTTTAGTGGCTCTGTAGACTGAGTTAGGGTCATTTGCATGGTAGTAGAAGGTGTAGCCTCTGTAGTACGTTGTGGAGTTTGGGTAATTTCCAGGTCCAGAGGCTTGACTGTGACTTGAGGCAGGTTTGTATACTGAGTCTGAATCTGGACTGGAGGTGAAAATGTCACCTCAGGGTACATTGGATAAGGAGGAGGAGATATAGACTTGAAGGCTGTAGAATGTTCATCCTGTGTAGTGGGTACCTGAGTTATGGTTGACTCTAACTTCGAAGGTTCAGCTGTGCCACTGGGTGACATTGGATGCGGAGTTTGATCTTGACTTGGTTTTGGAACTACCATCTCATAATAAACTGGAGGCTGATAGACCACTTCATTATGTGGCCCTGGAGGCTGCCCTGAAGTCTCCTGCATGGTTGGGAGTGGTTCACCCTCCACAATGGATTCTGGAGTTAGGGTAAGTTCTACATCAAAAGGTTGAACTGTGACTTCTGTCAGGGTTGGATGCTGAGCCTGAACCTGGTCTGGTTGTGAAAGTACCTCCTCATGGAGCACGGGAGGTACTTTAGTCTTCTTCAGGGCTGTAGAATGTTCAGCCTTCCTGGTACGCTTTGCATTTATGGTAAGCACTGTGTCCAAAGGCTGAACTGTGATGTGAGGCAATGTTGGATATTGAGCTTGATTATGACCCAGTGTTGGAACTGTCACCTCTTGATGTATTGGAGATTGGGTTACACCCTCCATGGGAGGTTGACTGGAGGTCTCCTGCATGTCTGTAGAGGGTTCAGTCACCATACTGCTGGTTTCTGGAGTTATGGTAAGTCCCAGGTCCAGATGTTGAGTTGTGACTGGAGTCAGGTTTGGAGATGGAGCTGTAGTCTTGCTCAGGTCTGCAGGATGCTCAGCCTCTGTAGTAGGTTCTGTAGTAATGGTAAGTGCCAGGTCTAAAGGTTGATTTGTGACACTGGGTGATAGTGGAGGTTGATTTTGACCCTCATGATGCACTGGTGGCTGAGCTACAGATTCTTTAGGTGGAGTCTCCTGCACATTTGTGGCAAGTTCAGCCTCTGTAATGGGCTGTGGAGTTATTGTAAGTGCCAGATCAAAAGGTTGAAATGTGATGCGGGGTGATTTTGGAAACGGAGCTTGATCCTGAGCTGGTGTTGGAACTGTCACCCCCTGATATCCTGGGGGTTGAGCTATACCTTCCTTAGATGGCCCTGGAAGCTGAACTGGGGCCTCCTGCATGATTGGAGAAAGTCCGCCTTCCATTCCAGGTTGTGTAGTTATGGTGAGTTCCACATCCAAAGGTTGACCTGTGACTTTGGTCAGGTTTGGTTGCTGAGTTTGAAGCTCCTGCTGGGTTACAGATGATTGAGTGTCAGGGAAGTCTTGTGGCTTGGCTGGGGCTACATTTTGCACTGGAGCTTGTTCTGCATTCTTGAGGGGCTCTAGAGGCTCAGCTGGAGAAAGTTCCATCTTTTCAGGCAGTGCTGGAGGCTTGGCAAGAGGAGGCCCAAGCTGGGTTGGAGAAAATTCAACTTGCTTGGTGGGAACTGTAGGCTGGGCAGGTCCTTCCTGCTGACTCCAGTAAGGATAAACTTCTGGAGTGGGCTTTAGGGTTCTGGTAAGGTCAATATCCACATGTTTTGGTTTGGTTTTAGACATCCTTAAATGCTGAGTTCTGAGTATTTCTTCTGGAATATGAGGTGAAAATGTCATATTCATTGGAATAGCATCACTCATCTCTGGGAAGATATCTGAAGGCTGGTTTGTGTTTCCCTGTTGGAGTGGTAATTGGTAAGCACTCACGGGGCGCTCTAGAGGTGGAACGGAAATCCCCTGCTGGCTTGGTGAAGGTTCCTTCAGTTGTTCAGGCTGAGCTGGGACCCCTGGAAGTGGGGAGTGCTCATCCTCTTCTGGGGGCTTTGGCTGCTGAGCTGTGTCTGCCTCCTGGTCTTTCAAAGGCTCATGCTCCGTAGGGAACACTGAGGCGTGAGCTTGGGCTTCCTGATGGATTGGAGAAGGTGCAGCCTCTTCGGGGGCCTGTAAAATTTCAGCTGTTTCCTCCTGCTGGGTCATAGAGGGTTTCTCATCCTGCATAACTTCTGGAGATTGAATTGGCAGTGGTTCAACCTCTTCAAGAGGCGTTGGAGGCAGAGCTGGGACTGAGGCCTGAGTTGTTGTGACCTCGTGGCTGACTGGAAATGTTTCCACTTCTGCAGGGTTTTTTTTTTTTTTTTTGACAGGCAGAGTGGACAGTGAGAGAGAGAGACAGAGAGAAAGGTCTTCCTTTGCCGTTGGTTCACCCTCCAATGGCCGCCGCGGCCGGCGCGCTGCGGCCGGCGCACCACACTGATCCGATGGCAGGAGCCAGGAGCCAGGTGCTTTTCCTGGTCTCCCATGGGGTGCAGGGCCCAAGCACCTGGGCCATCCTCCACTGCACTCCCTGGCCACAGCAGAGAGCTGGCCTGGAAGAGGGGCAACCGGGACAGAATCCGGTGCCCCAACCGGGACTAGAACCCGGTGTGCCGGTGCTGCAAGGCGGAGGATTAGCCTAGTGAGCCGCGGTGCCGGCCGTGCTGCAGGTTTTGGTGTTAGGGTCAGCTGCAGGTCTGGAGGTTTAGTAGTCACATTGGGCAAGTCGTACTGCTGAACTTGATGGTGACCTGGAGGTAAAATGGTCACTGTGTGAGGACTTGGAAGCTGGGCTGGGACTTCTGTCTTCTTTCCAGAAGATTCAACCCCCTCAGAAGACTCAGAGGGCCGCATTGGTTGCTCCTGCTCACTGATATAGGGTTCTGTCTCCACAGGAGGGCCCGGAGTCTGAGCAGAGCCCTCCTGCTGCGCTGGAGAAGAGTCCCGCTCCATGGTAGGCTCCGGAGTTATGGTCAGCGCCACATCTGCAGGCTTGATGGTCACGTTGGGCAGGTTATAACGGTGAACTTGATTCTGATCTGGAGACCAGTCCGTCCCCTTCTGAATCTGTGGAGTCTGAGCTATGATAGTCTCTTCAGGAGATTCTAGCGCTTGAGCTCAGGGATCTTGCTGTACTGGAGATTTGACTTCCACAGGGAGTGCCGAAGGCTTCTCCGGGGCTTCCAGTTGGCTTCTAGAAGGTTCGATCTCAGGAGACTCAGAAGGCTGAGCAGGCTGCTCCTGATTGCTGGAGGAATATTCAGTGTTCACAGGCAGGCCTGGAGGCTGAGCTGGGGCCCCCTGCTGGGCTACAGATGGGCTGACTTCCTCAGCATACTCTGAGGGCTGAGCTGTGGCATCGTTTTGGGTAGAGAAAGGTCCAGTCTCCTCAGGGAGATCTGAGGTCTGAGCTAGACCCTCTTGAGTCCAAGATTCCACCCTCCCAGGGAAGTCCGGAGTCTGCACTGGGGCCTCTTGTTGGGCTGAGGGGAGTCCCACTCCCTCAGGATGCCCCAGAGGCTGAGCTGGAGCCTGCTCCGTGCTTGGAGTAGACTGAACTTCCTCACCTGCCCCTGAGGCTTCTGTCAGCTCCGTGTCTGCAGGTTTCAGTGTGACGCTGGGGAAGTTTGCTTGGAGAGCTACAATCTGAGGTGAGGATGGAGTGTTAGGATCATGATACACTGATGCCTGACCTACTACTTCTGCAGTAGCAAATGGATTCTGAGCGGGGGCCTCCTGCTGCAACGGAGATGCTTCTTCCTCGGGCTGCTGCAGGTCTGCACCTGGGCCCTCTTGCTGGGGTGAAGAAAGTTCATCTGGTTCAACGGGCTGTGGAGGCGGAGCTTGTTCTTCTTGCTGTGCAGAGGAGGATTGGATGGGCTCCTGAGTCTCTGGATTTTGAGTCTGGCCTTCCATCAGGAATTGAGATGGTTCAGCCTGCTCAGAGGGCTGTGCAGGTTCTCCTGGGTTCTCCTGGGATTCTGTAGGAAAACCACCAGGATAGACCCCATAGTCAGCCAGCAAAACTTGATTTTGACCCTGAAGCTTGGCCGCTTTGTCTGGAGTTCCAACAACAACCTTAGGAAGCCGTTGACGCCGAGCTAGATCTTTCTTGGGGGTCAGGGGTGAAACAATCAACTTGTTTCCTTGTGAAGACTGTCTAGAGGCGGAACGAGTGCTTCCAATGACTGGTGAGCATTTCCTTCCAGTCGAGGAGGCAGAGCCGGAGGCTGATCCTGATCCCCGTCTAGCACGGGAATCGCCTCTGGTAGCCTCTGTTGTCGAGTCAGCCTATTGAAATACTGCTTTGGAACAGCAAGCTGTTCTGGCTCTGGGGGCAGTTCCAGAAAAAGGAAGCAAACTCACAGTGGACTCTTGAGGCGAGGTCAGCACCCGGGAGGGAGCAGAAGACCCCAGGTCATCAAAGCCGCCAGGGTCTGCCATGGGTGTGAGCGAGTCAGGCGATTCAGGTGGGACATTCAAGGAGTGGGAAGACCAGGGCTCAGAGAGCCAAGGGATCTGGACTGGGAGCCCCTGGTCTTCCCGCGTGGGGTCTCCTAAGTGATGGGAAAGTGCAGGTCTCCTGTCCTCACCTTACTCGACTCCTGCTCTTTCTGTCCACTCGGGGCTTCTGTACTCTCATTGATATAGGTCTCGGTCCTCCACTGCTCTGCGTCCCATTCTTCCTTGGCTATCTTTTCTTCCTGCTGCTCACTGAGGAGCTTCATCAGGATGCCTGTTTTGGAGGTGAGCTTGGCACAGGGCAGTTGCACCTGGGCCTCAGAGCAGTCCATTTTCAGAGTGCGGATGACGTGAGAAATGAGCTTTTTCATGTCCGTGTTGGGGATGAGGGACTGTAGCTGCGGATTCAGCTGAATTTCAAACTGTTGCCCCTGGGACAGCATCACGGGGTAGGTGAAGCCTGCGGGCGTGGTGGGGGCTTCAGTGCCCTCGCTGGGGTATTCCCACTGTGTTTCCTTGGTTTGGTCCACAGTCGGCATTAGGTCGAACTCGGTCCCAGCAGAATCTGTAGCTGAAGGATCTGTGTGCATTTTGTCGCCAGGGAGCGTTTCTTCATGTGCAGTGGTGTTTTCTGGCAAAACGTTTTCTTCAAAAACACGACCTCCGGAATGGTTTTCCTCCCTAGTGTCTTCTATAGAAGGTTCTCTCAGAGGAGGACTCCCCTGAGAATGCAGGCCTCCAGGGGATGAGAAAGCCTCTCCGGAGGGGGAGTTTATGAGACTCCGCAGTGCAGGGAACGGAGGCCTCTTCCCAGCCGTCAGCCTGTTGAGGGAATTTTTCCTTCTGAACTTCCGACTCAGTTTGGCCTTGGGGGTTCGGAGGACCAGGTGAGAGCGAGTTTTGTGAAAGCAGTAATTTTGTCTGGAATGCCAGATTGGTTTCCCTGCCGCCTTATTTTTAGCTCTAGCATTGGCATCTTCTAAGACAAAAATGGTGTAGGTTAAGTCTTTTCCTTTGTTGTTGATCTCAGAGAGAGATTTTGCAGGGGAGGTAGAAGGCCTGCCCAGGATGTGTTTCTTCAGGAAAGAGGAGGCTGCAGCCTCACGTTCCTTTGTGAGCAAGGGCTCCGTGTGCAAGGAGTTTCCGGCCACCTGCCTGGGCCTCTGAGCCACTTGAAGCTCCTTCAGCTCCCTGGAGCCTGCTCTCCCAAGCCTTCTTCCCCCAATGCTCTCCGCAAAGGGCCAGGTGCCCCGTCTCCTCCCGAGGCTCTTCCTCATCTCCTGGAGGTGCCTTTCCCGTAAGCCCTTTGGCCCCTTGATGACTTTTTTCACTCTCTGCAGCCTGTACCCCACACTTGGCATGGTTGCCAGGCTGTTCTCCTGTGACGGGGCAGTTTCTGATTTCTTTTGGAGGATTTGAGGGTTAAATTGAGGACCTAACAGGATAGGCTGCATAAGCATGGCCTTTTCTTCCTTCTTAACCTCATCGATTTTTTCTTGAATTTCTTCATCTAACAAATTCTGTAGAAAATAGAGCTTTCTCAACTTATTTCTGTAAGGATGAGAGGGCCTCCTTATGTGGGTTTTCACGTAGCTCAGGGACTTATCTCTATCTTGCACATTTGAAAAAAGCAGTGTAATGAATGGTAATAATGTTGATTCTACATTTTGTAGATTTTCCTCTGAGAAATAAGGCAGTATGTAATTCAGTGCACTAATAATGTCACTTTCATTGTTGAAGTCCCGCTGTTCACTCATACGGCCTGGGAAGTCCACGCTGTTTCTCTCTGATACTGGGTTCCCTGGCTCAATAGTCAGCTGCTTGCTGGTGTTGTTCTTCCGGGCTTGCAATATCTTCATGAATGCCCCCTTTGGGTTCCCTATAGATGCTTCTTCAACTGTCAAAAAAAGAAGAGACTGCTTTTTGGTACGGAAGACTGATGGGACAGCTTTATGTCAGTCCACAGCCCTACACTCTGATCAATTAAATTAGGAGTCAAATCCAATATTTGGGGTACCATTGAGACTTTAGAGAGAAAAGTAAAACCAAACTCAAACCTATGAAATGGCAACAATAAAGGAGAAAAAGATATTTTTGAGAGTGGCATTCAGAAGAGTTCGCAGTGTTAAAAAGCAGTAACTATGATCAGTATTATTTCATTGGTTTCCAATGACCAACCACTCCAGGCTTAGAATAAGGCTGGAGGACAAATGGCCCCACCCAGCTGCCCCTTCTGTGGCTCTGCCCCTGCTTCTCAGCCACATCATTCCACAGTCCTGCCTCATGCTGAGGGAGCCCAAGGCTTCCTCCCTCCCTCCCTCCCTCCCTGTGGCCCTATGTTCTTGCTGCCATCACAGGTGTCCATGGCAAAAGATAGGCATGTAAGGGGAGCGAGGGCAGAGATGGTCAAGCCAAGGGGCCTTGCTCCTCACCTCAGTGTGTTCTTTCCCACCCTTGTAAAGGGAGATTAACAATGCTTGTCCTTCTCACCTCTTGAGACGAAGGGAATAATATAATTGGTAGGAAACTGGTCTGGAAGGTGAGCAACACTGTGTAGATGGGTATACAGTTATCACTGTGCTAATGCCTCAGATCCCTGACTGAGATCCGAATTCAAGCTGTCTAAGGAAGAAAGCGGTCACATTTTGGAAGTCACGACATCAGTGGTAATAACCCTCATCTACAGAAGGATACTTAAAATTACCCGAGTGTTCTGTGGATAGAAAAGCGTGAGACTCAGAGCAGGTTCAGAGTTGGACAGTCTACAAGTGCATGGAGGAGCCTTCCGACTCCATCAGAGGAGCCAGGCAGCCATTTCTGGTTATGGAACCAGAAACTCCCCGGCTCCAAATAAAACAGCATCACTTGTACTCTTTTATACAAGTGCAAAAACAAACAACCGCGGTGAGCAGTGTAGACCTGTTCTATAAGACAGAGGGCCCTTGAGGCCCAACACGTAGAAAACCAGTTTATAGACTGTGTGCAAATGAGTTATCATTGAAAAGCAAAGCACCCAAGAGCACAGAACACCACGTGTGTGGTTCCCAACATTGCTTCCTTCCCCTTCCACCTCTTTTCCATGATCCTTTGTGCATATGTAAATTACATAGCGGTAACTATGTTATTAAATTACATAGCGGTGATTGCGAACCTGACTTTCAGCAAGGGAGCAGTGTAGCAATTTAGGGAGTTTAAATCTGAATGAATGAATAAAAATTCAGCAATTAATTACATTGTTACTTTAAACTTGACCCTAAAATTTTAAAATAAGAAATTTAAAACAAATAAATATTAAAAAAAGATCCTCAGGAAGTTCCGACTCACGGCAATGTGTCGTATTTGGCAGGCATTCATTGTCACAGTGAAGCTTGACGGTGTTGCAGACAACCTCGATAGTATGTTTAAATTGGCAGAGGCAGCAGGCCATATGGCTGGGTAAGATCCTATGAATAGAGACAGAGAATTAAGTTACCTGTAAAGGGGTTCCTTGGGTGGGTCAAACAGGTGAGCCAAGGTGCCAGCAAAGGCGTTCTTGAGGTATGTGTGTGGCCAGGGCATTTGGGTAGGAGCCTGGTGGCCAATTGTTGGTCTTGAATATGAGAATAAAGGAAGGAGGGAGAGGTGGCCCAAGGAGGCATAGGCATGGAAGTGGGTGTGGTGTATCCAAAATAAAGTCAACAGGGTGAGCATTGGGCACCATGGATCTGTCGTTTGACTCAGGGGTGTCTCCTTCCAGTTCACAAGTCTCATTGTGGGTTGGGAGTGCACAGGAGGACTTCCCCCAACCTCTGGAGTACTCTTCTCCATCCCTGTTGGAAGTGTTCACTATTAGAAACTACTCTGGTCCCAGAAAAATGACTGACTGCAGTAATTGTTGGAAAAGATGTGGAGAAAAAGGAACACTTGCTCACTGATGGGTGAGTGAAAGTAATTTGACCAGGCAGGTGTTTAGCCCAGCCATGAAGATGCTGCTTGGGACAAGCACATCCCCTTCTGGAGTGCCTGGCTCCATTTCTGATCCCTGTTTCCTGCCAGGGAGTGCCCTGGGATGTGTCAGGTGGTGCTTCCCTAAATACCCAGAAATGGAAAGGCTGCAACTTATGGTAGGTGTGTGTTTTTAAGAAACTGTCAGTCTATTTTCATTATATTTTTTTTTTCAAATTTATCATTTCGAAAGTTTCTGTGGAAGGAAGAGAGAGAAACACACACAAACACATCTTTTCTTTTTTTTTTCTTTTTGACAGGCAGAGTGGACAGTGAGAGACAGAAACAGAGAGAAAGGTCTTCCTTTTGCCATTGGTTCACCCTCCAATGGCCGCCGTGGCCGGCGCATCGCGCTGATCCAAAGCCAGAAGCCAGGTGCTTTTCCTGGTCTCCCATGCGGGTGCAGGGCCCAAGGACTTGGGCCATCCTCCACTGCACTCCCGGGCCATACCAGAGAGCTGGCCTGGAAGAGGGGCAACCGGGACAGAATCTGGCGCCCCGACCGGGACTAGAACCCAGTGTGCCAGCGCCGCAAGGCGGAAGATTAGCCTATTGAGCCACGGTGCCGACCACATGTTTTCATTAGGTAGTTTACTCCCCAAATGTCTGCGACATGCAGGGCTGGGCCAGGCCAAAGCCAGGAGCTCAGAAACTAGTTTGGTTTTCCATGTGAGGAGCAAGAACTCAAGTCCTTGGGGCATCACCCACTGCCTTCCAGGGTACATGTTAGCAGGAAGCTAGGGTGGAGCAGAGCCGGGACTTGGATCCAGGCATTCTGATGTGGGATTGGAGTATCCCAGGTAGTGGCTTAACGGCTGCACCAAATGCCTGCCATCGTAAACAGTTTAATTTTTATTTGTTTTATTTTTTAAAGCTTTTATGTAATGAATGCCAATTTCATAGGTACAACTTTAGGAATATAGTGTTTTTTCCTCCATACCTGCCCTCCCACCCCCACTCCCGTCCTACCTCCTACTCCCTCTCCCATCCCATTCTTCATTAAGATTCACTTTTGATTGACTTTATATACAAAAGAGCAACTCTATACTAAGTAAAGATTTCAACACTTTGCACCAACCCCCCACCCCACAACATAAAAAGTACTGTTTGAGAACAAGTTTTGCAGTTAATTCTCATAGTACAGCTCATTAAGGACAGAGTTCCTACAGGGGGGGTAAGTGCAAACAGCTTCATTTCTAATACCCCCAAATTGGAACAACCTAAGTGTTCACAAATAGGTGAATAGATAAACTATGGTAGGTTACACGTAGTGGGCCAGGCTCTTTCTAACCAATAGAATAACCAATGGTTGAGTTGTTACAGATGACTAATGTTACTTCTTTGGGTCCAGGGAAAGCTTCATATAGAAAGAAAAAAAAAGAAATTATCAACTCCCAACTTGACTCTCACTGGGATTAAACATGACAATAGGTCTGATCTGATTTCATCATCATTTAAAAAAATCATCTATTATTTTTCACTTTATGTTTCTGTGTGGGAGCAAACTGCTGAAATCCTTACTTAATGTATACTAAGCTGATCTTCTGTATATTAAGATATTCGAAAATGAATCTTGATGTGAATGGAAGGGGAGAGGGAGTGGGAAAGGGGAGGGTTGTGGGTGGGAGGGACGGTATGGGGGGGAAGCCATTGTAATCCATAAATCGTACTTTGGAAATTTATATTCATTACATAAAAGTTAAAAACAAAACAAAACAAAAAAAAAAGAAAGAATGCACTCAGAATGCTAAGCTAGTGTTTTACTAGACTTCAATTCTAACAGGAAATTTTCGTTAAGTCCTTTCTACCCCTAACTTCGTATTTTGAAAATTTTCAAGCCTACAAAAATATCCGAAAGATTGGTGTCATGAGTTTACATGTTCTCTCACTTAGATTCAACTGTTGCTAACATTTTGCCACATTCACTTTCCACGTGTGTGTCTCTATGCACTTCTTGGACAAACCATTTGAGAATGAGCTGTAGATATGATGACCTTTTCTTGCTAAACCTGAAGTCTGCGTCTCCTAAGAACAAAGGCATTCTCCTGCATATCCACAACACTATTATCACCCAGTCAGCTTTAACATTAACATCACCGTCTATTGTGGTCCACATGCAGGTGCTCTCAGTTGTCCCAAACATGTCTTGGCTACTTTTAAATCAGGCATTGCATTTTATTTTCATGGCTCTTTAATTTTCTTCAGTTTAGAACTGTTCCTTTTTTGCAGTGTTTCATGGCATTGGGATTTTTGAGGCATTCAAATCAGTTGTTTTACAGCATGCACCTCAATTTATCCTTCTAAGACCAATACTGAATATAATCACCAGGGAACATTTATTTTTTTGAGTGGCTAAGATTTTTTTTAAAAAGTTTTATTTATTTGAAAGGCAGAGTGATGGTTGGGTGCAGGAGAGAGAGAGAATGAGTGGAGGGAGAGGGAGAGGGAGGGAGAGAGAGAGAAAGAATGAACGTGAATAAGTCTTCCAGCCACTGGTTCATGCCCCAAATGGCCACCGCAGCTGGGGTTGGGCTGGGTTGAAGTCAGGAGCCAGGAGCCAGGAGCCAGGAACTATATTCAGGTCTCTCCTGGGTGGCAGGGGGTCAAGCACTTTGGTCATCCTGTGCTGCTTTCCCAGGTTCATTAGCAAGGAGCTGGATGGGAAGTGGAGCAGCTGGGACTTGAACTGGCACTCCCATATGGGATGCCAGCATCACAGACAACTTCACCTTATGCCACAACACCAGCCCCACTAGGGACCATTTCTGGCAGGAACACTGCATCTTGCATAGAGAATGTTGTAGTTTTGCTGCTTACTAAAATGGATGCACTAGGGATGATGTCAGTGATAAAATATTTATTTTTTAGAAGATTTTTATTTATTTGAGAGGTAGAGTTACAAACACAGAAAGGGAGAGACAGAGACAAAGATCTTCCATCTTAAGCTGGTTCACGTCCCAAATGGCCTCAATGGCCAGAGCTGGGCCAATCTGAAGCCAGGAGCCAGGAGCTTCTTCCGGGTCTCCCATGCAGGTGCAGAAGCTCAAGCACTTAGGTCATCTACTGCTTTCCCAGGCCATAGCAGAGAGATGGATCAGAAAAGGAGAAGCCAGGACTGGATCTGGTGCCCATATGGGATGCTGGCACCGCAGGTGGAGACAGCCCACTATACCACAGCGCTGGGCCCCAAATCATTATTTTCAAAAATATTGGCAAATCTGGGGCCGGCACCATGGTGCAGTAGGTTAATCCTTCACCTGCAGCACCGGCATCTCATATGGGCGCTGGTTCTAGTGCCAGCTGCTCTGCTTTTGATCCAGCTCTCTGCTATGGCCTGGGAAAGCAGTGGAAGATGGCCCAAGTCCTTGGGCCCTGCACCCGCATGGGAGACTGGAAAGAAGCACCTGGCTCCTGGCTTCGATCAGTGCAGCTCCAGCCATTTGGGGAGTGAACCATCGGAAGGCTTTTTTCTCTGTGTCTCTCTCTCACTGTCTATAACTCTTATCTGTCAAATAAATAAATAAAATTTTAAAAAATATTGGAAAATCTTTTGAAATTGCTAATGACCTGAGGTATAACTTATTCTTACTAGATAATATTTAAGTATTAAAGACCATTGCACATTAATATGCAATAAAGGGGCCAGCGCTGTGCTGTAGCAGGTTAAGCCTTCACCTGCAGTGTCAGCATCCCTTATAGGCACTGGTTCAAGTCCCAGCTGCTCCGCTTCTGGTCCAGCTCCCTGCTAATGCACTTGGGAAAGCAGCAGAGGATGGTCCAAGTGCTTGGGCTCCTGCTCCCACATGATTCAGAATAAGCTCCGACTCCTGACTTTGGCCTGGCCAAGCCCTGGCTGTTGTGGTCTTTTGAGCTAGGAACCAGCAGATGGAAGATCTTTCTCTCTCTCTGTATTTCTGCATTTCTTTTTTCTTCTTTTTTTTAACTTTTATTTAATGAATATAAATTTCCAAAGTACAGCTTATGGATTACAATGGCTCCCCCCCCCATAACTTCCCTCCCACCCGCAACCCTCCCCTTTCCCTCTCCCTCCCCCTTCCATTCACATCAAGATTCATTTTCAATTCTCTTTATATACAGAAGATCAGTTTAGCATATATTAAGTAAAGATTTCAACAGTTTGCACCCACATAGAAACATACCAGGGGATTCCAATTCAATCCCATCAAGGTGGCATGTACCAATGCCATCTCACTAGTTCCGGTGATCAATTTCTGTTCAAATTGATCATAATGATAGGACTAAGAGCCAAAGGGAGCACATAAACAAGACTAGTGTCTGCAAATACTAGCTGATAGAATAAAAAAGGGAGAGAACGATCCAGCATGGGAAGTGAGATACACAGCAGACCCATAGAATGGCAGATGTCCTAAACAGCACTCTGGCCTCAGAATCAGCCCTTAAGGCACACGGATCTAGCTGAAAAGCCCATGAGAGTATTACAGGCATGGAAAGCCAAAACACTCTGGCAAAAAAAAAAAAAAAAAAAAAAACCCTACATGTATTTCTGCCTTTCGAATAAATAAGTAAGTCTTTAAGAATGCATTAAGGACCATCGCTTATGAGTCACGACACAAGTGAGCTGGCCTGCTTTGTCTAAACTCCTGAGGACTTCCAATAATGAACTCCAGTGTAACAATTGCTTTCAGGTTTTTATAGCCTTGGTTGCACATGGCTCCAGAAAATGCTAGCACTTTTCCTGTCCACTGATGGTCAAGTATGAAAAAAAGCAGCTAGAACACCACAGCCTTGGCTAACTGAGAAAGCTTGTTGATGATGAGAGCTTTGACTCTTTGGAGAGGAAGGCCTCTCACTGACCTGGGAGGATCCACTGTGGCAGATGCTGCCCAAGGTTGAGGAAGAGGAGGCTAGAGCAGAAACCAGTGGACTTGATGATGTGGGAACGTTAGTCAAGGAGGTGATCTGACAGAAGTGATTAGGGCAGGGTATGCTGTGAGAGGCCTTTCCCCATTCTTATCTTGTGGAGTCCGCTCAACTAGCCTTATCATAGTTTCTGTTTAGCTTGTCCAATTGGCAGGGGGGAGGTCACAATGGAAGTTGCAGTGAGTTTATGGTAAAATGTCAGAATAGGGCTCTAAGGAAATCCTTTTTAAAACTTCAAAACTTGAGATACTTCAAACTCTGCATGAAAATTAACTAGAAAGGATCATGGACCTAAATGTAACTCTACAGTTTCTACAAGAAAACAGGAGAAAATCTCTGTAACTTTAGATTAGACAATGGGTTATTTGAAAGATTTTTTTCAGGAAAGGCACAATAAAAGGACAAACCATACAAGATAAAAGTTGCTATAGGCTCATCAACATTAAAAAAAAATTAACTTCTACTCTTCAGAAGGTACACTTAGTAGAGTGAAATGATAACTCACAACCAGAGAGAAGATATTTACTAAACATACATCTGAGAGAAAGTACTCATACCCAGAGCATATAAAACACTCTTAAAACTCCCTAAGATTACCATCAAATTACTACATGGGAACAGATTTGAATAGACACTTGGTAAAGATATTTGCACAACAGTATCGTCAGTTATTAGAGAAGTCTAAGTTTAAACTGCAGTGAGTGTACCCAAGGTGCCAGCGTTAGGATGACTGAGTCCCGCATTTGAGCACTTGCATTTGATTCTTCTCTCTGGTTCCTGATTCCAGCTTCCTGCTAATATAGTTCTTCTGCCTTTCTTTGGTTGAGTAACTGGGGTTCCTGCCACCTACATGGGAGATCTGGGTTGAATTCCCAGCTGTCAATTCCAGCTTCAGCCCAATGCTGGTCTTGGTGGCATTTGGTGAGAGAACTGATTGACTCTCTAGTAACTATTTTTAAATACTAAAAAAACATATAGAGATTCCACTATTTATCTACTGGCAGAAGAGCTACATTAAAAAAAGTTTTATTTTTTAACTTATTTGAAAGAACGAGAGAGAGAGAGAGAGAGAGAAAGAAAGAGATTGATTGATTGACCTTCCATCTGCTGGTTCACTTCCCCAAATGCTGATAACAGCCAGGGTTGGGCCAGGACTATGCCAAGGACATAGGTCTCAATGTGTGGGTCTCCTACATGGGTGGCAGAGACCAGAATACTCGAGTTACCATCGGCTACCTCCCAGGGTGCACATTAGCTGGAAGCAGAGTAGCTGGGACTCAAACTTGGCACTCTGATACGGGATGTAGGCATCCCAAGTGGTATCTTATTTATTTATTTATTTATTTATTTATTTATTTGACATGTAGAGTTAGACAGTGAGAGGGAGAGACATAGAGAAAGGTCTTCCTTCCATTGGTTCACCTCCCAATCACCCCCCAAATGGCCGCTACCGCCGGAGCTGCGCCGAACTGAAGCCAGGAGCCAGGTGCTTCCTCCTGGTCTCCCATGCGGGTGCAGGGTCCAAGCACTTGGGCCATCCTCCACTGCCTTCCCGGGCCACAGCAGAGAGCTAGATTGGAAGAGCAGCAGCTGGGACTAGAACCTGGTGCCCATATGGGATGCCGGTGCCACAGGTGGAGGATTAGCCAAGTAAGCCATGGTGCTGGCCCCCCAAGTGGTATCTTAATGCTGTGCCACAATGTCCAGTTTCTAAATGTTTGTTAAAAAAGTTGAAATCTGAGGACTGGGACAACACATGTTGCAACTGCCACTCTCGAACATTGTTGGTGAGAGTGCAGACTGCAGCAGCTACTTGGCAAACAGTTTAGCTGTGTGTTAAACAGTTCAATATACACTTAGTAGGTAATGAACTGTCCTACCCCTAGATCTTTACACCAAAGAAATGAAGACACATATCCACTCACAGACCTCCATGTGAGTGCTGTTAGTGGCTTTATTTATAATTGCAAAAAGTTGGAAAACACAGTTCTATAAGCTGATGAAATGGATAAACTGGTGTAACTACACAATTGGAATATTACTTAGCAATAGGTAGAGGCAGCAACATGAATAGTAGTTTAATCTCTAAAGGATTATGCTGAGTAAAGGAGCCAGACACAAGAGGCTACACTTACTACATGATTTTGCTTATAAGACACTGTGGAAGGAAAAACTACAAGAATAGAAACAGGATGAGTGGTTTGCAGGGCCTGGGTCTGGGGATGGGAGGAGACGATTGATTGGAAAGGACCATGAGGGATCTTTTTGGGTTGATAGAAATGTTCTACATCAGGAATTTGGTGGTGGTTACATAACCACGTGTTTGCCAAAACTCAGCAAACTTTACAGTGTGAATTGAAATACATAAAAATTATACCTCCATAAGCCTGACTTAAGAAAACAAGTCTACAGACTTACATGGAAATAAACCTAAGAAAAAGATAACTTACAGGTTTTCCAATTGAAGAGTCATCATGAGGATGTTCTCAACTGTGGTAAGTGGTACTTGTGTTGTTCCCAAGTCTCTGAAGGAGAAAGCCCAAACATTCATGGTATGGACCTCAATAAAAAGATCTGTCTTTAAAAAGGTTGTTTCAGGAAGATGTGGTTACATCAGTTTTGGCTTCTCTATAAAGCAAGACAGCTCAAGAGTTTGTCATGGAGACAGTTCCAGAAAGCCCTGGTTGAAATGACTTTACTATTTGCATCATCAGATTAATGACCTTGGCATTGAAGAGTGGAACCTACACCTTTTTCTGCCATTGTCTTATTTTTCATTTTATACTACATTGACCTCTTTTAATTCTTATTTTTTTCTTTAAAAAATTTACATCTATACCTCTTTGCTTGGGATAGATGGTATTCCTAACATGTATTTGCATGTAACACTGTCTCCCTCTGCCAGCTGTCTTTCCCATGATAAATTCTTTCTCAGTTCTTGCCTCAGTCAATAACTTTTTTTCAGTAACCTATTTTTTTTTCAGTAACCTAATTTAAAATCATGACTTTTTAGCCTCAATCTCAAATATTTAATGTTTGATGAAAATAAAAAAGGATTAGTTTAATACTTACAGATATTTTAATGCTGGCAGTTTAAAAAGATACGAATCTTCAACGTTTTTCAGAGGATTACGATTGAGATTTCTGAAAAATGCAATGGAATTAAAGTTATTGGCCTTTCAATAAGCACAAGATTGTATGAGAAATTATATTCTTTTTTGTGTAGACATTTTAGGCTTAAAATTACTTTCTGTGTACTTATAAATCACCCTTAGAATTCAAAAAGCACTTGTTCTTTGGGAACTACCTATGTCTCTTAGAGGATGAATGGAGAAGAGAAAGAGAAAAGATACAAAAAAATGCATAATAAACAAAAAGTATGCAAAAGAACTTTTTAGGTGAAAAGCCCTAATTAGAAGTGGAGCCAGTGTTTTGCCTAGCAATTAACACCCAGATTGGGATACCTACGTCTCAAATCAGATGCCTGGGTTTGATTCCCAGTTCCAGCTTCTAATTGCAACTTCCTGTTAATGCAGACCCTGGGAGGCAGTGGTGATGGCTCAATTGGTTGATTCTTTGCTGCCTACTTGGAGACGTGGACTGGTTTCTGGTTTCCAGCTTCAGCCTGGGCCTGGCCTAGCCTCGCCCGAGCCATTGCAGGTATTTGGGAAGTGAACTAGTGGACGGGAGCTGTCTGTGTCTTAAAAAAGAAAGATGTATAGAAGTGACCACACTGATAGGGAAGCCCTTTTTTGTGTAGGAAACACTAATCCTGTGTTCTCCATAATTCAAGGTGCTTGCC
This sequence comes from Oryctolagus cuniculus, assembly GCF_964237555.1. Taxonomy (NCBI): domain Eukaryota; kingdom Metazoa; phylum Chordata; class Mammalia; order Lagomorpha; family Leporidae; genus Oryctolagus; species Oryctolagus cuniculus. Next base: position 63,015,956 of record NC_091448.1, on the reverse strand, counting down.
TTTCATCTTTAGAAATTTTAAACAAGCCATGACTTAATTCATTTAGTTGATGGAAAAAGAACCCACGTCAAAGCCATACTCTTGTCACGTTCTTCCACTGGTGTTCTCATTTCGCATCACACATCATCACATCACATCACATCACACCACATCATCACGTCACATCACATCACATCACATCACATCACATCACATCATCACGTCACATCACATCACACTGATCATCACATCACATCACGTCACATTGCATCACATCACATCACAGTCTTTGTTACGTTGCGTGTTGGCCTGTCAGTCTCCTGGCCTGTTAGCCCCTTGAGGGCAGGGAACATATGTTATTGTCTTTGTTATGCCTGTGTGTGGCATAGTGCCTGAAATTTACTGCATGGTTAATAAATATTTGTTGAGTAAAGAAATCACATTTTGTTTCCATACCAATACAATGAATAAATTCGTGTTGTGGGAAATTTCATTCCTAAATGCTGTAATAGATTTTTAAAGTTTTTAAAGCAAGCAAACAAAAACAAAAACAGGTAAAAAAAACTGCCTTTAGTTTAACTCTACTCAAAAACGTACTGTACTGTTACAGACTGTGAAAATAATAATTCTTACAGATGATATTGATTGGGCTGCCAAGCATCTGTGTTCAGCATTCAACACTGGATGTTCCCAGTAACCTCTGTGATAGGTATTGTACCCCAGTAGCCTATTGTGATATATATTGTGCTGAGTCACAGAGGCTGTGTAACTTGTTGTAGGTCACTGCACTTGTAAGAAGCAAAGCTGGAGCTGGAGCTCAGTCCTGCCCCAGACTGTGTCTAATATGTGTGCAGAAAAGGGTCCAAATATTTGTCACTTTAATCTGAAGCTTGAGATGACTAAATATAGAAGTACTTTGAAAATTTCATCAACCTTCTCAGGATAGCGCTCATGAAAATTAGTTTCTCTTTTTATTCCTTTTCCCTAATCTTATCCCACGATTAGATATTTAGCTCAGAGTCATTGAGACTAGAGATTTAAAAGCATGTTGTAGGTGACATCAGTGGAAACCTATGTAAACAGTGGAGTGAGAACATTTGAAAATGTATCCCTTCATAAAGGGAACAACAAAATGGTAAAAGTGGTCAGAATCAAGTTTTTGATAATTCTGGAAATTTAACCAAAGGCTTGCAGCCACCTGTGGGGCATTTACTCAAGAAAATTGGCTGACTTTCTCTAAGAATAGTGAGATTTGTGTGGGTTTTGTGTATTTAACTTGCCCTAGACAGTTCCTCCCTGGCAAGCTCAGTGGTAGCCTTAAAAATAGGCTTGGCAGCTTATGACAAGAGCCTCGGGTGATAACTGACGTCATAAATAAGAATGTCAATTGTTAAATCAACAACAGGAGTCACTGTGCACTTACTCCCCATGTAGGATCTCTGTCCTTAATGTGTGGTACTATGTGAATTAATGGTATAACTAGTACTCAAACAATACTTTATACTTTGTGTTTCTGTGTGGGTGCGAACTGCTGAAATCTTTACTTAGTATATACTAAGTTGATCTTCTGTATATAAAGAGAATTGAGAATGAATCTTGATGAAGAATGGGATGAGAAAGGGAATGGGAGATGGGATGACTGCAGGTGGGAGGGAGGTTATGGGGGGAAAAAGCCACTATAATCCAGAAGTTGTACATTGGAAATGTATATTTATTAAATAAAAGTTAAAAAAAAGAAACATCTGCTTTAGGAATAGACTGATGTCTTAGCAATATTTGGGTTTAGGTTTTTGGATTGTGGATTAATTTTATTTTTGATTTGTTGCTTCTCAAAATTTTTTAAAATTATGAGATGTATTACTTGCATACTCAAAGTCATATGTAACCATGTGAATGTTGGATAATGTTTGAACTTTGTCTAAGTTATTTTGTCTACATTTGAACCAAATCAGGAATTATAATAAGAAAAGAGAAGTATGTGTAAAATGAGCAACAACAACAAAAAAACCTCAAACTCTCCAAAAAAAAATAGCCTGTATGCCCAGTATCAGAGAGAGTGAGGGAGAGGGATAGAGGGATAGAGGGACAGAGGGACAGAGGGAGGGAAGGAGGGAGGGAGGGGGAGAGAGAGAGAGAGAGAGAGAGAGAGAGAGAGAGAGAATGAAAATGAATGGAGATGAGGGCCGGCGCCGTGGCTCACTAGGCTAATCCTCCGCCTAGCGGCGCCGGCACACCGGGTTCTAGTCCCGGTCGGGGCGCCAGATTCTGTCCAGGTTGCCCCTCTTCCAGGCCAGCTCTCTGCTGTGGCCAGGGAGTGCAGTGGAGGATGGCCCAGGTGCTTGGGCCCTGCACCCCATGAGAGACCAGGAAAAGCACCTGGCTCCTGGCTCCTGCCACCGGATCAGCGCGGTGCGCCGGCCGCAGTGCGCTGGCCGCGGCGGCCATTGGAGGGTGAACCAACGGCAAAGGAAGACCTTTCTCTCTGTCTCTCTCTCTCACTGTCCACTCTGCCTGTAAAAAAAAAGAAAGAAAAAAAAAGAAAATGAATGGAGATGAGCATGCAGAATGAAGCTGAGCCTCTCCAAAGTGCATCCCAGTGAGCTGTCAGAATCTTGGGCCATCTTCCACTGCTTTCCCAGGCCATAGCAGAGAGCTGGATTGGAAGTGGAGCATCCAGGTCTCAAACCGGCACCTATATGGGATGCTGGCGCTTCAGGCCAGGGCTTTAATCTGCTGTGCCACAGCACCAGCCGTGTCTCTGACTTTCAAATAAATGAATAAATCTTAAAGAAAAAAGTAAAAGAACAAAAAAACCCTAAAGCCAATGAAGAGAATACTTTAAGAGAAGCATACGGTGCAGAGGAAGAATTACCTTAAGAGAAAAGAAGACCTCTTGCCACACAGATGAGAATATGGTGCAGATGAAAAGATTATGAGAAGAAAAGTGTAATAGTTGCAGGAAGTGACAATGTGAAAACTTGTGAACCCTTACAAAACACCCCCAAAGGGCAGACCTGAGTTGTTCTCTTCATCTGTAAGGTTTATGCCTCTCTCTGAGTTTGGGGAGATGCTGTTTGGATTCCAGGACACACCACAGAGGGAGGACTGTGCCAGCAGTGTGCAAATGCAGGTGTATCCACAGCTTGCCTGAAGGAGGCTATGCCCATGGCTGACCTTCAGTGTACGACCACACCCAGCTCACCTACAGTGTCAACAGTGGGGCGAATATCTGAGGAGGGAGAAAGCCTGGACTCTCCTCCTAGTCACCCACAGTGCTTGTGAGTAACAGACGAGTGAGCATGTGGATGTGCTCTGTCTGGATAAGGGAGCCCCTCTCTACACTCTAGAGTCCTTCCACTACTAAACTATGAAACTTGTTTTGTGAGGACCAATGAAGTGACTAAAACAATTTTTAGAAAGAAGCCAATGAGTTAAGACTTAATGTACATGTGTGGGGAGCAACTCGGACTAGACTAAGTTACTGGAATTAAGACTTATTCTATGCATCTGCTCTCCCACAATATGGCGCTGGGAGAGGAGCAAACAGCTTCTACCCAGCTGCCTTTCACCAACTTGACAAGCTGCAGGAGCTGCTCCTGATTGGAGGAGAGCAGCGTACTCGGCGTGTGGGTAGCAGAGTTGGGATTGGTGGAAGAGGACTATAAAGGAGGAGAGAGACAACATGCACCAGGAACATCTATCTGAAGGAACACCTGTGCAGCCCCCGAGAGAGCCGGCCGGCGGTGTGCCGCTCCCCCGCAGAAGTGGGGAAAGCGGCAGGGGGAACCGCCCTTCCACGGAGGTGGAAGGGACGGTAGCCAACCCGGGAAGAACCAGCAGCAAACCTGGGGAGGGCCGAGCAGACGAAAGAACAATGCAGGGTCCTGTGTCGTTCCTCCACGAAGAGGGGGAGCGACATAATGGTGCCGTGACTCGGATAGGAAACCTAGGAGGGAAGAAGAGGGAAGAAACGGGAAGAAGTGGGAAAATACCGGAGAGAGAGACTAGCAAAGAACCTAGGGAAAAGCCGGATGGAAAAGGTGCCGGAAGAAGCTATTGAAAGCCTAGGCATAGACTCGGATACGGACTGTGGGAAAGAAGTTAGGATTTAAAGTGAAAGCAAGAAGAAACTTAGACTCAGATACGGACTGCAGGTTGAAAGCGAAAGTGAAACCTGGAAGAAACTTAGACTCGGATACGGACTGTGGGGAAAAGCCAGGAGAAATGAGAGGGGATTGTTGTTGGAAGAAAAGTTAGGAAACATACCGGGTAGAGAAAAATGTTAGGGAGGATGAAGCCGCGGGGGGGCAGGCTGAAGCGGAGACGTAAGCTAGCTTGGAATTCTTCAAGTCAGCCCGGGGAGCAAAAGGCGAAAATCTGGAACCAGAGGCAGAGACGTGGGCCGCCAGGTTGGAATCCGTCAGATTAGCCCGGGGAGCAAAAGACGGGAAGCCAAACTGGGGGGCGCAGACGTGAGCTAGGTTGAATTCACCAGGTTAGCCCGGGGAACTTGGACTGAATGCCGGTGGCGGAAACGTGAGCTGGGCTGTGTGACTCGCGGAAGCCGCCACGCGCAGAGAGAGCGCGCGGGGCACAAACGGGGAGAGCGCACGGGGTGCGAATAGAAGCCGGTAAGCTGCGCAGAGCCGGGAAGCCACCGCAGGGCGGGCCCCGGGAAGCCGCGCAGAGCCGGGAAGCCGCCGCGGGGGAGGCGCCGAGAAGCAGCCTCGGGGCGGGCGCCGGGAAACCGCGGGGATAAGAGAAACAAGTTTAGAAGTAAAATGAGAGAAATAGGAATGCTGGCAGATAGAAGTAAAATAGGAGAAATAGGAATGCCCGGAGGTAGAGAAATAGAGAAAAATAAGGCCTCCCCACAACACGGCAATGAGAGAGCTTGGATTCGGTCTGCCTGATTAGTAAGACGATAAGCACCTGCAGGCAGCTAGCAGCTTATGCGCTGCAGGTCACCGAAGACAGGCACGAATTAACATCAATAAGTCTCCCCACAATACGGCAATGAGAAGGCTTGGATTCGGTTTGCCTGATTGGTAGGGCTTGTAAGCACCTGCAGGCAGTTCTAGCAGAGCAGAGCATGCGCTGCAGGGCACCGAACACAGGCACGCATCAGCGCCTAAAAACCTCCTCACAACATGGCGAAGAGAGGACCCGGATTCAGTTTGCCTGATTGGTAGGGCTTGTAAGCACCTGTGGGCAACTCTAGCAAGCAGAGCAGTGTGTGTGCTGCGGGGCACCAAAGACAGGCGCGTATCAACGCCAAAAATAAAAAGAAAGGGGGATCTGTGGGGAGCAACTGGGAGCAACTCGGACTAGACTAAGTTACTGGAATTAAGACTTATTCTATGCATCTGCTCTCCCACAATATGGCGCTGGGAGAGGAGCAAACAGCTTCTACCCAGCTGCCTTTCACCAACTTGACAAGCTGCAGGAGCTGCTCCTGATTGGAGGAGAGCAGCGTACTCGGCGTGTGGGTAGCAGAGTTGGGATTGGTGGAAGAGGACTATAAAGGAGGAGAGAGACAACATGCACCAGGAACATCTATCTGAAGGAACACCTGTGCAGCCCCCGAGAGAGCCAGCCGGCGGTGTGCCGCTCCCCCGCAGAAGTGGGGAAAGCGGCAGGGGGAACCGCCCTTCCACGGAGGTGGAAGGGACGGTAGCCAACCTGGGAAGAACCAGCAGCAAACCTGGGGAGGGCCGAGCAGACGAAAGAACAACGCAGGGTCCTGTGTCGTTCCTCCACGAAGAGGGGGAGCGACATAAATGAATGAAGCAGAAGAAATAAAGTATACTTAATGTTTAGAATTATCAATTACTGCTGATTTTCCATAATATATTTCATTTCTGATTTCACTGAAAGATTTGATGAGTATTACTATTCAAAGAATGTTATGTCACTGGTAAGCTCTTGGCATGTCTTTGAGGTAGATTTCATATTCACAATAGATTGATCCTACCACACTGCTGTTTTACACAGAGACTTCATTCAGAAGAATGTTTACTGGGCTGCATGTAGTACATGCAAAGTAAGGGTGAATGCAGATTTTGCTGAGCATGAGCCTAACCTAATTTGGGGAATCCCTTATAATGAAACATGCAGAATTATGAATATAAAAATTGCTCCAGCCCCTCCCAGGACCTTGGAAGGGGCACGTGCAAGCGTAAAGCCTTGAAGCTTAGGCTCCAGTTCATGATGAATCCAGCTCAGCTGGCACTCTTTTCTGGACTCTGTAATGCAGTGAACAGCATTGTTTTCACTTTAAAAACCCTCATCTTTGGTCATAAGATCACTGGTGTCTTCCTGGGGCAACGGGGATAGCAAAAGTTTCCTTGAAGCAGATTTGTCTAATAAAAGAATATGTCCCCAAATAAAGGAGACCCGCTCCCAACACACACTTGGTGTATTACAGCCATTGTGCCAATTTTTGAAGCAACCATGAGTTAGATATGTTCAGATCGCATGATAAGAGGATTAGTTTCCAATACCAGCTAGCTCTGGTTTTTGCATCACCATGAAGCAAATGCTTTTTTTCTTTGGCTTAAGATGGACACAGAAACTTGAGATAAATGAACTGGTGCCTCATGCACTGTACGCCATCCCTAGCTCTGCTCCTACTTTTTCAGCTCAACTCTCTGGCCTTGCTGCACAGATGCTAGCATGGCTGTCACTCATTTTCCCATCAATGTCCAACTTCCCCCTGCTGGCATGAAAGTCTCTGGAGACAAAGCTTCTGTCCTGTTCCAGTTTGTACCCCCAGCACTTAATACAGCACCTGGCACTCGGTGGGCCTGGCACTCAGTGAATGTTCTTAAATGAATTCATTACTTTTCATCCACTGTGATTCCACAGATTTTCTCCCTGTGTTGTCTACAGAAAGCTGTACTGGAACTCGGCCCCTTAGGAGGGAATCTAATGGAATGATATATGTTGAGGCCATTTTTACTGATGCTACCAAAACCACTTGGTGTTGGGGCTCCAGGAACCAGCTCCCGGTGTGTGGGTGAAGTAAAAACAGACTCTCAGTGTTCTTCCTCAAGATCTGCAGGCACTGTTGGTCCATCCCCAACACATCCTAAAACCTTCCCTCATAACCAGAATGAATTGTGTTTGGCTGGGATTCTGAACCACAGAACAGGTGGATAGTCTTTCAACATCAGGTTTAGTGGAGAATCTGTATCTTGAATCTAATATTCCCTTGGGCCATTGAACATCACAGAATTGTTGAGTTGAAAGTGAATAAAACTCACTTTCTGTTGCAGTTTAGTCAGGACAAAATATGTGGGATTAGGCTAGAGCAGTGTATTTTCTTATTTTTTTAACACTACAGTTTAACATATATGCCACTTCTTCCTATTTCAAAAGTTATTAGTATCCACAGATAATTTATAAATTGAGAGCTAAATACATTTTGGAAAAAGCTTATGATCTGGGTGGGTGATGGGGAGAGATGTGCCCTTTGGCTGGGTCCCAGGAATTATTTTTGCATTAGGATTTAAAAGCAGGTAACCCTGAGAAAGCACCAGAACCTTTTTCTCCCAGAGTACTTTGTGTTAGATTTTTGGAAAAAAAAAATGGAAATGAAGACCTTCTTTGCAGAGTTTATATACAGGGCTTAATACCCAGATAAGCATAACTATATACCATTTTTATACACAAATGGTTTTTAAATATGTATTCATCATCTATTGCACTTACACATTGTGCAAAAACTGCATTCCATGCCACGCCTGAAATGTCCCAAAGCTCAGTTCTGTCAGTAAATTGCAACCAAGATTTCTACAAAAAAAGACACGAGTGAAAGAGAATGAAGAAGAAAAAAAGAAATATTTTCAGAATACTCTTCTTTCAGGAGTGATTCTAATTTTTATAGATGAAACAATACTTCCACATTTTATCTACACACTAAAGAATTTACTGGTACTGGAAGATTTGGTTTCTGAATTATACTTGCACATTTACATTAAATTTCATCATATTATTTTCATATTACATGACATACTTGTACTGTGTGATCTTTACTTCTCTGGAACAGAGTTTCACAACTTGAATGCTATTGACATTTTGGACTCGATAATGCTTTTCTTGTGGAGGTTTGTCCTGTACATAGTAAGTGGCTTAACAGCAGGCTGGGCTTAGCTCACGCAGTGTCAGCAGCACGTGCAGGGCTGCAAGCTGTTACCTGAATGCAAAATCATGTTGGCTGAGAAGCCCTGCTCTGTGGGATTCACTCTGACTTTTGTACCTGATAGTATTTTTGCTAGAGAGGAAAAGGACCTGTTACAGAATTTTAGCAACCTTCTACTACAAATGTAAAGTAGAATCTTAACCCTATTTCAAGGTGAACAGTGAAGATTTATTAAAATTCCAAATGTGATGAAATTGTAACTTACATAGACTGCAAAAAAGGGAGTGACTCAAATGCACGTCTTTCGATAAACTCTATTTTATTGCAGGATAAATCTCTAGGAAAAGGAAAACATTGCCTTGGTTAGCTATTACCTATATAGTCAGTGGGGATAATAAAATTTGCATTTGATAATGTTGGATATGCAGTTTTTACCTAAACTGTAAAGCTTTGGACTTGTATTTGACCCTCTGGAGATACTACCCCTTCTTACAACCTCTCCTAATAGTCTCACTGTTAGAACCTTCATCAATGACATACACAACTATAGATCTTGATAGATTGTGGTGGTAAACTTTCCTGAGTGCAGAATTGATTAGATGAACTTTCATAGTCTTCATCCATTTGAAACAAGGAGCAAAGCTGTCATCTCCATTTTTAATGTCTAATATTCCAAAGAATTCTCACATTTTCACATCTTTCCTGGTTTAGTCCTAGTTTTCTAACTTCATTCAATACCAGAAAAAAAGATGCCCTTTTGAATCATTTGAAATGAAATTGGTTCTCTAATTAATTCATTATTTTGAACTGATTCAGAATTACACTTTCTGTCATACTAAAGGAAATTTATTTGTTGCTTGTTGCTTGATAGTCCATGAAAGCCATGATAGAACCGTCAGAAAACAGCATGACACTGGATTCCCACTTGAAAACACTCTTGGTGGTAGAGGACTCTTACTTCCACTGATTACAATTTGACCCTCACTTTTCACCTGCAACTCATCTGTTGGTGGCTCCATCTCTAGAATCTCCTTCTCTCACCTGTCCCACGCGCAGTCACCAGTGGGACTTGCCCTAAGTGACTCTCCGAGGCCAATATCACTAGGTGCTTACAGAAGAGGCAGATTCTCAGCCCTGTTCTAGACCGACTCAGGCAGTTACTGTGGGGGTAGGGTTCAGAGCCCCAGGTAACTGTGGTGCAAGCTCAAGTCTGTTTTAGAGCACTGCTGTGACAGCATGGTTCCCCGTGGTGACTCTTGCTCAGCATTCAAAGGCCTGGAAGACCTGGCTTCACCCTCCAGCTTTCCCTGCATCTCTGTGCCTCAGAAGCTTCCATGTTTTCCCTTTCTCCCACGATATTCTCTCCAAGACGTCTGATGATGCCCACTGCCCCCTTGGAAGTCCTGTTCAACTGGCATTGCTCCCTGGTTCCATCGTCCCTGACCCAGCCCAAAGTCTTCTCCCTCGTCTGGACTCTATATCCATTTCTTTTGATATCGTTACTTGTGCCTTCCATTTCCCCAGAGCATAAACTTCTTGAAAGCATGGATTCGGCCTTGCTCATCTACATTGCCCACTATGTTTAAAACTGACTCATGGAAATAGACTCAGGTGTTTATTAAATGAAGGAATGGTTGAGTAGGTAGAAGAAGGAAAAGTGAATTTTTAAAAAGCAGTGTGGTTTTATTATTCCCTGGTCCCTCTGCAGCACTCTGTCAGCTACATAGTGCTTATTGGGTATTGGTTTGAGCTTGTGTATTTGTTTCCCCTGCAAGATTGTGAGCTCTTGGGAAGGTGGGATCCTGTCTTACTCATTTATGTGTCTCCAGTACTAGGCAAAGTGTTTGGCTTTCTCTTTCAGCTTTAGACAATTGATTGGCATTTTGAAAATGAAGTGAATACATATGCTAGCATAAACTAATTAGGCTACAAAGGATTTTCCAGCAGAAACAATGAAGGGCCTATTCTACCAGCAGTAGTCTCATTTGTTTTTCTCCAAACCATGTTTGCAAGGTTCCGGAGCCCAGATGGGAAAGGTGCTCAAGAGGAACCATGCAGATGTGGTTGTCCCCGTATGGCCTAGAAGTTCTGATCATCATTCAAAGGAGTGTTGTGAGTATCACATGCTATGTTCCTTAAGCCTTGTACTTTTGAGACAAGAATCTATTTGCTGAAGAGGCCCAGTAATTAGCCTAATAAGGATTAATGATGTACACTTCCCAATACTATGTAGCTATTGTTTTAATTATCTATTTCCAACATGGGTATAATAGTTCCTTAATGGAAATCATTAATGCCAAATCTGTTCTCTTGGTAGCTTAGTATTCTTGATAATATTGTTTATATAATTTACCTGTTTAGCAAGTCACTTAATGGCTAAAGGTTAACTTATTCAAGATTAGATCATCTAACAACTTTCAGTTGATGGCATTCAAATTAATGTTGTTGGTTTATGTTTTCTTCCCTTTGTTGTATTAAACCAACTTGTTCAAACCTTGTTTGTAAAGGCCAGATGATAAATGTTTGAGACTTGGTCGGCCACATATTGTCTCTGTTGTATTTTCTTGTTTCTTTGTTTCTCTTTACAGTCCTTTATAAATATAAAACTCATTCTTAACTTAGGACCTGTATGAAGACAGACCTTGGATCCAATTTCATCCATTGCTTGTAAATTAAATACAAATATAATCCGCGGCTCACTAGGCTAATCCTCCGCCTTGCGGCGCCGGCACACCGGGTTCTAGTCCTGGCCTGGGCGCCGGATTCTGTCCTGGTTGCCCCTCCTCCAGGCCATCTCTGCTGTGGCCAGGGAGTGCAGTGGAGGATGGCCCAGGTACTTGAGCCCTGCACCCCATGGGAGACCAGGAGAAGCACCTGGCTCCTGCCATCGGATCAGCGCGGTGCTCCGGCCGCAGCGCACTGGCCGCGGCGGCCATTGGAGGGTGAACCAATGGCAAAGGAAGACCTTGCTCTCTGTCTCTCTCTCTCTCTCTCACTGTCCACTCTGCCTGTCAAAAAAAAAAAAAAAACCACAAAGCACATAGTAGGTATTCCATGTTAGAGATATGAGACCCTACAGTGTAGACTTCCAGAAGAAACCTTGGAGATTATCCAGCTGGGACCCATATTTGTTTTCTAGATAATGTAACTAAAATCTCATAAATAAGTATGATTAACTGACTTACAAGTGTTGGAGGGACAGCAGGCCTTCAAATGAGTCCTTATGTAATTCAGTCAAGTCATTTTCACTGAGGATTCTGGAAAATGAAAGAGGTACTTCTGAATCAAAATGACAACTGCAGCTGTTTGCTTCATAGGACTAACTCTGTATGTAGAGGAAACTTTGGTAATGGTGCTGTTTAAATACCCAGATTCTAATTTACTTCTAGGGTGGCAATGTCTGTTGTATTTTAATTTAAACCATTTTTCCCACTCTCCCTTTTTTGTCCATCTCTATACACCTATCCGTCCTTCCCACCAAATCATAAATGTAATGTCTGCTCTGTAGGTCACAATGTCCCTGTTAGAACCTAACACTGGGAGGCACCAAGATTGGCAGAACTGCCATTTCCTTCTGTTTTTTCCCCAAGCCCTACTACCGAAGCCCCATGTTTGAGGCATGCCGGGGCTACAAGTTAAGGTTGACCAGGGAGGCAGTAATGATGGCTGAGTATTTAAATCCCTGCCATCTATGTAGGAGAACAAGACTGAGTTTGAGGTTCCTGAGTTTGACTGACCCAGTCTCACCACTACAGGCATCTGGGGAGTGAACAGTGTATGATAGCATGCTGCCTTTGCCGCTCAAATAAGAAAAAATTAAATTTTCTTCCCCTTCCCTTTATCCCTTAGCCTTTCCAACTCCCGTCTTCACTCTTCAGAGGAAACTAGTGTTATTTACTTTTGTGTCAGATGACTCTGATTTTTCCTTTTTCCAAAGATTTATTTATTTATTTGAAAGTCAGAGTTACACACAGAGAGAAGGAGAGGGGAGAAGGGAGAGGGGAGAGGGGAGAGGAAGGTCTTCCATCCGCTGGTTCACTCCCCAATTGGCCACAAAGGCTGGAGCTGTGCTAATGAGGAGCCAGGAGCTTCCTCCAGGTCTTCCCATGTGGGTGCAGGGGCCCAAGGACTTGGGCCATCTTCCACTGCTTTCCCAGGCCATAGCAAAGAGCTGGATCGGAAGTGGAGCAGCTGAGACTCGAACCGGCACCCATATGGGATGCTGGCACTGTGGGTGGTGGCTTTACCTGCTATGCCACAGTGCCAGCCCTGACTTTGATTTTTCTTACAAGTTTGGGACATCTTTAAATGAAGCATAACCAAAATATATACAAACTGTGTGTATTGCATTTAAGAAACATCATAAATTAAAAGTCACAACTGCCTGATTCTAGCATTTTCCCATCAGAAATGAGATAGTAGGCTAAGGGGAAACTTTTATCTTTTTTAAAAAAGATTTTATTTATTTGTTTCAGAGTTATAATTACAGATGGAGAGAAGGAGAGACAGAAAGGTCTTCTCTCCACTGGTTCACTCCCCAAATGGCTGCAATGGCTGTAGCTGGGCCAATTGGAAGCCAGGAGCCAGGATCCATGAGCCTCTTTGGGGTCTCCTACATGGGTGCACAGACCTAAGTGCTTGGGCCATCCTCTACTGCATTCTCAGGCCATAGCAGAGAGTTGGATTTAAAGTGGAGCAGCTGGGACTAGAACTGGTGCCCGTACAGGATACCAGCGCCGCAAGTAGCAGCTTAGCCCACTGCACTACTGCAGCACTGCACAGGCCCTGGGAAAATTTATCTTAAAGTGATCATAACCCTTCTCCTTTGTCTGTTATATGTCTTTTTGTATTCAGAAATAATTTATGATGTCTGTACAAGTTGTCCCAGTGATATAACACGCAAACTGTCGTGAAAAATGTCAATTAATTCCTTTTTTTTATTATGTTACACTCAGCACTTCAAAATTTCTAGTTCACTGGCCTAGGTGACATGATAGATTTTTATTTTTAGTTAATTACTTTGAATGTTAAGTATTTTCCCCCAAAATTGGGAGTCTAAACTGATTCCTTTCAAAAATCAGTAAGGAAAAGATAATTCAACAAATGGACAGTGGACAAAACCTCAACGAAACATAGATGTTCAATAAGTATATAAAGACATTTAAATTTATGAGTAATCAGAGAAATCCAGATTCAGCTGGGAACCCTTTTATTTGCCAGTCACATTAGCAAAAAGACAAAGAGCATCCCGAGGTGAAAAGGTGAAGGGAAGAGTCAGTGTTGGGGCATAGCAGGCTAAGCCGTCACTTGAGAAGCGTAAATTCCATATTGGAGAGCCTGGTTAAAGTCTTGGGCCCTCTGCTTCTGAGCCAGATGCCTGCTAGTGCACCTAGGAGGCAGCAGATGATGGCCCAAGTGCTTGATTCCTCGTCATCCCTGTGGGAGACCCAGAATCAAGTATTAGATCTTAGCTTTGGCCTGGCCCAGCCATGGCTGTTTTGGGCATTTGGGGAATAAAGCAGTGGATGGAAGATTCTCTCTTTCTCTCACTCTCTCATTTGCTCTCGCTCCATCTCCCCCTCCCCCCACTCCCATAGTTCAAGTAAACAAATACATCTTTTTAAAAAGGATGAAGGGAAATGAATGTTCTTATATTCTGTTAGCTGGAGTGTAAGTAAGTGTGCACAGCTTTTCTGAGGGCAATTAAAATTTCCTATTTCCGTAGTCTTCATCCATTTTCATTCTTTTTTTTTTTTTGAGATTTATTTATTTATTTGAAAGTCAAGTTACACACAGAGAGAAGGAGAGGCAGAGAGAGAGAGAGAGAGGCAGAGAGAGAGAGAGAGGTCTTCAATCCACTGGCTCACTCCCCAGTTGGCCACAATGGCCAGAGCTGTGCTGATCCGAAGCCAGGAGCCAGGAGCCAGGAGCTTCTTCAAGGTCTCCCACATGGGTGCGGGGTCCCAAGCACTTGGGCCATCTTCCACTGCTTTCCCAGGCCATATCAGAGATCTGGATCAGAAGTGGAGCAGCCAGGACTCAAACCAGTGCCCATATGGGATGCTGGCATGGCTGGTGGAGGCTTTTCCCACTATGCCACAATGCTAGCTGCCCCATTTTCTTTCTAGACTTCTATTTTGCAAAATGCTTGTCCATGTTCACAAGTGTGCACAAGGATTTTCCTTGCAGCAATACATGAGAAGTGGACATAATCGAAAATCCATCAATAGAGGGATTATTAAGTAAACTGTGAAATGGCCATCCATACTATAGAATATCATGCAGGAGTTAAATGAATAGGGTAACTGACTGAGTACTAGGAGGGAAAGAAATCCAGAAGAAACCATGAAGTGAAAGAACCAAGTTGCAGGATGTTACTATTTAGGTTAAAAAAAGAAAGAAACCACACAACACAACTATTATGCTCTATGTAAATATGTTTGTAGGTAATTTTTTGGAAGGATATATGCCAAACTCAGAGCAGTAATTATTACCTCATAGGTAGAGAGTTAGGACACAATGAAGGTCTTCACTATCCCTATCACTTTTTATCTACTAAGAATGTAATGGTATTACTGATAAAATGCAAATAAATAGAAGTAGTTTCTTATTTCAAATTCTGTGCCTTGTTAAAACAACCATAGAATTATAATCAACAGATGTTGATTGTGACATGGAGAGGGAATACTTTTTCTGACATACTGACCTCAAAATAGTAGAACAAGAAAGCTCTTACAATGCAGTTAGTTTTGTGTATTCATGTTTGGGAGCGTGTACTCACAGTGTCTCAGCCCAGCGGTATGCTTTCCATACATTTTCATCAATGAAAGAAATCGAGTTTCCTTGGAAATTTCTGTAAAGGAACACAGTTCACATCCTTGAATGGGTTGGAAAAGAATGAACAGAATGAGGAAAAAAATCATGGCACCCTCATGGGGGAGTATTGAAATACAGAAATATTATCAGCTTTCTAATAAATACCAGTGCTTTTATGTTCCGTAGCTCTCTGCTTCCCAGTTTGCTCACTCAATAAATAATGAGGGGCCACTGACATAAACAATGAAGCATCCTCTCAGAAGCTTAACTTCGTCTCTGTCCAGTCTCTTTGACAGTAAAGACAGTCAATCACTTTGAATATTAAGTATTTTCACCAAAATAACTCAGGTGTCTACACTGACTTCTATAAATCAGTGAGAAAAGGATAAATTATTCAAGAAAAAATGGGCAAAATGTATTGTCACCAATAAGAATAATGAAAACCTATGCAGGTATACTAGTGCTTTGGCCAAGCGCCCTCTGCTGAAATCTTTCCAAGTACTGAATGGATACAGACAATTTAAAATCAGAGGGACTAATGTGCTGATGTGGAAAGCCTTTTGGAATACAGCATAGGGTAAAAGTGCCGATCACTGAGCCAGGAGCCAAGCATTACCTCCATAGGAAAAAAAAAAAGAGAGGAGGTTGGAAGGAAAGACGCACACCTGGGTTACAGGTAATAGAGTGAGGACCAGGGGATGATGAGGGTGTGTGGGGGTTCATACTTTCACATTTTATCCTACATTCTGTGCACTTTTTAAAAAGTGGAAAGGTGCTCATAATCGATACTTGTTTACAAGAAGCTGTTAAATGACTTATATTTAGCTTCAACTTTGAATTGCTGTGAGTGCTTAGCTTTAACTCTGTCCTCACTCCTCAGCAACAATGAACCTATTTGTTTTAGGTACACATTTTCCTGGAAGCAGGAGCAGCAATAAAACAGATACCTGTATGCTCACCTGCCTGGTGGATATGTCCTCTCGGGTTACTTTATGCTCATCAATAAAAAGTGCCTAACACTGAACACATCTCCCACTAACGGGCTCTTCTTTCTGACTGCTGTGCTTCTGCCTTATAGACCACCATCATTCTCGCTGTCATCCAGGGAAAGACTGTGGAGTCACGCATTTTTATTTTCTGTTACAATCCATCACACAATTCTTTAAGCCAGCTTTACAGATGAGGATATTGAATCCAAGCTAAATAACTTGTCCAAAGTCACAAAGCTAATCACTGGGAGACCTGTGTTCAAAGCCAGGCAACCTGGCTCCAGAATCTATCCTTAAATCTGTTGTATCATCTCTAATAAGTCGGGATGAGGGCTGTGTTGAAGAGTGGGATTAAAGCAATGAGGTAATAACATGGTGAATGTCAATAAATAATGAATCAGGAAAAGCAGTAAGGGCAATCACATGAGACTGTAGAAGAGACAGAAGAGAATAAGAGAAGGAGGATCAGGAAAGCTCACAAGCAAAGTGGCCACTTGGGGGTGAACCAACGGAAAAAGGAAGACCTTTCTCTCTGTCTCTCACTGTCCTACTCTGTCTGCCAAAACACACACATACACACACACACAGTCAACATAAGGTGGGGACTTGAGGAGGGCTCAGAAGATCTTGGGTAAAAGCTGCTGAGACAGGCAGGCTGTAGGGAACCATGAGGAAGGGAGATTCTTACAATATGCTGAAGGTGCCATTGTAGCTGTTGGGCTCTGGTACAGGAACTCTGTGAAGCTTCTGCACTGGGCTGAGGCCAGTGCACGAAAGTGTCTCATCTTTGCAGGTGCAGAGCTCACAGACATTTATGGTGGCAGCCGCATTCAGGGGTTGATCTGTGACTTCAGTTAGGGTTGAGTGCTGAGTCTGAACCTGGCCTGGATGTAGATCTGTAGTCTTCTTCAGGGATGGAGAATGGCCAGCTTTTGCAGTGGGTACCAGAGTTATGGTTAGCTCCATCTTGGAAGGCTGAGCTATGACACTGGGTGATGTTGGGTGCTGAGCTTGATGCTGACCTGCTGTTGGAACTGTCATCTCATTGTCCCCTGGGGACTGAGTTATGAGCTCCTTTAGTGGCTCTGTAGACTGAGTTAGGGTCATTTGCATGGTAGTAGAAGGTGTAGCCTCTGTAGTACGTTGTGGAGTTTGGGTAATTTCCAGGTCCAGAGGCTTGACTGTGACTTGAGGCAGGTTTGTATACTGAGTCTGAATCTGGACTGGAGGTGAAAATGTCACCTCAGGGTACATTGGATAAGGAGGAGGAGATATAGACTTGAAGGCTGTAGAATGTTCATCCTGTGTAGTGGGTACCTGAGTTATGGTTGACTCTAACTTCGAAGGTTCAGCTGTGCCACTGGGTGACATTGGATGCGGAGTTTGATCTTGACTTGGTTTTGGAACTACCATCTCATAATAAACTGGAGGCTGATAGACCACTTCATTATGTGGCCCTGGAGGCTGCCCTGAAGTCTCCTGCATGGTTGGGAGTGGTTCACCCTCCACAATGGATTCTGGAGTTAGGGTAAGTTCTACATCAAAAGGTTGAACTGTGACTTCTGTCAGGGTTGGATGCTGAGCCTGAACCTGGTCTGGTTGTGAAAGTACCTCCTCATGGAGCACGGGAGGTACTTTAGTCTTCTTCAGGGCTGTAGAATGTTCAGCCTTCCTGGTACGCTTTGCATTTATGGTAAGCACTGTGTCCAAAGGCTGAACTGTGATGTGAGGCAATGTTGGATATTGAGCTTGATTATGACCCAGTGTTGGAACTGTCACCTCTTGATGTATTGGAGATTGGGTTACACCCTCCATGGGAGGTTGACTGGAGGTCTCCTGCATGTCTGTAGAGGGTTCAGTCACCATACTGCTGGTTTCTGGAGTTATGGTAAGTCCCAGGTCCAGATGTTGAGTTGTGACTGGAGTCAGGTTTGGAGATGGAGCTGTAGTCTTGCTCAGGTCTGCAGGATGCTCAGCCTCTGTAGTAGGTTCTGTAGTAATGGTAAGTGCCAGGTCTAAAGGTTGATTTGTGACACTGGGTGATAGTGGAGGTTGATTTTGACCCTCATGATGCACTGGTGGCTGAGCTACAGTTTCTTTAGGTGGAGTCTCCTGCACATTTGTGGCAAGTTCAGCCTCTGTAATGGGCTGTGGAGTTATTGTAAGTGCCAGATCAAAAGGTTGAAATGTGATGCGGGGTGATTTTGGAAACGGAGCTTGATCCTGAGCTGGTGTTGGAACTGTCACCCCCTGATATCCTGGGGGTTGAGCTATACCTTCCTTAGATGGCCCTGGAAGCTGAACTGGGGCCTCCTGCATGATTGGAGAAAGTCCGCCTTCCATTCCAGGTTGTGTAGTTATGGTGAGTTCCACATCCAAAGGTTGACCTGTGACTTTGGTCAGGTTTGGTTGCTGAGTTTGAAGCTCCTGCTGGGTTACAGATGATTGAGTGTCAGGGAAGTCTTGTGGCTTGGCTGGGGCTACATTTTGCACTGGAGCTTGTTCTGCATTCTTGAGGGGCTCTAGAGGCTCAGCTGGAGAAAGTTCCATCTTTTCAGGCAGTGCTGGAGGCTTGGCAAGAGGAGGCCCAAGCTGGGTTGGAGAAAATTCAACTTGCTTGGTGGGAACTGTAGGCTGGGCAGGTCCTTCCTGCTGACTCCAGTAAGGATAAACTTCTGGAGTGGGCTTTAGGGTTCTGGTAAGGTCAATATCCACATGTTTTGGTTTGGTTTTAGACATCCTTAAATGCTGAGTTCTGAGTATTTCTTCTGGAATATGAGGTGAAAATGTCATATTCATTGGAATAGCATCACTCATCTCTGGGAAGATATCTGAAGGCTGGTTTGTGTTTCCCTGTTGGAGTGGTAATTGGTAAGCACTCACGGGGCGCTCTAGAGGTGGAACGGAAATCCCCTGCTGGCTTGGTGAAGGTTCCTTCAGTTGTTCAGGCTGAGCTGGGACCCCTGGAAGTGGGGAGTGCTCATCCTCTTCTGGGGGCTTTGGCTGCTGAGCTGTGTCTGCCTCCTGGTCTTTCAAAGGCTCATGCTCCGTAGGGAACACTGAGGCGTGAGCTTGGGCTTCCTGATGGATTGGAGAAGGTGCAGCCTCTTCGGGGGCCTGTAAAATTTCAGCTGTTTCCTCCTGCTGGGTCATAGAGGGTTTCTCATCCTGCATAACTTCTGGAGATTGAATTGGCAGTGGTTCAACCTCTTCAAGAGGCGTTGGAGGCAGAGCTGGGACTGAGGCCTGAGTTGTTGTGACCTCGTGGCTGACTGGAAATGTTTCCACTTCTGCAGGGTTTTTTTTTTTTTTTGACAGGCAGAGTGGACAGTGAGAGAGAGAGACAGAGAGAAAGGTCTTCCTTTGCCGTTGGTTCACCCTCCAATGGCCGCCGCGGCCGGCGCGCTGCGGCCGGCACACCACACTGATCCGATGGCAGGAGCCAGGAGCCAGGTGCTTTTCCTGGTCTCCCATGGGGTGCAGGGCCCAAGCACCTGGGCCATCCTCCACTGCACTCCCTGGCCACAGCAGAGAGCTGGCCTGGAAGAGGGGCAACCGGGACAGAATCCGGTGCCCCAACCGGGACTAGAACCCGGTGTGCCGGTGCTGCAAGGCGGAGGATTAGCCTAGTGAGCCGCGGTGCCGGCCGTGCTGCAGGTTTTGGTGTTAGGGTCAGCTGCAGGTCTGGAGGTTTAGTAGTCACATTGGGCAAGTCGTACTGCTGAACTTGATGGTGACCTGGAGGTAAAATGGTCACTGTGTGAGGACTTGGAAGCTGGGCTGGGACTTCTGTCTTCTTTCCAGAAGATTCAACCCCCTCAGAAGACTCAGAGGGCCGCATTGGTTGCTCCTGCTCACTGATATAGGGTTCTGTCTCCACAGGAGGGCCCGGAGTCTGAGCAGAGCCCTCCTGCTGCGCTGGAGAAGAGTCCCGCTCCATGGTAGGCTCCGGAGTTATGGTCAGCGCCACATCTGCAGGCTTGATGGTCACGTTGGGCAGGTTATAACGGTGAACTTGATTCTGATCTGGAGACCAGTCCGTCCCCTTCTGAATCTGTGGAGTCTGAGCTATGATAGTCTCTTCAGGAGATTCTAGCGCTTGAGCTCAGGGATCTTGCTGTACTGGAGATTTGACTTCCACAGGGAGTGCCGAAGGCTTCTCCGGGGCTTCCAGTTGGCTTCTAGAAGGTTCGATCTCAGGAGACTCAGAAGGCTGAGCAGGCTGCTCCTGATTGCTGGAGGAATATTCAGTGTTCACAGGCAGGCCTGGAGGCTGAGCTGGGGCCCCCTGCTGGGCTACAGATGGGCTGACTTCCTCAGCATACTCTGAGGGCTGAGCTGTGGCATCGTTTTGGGTAGAGAAAGGTCCAGTCTCCTCAGGGAGATCTGAGGTCTGAGCTAGACCCTCTTGAGTCCAAGATTCCACCCTCCCAGGGAAGTCCGGAGTCTGCACTGGGGCCTCTTGTTGGGCTGAGGGGAGTCCCGCTCCCTCAGCATGCCCCAGAGGCTGAGCTGGAGCCTGCTCCGTGCTTGGAGTAGACTGAACTTCCTCACCTGCCCCTGAGGCTTCTGTCAGCTCCGTGTCTGCAGGTTTCAGTGTGACGCTGGGGAAGTTTGCTTGGAGAGCTACAATCTGAGGTGAGGATGGAGTGTTAGGATCATGATACACTGATGCCTGACCTACTACTTCTGCAGTAGCAAATGGATTCTGAGCGGGGGCCTCCTGCTGCAACGGAGATGCTTCTTCCTCGGGCTGCTGCAGGTCTGCACCTGGGCCCTCTTGCTGGGGTGAAGAAAGTTCATCTGGTTCAACGGGCTGTGGAGGCGGAGCTTGTTCTTCTTGCTGTGCAGAGGAGGATTGGATGGGCTCCTGAGTCTCTGGATTTTGAGTCTGGCCTTCCATCAGGAATTGAGATGGTTCAGCCTGCTCAGAGGGCTGTGCAGGTTCTCCTGGGTTCTCCTGGGATTCTGTAGGAAAACCACCAGGATAGACCCCATAGTCAGCCAGCAAAACTTGATTTTGACCCTGAAGCTTGGCCGCTTTGTCTGGAGTTCCAACAACAACCTTAGGAAGCCGTTGACGCCGAGCTAGATCTTTCTTGGGGGTCAGGGGTGAAACAATCAACTTGTTTCCTTGTGAAGACTGTCTAGAGGCGGAACGAGTGCTTCCAATGACTGGTGAGCATTTCCTTCCAGTCGAGGAGGCAGAGCCGGAGGCTGATCCTGATCCCCGTCTAGCACGGGAATCGCCTCTGGTAGCCTCTGTTGTCGAGTCAGCCTATTGAAATACTGCTTTGGAACAGCAAGCTGTTCTGGCTCTGGGGGCAGTTCCAGAAAAAGGAAGCAAACTCACAGTGGACTCTTGAGGCGAGGTCAGCACCCGGGAGGGAGCAGAAGACCCCAGGTCATCAAAGCCGCCAGGGTCTGCCATGGGTGTGAGCGAGTCAGGCGATTCAGGTGGGACATTCAAGGAGTGGGAAGACCAGGGCTCAGAGAGCCAAGGGATCTGGACTGGGAGCCCCTGGTCTTCCCGCGTGGGGTCTCCTAAGTGATGGGAAAGTGCAGGTCTCCTGTCCTCACCTTACTCGACTCCTGCTCTTTCTGTCCACTCGGGGCTTCTGTACTCTCATTGATATAGGTCTCGGTCCTCCACTGCTCTGCGTCCCATTCTTCCTTGGCTATCTTTTCTTCCTGCTGCTCACTGAGGAGCTTCATCAGGATGCCTGTTTTGGAGGTGAGCTTGGCACAGGGCAGTTGCACCTGGGCCTCAGAGCAGTCCATTTTCAGAGTGCGGATGACGTGAGAAATGAGCTTTTTCATGTCCGTGTTGGGGATGAGGGACTGTAGCTGCGGATTCAGCTGAATTTCAAACTGTTGCCCCTGGGACAGCATCACGGGGTAGGTGAAGCCTGCGGGCGTGGTGGGGGCTTCAGTGCCCTCGCTGGGGTATTCCCACTGTGTTTCCTTGGTTTGGTCCACAGTCGGCATTAGGTCGAACTCGGTCCCAGCAGAATCTGTAGCTGAAGGATCTGTGTGCATTTTGTCGCCAGGGAGCGTTTCTTCATGTGCAGTGGTGTTTTCTGGCAAAACGTTTTCTTCAAAAACACGACCTCCGGAATGGTTTTCCTCCCTAGTGTCTTCTATAGAAGGTTCTCTCAGAGGAGGACTCCCCTGAGAATGCAGGCCTCCAGGGGATGAGAAAGCCTCTCCGGAGGGGGAGTTTATGAGACTCCGCAGTG
This sequence comes from Oryctolagus cuniculus, assembly GCF_964237555.1. NCBI lineage: Eukaryota > Metazoa > Chordata > Mammalia > Lagomorpha > Leporidae > Oryctolagus > Oryctolagus cuniculus. The sequence goes on along the minus strand of NC_091448.1, from coordinate 62,993,790 downwards.
CAGGGAACGGAGGCCTCTTCCCAGCCGTCAGCCTGTTGAGGGAATTTTTCCTTCTGAACTTCCGACTCAGTTTGGCCTTGGGGGTTCGGAGGACCAGGTGAGAGCGAGTTTTGTGAAAGCGGTAATTTTGTCTGGAATGCCAGATTGGTTTCCCTGCCGCCTTATTTTTAGCTTTAGCATTGGCATCTTCTAAGACAAAAATGGTGTAGGTTAAGTCTTTTCCTTTGTTGTTGATCTCAGAGAGAGATTTTGCAGGGGAGGTAGAAGGCCTGCCCAGGATGTGTTTCTTCAGGAAAGAGGAGGCTGCAGCCTCACGTTCCTTTGTGAGCAAGGGCTCCGTGTGCAAGGAGTTTCCGGCCACCTGCCTGGGCCTCTGAGCCACTTGAAGCTCCTTCAGCTCCCTGGAGCCTGCTCTCCCAAGCCTTCTTCCCCCAATGCTCTCCGCAAAGGGCCAGGTGCCCCGTCTCCTCCCGAGGCTCTTCCTCATCTCCTGGAGGTGCCTTTCCCGTAAGCCCTTTGGCCCCTTGATGACTTTTTTCACTCTCTGCAGCCTGTACCCCACACTTGGCATGGTTGCCAGGCTGTTCTCCTGTGACGGGGCAGTTTCTGATTTCTTTTGGAGGATTTGAGGGTTAAATTGAGGACCTAACAGGATAGGCTGCATAAGCATGGCCTTTTCTTCCTTCTTAACCTCATCGATTTTTTCTTGAATTTCTTCATCTAACAAATTCTCCAGAAAATAGAGCTTTCTCAACTTATTTCTGTAAGGATGAGAGGGCCTCCTTATGTGGGTTTTCACGTAGCTCAGGGACTTATCTCTATCTTGCACATTTGAAAAAAGCAGTGTAATGAATGGTAATAATGTTGATTCTACATTTTGTAGAATTTCCTCTGAGAAATAAGGCAATATGTAATTCAGTGCACTAATAATGTCACTTTCATTGTTGAAGTCCCGCTGTTCACTCATACGGCCTGGGAAGTCCACGCTGTTTCTCTCTGATACTGGGTTCCCTGGCTCAATAGTCAGCTGCTTGCTGGTGTTGTTCTTCCGGGCTTGCAATATCTTCATGAATGCCCCCTTTGGGTTCCCTATAGATGCTTCTTCAACTGTCAAAAAAAGAAGAGACTGCTTTTTGGTACGGAAGACTGATGGGACAGCTTTATGTCAGTCCACAGCCCTACACTCTGATCAATTAAATTAGGAGTCAAATCCAATATTTGGGGTACCATTGAGACTTTAGAGAGAAAAGTAAAACCAAACTCAAACCTATGAAATGGCAACAATAAAGGAGAAAAAGATATTTTTGAGAGTGGCATTCAGAAGAGTTCGCAGTGTTAAAAAGCAGTAACTATGATCAGTATTATTTCATTGGTTTCCAATGACCAACCACTCCAGGCTTAGAATAAGGCTGGAGGACAAATGGCCCCACCCAGCTGCCCCTTCTGTGGCTCTGCCCCTGCTTCTCAGCCACATCATTCCACAGTCCTGCCTCATGCTGAGGGAGCCCAAGGCTTCCTCCCTCCCTCCCTCCCTCCCTGTGGCCCTATGTTCTTGCTGCCATCACAGGTGTCCATGGCAAAAGATAGGCATGTAAGGGGAGCGAGGGCAGAGATGGTCAAGCCAAGGGGCCTTGCTCCTCACCTCAGTGTGTTCTTTCCCACCCTTGTAAAGGGAGATTAACAATGCTTGTCCTTCTCACCTCTTGAGACAAAGGGAATAATATAATTGGTAGGAAACTGGTCTGGAAGGTGAGCAACACTGTGTAGATGGGTATACAGTTATCACTGTGCTAATGCCTCAGATCCCTGACTGAGATCCGAATTCAAGCTGTCTAAGGAAGAAAGCGGTCACATTTTGGAAGTCACGACATCAGTGGTAATAACCCTCATCTACAGAAGGATACTTAAAATTACCCGAGTGTTCTGTGGATAGAAAAGCGTGAGACTCAGAGCAGGTTCAGAGTTGGACAGTCTACAAGTGCATGGAGGAGCCTTCCGACTCCATCAGAGGAGCCAGGCAGCCATTTCTGGTTATGGAACCAGAAACTCCCCGGCTCCAAATAAAACAGCATCACTTGTACTCTTTTATACAAGTGCAAAAACAAACAACCGCGGTGAGCAGTGTAGACCTGTTCTATAAGACAGAGGGCCCTTGAGGCCCAACACGTAGAAAACCAGTTTATAGACTGTGTGCAAATGAGTTATCATTGAAAAGCAAAGCACCCAAGAGCACAGAACACCACGTGTGTGGTTCCCAACATTGCTTCCTTCCCCTTCCACCTCTTTTCCATGATCCTTTGTGCATATGTAAATTACATAGCGGTAACTATGTTATTAAATTACATAGCGGTGATTGCGAACCTGACTTTCAGCAAGGGAGCAGTGTAGCAATTTAGGGAGTTTAAATCTGAATGAATGAATAAAAATTCAGCAATTAATTACATTGTTACTTTAAACTTGACCCTAAAATTTTAAAATAAGAAATTTAAAACAAATAAATATTAAAAAAAGATCCTCAGGAAGTTCCGACTCACGGCAATGTGTCGTATTTGGCAGGCATTCATTGTCACAGTGAAGCTTGACGGTGTTGCAGACAACCTCGATAGTATGTTTAAATTGGCAGAGGCAGCAGGCCATATGGCTGGGTAAGATCCTATGAATAGAGACAGAGAATTAAGTTACCTGTAAAGGGGTTCCTTGGGTGGGTCAAACAGGTGAGCCAAGGTGCCAGCAAAGGCGTTCTTGAGGTATGTGTGTGGCCAGGGCATTTGGGTAGGAGCCTGGTGCCCAATTGTTGGTCTTGAATATGAGAATAAAGGAAGGAGGGAGAGGTGGCCCAAGGAGGCATAGGCATGGAAGTGGGTGTGGTGTATCCAAAATAAAGTCAACAGGGTGAGCATTGGGCACCATGGATCTGTCGTTTGACTCAGGGGTGTCTCCTTCCAGTTCACAAGTCTCATTGTGGGTTGGGAGTGCACAGGAGGACTTCCCCCAACCTCTGGAGTACTCTTCTCCATCCCTGTTGGAAGTGTTCACTATTAGAAACTACTCTGGTCCCAGAAAAATGACTGACTGCAGTAATTGTTGGAAAAGATGTGGAGAAAAAGGAACACTTGCTCACTGATGGGTGAGTGAAAGTAATTTGACCAGGCAGGTGTTTAGCCCAGCCATGAAGATGCTGCTTGGGACAAGCACATCCCCTTCTGGAGTGCCTGGCTCCATTTCTGATCCCTGTTTCCTGCCAGGGAGTGCCCTGGGATGTGTCAGGTGGTGCTTCCCTAAATACCCAGAAATGGAAAGGCTGCAACTTATGGTAGGTGTGTGTTTTTAAGAAACTGTCAGTCTATTTTCATTATATTTTTTTTTCAAATTTATCATTTCGAAAGTTTCTGTGGAAGGAAGAGAGAGAAACACACACAAACACATCTTTTCTTTTTTTTTTCTTTTTGACAGGCAGAGTGGACAGTGAGAGACAGAAACAGAGAGAAAGGTCTTCCTTTTGCCATTGGTTCACCCTCCAATGGCCGCCGTGGCCGGCGCATCGCGCTGATCCAAAGCCAGAAGCCAGGTGCTTTTCCTGGTCTCCCATGCGGGTGCAGGGCCCAAGGACTTGGGCCATCCTCCACTGCACTCCCGGGCCATACCAGAGAGCTGGCCTGGAAGAGGGGCAACCGGGACAGAATCTGGCGCCCCGACCGGGACTAGAACCCAGTGTGCCAGCGCCGCAAGGCGGAAGATTAGCCTATTGAGCCACGGTGCCGACCACATGTTTTCATTAGGTAGTTTACTCCCCAAATGTCTGCGACATGCAGGGCTGGGCCAGGCCAAAGCCAGGAGCTCAGAAACTAGTTTGGTTTTCCATGTGAGGAGCAAGAACTCAAGTCCTTGGGGCATCACCCACTGCCTTCCAGGGTACATGTTAGCAGGAAGCTAGGGTGGAGCAGAGCCGGGACTTGGATCCAGGCATTCTGATGTGGGATTGGAGTATCCCAGGTAGTGGCTTAACGGCTGCACCAAATGCCTGCCATCGTAAACAGTTTAATTTTTATTTGTTTTATTTTTTAAAGCTTTTATGTAATGAATGCCAATTTCATAGGTACAACTTTAGGAATATAGTGTTTTTTCCTCCATACCTGCCCTCCCACCCCCACTCCCGTCCTACCTCCTACTCCCTCTCCCATCCCATTCTTCATTAAGATTCACTTTTGATTGACTTTATATACAAAAGAGCAACTCTATACTAAGTAAAGATTTCAACACTTTGCACCAACCCCCCACCCCACAACATAAAAAGTACTGTTTGAGAACAAGTTTTGCAGTTAATTCTCATAGTACAGCTCATTAAGGACAGAGTTCCTACAGGGGGGGTAAGTGCAAACAGCTTCATTTCTAATACCCCCAAATTGGAACAACCTAAGTGTTCACAAATAGGTGAATAGATAAACTATGGTAGGTTACACGTAGTGGGCCAGGCTCTTTCTAACCAATAGAATAACCAATGGTTGAGTTGTTACAGATGACTAATGTTACTTCTTTGGGTCCAGGGAAAGCTTCATATAGAAAGAAAAAAAAAGAAATTATCAACTCCCAACTTGACTCTCACTGGGATTAAACATGACAATAGGTCTGATCTGATTTCATCATCATTTAAAAAAATCATCTATTATTTTTCACTTTATGTTTCTGTGTGGGAGCAAACTGCTGAAATCCTTACTTAATGTATACTAAGCTGATCTTCTGTATATTAAGATATTCGAAAATGAATCTTGATGTGAATGGAAGGGGAGAGGGAGTGGGAAAGGGGAGGGTTGTGGGTGGGAGGGACGGTATGGGGGGGAAGCCATTGTAATCCATAAATCGTACTTTGGAAATTTATATTCATTACATAAAAGTTAAAAACAAAACAAAACAAAAAAAAAAGAAAGAATGCACTCAGAATGCTAAGCTAGTGTTTTACTAGACTTCAATTCTAACAGGAAATTTTCGTTAAGTCCTTTCTACCCCTAACTTCGTATTTTGAAAATTTTCAAGCCTACAAAAATATCCGAAAGATTGGTGTCATGAGTTTACATGTTCTCTCACTTAGATTCAACTGTTGCTAACATTTTGCCACATTCACTTTCCACGTGTGTGTCTCTATGCACTTCTTGGACAAACCATTTGAGAATGAGCTGTAGATATGATGACCTTTTCTTGCTAAACCTGAAGTCTGCGTCTCCTAAGAACAAAGGCATTCTCCTGCATATCCACAACACTATTATCACCCAGTCAGCTTTAACATTAACATCACCGTCTATTGTGGTCCACATGCAGGTGCTCTCAGTTGTCCCAAACATGTCTTGGCTACTTTTAAATCAGGCATTGCATTTTATTTTCATGGCTCTTTAATTTTCTTCAGTTTAGAACTGTTCCTTTTTTGCAGTGTTTCATGGCATTGGGATTTTTGAGGCATTCAAATCAGTTGTTTTACAGCATGCACCTCAATTTATCCTTCTAAGACCAATACTGAATATAATCACCAGGGAACATTTATTTTTTTGAGTGGCTAAGATTTTTTTTAAAAAGTTTTATTTATTTGAAAGGCAGAGTGATGGTTGGGTGCAGGAGAGAGAGAGAATGAGTGGAGGGAGAGGGAGAGGGAGGGAGAGAGAGAGAAAGAATGAACGTGAATAAGTCTTCCAGCCACTGGTTCATGCCCCAAATGGCCACCGCAGCTGGGGTTGGGCTGGGTTGAAGTCAGGAGCCAGGAGCCAGGAGCCAGGAACTATATTCAGGTCTCTCCTGGGTGGCAGGGGGTCAAGCACTTTGGTCATCCTGTGCTGCTTTCCCAGGTTCATTAGCAAGGAGCTGGATGGGAAGTGGAGCAGCTGGGACTTGAACTGGCACTCCCATATGGGATGCCAGCATCACAGACAACTTCACCTTATGCCACAACACCAGCCCCACTAGGGACCATTTCTGGCAGGAACACTGCATCTTGCATAGAGAATGTTGTAGTTTTGCTGCTTACTAAAATGGATGCACTAGGGATGATGTCAGTGATAAAATATTTATTTTTTAGAAGATTTTTATTTATTTGAGAGGTAGAGTTACAAACACAGAAAGGGAGAGACAGAGACAAAGATCTTCCATCTTAAGCTGGTTCACGTCCCAAATGGCCTCAATGGCCAGAGCTGGGCCAATCTGAAGCCAGGAGCCAGGAGCTTCTTCCGGGTCTCCCATGCAGGTGCAGAAGCTCAAGCACTTAGGTCATCTACTGCTTTCCCAGGCCATAGCAGAGAGATGGATCAGAAAAGGAGAAGCCAGGACTGGATCTGGTGCCCATATGGGATGCTGGCACCGCAGGTGGAGACAGCCCACTATACCACAGCGCTGGGCCCCAAATCATTATTTTCAAAAATATTGGCAAATCTGGGGCCGGCACCATGGTGCAGTAGGTTAATCCTTCACCTGCAGCACCGGCATCTCATATGGGCGCTGGTTCTAGTGCCAGCTGCTCTGCTTTTGATCCAGCTCTCTGCTATGGCCTGGGAAAGCAGTGGAAGATGGCCCAAGTCCTTGGGCCCTGCACCCGCATGGGAGACTGGAAAGAAGCACCTGGCTCCTGGCTTCGATCAGTGCAGCTCCAGCCATTTGGGGAGTGAACCATCGGAAGGCTTTTTTCTCTGTGTCTCTCTCTCACTGTCTATAACTCTTATCTGTCAAATAAATAAATAAAATTTTAAAAAATATTGGAAAATCTTTTGAAATTGCTAATGACCTGAGGTATAACTTATTCTTACTAGATAATATTTAAGTATTAAAGACCATTGCACATTAATATGCAATAAAGGGGCCAGCGCTGTGCTGTAGCAGGTTAAGCCTTCACCTGCAGTGTCAGCATCCCTTATAGGCACTGGTTCAAGTCCCAGCTGCTCCGCTTCTGGTCCAGCTCCCTGCTAATGCACTTGGGAAAGCAGCAGAGGATGGTCCAAGTGCTTGGGCTCCTGCTCCCACATGATTCAGAATAAGCTCCGACTCCTGACTTTGGCCTGGCCAAGCCCTGGCTGTTGTGGTCTTTTGAGCTAGGAACCAGCAGATGGAAGATCTTTCTCTCTCTCTGTATTTCTGCATTTCTTTTTTCTTCTTTTTTTTAACTTTTATTTAATGAATATAAATTTCCAAAGTACAGCTTATGGATTACAATGGCTCCCCCCCCCATAACTTCCCTCCCACCCGCAACCCTCCCCTTTCCCTCTCCCTCCCCCTTCCATTCACATCAAGATTCATTTTCAATTCTCTTTATATACAGAAGATCAGTTTAGCATATATTAAGTAAAGATTTCAACAGTTTGCACCCACATAGAAACATACCAGGGGATTCCAATTCAATCCCATCAAGGTGGCATGTACCAATGCCATCTCACTAGTTCCGGTGATCAATTTCTGTTCAAATTGATCATAATGATAGGACTAAGAGCCAAAGGGAGCACATAAACAAGACTAGTGTCTGCAAATACTAGCTGATAGAATAAAAAAGGGAGAGAACGATCCAGCATGGGAAGTGAGATACACAGCAGACCCATAGAATGGCAGATGTCCTAAACAGCACTCTGGCCTCAGAATCAGCCCTTAAGGCACACGGATCTAGCTGAAAAGCCCATGAGAGTATTACAGGCATGGAAAGCCAAAACACTCTGGCAAAAAAAAAAAAAAAAAAAAAAAAACCCTACATGTATTTCTGCCTTTCGAATAAATAAGTAAGTCTTTAAGAATGCATTAAGGACCATCGCTTATGAGTCACGACACAAGTGAGCTGGCCTGCTTTGTCTAAACTCCTGAGGACTTCCAATAATGAACTCCAGTGTAACAATTGCTTTCAGGTTTTTATAGCCTTGGTTGCACATGGCTCCAGAAAATGCTAGCACTTTTCCTGTCCACTGATGGTCAAGTATGAAAAAAAGCAGCTAGAACACCACAGCCTTGGCTAACTGAGAAAGCTTGTTGATGATGAGAGCTTTGACTCTTTGGAGAGGAAGGCCTCTCACTGACCTGGGAGGATCCACTGTGGCAGATGCTGCCCAAGGTTGAGGAAGAGGAGGCTAGAGCAGAAACCAGTGGACTTGATGATGTGGGAACGTTAGTCAAGGAGGTGATCTGACAGAAGTGATTAGGGCAGGGTATGCTGTGAGAGGCCTTTCCCCATTCTTATCTTGTGGAGTCCGCTCAACTAGCCTTATCATAGTTTCTGTTTAGCTTGTCCAATTGGCAGGGGGGAGGTCACAATGGAAGTTGCAGTGAGTTTATGGTAAAATGTCAGAATAGGGCTCTAAGGAAATCCTTTTTAAAACTTCAAAACTTGAGATACTTCAAACTCTGCATGAAAATTAACTAGAAAGGATCATGGACCTAAATGTAACTCTACAGTTCAAGAAAACAGGAGAAAATCTCTGTAACTTTAGATTAGACAATGGGTTATTTGAAAGATTTTTTTCAGGAAAGGCACAATAAAAGGACAAACCATACAAGATAAAAGTTGCTATAGGCTCATCAACATTAAAAAAAAATTAACTTCTACTCTTCAGAAGGTACACTTAGTAGAGTGAAATGATAACTCACAACCAGAGAGAAGATATTTACTAAACATACATCTGAGAGAAAGTACTCATACCCAGAGCATATAAAACACTCTTAAAACTCCCTAAGATTACCATCAAATTACTACATGGGAACAGATTTGAATAGACACTTGGTAAAGATATTTGCACAACAGTATCGTCAGTTATTAGAGAAGTCTAAGTTTAAACTGCAGTGAGTGTACCCAAGGTGCCAGCGTTAGGATGACTGAGTCCCGCATTTGAGCACTTGCATTTGATTCTTCTCTCTGGTTCCTGATTCCAGCTTCCTGCTAATATAGTTCTTCTGCCTTTCTTTGGTTGAGTAACTGGGGTTCCTGCCACCTACATGGGAGATCTGGGTTGAATTCCCAGCTGTCAATTCCAGCTTCAGCCCAATGCTGGTCTTGGTGGCATTTGGTGAGAGAACTGATTGACTCTCTAGTAACTATTTTTAAATACTAAAAAAACATATAGAGATTCCACTATTTATCTACTGGCAGAAGAGCTACATTAAAAAAAGTTTTATTTTTTAACTTATTTGAAAGAACGAGAGAGAGAGAGAGAGAGAGAGAGAGAAAGAAAGAGATTGATTGATTGACCTTCCATCTGCTGGTTCACTTCCCCAAATGCTGATAACAGCCAGGGTTGGGCCAGGACTATGCCAAGGACATAGGTCTCAATGTGTGGGTCTCCTACATGGGTGGCAGAGACCAGAATACTCGAGTTACCATCGGCTACCTCCCAGGGTGCACATTAGCTGGAAGCAGAGTAGCTGGGACTCAAACTTGGCACTCTGATACGGGATGTAGGCATCCCAAGTGGTATCTTATTTATTTATTTATTTATTTATTTATTTATTTGACATGTAGAGTTAGACAGTGAGAGGGAGAGACATAGAGAAAGGTCTTCCTTCCATTGGTTCACCTCCCAATCACCCCCCAAATGGCCGCTACCGCCGGAGCTGCGCCGAACTGAAGCCAGGAGCCAGGTGCTTCCTCCTGGTCTCCCATGCGGGTGCAGGGTCCAAGCACTTGGGCCATCCTCCACTGCCTTCCCGGGCCACAGCAGAGAGCTAGATTGGAAGAGCAGCAGCTGGGACTAGAACCTGGTGCCCATATGGGATGCCGGTGCCACAGGTGGAGGATTAGCCAAGTAAGCCATGGTGCTGGCCCCCCAAGTGGTATCTTAATGCTGTGCCACAATGTCCAGTTTCTAAATGTTTGTTAAAAAAGTTGAAATCTGAGGACTGGGACAACACATGTTGCAACTGCCACTCTCGAACATTGTTGGTGAGAGTGCAGACTGCAGCAGCTACTTGGCAAACAGTTTAGCTGTGTGTTAAACAGTTCAATATACACTTAGTAGGTAATGAACTGTCCTACCCCTAGATCTTTACACCAAAGAAATGAAGACACATATCCACTCACAGACCTCCATGTGAGTGCTGTTAGTGGCTTTATTTATAATTGCAAAAAGTTGGAAAACACAGTTCTATAAGCTGATGAAATGGATAAACTGGTGTAACTACACAATTGGAATATTACTTAGCAATAGGTAGAGGCAGCAACATGAATAGTAGTTTAATCTCTAAAGGATTATGCTGAGTAAAGGAGCCAGACACAAGAGGCTACACTTACTACATGATTTTGCTTATAAGACACTGTGGAAGGAAAAACTACAAGAATAGAAACAGGATGAGTGGTTTGCAGGGCCTGGGTCTGGGGATGGGAGGAGACGATTGATTGGAAAGGACCATGAGGGATCTTTTTGGGTTGATAGAAATGTTCTACATCAGGAATTTGGTGGTGGTTACATAACCACGTGTTTGCCAAAACTCAGCAAACTTTACAGTGTGAATTGAAATACATAAAAATTATACCTCCATAAGCCTGACTTAAGAAAACAAGTCTACAGACTTACATGGAAATAAACCTAAGAAAAAGATAACTTACAGGTTTTCCAATTGAAGAGTCATCATGAGGATGTTCTCAACTGTGGTAAGTGGTACTTGTGTTGTTCCCAAGTCTCTGAAGGAGAAAGCCCAAACATTCATGGTATGGACCTCAATAAAAAGATCTGTCTTTAAAAAGGTTGTTTCAGGAAGATGTGGTTACATCAGTTTTGGCTTCTCTATAAAGCAAGACAGCTCAAGAGTTTGTCATGGAGACAGTTCCAGAAAGCCCTGGTTGAAATGACTTTACTATTTGCATCATCAGATTAATGACCTTGGCATTGAAGAGTGGAACCTACACCTTTTTCTGCCATTGTCTTATTTTTCATTTTATACTACATTGACCTCTTTTAATTCTTATTTTTTTCTTTAAAAAATTTACATCTATACCTCTTTGCTTGGGATAGATGGTATTCCTAACATGTATTTGCATGTAACACTGTCTCCCTCTGCCAGCTGTCTTTCCCATGATAAATTCTTTCTCAGTTCTTGCCTCAGTCAATAACTTTTTTTCAGTAACCTATTTTTTTTTTCAGTAACCTAATTTAAAATCATGACTTTTTAGCCTCAATCTCAAATATTTAATGTTTGATGAAAATAAAAAAGGATTAGTTTAATACTTACAGATATTTTAATGCTGGCAGTTTAAAAAGATACGAATCTTCAACGTTTTTCAGAGGATTACGATTGAGATTTCTGAAAAATGCAATGGAATTAAAGTTATTGGCCTTTCAATAAGCACAAGATTGTATGAGAAATTATATTCTTTTTTGTGTAGACATTTTAGGCTTAAAATTACTTTCTGTGTACTTATAAATCACCCTTAGAATTCAAAAAGCACTTGTTCTTTGGGAACTACCTATGTCTCTTAGAGGATGAATGGAGAAGAGAAAGAGAAAAGATACAAAAAAATGCATAATAAACAAAAAGTATGCAAAAGAACTTTTTAGGTGAAAAGCCCTAATTAGAAGTGGAGCCAGTGTTTTGCCTAGCAATTAACACCCAGATTGGGATACCTACGTCTCAAATCAGATGCCTGGGTTTGATTCCCAGTTCCAGCTTCTAATTGCAACTTCCTGTTAATGCAGACCCTGGGAGGCAGTGGTGATGGCTCAATTGGTTGATTCTTTGCTGCCTACTTGGAGACGTGGACTGGTTTCTGGTTTCCAGCTTCAGCCTGGGCCTGGCCTAGCCTCGCCCGAGCCATTGCAGGTATTTGGGAAGTGAACTAGTGGACGGGAGCTGTCTGTGTCTTAAAAAAGAAAGATGTATAGAAGTGACCACACTGATAGGGAAGCCCTTTTTTGTGTAGGAAACACTAATCCTGTGTTCTCCATAATTCAAGGTGCTTGCCTTTCATCTTTAGAAATTTTAAACAAGCCATGACTTAATTCATTTAGTTGATGGAAAAAGAACCCACGTCAAAGCCATACTCTTGTCACGTTCTTCCACTGGTGTTCTCATTTCGCATCACACATCATCACATCACATCACATCACACCACATCATCACGTCACATCACATCACATCACATCACATCACATCACATCATCACGTCACATCACATCACACTGATCATCACATCACATCACGTCACATTGCATCACATCACATCACAGTCTTTGTTACGTTGCTTGTTGGCCTGTCAGTCTCCTGGCCTGTTAGCCCCTTGAGGGCAGGGAACATATGTTATTGTCTTTGTTATGCCTGTGTGTGGCATAGTGCCTGAAATTTACTGCATGGTTAATAAATATTTGTTGAGTAAAGAAATCACATTTTGTTTCCATACCAATACAATGAATAAATTCGTGTTGTGGGAAATTTCATTCCTAAATGCTGTAATAGATTTTTAAAGTTTTTAAAGCAAGCAAACAAAAACAAAAACAGGTAAAAAAAACTGCCTTTAGTTTAACTCTACTCAAAAACGTACTGTACTGTTACAGACTGTGAAAATAATAATTCTTACAGATGATATTGATTGGGCTGCCAAGCATCTGTGTTCAGCATTCAACACTGGATGTTCCCAGTAACCTCTGTGATAGGTATTGTACCCCAGTAGCCTATTGTGATATATATTGTGCTGAGTCACAGAGGCTGTGTAACTTGTTGTAGGTCACTGCACTTGTAAGAAGCAAAGCTGGAGCTGGAGCTCAGTCCTGCCCCAGACTGTGTCTAATATGTGTGCAGAAAAGGGTCCAAATATTTGTCACTTTAATCTGAAGCTTGAGATGACTAAATATAGAAGTACTTTGAAAATTTCATCAACCTTCTCAGGATAGCGCTCATGAAAATTAGTTTCTCTTTTTATTCCTTTTCCCTAATCTTATCCCACGATTAGATATTTAGCTCAGAGTCATTGAGACTAGAGATTTAAAAGCATGTTGTAGGTGACATCAGTGGAAACCTATGTAAACAGTGGAGTGAGAACATTTGAAAATGTATCCCTTCATAAAGGGAACAACAAAATGGTAAAAGTGGTCAGAATCAAGTTTTTGATAATTCTGGAAATTTAACCAAAGGCTTGCAGCCACCTGTGGGGCATTTACTCAAGAAAATTGGCTGACTTTCTCTAAGAATAGTGAGATTTGTGTGGGTTTTGTGTATTTAACTTGCCCTAGACAGTTCCTCCCTGGCAAGCTCAGTGGTAGCCTTAAAAATAGGCTTGGCAGCTTATGACAAGAGCCTCGGGTGATAACTGACGTCATAAATAAGAGTGTCAATTGTTAAATCAACAACAGGAGTCACTGTGCACTTACTCCCCATGTAGGATCTCTGTCCTTAATGTGTGGTACTATGTGAATTAATGGTATAACTAGTACTCAAACAATACTTTATACTTTGTGTTTCTGTGTGGGTGCGAACTGCTGAAATCTTTACTTAGTATATACTAAGTTGATCTTCTGTATATAAAGAGAATTGAGAATGAATCTTGATGAAGAATGGGATGAGAAAGGGAATGGGAGATGGGATGACTGCAGGTGGGAGGGAGGTTATGGGGGGAAAAAGCCACTATAATCCAGAAGTTGTACATTGGAAATGTATATTTATTAAATAAAAGTTAAAAAAAAGAAACATCTGCTTTAGGAATAGACTGATGTCTTAGCAACATTTGGGTTTAGGTTTTTGGATTGTGGATTAATTTTATTTTTGATTTGTTGCTTCTCAAAATTTTTTAAAATTATGAGATGTATTACTTGCATACTCAAAGTCATATGTAACCATGTGAATGTTGGATAATGTTTGAACTTTGTCTAAGTTATTTTGTCTACATTTGAACCAAATCAGGAATTATAATAAGAAAAGAGAAGTATGTGTAAAATGAGCAACAACAACAAAAAAACCTCAAACTCTCCAAAAAAAAAAATAGCCTGTATGCCCAGTATCAGAGAGAGTGAGGGAGAGGGATAGAGGGATAGAGGGACAGAGGGACAGAGGGAGGGAAGGAGGGAGGGAGGGGGAGAGAGAGAGAGAGAGAGAGAGAGAGAGAGAGAATGAAAATGAATGGAGATGAGGGCCGGCGCCGTGGCTCACTAGGCTAATCCTCCGCCTAGCGGCGCCGGCACACCGGGTTCTAGTCCCGGTCGGGGCGCCAGATTCTGTCCAGGTTGCCCCTCTTCCAGGCCAGCTCTCTGCTGTGGCCAGGGAGTGCAGTGGAGGATGGCCCAGGTGCTTGGGCCCTGCACCCCATGAGAGACCAGGAAAAGCACCTGGCTCCTGGCTCCTGCCACCGGATCAGCGCGGTGCGCCGGCCGCAGTGCGCTGGCCGCGGCGGCCATTGGAGGGTGAACCAACGGCAAAGGAAGACCTTTCTCTCTGTCTCTCTCTCTCACTGTCCACTCTGCCTGCAAAAAAAAAAAGAAAGAAAAAAAAAGAAAATGAATGGAGATGAGCATGCAGAATGAAGCTGAGCCTCTCCAAAGTGCATCCCAGTGAGCTGTCAGAATCTTGGGCCATCTTCCACTGCTTTCCCAGGCCATAGCAGAGAGCTGGATTGGAAGTGGAGCATCCAGGTCTCAAACCGGCACCTATATGGGATGCTGGCGCTTCAGGCCAGGGCTTTAATCTGCTGTGCCACAGCACCAGCCGTGTCTCTGACTTTCAAATAAATGAATAAATCTTAAAGAAAAAAGTAAAAGAACAAAAAAACCCTAAAGCCAATGAAGAGAATACTTTAAGAGAAGCATACGGTGCAGAGGAAGAATTACCTTAAGAGAAAAGAAGACCTCTTGCCACACAGATGAGAATATGGTGCAGATGAAAAGATTATGAGAAGAAAAGTGTAATAGTTGCAGGAAGTGACAATGTGAAAACTTGTGAACCCTTACAAAACACCCCCAAAGGGCAGACCTGAGTTGTTCTCTTCATCTGTAAGGTTTATGCCTCTCTCTGAGTTTGGGGAGATGCTGTTTGGATTCCAGGACACACCACAGAGGGAGGACTGTGCCAGCAGTGTGCAAATGCAGGTGTATCCACAGCTTGCCTGAAGGAGGCTATGCCCATGGCTGACCTTCAGTGTACGACCACACCCAGCTCACCTACAGTGTCAACAGTGGGGCGAATATCTGAGGAGGGAGAAAGCCTGGACTCTCCTCCTAGTCACCCACAGTGCTTGTGAGTAACAGACGAGTGAGCATGTGGATGTGCTCTGTCTGGATAAGGGAGCCCCTCTCTACACTCTAGAGTCCTTCCACTACTAAACTATGAAACTTGTTTTGTGAGGACCAATGAAGTGACTAAAACAATTTTTAGAAAGAAGCCAATGAGTTAAGACTTAATGTACATGTGTGGGGAGCAACTCGGACTAGACTAAGTTACTGGAATTAAGACTTATTCTATGCATCTGCTCTCCCACAATATGGCGCTGGGAGAGGAGCAAACAGCTTCTACCCAGCTGCCTTTCACCAACTTGACAAGCTGCAGGAGCTGCTCCTGATTGGAGGAGAGCAGCGTACTCGGCGTGTGGGTAGCAGAGTTGGGATTGGTGGAAGAGGACTATAAAGGAGGAGAGAGACAACATGCACCAGGAACATCTATCTGAAGGAACACCTGTGCAGCCCCCGAGAGAGCCGGCCGGCGGTGTGCCGCTCCCCCGCAGAAGTGGGGAAAGCGGCAGGGGGAACCGCCCTTCCACGGAGGTGGAAGGGACGGTAGCCAACCCGGGAAGAACCAGCAGCAAACCTGGGGAGGGCCGAGCAGACGAAAGAACAATGCAGGGTCCTGTGTCGTTCCTCCACGAAGAGGGGGAGCGACATAATGGTGCCGTGACTCGGATAGGAAACCTAGGAGGGAAGAAGAGGGAAGAAACGGGAAGAAGTGGGAAAATACCGGAGAGAGAGACTAGCAAAGAACCTAGGGAAAAGCCGGATGGAAAAGGTGCCGGAAGAAGCTATTGAAAGCCTAGGCATAGACTCGGATACGGACTGTGGGAAAGAAGTTAGGATTTAAAGTGAAAGCAAGAAGAAACTTAGACTCAGATACGGACTGCAGGTTGAAAGCGAAAGTGAAACCTGGAAGAAACTTAGACTCGGATACGGACTGTGGGGAAAAGCCAGGAGAAATGAGAGGGGATTGTTGTTGGAAGAAAAGTTAGGAAACATACCGGGTAGAGAAAAATGTTAGGGAGGATGAAGCCGCGGGGGGGCAGGCTGAAGCGGAGACGTAAGCTAGCTTGGAATTCTTCAAGTCAGCCCGGGGAGCAAAAGGCGAAAATCTGGAACCAGAGGCAGAGACGTGGGCCGCCAGGTTGGAATCCGTCAGATTAGCCCGGGGAGCAAAAGACGGGAAGCCAAACTGGGGGGCGCAGACGTGAGCTAGGTTGAATTCACCAGGTTAGCCCGGGGAACTTGGACTGAATGCCGGTGGCGGAAACGTGAGCTGGGCTGTGTGACTCGCGGAAGCCGCCACGCGCAGAGAGAGCGCGCGGGGCACAAACGGGGAGAGCGCACGGGGTGCGAATAGAAGCCGGTAAGCTGCGCAGAGCCGGGAAGCCACCGCAGGGCGGGCCCCGGGAAGCCGCGCAGAGCCGGGAAGCCGCCGCGGGGGAGGCGCCGAGAAGCAGCCTCGGGGCGGGCGCCGGGAAACCGCGGGGATAAGAGAAACAAGTTTAGAAGTAAAATGAGAGAAATAGGAATGCTGGCAGATAGAAGTAAAATAGGAGAAATAGGAATGCCCGGAGGTAGAGAAATAGAGAAAAATAAGGCCTCCCCACAACACGGCAATGAGAGAGCTTGGATTCGGTCTGCCTGATTAGTAAGACGATAAGCACCTGCAGGCAGCTAGCAGCTTATGCGCTGCAGGTCACCGAAGACAGGCACGAATTAACATCAATAAGTCTCCCCACAATACGGCAATGAGAAGGCTTGGATTCGGTTTGCCTGATTGGTAGGGCTTGTAAGCACCTGCAGGCAGTTCTAGCAGAGCAGAGCATGCGCTGCAGGGCACCGAACACAGGCACGCATCAGCGCCTAAAAACCTCCTCACAACATGGCGAAGAGAGGACCCGGATTCAGTTTGCCTGATTGGTAGGGCTTGTAAGCACCTGTGGGCAACTCTAGCAAGCAGAGCAGTGTGTGTGCTGCGGGGCACCAAAGACAGGCGCGTATCAACGCCAAAAATAAAAAGAAAGGGGGATCTGTGGGGAGCAACTGGGAGCAACTCGGACTAGACTAAGTTACTGGAATTAAGACTTATTCTATGCATCTGCTCTCCCACAATATGGCGCTGGGAGAGGAGCAAACAGCTTCTACCCAGCTGCCTTTCACCAACTTGACAAGCTGCAGGAGCTGCTCCTGATTGGAGGAGAGCAGCGTACTCGGCGTGTGGGTAGCAGAGTTGGGATTGGTGGAAGAGGACTATAAAGGAGGAGAGAGACAACATGCACCAGGAACATCTATCTGAAGGAACACCTGTGCAGCCCCCGAGAGAGCCGGCCGGCGGTGTGCCGCTCCCCCGCAGAAGTGGGGAAAGCGGCAGGGGGAACCGCCCTTCCACGGAGGTGGAAGGGACGGTAGCCAACCCGGGAAGAACCAGCAGCAAACCTGGGGAGGGCCGAGCAGACGAAAGAACAATGCAGGGTCCTGTGTCGTTCCTCCACGAAGAGGGGGAGCGACATAATGGTGCCGTGACTCGGATAGGAAACCTAGGAGGGAAGAAGAGGGAAGAAACGGGAAGAAGTGGGAAAATACCGGAGAGAGAGACTAGCAAAGAACCTAGGGAAAAGCCGGATGGAAAAGGTGCCGGAAGAAGCTATTGAAAGCCTAGGCATAGACTCGGATACGGACTGTGGGAAAGAAGTTAGGATTTAAAGTGAAAGCAAGAAGAAACTTAGACTCAGATACGGACTGCAGGTTGAAAGCGAAAGTGAAACCTAGAAGAAACTTAGACTCGGATACGGACTGTGGGGAAAAGCCAGGAGAAATGAGAGGGGATTGTTGTTGGAAGAAAAGTTAGGAAACATACCGGGTAGAGAAAAATGTTAGGGAGGATGAAGCCGCGGGGGGGCAGGCTGAAGCGGAGACGTAAGCTAGCTTGGAATTCTTCAAGTCAGCCCGGGGAGCAAAAGGCGAAAATCTGGAACCAGAGGCAGAGACGTGGGCCGCCAGGTTGGAATCCGTCAGATTAGCCCGGGGAGCAAAAGACGGGAAGCCAAACTGGGGGGCGCAGACGTGAGCTAGGTTGAATTCACCAGGTTAGCCCGGGGAACTTGGACTGAATGCCGGTGGCGGAAACGTGAGCTGGGCTGTGTGACTCGCGGAAGCCGCCACGCGCAGAGAGAGCGCGCGGGGCACAAACGGGGAGAGCGCACGGGGTGCGAATAGAAGCCGGTAAGCTGCGCAGAGCCGGGAAGCCACCGCAGGGCGGGCCCCGGGAAGCCGCGCAGAGCCGGGAAGCCGCCGCGGGGGAGGCGCCAAGAAGCAGCCTCGGGGCGGGCGCCGGGAAACCGCGGGGATAAGAGAAACAAGTTTAGAAGTAAAATGAGAGAAATAGGAATGCTGGCAGATAGAAGTAAAATAGGAGAAATAGGAATGCCCGGAGGTAGAGAAATAGAGAAAAATAAGGCCTCCCCACAACACGGCAATGAGAGAGCTTGGATTCGGTCTGCCTGATTAGTAAGACGATAAGCACCTGCAGGCAGCTAGCAGCTTATGCGCTGCAGGTCACCGAAGACAGGCACGAATTAACATCAATAAGTCTCCCCACAATACGGCAATGAGAAGGCTTGGATTCGGTTTGCCTGATTGGTAGGGCTTGTAAGCACCTGCAGGCAGTTCTAGCAGAGCAGAGCATGCGCTGCAGGGCACCGAACACAGGCACGCATCAGCGCCTAAAAACCTCCTCACAACATGGCGAAGAGAGGACCCGGATTCAGTTTGCCTGATTGGTAGGGCTTGTAAGCACCTGTGGGCAACTCTAGCAAGCAGAGCAGTGTGTGTGCTGCGGGGCACCAAAGACAGGCGCGTATCAACGCCAAAAATAAAAAGAAAGGGGGATCTGTGGGGAGCAACTGGGAGCAACTCGGACTAGACTAAGTTACTGGAATTAAGACTTATTCTATGCATCTGCTCTCCCACAATATGGCGCTGGGAGAGGAGCAAACAGCTTCTACCCAGCTGCCTTTCACCAACTTGACAAGCTGCAGGAGCTGCTCCTGATTGGAGGAGAGCAGCGTACTCGGCGTGTGGGTAGCAGAGTTGGGATTGGTGGAAGAGGACTATAAAGGAGGAGAGAGACAACATGCACCAGGAACATCTATCTGAAGGAACACCTGTGCAGCCCCCGAGAGAGCCAGCCGGCGGTGTGCCGCTCCCCCGCAGAAGTGGGGAAAGCGGCAGGGGGAACCGCCCTTCCACGGAGGTGGAAGGGACGGTAGCCAACCTGGGAAGAACCAGCAGCAAACCTGGGGAGGGCCGAGCAGACGAAAGAACAACGCAGGGTCCTGTGTCGTTCCTCCACGAAGAGGGGGAGCGACATAAATGAATGAAGCAGAAGAAATAAAGTATACTTAATGTTTAGAATTATCAATTACTGCTGATTTTCCATAATATATTTCATTTCTGATTTCACTGAAAGATTTGATGAGTATTACTATTCAAAGAATGTTATGTCACTGGTAAGCTCTTGGCATGTCTTTGAGGTAGATTTCATATTCACAATAGATTGATCCTACCACACTGCTGTTTTACACAGAGACTTCATTCAGAAGAATGTTTACTGGGCTGCATGTAGTACATGCAAAGTAAGGGTGAATGCAGATTTTGCTGAGCATGAGCCTAACCTAATTTGGGGAATCCCTTATAATGAAACATGCAGAATTATGAATATAAAAATTGCTCCAGCCCCTCCCAGGACCTTGGAAGGGGCACGTGCAAGCGTAAAGCCTTGAAGCTTAGGCTCCAGTTCATGATGAATCCAGCTCAGCTGGCACTCTTTTCTGGACTCTGTAATGCAGTGAACAGCATTGTTTTCACTTTAAAAACCCTCATCTTTGGTCATAAGATCACTGGTGTCTTCCTGGGGCAACGGGGATAGCAAAAGTTTCCTTGAAGCAGATTTGTCTAATAAAAGAATATGTCCCCAAATAAAGGAGACCCGCTCCCAACACACACTTGGTGTATTACAGCCATTGTGCCAATTTTTGAAGCAACCATGAGTTAGATATGTTCAGATCGCATGATAAGAGGATTAGTTTCCAATACCAGCTAGCTCTGGTTTTTGCATCACCATGAAGCAAATGCTTTTTTTCTTTGGCTTAAGATGGACACAGAAACTTGAGATAAATGAACTGGTGCCTCATGCACTGTACGCCATCCCTAGCTCTGCTCCTACTTTTTCAGCTCAACTCTCTGGCCTTGCTGCACAGATGCTAGCATGGCTGTCACTCATTTTCCCATCAATGTCCAACTTCCCCCTGCTGGCATGAAAGTCTCTGGAGACAAAGCTTCTGTCCTGTTCCAGTTTGTACCCCCAGCACTTAATACAGCACCTGGCACTCGGTGGGCCTGGCACTCAGTGAATGTTCTTAAATGAATTCATTACTTTTCATCCACTGTGATTCCACAGATTTTCTCCCTGTGTTGTCTACAGAAAGCTGTACTGGAACTCGGCCCCTTAGGAGGGAATCTAATGGAATGATATATGTTGAGGCCATTTTTACTGATGCTACCAAAACCACTTGGTGTTGGGGCTCCAGGAACCAGCTCCCGGTGTGTGGGTGAAGTAAAAACAGACTCTCAGTGTTCTTCCTCAAGATCTGCAGGCACTGTTGGTCCATCCCCAACACATCCTAAAACCTTCCCTCATAACCAGAATGAATTGTGTTTGGCTGGGATTCTGAACCACAGAACAGGTGGATAGTCTTTCAACATCAGGTTTAGTGGAGAATCTGTATCTTGAATCTAATATTCCCTTGGGCCATTGAACATCACAGAATTGTTGAGTTGAAAGTGAATAAAACTCACTTTCTGTTGCAGTTTAGTCAGGACAAAATATGTGGGATTAGGCTAGAGCAGTGTATTTTCTTATTTTTTTAACACTACAGTTTAACATATATGCCACTTCTTCCTATTTCAAAAGTTATTAGTATCCACAGATAATTTATAAATTGAGAGCTAAATACATTTTGGAAAAAGCTTATGATCTGGGTGGGTGATGGGGAGAGATGTGCCCTTTGGCTGGGTCCCAGGAATTATTTTTGCATTAGGATTTAAAAGCAGGTAACCCTGAGAAAGCACCAGAACCTTTTTCTCCCAGAGTACTTTGTGTTAGATTTTTGGAAAAAAAAAATGGAAATGAAGACCTTCTTTGCAGAGTTTATATACAGGGCTTAATACCCAGATAAGCATAACTATATACCATTTTTATACACAAATGGTTTTTAAATATGTATTCATCATCTATTGCACTTACACATTGTGCAAAAACTGCATTCCATGCCACGCCTGAAATGTCCCAAAGCTCAGTTCTGTCAGTAAATTGCAACCAAGATTTCTACAAAAAAAGACACGAGTGAAAGAGAATGAAGAAGAAAAAAAGAAATATTTTCAGAATACTCTTCTTTCAGGAGTGATTCTAATTTTTATAGATGAAACAATACTTCCACATTTTATCTACACACTAAAGAATTTACTGGTACTGGAAGATTTGGTTTCTGAATTATACTTGCACATTTACATTAAATTTCATCATATTATTTTCATATTACATGACATACTTGTACTGTGTGATCTTTACTTCTCTGGAACAGAGTTTCACAACTTGAATGCTATTGACATTTTGGACTCGATAATGCTTTTCTTGTGGAGGTTTGTCCTGTACATAGTAAGTGGCTTAACAGCAGGCTGGGCTTAGCTCACGCAGTGTCAGCAGCACGTGCAGGGCTGCAAGCTGTTACCTGAATGCAAAATCATGTTGGCTGAGAAGCCCTGCTCTGTGGGATTCACTCTGACTTTTGTACCTGATAGTATTTTTGCTAGAGAGGAAAAGGACCTGTTACAGAATTTTAGCAACCTTCTACTACAAATGTAAAGTAGAATCTTAACCCTATTTCAAGGTGAACAGTGAAGATTTATTAAAATTCCAAATGTGATGAAATTGTAACTTACATAGACTGCAAAAAAGGGAGTGACTCAAATGCACGTCTTTCGATAAACTCTATTTTATTGCAGGATAAATCTCTAGGAAAAGGAAAACATTGCCTTGGTTAGCTATTACCTATATAGTCAGTGGGGATAATAAAATTTGCATTTGATAATGTTGGATATGCAGTTTTTACCTAAACTGTAAAGCTTTGGACTTGTATTTGACCCTCTGGAGATACTACCCCTTCTTACAACCTCTCCTAATAGTCTCACTGTTAGAACCTTCATCAATGACATACACAACTATAGATCTTGATAGATTGTGGTGGTAAACTTTCCTGAGTGCAGAATTGATTAGATGAACTTTCATAGTCTTCATCCATTTGAAACAAGGAGCAAAGCTGTCATCTCCATTTTTAATGTCTAATATTCCAAAGAATTCTCACATTTTCACATCTTTCCTGGTTTAGTCCTAGTTTTCTAACTTCATTCAATACCAGAAAAAAAGATGCCCTTTTGAATCATTTGAAATGAAATTGGTTCTCTAATTAATTCATTATTTTGAACTGATTCAGAATTACACTTTCTGTCATACTAAAGGAAATTTATTTGTTGCTTGTTGCTTGATAGTCCATGAAAGCCATGATAGAACCGTCAGAAAACAGCATGACACTGGATTCCCACTTGAAAACACTCTTGGTGGTAGAGGACTCTTACTTCCACTGATTACAATTTGACCCTCACTTTTCACCTGCAACTCATCTGTTGGTGGCTCCATCTCTAGAATCTCCTTCTCTCACCTGTCCCACGCGCAGTCACCAGTGGGACTTGCCCTAAGTGACTCTCCGAGGCCAATATCACTAGCTGCTTACAGAAGAGGCAGATTCTCAGCCCTGTTCTAGACCGACTCAGGCAGTTACTGTGGGGGTAGGGTTCAGAGCCCCAGGTAACTGTGGTGCAAGCTCAAGTCTGTTTTAGAGCACTGCTGTGACAGCATGGTTCCCCGTGGTGACTCTTGCTCAGCATTCAAAGGCCTGGAAGACCTGGCTTCACCCTCCAGCTTTCCCTGCATCTCTGTGCCTCAGAAGCTTCCATGTTTTCCCTTTCTCCCACGATATTCTCTCCAAGACGTCTGATGATGCCCACTGCCCCCTTGGAAGTCCTGTTCAACTGGCATTGCTCCCTGGTTCCATCGTCCCTGACCCAGCCCAAAGTCTTCTCCCTCGTCTGGACTCTATATCCATTTCTTTTGATATCGTTACTTGTGCCTTCCATTTCCCCAGAGCATAAACTTCTTGAAAGCATGGATTCGGCCTTGCTCATCTACATTGCCCACTATGTTTAAAACTGACTCATGGAAATAGACTCAGGTGTTTATTAAATGAAGGAATGGTTGAGTAGGTAGAAGAAGGAAAAGTGAATTTTTAAAAAGCAGTGTGGTTTTATTATTCCCTGGTCCCTCTGCAGCACTCTGTCAGCTACATAGTGCTTATTGGGTATTGGTTTGAGCTTGTGTATTTGTTTCCCCTGCAAGATTGTGAGCTCTTGGGAAGGTGGGATCCTGTCTTACTCATTTATGTGTCTCCAGTACTAGGCAAAGTGTTTGGCTTTCTCTTTCAGCTTTAGACAATTGATTGGCATTTTGAAAATGAAGTGAATACATATGCTAGCATAAACTAATTAGGCTACAAAGGATTTTCCAGCAGAAACAATGAAGGGCCTATTCTACCAGCAGTAGTCTCATTTGTTTTTCTCCAAACCATGTTTGCAAGGTTCCGGAGCCCAGATGGGAAAGGTGCTCAAGAGGAACCATGCAGATGTGGTTGTCCCCGTATGGCCTAGAAGTTCTGATCATCATTCAAAGGAGTGTTGTATCACATGCTATGTTCCTTAAGCCTTGTACTTTTGAGACAAGAATCTATTTGCTGAAGAGGCCCAGTAATTAGCCTAATAAGGATTAATGATGTACACTTCCCAATACTATGTAGCTATTGTTTTAATTATCTATTTCCAACATGGGTATAATAGTTCCTTAATGGAAATCATTAATGCCAAATCTGTTCTCTTGGTAGCTTAGTATTCTTGATAATATTGTTTATATAATTTACCTGTTTAGCAAGTCACTTAATGGCTAAAGGTTAACTTATTCAAGATTAGATCATCTAACAACTTTCAGTTGATGGCATTCAAATTAATGTTGTTGGTTTATGTTTTCTTCCCTTTGTTGTATTAAACCAACTTGTTCAAACCTTGTTTGTAAAGGCCAGATGATAAATGTTTGAGACTTGGTCGGCCACATATTGTCTCTGTTGTATTTTCTTGTTTCTTTGTTTCTCTTTACAGTCCTTTATAAATATAAAACTCATTCTTAACTTAGGACCTGTATGAAGACAGACCTTGGATCCAATTTCATCCATTGCTTGTAAATTAAATACAAATATAATCCGCGGCTCACTAGGCTAATCCTCCGCCTTGCGGCGCCGGCACACCAGGTTCTAGTCCTGGCCTGGGCGCCGGATTCTGTCCTGGTTGCCCCTCCTCCAGGCCATCTCTGCTGTGGCCAGGGAGTGCAGTGGAGGATGGCCCAGGTACTTGAGCCCTGCACCCCATGGGAGACCAGGAGAAGCACCTGGCTCCTGCCATCGGATCAGCGCGGTGCTCCGGCCGCAGCGCACTGGCTGCGGCGGCCATTGGAGGGTGAACCAATGGCAAAGGAAGACCTTGCTCTCTGTCTCTCTCTCTCTCTCTCACTGTCCACTCTGCCTGTCAAAAAAAAAAAAAAAACCACAAAGCACATAGTAGGTATTCCATGTTAGAGATATGAGACCCTACAGTGTAGACTTCCAGAAGAAACCTTGGAGATTATCCAGCTGGGACCCATATTTGTTTTCTAGATAATGTAACTAAAATCTCATAAATAAGTATGATTAACTGACTTACAAGTGTTGGAGGGACAGCAGGCCTTCAAATGAGTCCTTATGTAATTCAGTCAAGTCATTTTCACTGAGGATTCTGGAAAATGAAAGAGGTACTTCTGAATCAAAATGACAACTGCAGCTGTTTGCTTCATAGGACTAACTCTGTATGTAGAGGAAACTTTGGTAATGGTGCTGTTTAAATACCCAGATTCTAATTTACTTCTAGGGTGGCAATGTCTGTTGTATTTTAATTTAAACCATTTTTCCCACTCTCCCTTTTTTGTCCATCTCTATACACCTATCCGTCCTTCCCACCAAATCATAAATGTAATGTCTGCTCTGTAGGTCACAATGTCCCTGTTAGAACCTAACACTGGGAGGCACCAAGATTGGCAGAACTGCCATTTCCTTCTGTTTTTTCCCCAAGCCCTACTACCGAAGCCCCATGTTTGAGGCATGCCGGGGCTACAAGTTAAGGTTGACCAGGGAGGCAGTAATGATGGCTGAGTATTTAAATCCCTGCCATCTATGTAGGAGAACAAGACTGAGTTTGAGGTTCCTGAGTTTGACTGACCCAGTCTCACCACTACAGGCATCTGGGGAGTGAACAGTGTATGATAGCATGCTGCCTTTGCCTCTCAAATAAGAAAAAATTAAATTTTCTTCCCCTTCCCTTTATCCCTTAGCCTTTCCAACTCCCGTCTTCACTCTTCAGAGGAAACTAGTGTTATTTACTTTTGTGTCAGATGACTCTGATTTTTCCTTTTTCCAAAGATTTATTTATTTATTTGAAAGTCAGAGTTACACACAGAGAGAAGGAGAGGGGAGAAGGGAGAGGGGAGAGGGGAGAGGAAGGTCTTCCATCTGCTGGTTCACTCCCCAATTGGCCACAAAGGCTGGAGCTGTGCTAATGAGGAGCCAGGAGCTTCCTCCAGGTCTTCCCATGTGGGTGCAGGGGCCCAAGGACTTGGGCCATCTTCCACTGCTTTCCCAGGCCATAGCAAAGAGCTGGATCGGAAGTGGAGCAGCTGAGACTCGAACCGGCACCCATATGGGATGCTGGCACTGTGGGTGGTGGCTTTACCTGCTATGCCACAGTGCCAGCCCTGACTTTGATTTTTCTTACAAGTTTGGGACATCTTTAAATGAAGCATAACCAAAATATATACAAACTGTGTGTATTGCATTTAAGAAACATCATAAATTAAAAGTCACAACTGCCTGATTCTAGCATTTTCCCATCAGAAATGAGATAGTAGGCTAAGGGGAAACTTTTATCTTTTTTAAAAAAGATTTTATTTATTTGTTTCAGAGTTATAATTACAGATGGAGAGAAGGAGAGACAGAAAGGTCTTCTCTCCACTGGTTCACTCCCCAAATGGCTGCAATGGCTGTAGCTGGGCCAATTGGAAGCCAGGAGCCAGGATCCATGAGCCTCTTTGGGGTCTCCTACATGGGTGCACAGACCTAAGTGCTTGGGCCATCCTCTACTGCATTCTCAGGCCATAGCAGAGAGTTGGATTTAAAGTGGAGCAGCTGGGACTAGAACTGGTGCCCGTACAGGATACCAGCGCCGCAAGTAGCAGCTTAGCCCACTGCACTACTGCAGCACTGCACAGGCCCTGGGAAAATTTATCTTAAAGTGATCATAACCCTTCTCCTTTGTCTGTTATATGTCTTTTTGTATTCAGAAATAATTTATGATGTCTGTACAAGTTGTCCCAGTGATATAACACGCAAACTGTCGTGAAAAATGTCAATTAATTCCTTTTTTTTATTATGTTACACTCAGCACTTCAAAATTTCTAGTTCACTGGCCTAGGTGACATGATAGATTTTTATTTTTAGTTAATTACTTTGAATGTTAAGTATTTTCCCCCAAAATTGGGAGTCTAAACTGATTCCTTTCAAAAATCAGTAAGGAAAAGATAATTCAACAAATGGACAGTGGACAAAACCTCAACGAAACATAGATGTTCAATAAGTATATAAAGACATTTAAATTTATGAGTAATCAGAGAAATCCAGATTCAGCTGGGAACCCTTTTATTTGCCAGTCACATTAGCAAAAAGACAAAGAGCATCCCGAGGTGAAAAGGTGAAGGGAAGAGTCAGTGTTGGGGCATAGCAGGCTAAGCCGTCACTTGAGAAGCGTAAATTCCATATTGGAGAGCCTGGTTAAAGTCTTGGGCCCTCTGCTTCTGAGCCAGATGCCTGCTAGTGCACCTAGGAGGCAGCAGATGATGGCCCAAGTGCTTGATTCCTCGTCATCCCTGTGGGAGACCCAGAATCAAGTATTAGATCTTAGCTTTGGCCTGGCCCAGCCATGGCTGTTTTGGGCATTTGGGGAATAAAGCAGTGGATGGAAGATTCTCTCTTTCTCTCACTCTCTCATTTGCTCTCGCTCCATCTCCCCCTCCCCCCACTCCCATAGTTCAAGTAAACAAATACATCTTTTTAAAAAGGATGAAGGGAAATGAATGTTCTTATATTCTGTTAGCTGGAGTGTAAGTAAGTGTGCACAGCTTTTCTGAGGGCAATTAAAATTTCCTATTTCCGTAGTCTTCATCCATTTTCATTCTTTTTTTTTTTTTGAGATTTATTTATTTATTTGAAAGTCAAGTTACACACAGAGAGAAGGAGAGGCAGAGAGAGAGAGAGAGAGGCAGAGAGAGAGAGAGAGGTCTTCAATCCACTGGCTCACTCCCCAGTTGGCCACAATGGCCAGAGCTGTGCTGATCCGAAGCCAGGAGCCAGGAGCCAGGAGCTTCTTCAAGGTCTCCCACATGGGTGCGGGGTCCCAAGCACTTGGGCCATCTTCCACTGCTTTCCCAGGCCATATCAGAGATCTGGATCAGAAGTGGAGCAGCCAGGACTCAAACCAGCGCCCATATGGGATGCTGGCATGGCTGGTGGAGGCTTTTCCCACTATGCCACAATGCTAGCTGCCCCATTTTCTTTCTAGACTTCTATTTTGCAAAATGCTTGTCCATGTTCACAAGTGTGCACAAGGATTTTCCTTGCAGCAATACATGAGAAGTGGACATAATCGAAAATCCATCAATAGAGGGATTATTAAGTAAACTGTGAAATGGCCATCCATACTATAGAATATCATGCAGGAGTTAAATGAATAGGGTAACTGACTGAGTACTAGGAGGGAAAGAAATCCAGAAGAAACCATGAAGTGAAAGAACCAAGTTGCAGGATGTTACTATTTAGGTTAAAAAAAGAAAGAAACCACACAACACAACTATTATGCTCTATGTAAATATGTTTGTAGGTAATTTTTTGGAAGGATATATGCCAAACTCAGAGCAGTAATTATTACCTCATAGGTAGGGAGTTAGGACACAATGAAGGTCTTCACTATCCCTATCACTTTTTATCTACTAAGAATGTAATGGTATTACTGATAAAATGCAAATAAATAGAAGTAGTTTCTTATTTCAAATTCTGTGCCTTGTTAAAACAACCATAGAATTATAATCAACAGATGTTGATTGTGACATGGAGAGGGAATACTTTTTCTGACATACTGACCTCAAAATAGTAGAACAAGAAAGCTCTTACAATGCAGTTAGTTTTGTGTATTCATGTTTGGGAGCGTGTACTCACAGTGTCTCAGCCCAGCGGTATGCTTTCCATACATTTTCATCAATGAAAGAAATCGAGTTTCCTTGGAAATTTCTGTAAAGGAACACAGTTCACATCCTTGAATGGGTTGGAAAAGAATGAACAGAATGAGGAAAAAAATCATGGCACCCTCATGGGGGAGTATTGAAATACAGAAATATTATCAGCTTTCTAATAAATACCAGTGCTTTTATGTTCCGTAGCTCTCTGCTTCCCAGTTTGCTCACTCAATAAATAATGAGGGGCCACTGACATAAACAATGAAGCATCCTCTCAGAAGCTTAACTTCGTCTCTGTCCAGTCTCTTTGACAGTAAAGACAGTCAATCACTTTGAATATTAAGTATTTTCACCAAAATAACTCAGGTGTCTACACTGACTTCTATAAATCAGTGAGAAAAGGATAAATTATTCAAGAAAAAATGGGCAAAATGTATTGTCACCAATAAGAATAATGAAAACCTATGCAGGTATACTAGTGCTTTGGCCAAGCGCCCTCTGCTGAAATCTTTCCAAGTACTGAATGGATACAGACAATTTAAAATCAGAGGGACTAATGTGCTGATGTGGAAAGCCTTTTGGAATACAGCATAGGGTAAAAGTGCCGATCACTGAGCCAGGAGCCAAGCATTACCTCCATAGGAAAAAAAAAAAAAGAGAGGAGGTTGGAAGGAAAGACGCACACCTGGGTTACAGGTAATAGAGTGAGGACCAGGGGATGATGAGGGTGTGTGGGGGTTCATACTTTCACATTTTATCCTACATTCTGTGCACTTTTTAAAAAGTGGAAAGGTGCTCATAATCGATACTTGTTTACAAGAAGCTGTTAAATGACTTATATTTAGCTTCAACTTTGAATTGCTGTGAGTGCTTAGCTTTAACTCTGTCCTCACTCCTCAGCAACAATGAACCTATTTGTTTTAGGTACACATTTTCCTGGAAGCAGGAGCAGCAATAAAACAGATACCTGTATGCTCACCTGCCTGGTGGATATGTCCTCTCGGGTTACTTTATGCTCATCAATAAAAAGTGCCTAACACTGAACACATCTCCCACTAACGGGCTCTTCTTTCTGACTGCTGTGCTTCTGCCTTATAGACCACCATCATTCTCGCTGTCATCCAGGGAAAGACTGTGGAGTCACGCATTTTTATTTTCTGTTACAATCCATCACACAATTCTTTAAGCCAGCTTTACAGATGAGGATATTGAATCCAAGCTAAATAACTTGTCCAAAGTCACAAAGCTAATCACTGGGAGACCTGTGTTCAAAGCCAGGCAACCTGGCTCCAGAATCTATCCTTAAATCTGTTGTATCATCTCTAATAAGTCGGGATGAGGGCTGTGTTGAAGAGTGGGATTAAAGCAATGAGGTAATAACATGGTGAATGTCAATAAATAATGAATCAGGAAAAGCAGTAAGGGCAATCACATGAGACTGTAGAAGAGACAGAAGAGAATAAGAGAAGGAGGATCAGGAAAGCTCACAAGCAAAGTGGCCACTTGGGGGTGAACCAACGGAAAAAGGAAGACCTTTCTCTCTGTCTCTCACTGTCCTACTCTGTCTGCCAAAACACACACATACACACACACACAGTCAACATAAGGTGGGGACTTGAGGAGGGCTCAGAAGATCTTGGGTAAAAGCTGCTGAGACAGGCAGGCTGTAGGGAACCATGAGGAAGGGAGATTCTTACAATATGCTGAAGGTGCCATTGTAGCTGTTGGGCTCTGGTACAGGAACTCTGTGAAGCTTCTGCACTGGGCTGAGGCCAGTGCATGAAAGTGTCTCATCTTTGCAGGTGCAGAGCTCACAGACATTTATGGTGGCAGCCGCATTCAGGGGTTGATCTGTGACTTCAGTTAGGGTTGAGTGCTGAGTCTGAACCTGGCCTGGATGTAGATCTGTAGTCTTCTTCAGGGATGGAGAATGGCCAGCTTTTGCAGTGGGTACCAGAGTTATGGTTAGCTCCATCTTGGAAGGCTGAGCTATGACACTGGGTGATGTTGGGTGCTGAGCTTGATGCTGACCTGCTGTTGGAACTGTCATCTCATTGTCCCCTGGGGACTGAGTTATGAGCTCCTTTAGTGGCTCTGTAGACTGAGTTAGGGTCATTTGCATGGTAGTAGAAGGTGTAGCCTCTGTAGTACGTTGTGGAGTTTGGGTAATTTCCAGGTCCAGAGGCTTGACTGTGACTTGAGGCAGGTTTGTATACTGAGTCTGAATCTGGACTGGAGGTGAAAATGTCACCTCAGGGTACATTGGATAAGGAGGAGGAGATATAGACTTGAAGGCTGTAGAATGTTCATCCTGTGTAGTGGGTACCTGAGTTATGGTTGACTCTAACTTCGAAGGTTCAGCTGTGCCACTGGGTGACATTGGATGCGGAGTTTGATCTTGACTTGGTTTTGGAACTACCATCTCATAATAAACTGGAGGCTGATAGACCACTTCATTATGTGGCCCTGGAGGCTGCCCTGAAGTCTCCTGCATGGTTGGGAGTGGTTCACCCTCCACAATGGATTCTGGAGTTAGGGTAAGTTCTACATCAAAAGGTTGAACTGTGACTTCTGTCAGGGTTGGATGCTGAGCCTGAACCTGGTCTGGTTGTGAAAGTACCTCCTCATGGAGCACGGGAGGTACTTTAGTCTTCTTCAGGGCTGTAGAATGTTCAGCCTTCCTGGTACGCTTTGCATTTATGGTAAGCACTGTGTCCAAAGGCTGAACTGTGATGTGAGGCAATGTTGGATATTGAGCTTGATTATGACCCAGTGTTGGAACTGTCACCTCTTGATGTATTGGAGATTGGGTTACACCCTCCATGGGAGGTTGACTGGAGGTCTCCTGCATGTCTGTAGAGGGTTCAGTCACCATACTGCTGGTTTCTGGAGTTATGGTAAGTCCCAGGTCCAGATGTTGAGTTGTGACTGGAGTCAGGTTTGGAGATGGAGCTGTAGTCTTGCTCAGGTCTGCAGGATGCTCAGCCTCTGTAGTAGGTTCTGTAGTAATGGTAAGTGCCAGGTCTAAAGGTTGATTTGTGACACTGGGTGATAGTGGAGGTTGATTTTGACCCTCATGATGCACTGGTGGCTGAGCTACAGTTTCTTTAGGTGGAGTCTCCTGCACATTTGTGGCAAGTTCAGCCTC
Organism: Oryctolagus cuniculus; assembly: GCF_964237555.1. Classification (NCBI taxonomy): domain Eukaryota; kingdom Metazoa; phylum Chordata; class Mammalia; order Lagomorpha; family Leporidae; genus Oryctolagus; species Oryctolagus cuniculus. Next base: position 62,961,965 of record NC_091448.1, on the reverse strand, counting down.
TGTAATGGGCTGTGGAGTTATTGTAAGTGCCAGATCAAAAGGTTGAAATGTGATGCGGGGTGATTTTGGAAACGGAGCTTGATCCTGAGCTGGTGTTGGAACTGTCACCCCCTGATATCCTGGGGGTTGAGCTATACCTTCCTTAGATGGCCCTGGAAGCTGAACTGGGGCCTCCTGCATGATTGGAGAAAGTCCGCCTTCCATTCCAGGTTGTGTAGTTATGGTGAGTTCCACATCCAAAGGTTGACCTGTGACTTTGGTCAGGTTTGGTTGCTGAGTTTGAAGCTCCTGCTGGGTTACAGATGATTGAGTGTCAGGGAAGTCTTGTGGCTTGGCTGGGGCTACATTTTGCACTGGAGCTTGTTCTGCATTCTTGAGGGGCTCTAGAGGCTCAGCTGGAGAAAGTTCCATCTTTTCAGGCAGTGCTGGAGGCTTGGCAAGAGGAGGCCCAAGCTGGGTTGGAGAAAATTCAACTTGCTTGGTGGGAACTGTAGGCTGGGCAGGTCCTTCCTGCTGACTCCAGTAAGGATAAACTTCTGGAGTGGGCTTTAGGGTTCTGGTAAGGTCAATATCCACATGTTTTGGTTTGGTTTTAGACATCCTTAAATGCTGAGTTCTGAGTATTTCTTCTGGAATATGAGGTGAAAATGTCATATTCATTGGAATAGCATCACTCATCTCTGGGAAGATATCTGAAGGCTGGTTTGTGTTTCCCTGTTGGAGTGGTAATTGGTAAGCACTCACGGGGCGCTCTAGAGGTGGAACGGAAATCCCCTGCTGGCTTGGTGAAGGTTCCTTCAGTTGTTCAGGCTGAGCTGGGACCCCTGGAAGTGGGGAGTGCTCATCCTCTTCTGGGGGCTTTGGCTGCTGAGCTGTGTCTGCCTCCTGGTCTTTCAAAGGCTCATGCTCCGTAGGGAACACTGAGGCGTGAGCTTGGGCTTCCTGATGGATTGGAGAAGGTGCAGCCTCTTCGGGGGCCTGTAAAATTTCAGCTGTTTCCTCCTGCTGGGTCATAGAGGGTTTCTCATCCTGCATAACTTCTGGAGATTGAATTGGCAGTGGTTCAACCTCTTCAAGAGGCGTTGGAGGCAGAGCTGGGACTGAGGCCTGAGTTGTTGTGACCTCGTGGCTGACTGGAAATGTTTCCACTTCTGCAGGGTTTTTTTTTTTTTTTTTTGACAGGCAGAGTGGACAGTGAGAGCGAGAGACAGAGAGAAAGGTCTTCCTTTGCCGTTGGTTCACCCTCCAATGGCCGCCACGGCCGGCGCGCTGCGGCCGGCGCACCACACTGATCCGATGGCAGGAGCCAGGAGCCAGGTGCTTTTCCTGGTCTCCCATGGGGTGCAGGGCCCAAGCACCTGGGCCATCCTCCACTGCACTCCCTGGCCACAGCAGAGAGCTGGCCTGGAAGAGGGGCAACCGGGACAGAATCCGGTGCCCCAACCGGGACTAGAACCCGGTGTGCCGGTGCTGCAAGGCGGAGGATTAGCCTAGTGAGCCGCGGTGCCGGCCGTGCTGCAGGTTTTGGTGTTAGGGTCAGCTGCAGGTCTGGAGGTTTAGTAGTCACATTGGGCAAGTCGTACTGCTGAACTTGATGGTGACCTGGAGGTAAAATGGTCACTGTGTGAGAACTTGGAAGCTGGGCTGGGACTTCTGTCTTCTTTCCAGAAGATTCAACCCCCTCAGAAGACTCAGAGGGCCGCATTGGTTGCTCCTGCTCACTGATATAGGGTTCTGTCTCCACAGGAGGGCCCGGAGTCTGAGCAGAGCCCTCCTGCTGCGCTGGAGAAGAGTCCCGCTCCATGGTAGGCTCCGGAGTTATGGTCAGCGCCACATCTGCAGGCTTGATGGTCACGTTGGGCAGGTTATAACGGTGAACTTGATTCTGATCTGGAGACCAGTCCATCCCCTTCTGAATCTGTGGAGTCTGAGCTATGATATTCTCTTCAGGAGATTCTAGCGCTTGAGCTCGGGGATCTTGCTGTACTGGAGATTTGACTTCCACAGGGAGTGCCGAAGGCTTCTCCGGGGCTTCCAGTTGGCTTCTAGAAGGTTCGATCTCAGGAGACTCAGAAGGCTGAGCAGGCTGCTCCTGATTGCTGGAGGAATATTCAGTGTTCACAGGCAGGCCTGGAGGCTGAGCTGGGGCCCCCTGCTGGGCTACAGATGGGCTGACTTCCTCAGCATACTCTGAGGGCTGAGCTGTGGCATCGTTTTGGGTAGAGAAAGGTCCAGTCTCCTCAGGGAGATCTGAGGTCTGAGCTAGACCCTCTTGAGTCCAAGATTCCACCCTCCCAGGGAAGTCCGGAGTCTGCACTGGGGCCTCTTGTTGGGCTGAGGGGAGTCCCACTCCCTCAGGATGCCCCAGAGGCTGAGCTGGAGCCTGCTCCGTGCTTGGAGTAGACTGAACTTCCTCACCTGCCCCTGAGGCTTCTGTCAGCTCCGTGTCTGCAGGTTTCAGTGTGACGCTGGGGAAGTTTGCTTGGAGAGCTACAATCTGAGGTGAGGATGGAGTGTTAGGATCATGATACACTGATGCCTGACCTACTACTTCTGCAGTAGCAAATGGATTCTGAGCGGGGGCCTCCTGCTGCAACGGAGATGCTTCTTCCTCGGGCTGCTGCAGGTCTGCACCTGGGCCCTCTTGCTGGGGTGAAGAAAGTTCATCTGGTTCAACGGGCTGTGGAGGCGGAGCTTGTTCTTCTTGCTGTGCAGAGGAGGATTGGATGGGCTCCTGAGTCTCTGGATTTTGAGTCTGGCCTTCCATCAGGAATTGAGATGGTTCAGCCTGCTCAGAGGGCTGTGCAGGTTCTCCTGGGTTCTCCTGGGATTCTGTAGGAAAACCACCAGGATAGACCCCATAGTCAGCCAGCAAAACTTGATTTTGACCCTGAAGCTTGGCCGCTTTGTCTGGAGTTCCAACAACAACCTTAGGAAGCCGTTGACGCCGAGCTAGATCTTTCTTGGGGGTCAGGGGTGAAACAATCAACTTGTTTCCTTGTGAAGACTGTCTAGAGGCGGAACGAGTGCTTCCAATGACTGGTGAGCATTTCCTTCCAGTTGAGGAGGCAGAGCCGGAGGCTGATCCTGATCCCCGTCTAGCACGGGAATCGCCTCTGGTAGCCTCTGTTGTCGAGTCAGCCTATTGAAATACTGCTTTGGAACAGCAAGCTGTTCTGGCTCTGGGGGCAGTTCCAGAAAAAGGAAGCAAACTCACAGTGGACTCTTGAGGCGAGGTCAGCACCCGGGAGGGAGCAGAAGACCCCAGGTCATCAAAGCCGCCAGGGTCTGCCATGGGTGTGAGCGAGTCAGGCGATTCAGGTGGGACATTCAAGGAGTGGGAAGACCAGGGCTCAGAGAGCCAAGGGATCTGGACTGGGAGCCCCTGGTCTTCCCGCGTGGGGTCTCCTAAGTGATGGGAAAGTGCAGGTCTCCTGTCCTCACCTTACTCGACTCCTGCTCTTTCTGTCCACTCGGGGCTTCTGTACTCTC